>NC_060143.1:50829128-51454128 GCF_021461385.2 Schistocerca piceifrons | reverse complement strand
CAACTTGTGTACCACCATTTGTCCTTGCTTCAGAGCATGGTGGTACAAAAATTGAACCACTTAATTGTGAAGTCTTGAGCCATCCAGTATGGAGGTATCTTCTCTGAACCACCCACTATACGTAATTTGGTAATCTCCACAATGATAGAGAGAGAGAGAGAGGTCAGGAGTAGCGTTACTTCATACTGTCCATCTGTGGCGATTGTTGCTTCCTACAGCGTGCGCAGTGTTGCTGATTTTAGCCCAGTGCGATCTTGTGTGTAATTGTTTCCGCTTTTATGTGATGCATTGTTGATTCAGCTGTTTATTACAGGTAAGACAATGATTGTTGTATACTCAGAATCACTCTATAATATACGGTTCTAGGTATATTCCATAGAAGACTATTATTTCGTGAATAATCAGAGTCCAAAATATGTACCACAATGCATCAACGTTCCTCCACTACGTGAGATATTACTTTGAATATCGAGTATGTTTCTCATTTTGAGCATTGTTTGTTCAATAAAGTTGCATGGGAACGTAAATGAAGTTCGCATGTTTAGTTTGAGGCGTTACCTTCCATTTGAGTTTATAATGAATTGCTTTAAGGAAGTACTGAAAGATGATGGGATAATGGCAATAATCCATGCTGAAATGCCTTCGGGTCAGAGATTGTCAGACGAAAATGCAGATTTTGTTGGTGACGACGCAGATTACTGTGTACCACATTCAGGAATGGTTGTTTCCGAAAACAAGCACTTCAGACGAAAGTGATTCATCTGAGAAAATACACAAACAATGGATTTGTCATGTTACTGTTCTGGTGGAACTGTATCCAGTTCTACTGCTGACCTAGAGCAAGTACCAGTACATAATGCAGGTGACGAAAATGCAACCCCCATAGATGTAACGTCGCCTAAACAGCCTCCTCAATGGGGGTAAACAGAAAAGCACCAACAACCGACGCCTTTTTCCTCAGTAACTGGTCCAGCCACGCATGTGAGAGAGTTCGAGCATTCCACTCCCTACAATTTGTTCAAATTGTTCATATCTGATGACGTAATTCAGTAGATTGTTATGCAGACTAATCTTTATACTGAACAGGACTACGAGGAAAATGGGACACCTTAAAAACACACAACATGTAGGGAAACGGAAATATTTCTTTAATTGAACATTCTCACAGGCAAGTTACAGGGATTACCGGAGCTCTGCGTCTGATCTTCATGATACCTACATTAGTTCAGTGATAACAGTTAATCGTTTTGTGTAGCTTTTGTTTAATTTGCTTCTAAATGAGAACGGCTGAATGCCAAAGCACGGTGAGGAGGTTCATGATAAGCTGTACAAGTTACAACCGTTTTTGTCTATGGTGGGTGACAATTTCAGAAGTGCATATCATCCAAGTGAATATGTAGGCGTAGATGAGTCTACGATCAAATTCAAGGGCATTTAATCCTAGAAAGAGTACTTACCCAAAAAATCAAAATGGGCTACAAAATATGGATGTTAGCAGATAACTGTGGTTTTGCACTAAAACCCGACATTTATACTGGTAAAATAGGCAACACAACGGAAAAATATCTTGGAGATAGGGTAGTAACACAGCTGCTGACAAGTCTTGAAGGAGAAAATCATAGAGTTTTCTTTGAAAGTTGCTTCACCAGTGCAAAAATGTTGGACAATCTGAAAATGAAACTAATCTATGAGACTAAGAATTGGATCGTGGTGAACACGACTGGGCTACAGGTAACACTGGGCTGTGTATTGTAAAATGGAAGGACAAAAGGCATTTGTTCTCAAGCTTTGATGCCCCAAGTATCACAACAGAAGTACAGCGGGAAGAAGAGGATGGAACTGTGACAAAGCTGTGAACAGATCCTGCATCCAATACTGCGATGTAACTTGTAGGGTGGTGGTACTCATACTGTACTACCACTGTTTTCGAAAGACTCTTTTAAAATGTATCATAACGTTTATTAAAGTTTTTATTCTAATGTAGTTATACAACTTTCAACCAAATTTTTATAACTTTGCTCAAAAAATAAAAGTATTGTGCAATAAGGTTCAAAATTTGTCTCATAGCCCTGTGCATGAAAGAGTTATAGGACAATTGGTTGCGAGAACAGAGAATAAATTCCAAAGTACGAGATGGCGCTATGGAGGGTTAAAACTGTTTCAGAAGACAGACATCCAACAAATAATTGAGAATCTATGGTGCATGTGCTATCTACATCTACATCAACATTTAAACTCCGCAAGCCACCCAACGGTGTGTGGCGGAGGGCACTTTATATGCCACGGTCATTACCTCTCTTTTCTGTTCCAGTCGCGTACGGTTCGCGGGAAGAACGACTGTCTGAAAGCCTCCGCACGCGCTCGAATCTCTCTAATTTTACATTCATGATCTCCTCGGGAGGTATAAGTAGGGGGAAGCAATATATTCGATACCTCATCCACAAACGCATCCTCTCGAAACCTGGTCAGCAAGCTGCACCGCGATGCAGAGCGCCTGTCTTGCAGAGTCTGCCCCTTGAGTTTGCCAAACATCTCTGTAACGCTTTCACGCTTACCAAATAACCCTGTGATGAAACACACCGCTTTTCCTTGGATCTTGTCTCCTCTGTCAACCCGACCTGGTACGAACCCCACACTCATGAGCAATACTCAAGTATAGGTCGAACGAGTGGTTTGTAAGCCACCTCCTCTGTTGATGGACTGCATTTTCTAAGGACTCTCCCAATGAATCTCAACCTGGCACCCGCCTTACCAACAATTAATTTTATATGATAATCCCACTTCGAATCGTTCCGTACGCATACTCCCAGATATTTTACAGAAGTAACTGCTACCAGTGTTTGTTCCGCTATCATATAATCATACAATACAGGATCCTTCTTTCCATGTATTCGCAATACATTACATTTGTCTATGTTAACGGTCAGTTGCCACTCCCTGCACCAAGTGCCTATCCGCTGCAGATCTTCCTGCATCTCGCTACAATTTTCTAATGCTGCAACTTCTCTGTATACTACAGCATCATCCGCGAAAAGCCGCATGGAACTTCCGACACTATCTACTAGGTCATTTTTTCTGAGAAGCATAGTTTGTCACAAGAGAGCGTGGAGAGCCGCAACAAATCAATCGACTGATGACTTTAATAGGAAGCAAATAAGGATAGATAAAGAGACTTGCACGGCTACTACAAGAGCGGAGGTGGAGAAGGTATGAGGTAAATTAACTCACTTAATAACTCCCACTGCGCCATGTTTATGATTGCTCACTAATGATTACAACCATTAATTAGCGAGTATCAGGCAGAAATAGGCTACAGACAACTAGAAATTACATTTGAGAATCCGTTAGGTAAAGGCCCCAGAGAACCTCTTCTGAAGTTGCCCTTGGTAATTGAAGCAAGTCGTACGAAAGTTAGACACATGATCATAGAATTTGTAGACCTAGAAGAACCGTTCGATAATATTAAAGATCGAAGATGTTGAAAATTGGGAGAAAAATCGGAGGAAGGTGTAGCGAAAGACAGATAATACACAATATGTAAAAGAACTAAAGAAGAATAGTATGAATGGAAGGTCAAGAACAACGTACTCAGATTGAAAAGTAAGTAGTCTTTCACCCTTATTTTTCAATGGATACACTGAAGAAGTAATGACGAAAGTAAATGATAGGCTAAAAGGTTGGGAATAAAATTCGGAGTGAACGGATGTAAATGGTAAGATGCGAGGGTGATATAGTTACGCTCAATGAAAGTGAAGTAGACTTACCGGGCAAGGTGAATGGAATAGGTGCATGATATGGACTGCCAGAAAACCGAAGAAATACGAAAGTAATGAGCAGTAACAGAAATGATAATAGCTATGAACTTACATTTTAATTGGTGACCAGGAACTCAACGAATCTAAGGTATAGTGATACCTTGAAAAACCTAATGAAACACGGCGGACGATGTAAGGAAGGCATAGACTGGCACAATAAAGGGGCATCCCCAGACAAAAGAAGCCTTTTGGTATCAAACATAGGTCTTAATTTGTGGAACAAATTTATGAGAATGTATGTTTGGAACACAGCTTCGTATGTGGGTGAATCATGGACGTCGAGAACACTGGAAAAGTAGAGAATCAGAGAGTTTGGGAGGAGGTGCTGTGGAAGGACTTGGAGAACCCAACGGACTGATACGACAACGGATGAGGATGTTGTACGCAGAGTAGGTGACGAAGACAACATGTGAGAAACACTAACAAGAGGAAGCGACAGTATAATGGGGCAGGTATGAAGAAATGATAGAACAAATTCCAGATTAAAAATGGTTCAAATGGCTCTGAGCACTATGGGACTTAACATCTATGGTCATCAGTCCCCTAGAACTTAGAACTACTTAAACCTAACTAACCTAAGGGCAGCACACAACACCGAGTCATCACGATGCAGAGAAAATCCCTGACCCCGCCGGGAATCGAACACGGGAACCCGGGCGCGGGAGGCGAGAACGCTACCGCACGACCACGAGCTGCGGACAATTCCAGATTACCAGAGGGAGCTGTGGAAGGTTAAAAATGTGAAGACTGGCAGGGATTGGAACACATCCAACAAGATGCTCTCCTGAGGTGAAAAGGTTGGCACAAGAGACCGAGGCGGGCCACAACGACTGATAACTCAAAATGAAACTTAAAAAAGAACAATAAAAGAAGATGAATAGTGCTGAGATAAAGAGCCTTGCTTAGGCTATGCTGGAGCAGAGGTGAAGAAGATGCAAACAAAAGGAGATGAAGACTTCCGCTGTCTCGTATTTATAATTGCGTATCCGTTACTGCAGCCAACGGAGAGCGAGTTCGAGGCAGAAATACGAGTATTTGATTTGTCCATTAGAGGTGGGGAAACACTGGCAGATGCAGTGCCTGCCGCCCGCGACAGCAGCGCCGCGCGATTGGCGGTCTCGCTCGCAGGAAGGAAGACCCTGGCGGGGCGGCGCCGGGCCACTCGGGGTCGGCGTATATCCCCGTTTCCATCCATTAGAGTCGCTTGCAGGCAGCTGCGCGGCCCACAATTAATGACGACCCCGCGAGAGGAAACCACCCCGGGTTGCGCCGGAGCACGTGACGGACGTCATCTTTCACTTTGCCTCCTCTGTCCTCCCGCCTCCTCCTCCACTCCTCTTCCTCCAGTTACCTCCCTCCTGGAGACAAGCATCAACGCGTCACAGACCCCAGGACCCTCCCTCCGCGGGGAACATTTCCACTTATGCAGATAGAGTTCCTGCGCACCACGGGCCGCATCTGGCACGTAATTTCGCGCCAGAGTGAAAAATGATGTCAATTGCCCTCGTATTTCATTTGAGATGCACCGAAGGGAGAGGTTTCCCCGGAAATTACCTGCAACGATTCTGAATTCCATATGAGACCAGTAACCCAATTAGGGTGAGACGGTACCATTATTCACCGTGATGTATAGTGTAATGCAACTCCGAATGCTGTGTAGCAATAGAAAACACGATACACACAACGTGTATACAATCCGATATACCTCTGTATTTCATATTCGTAATTTAAACTTTTAACCTCTAGATTGTGTTTTAGCCTTTTCATTTCTTATTTCACAGTTTATATTATTTTTCTGTAATTTTTCGTTAACTTACAGTCCTTCTACAGAAAAGAGACATATTAGCAACGTTAGTCCACTTAATTAACGGAAACTTCATTAAATACAGTAGGTTCTGTAGAACACGTGCAACGAGCTGTAAGAATCCGTGGGATACTTCCTAATACAGTGTCGAACATCCTCGTGCCCGACACAGTACAACATCCATCGCCCTATTGCTCTGAGGAGGCCACGTGACGTGTTTCGTCAGTCATTTGTTGTCGTCCTGTGCAGCTATTTCTGCGTTTATAAACATTGTGTTCGCGATGTTGAAGATCCACAATAAAGACAGCTGACTTCTACATTCCGAATTCGTGCGTCATCTCCGATATCCTACTAACGATGCAACTTGCACTGATTGTTATCAGACGTTCAAATTCGGTTATCCTTGGCGTGCTCTCATGTTCACGACACGTGCTTCTCTCACAAACTATAATTCTTGTCTACACTCGCACTATATGCAACATCTGGCTACGGCATTCTGGCGTTACACAAGGAATGTCTTGAAAAGGGGGAACACTCTCGGTGATTATTGTCCACTCAGTTCATATAACTATATTTTCTCTCGCTAGCTTGTGTTCCTGTAATCACCTCTGTAAAGTTACTTTCTGATACTTGTTACTTATGCTATCTGGTCTTCAGCTTTCAGCTCATTATACCATTGAGTTGACTGACGTTTGTAGGCCAGCGTTGAATTCCCTTTCATACGTTGAACGAAACTCATGTGCTGTTGGATTAGGATCACATTCGTTTAATTAAATTTAAAATATAGTCACAAACAGTTTGTCAATAATATTTTATATCCTACGTTTCCATTGATAAATCAATTGGTAGTACTACCCTTTCCTTTTCTTAGACTTTTTAGCGTTATAAGAAGTAATGAGTTACAACATATTTCGCCACCTAAGGAAACGTAGTTGTTATATATGAGCATAACAACAGCGTAAATATTACGTAAAGCTGAATATCTCTGTTACATTACTTTAGGTTTTGACTAGTACCAATTGTTACGTGTCTTACGTGGAAGGATTCAAGACTCAGTTTACACACCGAAATAAAGCAATGAAACTTGCGGAATAGATGTATGGTGCTGTGATGATTCTATATTGGTGTTAGCAATTATTCCAGCTGCTGCATTTATAACTCATCATATTTATACAATCCACTAAAACTGCCGTCAGACCTAGTGTGGAAAAAATATATCATTGCAGCCTGGAAGAACAGAGCGTGTCTTAGCTAGCATTACAGATCTATTAATTGAAAGCAGACTGTGAGACTTGGATTCCGCATAAGATTCTGGAACAGCGCATAACAAAAGTAGAGAAATAGTTTGGCGCTTTGTGATCGCGCACATGTTTTAATGTGTCATTTATCATTTGACATTACAAACACTAACGTATCAGAGCAACATAGAGGGTGTTCGGAAATGCCCATTAAAGATTTCTAGGATTTGGTGATGCGTGTGAGTACACAATATTTTCAATAGGATCACCTGTCCGGAAATGTTATCCAACGACGCTACGGAACGTCAAGCTTATAGGCACCACCGCCTGTTAATGTATGTGTATAGAAGGTGATTCCATGATGATGTTACAAACTTTCAAGGATGATGAAGACAGATAAATGTATTTTTCCTGGTTCAGAAACGAACGAGACGAAAGTTACAAGTGAAAATCATTGTGCTATCTCTGACAGAGGAACTCATATAGCGGTACAGTTGTTTCTAAGATTGAAAATTTTAGAGCTGGTAGTATGGAGCAAAACAAAAAAATTTTCTAATAAACATGGGCTCTAAAATGCATACCTCATGAGCTATGAGCACTTCTTCAACTTCGCTAGTGTGAAACACATCTCCCGTATTGAACAAAGACTCGAAGCTGTTACGATACGCATGTTAGAGCTCTTGTTTAATAGACGTTTTTATTTGTTTAGGTTCGTAATACTATCTCGCAAAGTTGCCTGCCCCACATTCTGTAAACAACAGTACCGGTACATGTATGTCACTGTCAGAGGTATCAGAACGGTTTTTGCTTATAGCTCTGTAGAGGGACCATTACCTCAAATTGATATATGCAGGCGCCGGCGCTCACAACTTCGCTGCTCTGTAGCGTCGTTGGATGACGTTTCCGGACACGAATTCGTACTGTAAATGTTATGCGCTCATTCCACACAAGACCTATAAGTTTGTAACACCAATTTTCGAACACATTGGATATTCTGGACAGAATATTTGTGTTTACTTCTGTTAACTGCACTTCTCGTATAAATTAATGAACGGCGTCGACGGTGGTTCGCTTCTACACGTTGGTTGCAATGATGAGGTGTGCAGCAAAGAAGGTCCGATCAAGATTACAATAAGTTCTTATTGCAGCTTGTTTACAATCACCAGCTTGAAAATGCAAGTAACGATGGCAGGCGAGTTGAATATGACGGCGTTTGTTGTGCGTCGTTTGCCAGCTGTTAACTGCACGCTCCTCTGCTGCTGCTGCGTCGTCGGTTCCTTAGAGACCGGTGTGGCCAAGCGGTTAAAGGCGCTACAGTCTGGAACCGCGTGACCGCTACGGTCGCAGGTTCGAATCCTGCCTCGGGCATGGATGTGTGTGATGTCTTTAGGTTAGTTAGGTTTAAGTAGTTCTAAGTTCTAGGGGACTGATGACCTTAGACGTTAAGTCTCATAGTGCTCAGAGCCATTTGAACCATTTGAACCTTAGAGACCCCGGCTGGGAAAGGTGTGGCCGACTGCGGTTACCGTGAAGGCGTCTGACCACATCGCGTTCCAGTGCCCTGAGTGCTGAGGTTTTCTGGTGATGCTCAATCGAGGGGAGAGATAGCTGGACCATCTCGGAAGTTTGGGGCCTGTCCAGGCGCCCAGATGCTGAGGCGGCAGACAACGGTTTGTGACTCAGTGGTGATAGATTCATCTGCGTCATCGAAACGACGCCGGGCAGCAGTTTCGACGTCGCACAAATGACCAACTGCTCGAGCGCCGATGCGCTGAATCGGGCAGGCTTAAATGCTGCTTCTCTCCACTGGCTTGGCGGTAGAGGTGGCGATTATGTGTCACGTCGAATTATCCGGAGTAGAGGCAGCGACTGGCTGTCATAACCGGCAGTGGGTCTGGGTATAGAATTTCCTGTTGACTAGCCTGGTTTCGTCACGTAGAAGACTGTGATGATGGCTCGGTTCACTCAGCCTTTGGGTTGCTGACAAGTATTGGTGAAGCGCGTGCTCACCGGCCTGGCGCGTCATCTCTGGTTTGAAGACCTGTTGTAAATTTTCCCCTTTACGTGAGTGACATTAAACCGTATACCATTTTCAGGTAACTCTTCTACATTGACGAGCCAAAGTATTGTGACCACCTTTTCAATAACTTGTTGGTCCACATCTGGAAACCTATACGTCCCCGATACTTACAAGGGAACATTAATTGGTAGCTACACCAGGAACATCTCCACCATCAGTTCCGTGATCTAGCCAACTACAACTCTCGCCACGGTAAGCTTTCAGTTTCGAAGTTCCAATTTAAAAGTGTTTCGTCTTCATTCGCGTAGAATGTCTGTAAAATGTGGTGTGTCTTTGAAGCGAACTGTAGAAATAAAGACTGAAGTGACACTGTATAAATGATGGCAGTGTATGAGATATTTCACCCCTCTCCCCCCCCCCCCCTCCCGTTGACTATGTCTCTTGCTGCTGGTGGGGAGGCTTGCGTGCCTCAGCGATACAGATGGCCGTACCGTAGGTGCAACCACAACGTAGGGGTACCTGTTAAGAGGACAGACACGTATGGGTCTTCATGAGGAGCAGCAGGCTTTTCAGTAGTTGCAGGGGCAACATCCGGTATGATTGACTGATCTGACCTTGTAACATTAACCAAAACGGCATTTCTGTGCTGGTACTGCGAACGGCTAAAAGCAAGGGCAAACTACAGCCGTTATTTTTCCCGAGAGCATGCAGCTTTTTCCAAAGCACCTTGGTCTTCAAAAATTTTCTTATTTGCTCTGTCATCCAATGTTAAACGTTCCACCCTTACATTAATTCTATATACATACGTTACTACTTTATTAATTATTACTGATGCATATTTGTTAGCAAAGAACTTAAACTCATCTGTTATGTCATAATTTTTTAATGTAGTGAAATTCATGGCATTCTCATCATATTTCTCGGTGGCGCCCATCTTCCCATATTCGAACCTAGCTGAATCAGACTGCGTATATTCGGTGCGCCACCTGCACATCCGACTGAATAATATAGGCCTACTGAGAATCGTCCGACGGCGTACGCAACGCCTCGGGCGTGCACAGCGACCCCTGCGGTTCATCTTCATCCGACGAAACGCAAATAACTTCTTCCGGGGCCTCCATATCCGACGAGTCCGACGCCACTTCCGCCTTCATAGATAAACAATGAATAGTATGACAATCAGCATGCACTACGTCCAAACGTGATATTAATGCTTCATCACCTATAGAATATTCATTTGACAAAAATATTACCAAGCCTCGGTGTTTTATAACCGTACCTGGCTTGTTCTTCACATTAACAGTTACAGGTCGTCCCTCAACTATGCGCTTCAAAATTGACGCATAAGGACGCCACCTAGACCACTCAAATTCTTCAAACACAATTACATTATGAACACGAGGGTCGTAACCGCCAAATCCGAATTCGGAACAAAACGGAAGATATACTTGTTGTTTGCGAGACAAGATTTTTTCAATCAAAGTGGACTTGCCGATATTTGTGTCGCCATAGAGATATAACTGTTTTTTACGCTCCACCTTGGACAGAAAGGCCTGGTTATACCAACGTACCACGCGGCCCGCCCAGCCATTATACTGCAAATGACACTCGGACAACGACCTCACAATAACCTTCTTAGCCTGAAAGGATTCAAAGTATTTCTCAATAAAACGAATACGTGACCAATTATTAACTAAAGACGGGTCAGTATAATCTATAAAATTAGTACGTTCGGCCCACCTTCGAAGACGAACATTAAAAGACAAAGCCGAATCATTACAATTTGAAATGGGTTCTGCATCATATTTTGCAATATAAATCAAAGCTGTTTTCCTAATCCTACATTTTTTAACATCAAATACACCATTTATACTACCAAACATAAACTCCAGTCCGCTTCTAACCTCGGTTAAAAGCTTAGGTTCACTCAACTTCAGATATGCATGTATATGTGTTAAATTACCTTGTGCAAAAGGCTCCTCAGAAATACAATACTCAATAAGATTCCAAATAGCCAACACAGTGTTAACAAAGTGACGTTTCCCGCTAACAGAAGTAGCATCTACTGTAACCAGAAAGGAGTCGCTACGCCTTTTATACCCCTGGCGGCGAGCGGTTGCGCAACTGTCTGGAACATGTCCAAGCCGGTCAGGCACGTCCTGGTAGTTTCTTGCACAGAGCGTAACTTAATCATAGCGAACACTTAGTTTAAGAATCATGAAAGAAGATTGTATACATGGAAGAGACCTGTAGACACTGGAATTTTTCAGGTAGTTTATGTAAATTGTAAGACAGAAATTTAGGAACCAGGTTTTAATTTGTAAGACATTTCCAGAGACAGATGTGGACTCTGGCCACAATATATTATTTATGAACCGTAGATTAAAACGGAAGAAACTGCAAAAAGGTGAGAATTGAGATGGGACCCAGATAAACTGAATGAACCACAAGTTGTAGGGAGGTTCAGAGAGAGCATTAGAGAACGATTGGCAGGAACAGAGGAAAGCAGTAGAAGAAGAGTGGGTAGACTTGAGAGATGAAATAGTGAAGGCAGCAGAGGATCAAGTAGGTAAAAAGACGATCGCTAGTAGAAATCCTTGGGTAACAGAAGAGATATTGAATTTAATTGATGAAAGGAGAAAATATAAAAATGCAGTAAATGAAGCAGGCAGAAAGGAATAAAAAGGTCTCAAAAATGAGATCTACAGGAAGTGCAAAATGGCTAAGCAGGGTTGGCCAGAGGACAAATATAAGGATGTAGAGGCACATATCACTAAGGGTAAGATAGATATTGCCTACAGAAAAATTAAAGAGACCTTGGGGGAAAGAGAACTACTAGTATGAACATCAAGTGCTCAGATGGAAAATCAGTTCTAAGCAAAGAAGGGAAAGCAGAAAGATGGAAGGAGTATATTGAGGGTGTATACAAGGGCGATGTACTTGAGGGCAATATCATGGAAAGCGAAGAGGACGTAGGTGAAAATGAAATGGGAGATAAGATACTGTGTGAAGAATTTGACAGAGCCCTGAAAGACTTACGTTGAAACAAGGCCCTGGGAGTAGACGACATTCCTTTAGAATTACTGGCAGCCTTGGGAGAGCCATCGCTGACCAAACTCTACAACCTGGTGAGAAATATGTATAAGACCGGCGAAACACCCTCTTACTTTAAGAAGAATATAATAATTCCAATTCCAAAGAATGCTGGTTTTGGCAGGTGGGAAAAGAACCGAACTATCAACTTAATAAGTCACGGCTGCAAAATACTAACACTAATTCTTTTCAGACGAATGGAAAAACCGGTAGAAGACGAACCTGGGGTAAGATAAGTTCGGATTCCGTAGAAATGTTGGAACACGTGTGGTCATACTGACCCTACGACTTATCTTAGAAGACTAGGGGAAGGCAAACCTACGTTTCTAGCATTTGTAGACTTACAGAAAGTTTTTGACAATGTTGACTGAAATACTCTCTTTCAAATTCTGCATGTGGTAGGGGTCAAATACATGATGCGAAAGCCTATTTACAGCCTGTACAGAAACCAGATGGCAGTTATAAGAGTCGAGGGACATAGAAGGGTAGCAGTGGTTGGAAAGTGTGTTAGCAGGGCCCTAGCCTATCCTCGATGTTATTCAATCTGTATATTTAGCAAGCTGTAAATGAAACAAAAGAAAAATTTGGAATAGGAGTCAAAATCTATGGGGAAGAAATAAGAACTTTGAGGTTTGCCGATGACATGTTCACCGAAGAGCAGTTGAAATGAATTATCATTTTCTTCAAAGTAGTATATAAGATGAATATCAATAAAGGCAAAACGAGGGTAACGAAATGTAGTCTAACTAATCAGGTGATGCAGAGGGAATTAGATTAGGAAATAAGACACTTACGGTTGTGGGTGAGCTTTGCTATTTAGGGAGCAAAACAACTGATGATGGTTGACGTAGAGATGATATAAAATGTAGACTAGCAGAGGGAAGAAAATCGCTTCTGAAGAAGAGAAATTTGTCAACTTGGAGTATAGTTTTAAGCGTCAGGAAGTCTGTTCTAAAAGTGTATGTATGGAGTGTAGTCATGTATGGATGTCAGACATGGACAATAAATAGTTTAGAAAAGAAGAGAATTGAAGCTTTCGAAAGTGGTGCTGCGGAGAAGAGGAATTTGTGGCACAACTTGACTAGAAGAAGGGGTCGGATTATAGAACATGTTCTGAGACATATAGGGATCTTCAATTTAGTACTAGAGGTAAGCGTGGAGTGCTAAAATCGTAGAGGGAGACGAAGAGAGGAATACGATTAGCATATGTAGGGTTCAGTAGTTACTTGGATATGAAGACGCTTGCACAGGATAGAGTAGCATGGAGAGCTGCATCAAAGCCGTCTCTGGACTAAAGACTACAACAGCAACACATGACATATGAGACGAGGAGTTCAAACTAGTAATCTGAACCCATTAATGTGAAGTAAACTTACTCCTTCCGCTGCATGCAACGTACGGGGCGACAAGATGAACATACACTGCGAAGCCAATACATTATGATCACTGCTCACCGCGAGGCTGGTTGTCACCTGCTGGCGTTGCGGGAACGTGACACCGTATGAAAAATACGTTAGTGGATCAAAGACGGGTGGGGAATAATTCCAGCGATGACACAAGCTACAAATGGGGAAACCTTCTGACGTAAACAACTTTAATAGAGATGATATTATTAGTACCCACTGGCTGTGAATGACTATATAAAAAACGGCGTAGACGGTCGAATGTTCACGTCACGCCCTCGTCCACGCGAACGACGGTTCGAAATATGCACCACGACAGGGATGCAGGCTGGTGGGAGCAGTATTATGCTGTGGGAGACATTTTGCTGAAATCGCGTGGGACCTGTGATAGCAATCGAAGATACGCTAACGGCTGTAGACCACCAGCACCCTTTCGTTCTTCCTGTCTTCCGCACCTGCCAGGTCATCTTCCAGCAGGATAATTGTCCGTGTCCCAAAGCCAGAACAATGCTACAGTGGTTTGAGGGGAATGACATTGTACTAGCATGACAGTGTAATGGCGGTGATGTTTTGGTCACGTAATTCACTTGGTGTGAATACAGTGAACCAATTGTGGCTCGCTACCAGACGCTATTACCGCGTACACAAATTAATTACCCGCTGTTTATGGAAATCACATTATTTTTGCGCGAAAATTTGGTGCGACACACCTCCACAGGCCAATCAATAAACTATCGAATCCATAACACTAACAAGGGAACCTCCCCATCGCACCCCCCTCAGATTTAGTTATAAGTTGGCACAGTGCATAGACCTTGAAAAACTGAACACAGATCAATTGAGACAACAGGAAGAAGTTGTGTGGAACTGAGAAAAAATAAGCAAAATATACAAACTGAGCAGTTCATGGGAAGATAGGTAACATCAAGGACGCTGGAACAGCAGGAGCTCCGTGGTCTCGTGGTAACGTGAGCAGTTGCGGAACGAAAGGTCCTTGGTTCAAATATTCAATCGACTGAAAACTCGCTCGTTCGTTGCGCAGTTACGTGGATAAGCCGAAAATTTCAGTTTATCAACAGAACGTTGCATAACGCCACTGACAGCTGCGTGTAAGAGCGTTTCATAGCACTGACCTGAATCAAGGTAGAATCGACCGAAAGCTGTATATGGATCTCACAGTATCCCACTGGCCTGATATTGTGTGACACTATATATCCTCCTTTCCGACCAAATTGAGCATACTGATGCGCTATATGTAACAGCAGTTCAAATGGCTCTGAGCACTATGGGACTTAACATCTGTGGTCATCAGTCCCCTAGAACTTAGAACTACTTAAACCTAACCAACCTAAGGACATCACACACATCCATGCCCGAGACAGGATTCGAACCTGCGACCGTAGCAGTCGCGCGGTTCCGGACTGTGCGCTTGAACCGCTAGACCACCGCGGCCGGCTAACAGCAGTTAATGCTGACCCTGGGAGGTGGGGCAGTCTTCAGCACACAGGACTAGGATTCGGAGGACGACTTTTCATCCCATGTCCAACCATCCTGATTTAAGTTTTCCGTAATTTCCCTAACTCGCTTCAGGCTAATACCGGGATGATATCTTTAATCCGATGACCTCGCTGTTTGGTCCTTTCCCCCATATCACCCACAGCCCAGCCCAGTTAATGCTGTAACTGCAAACATTCCAACATAGAATGTGTTTGACCCTCGTCCTGGTATCAGGAGTGCAACTGGTTGACGGCACTTCGAGAATTTGTGAATTCTACACGAAAGCTTTGATGATAAACATAGATATAAAGGGTATCCCATGGTCATTCATCTTGTGGATGAGACTCATTTTTAGCCCGTGTGCATATTAAAATTTGTGGTTATATAAATAGGTTTATCCCATGATCAATCCCAAATATTGTCTAAAATGGGTTGTTTGGTATAGGCACAACTCTGTTTCCATAATTATATAGGATGTTCAACAGTTATAGATACAAACGAAAGAGGAAAGTAGATGAAAATGAATCAAACAGATAATTCTAATAAACACAGGTGCGAAAACTACCAACCGGTTATGACAAATACTCAAGTGCAGTGGAACCAACGTTACTACAATGTTAATGACTAGGTCTACGTCTATTTCGAAAAATCGGAAATGAAGCGTAAATCAGAAAGTGACAAACTGCCCATGTTTGATTTAATGATCGTTATACATGGTGGTCCAATGATCGTGACTGGGCCAAATATCTCACGAAATAAGCGTCAAACGAAAAAACTACAACGCCCGAAACTTGTCTTGCTTGAAGGGGGAAACCAGATGGTGCTATGGTTGGCCCGCTAGATGGCGCTGCCATAGGTCAAACGGATATCAACTGCGTTTTTTTTTTTTTAAATAGGAACCTCCATTTTTATTACATATTCGTGTAGTACGTAAAGAAATATGATTGTTTGAGTTGGACCACCTTTTTCGCTTTGTGATAGATGGCGCTGTAGTGGTCACAAACATATGGCTCACAATTTTCGACGAACAGTTGGTAACATGTAGGTTTTTTAAATTAAAGTACAGAACGCAGTTACGTTTCAACATTTTATTTCGGTTGTTTCAATGTACATTTGTGAACTTCTCATTTATGACAACGCATGCTGTTACAGCGTGATTACCTGTAAATATAACATTAATGCAATAAATGCTCGAAATGATGTCCGTCAACCTCAATGCATTTGGCAATACGTGTGACGACATTCCTCTTAACAGCGAGTAGTTCACCTTCCGTAATGTTCGCACATGCATTGACAATGCACTGATGCATGTTGTCAGGCGTCGTCGGTGGATCACGATAGCAAATATGCTTCAACTTTCCCCACAGAAAGAAATCCGGGGACGTCAGACCCAGTGAACGTGCGGGCCATGGTATGGTGCTTCGACGACCAATACACTTGTCATGAAAATTGCTATTCGATACCGCTTCAACCGCGCGCGAGCTATGTGTCGTACATCCATTATGTTGGTAGTACGTCACCATTCTGTCATGTAGTGAAGCATCTTGTAGTAACATCGGTAGAACATTACGTAGGATATCAGCATATTGTTGTAGACTGGCAAGACAGCCAATCCACTGTGACGGGTAGCCGAAAGGCACGCGTTTAAACTCACGCAGGCTGGCGTGAGGTCTGGAACAGTTAAAGTAATTGAGTCTAGTAAAAAAATACGTAGCTTCTGGAATACTTAACTTAAATCCATAATTGGTAAACGTCGGTCTGACGGTACATGCTTCACAAGATAAATAGCAAATGATAATGGCGCCTTGCTAGGTCGTAGCTAATGACGTAGCTGAAGGCTATGCTGACTATCGTCTCGGCAAATGAGAGCGTAATTTGTCAGTGAACCATCGCTAGCAAAGTCGGCTGTACAACTTGGGCGAGTGCTAGGACGTCTCTCTAGACCTGCCGTGTGGTGGCGCTCGGTCTGCAATCACTGACAGTGGCAACACGCGGGTCCGACGTATACTACCGGACCGCGGCCGATTTAAAGGCTACCACCTAGCAAATGTGGTGTCTGGTGGTGACACCACATTCCTTCCCCGCAAATCGGCGTACGGTTGTGTTATAAGGCTTCCGCCCGCCGTGGGGAGGACCCCTATGTTGACGTATGCGACGAGGTGGGGAGCCTAACAACAGGCGAGGCTGTGCCACCCGCACCCTGCAATTCGATCCGAGGGGAGCTAGGAAACGCCTGAAAACCTGCTCCAGGGTGCACGCCAACATGCGGTGTATGCGCCCGTAGAGAGAGAGGAGGGGCCGATGGGTTGACCTCCATCGGGTCGGGGCACCCGACGAGCGAAGACGACAGATGGTCCAGAGCGGGCAAGAGGTCCATAGCGGAGGACGTCACTGGAAGCGATCGGCGGCGCGTGACCCAGGGGGGCGCCCGGCGGTTGCAGCAACACGTCCACTGCGGGCGTCGCCGGCGGAAGAACAGGCGGCGGCGGCGGCGCGTCGCCATGGGGCAAAATGGAAGGCAGCGTCGGTAACACCTGGGGATGAGGCGAGCCAGGAGATGGGTCCCGAGGGCGCTGACCGGACGGCACCGTCGCTGAAAGCAGACGGGGAGAGGCAGAACCCGTGCGACGACAGAGACGCAGCTGATTGAGATGCCGACGCATCTCACCAGAGGCCCCCAAAACCAGATACATAGCGCGGCCGAGGCAGCGAAGAATGCGCCCTGCGAGCCAACGCCGTGAACCTCGATAGTTGCGATAGTATACAACGTCGCCAGGGGCAAAAGCAGGTGTCTGCTGCTGCACAGGAACCTGATGCGGCGGATGTAGCAAAGACATCAAGTTCGATTAGGGCGACCGTGAAGCAACTCAGCCGGCGAGCGACCATCTCGAGGCTGAGAGCGATACGAGGACAAAAAGAGCAATAACGCGTCCTCCCGAGATTGCGACTCTTTCAACTTCAACATCTGTGACTTGAAAGTCCTGACCAAATGTTCAGCGGCACCGTTTGACTGTGGCGAAAACGGCGTGGACGTCAGATGTTGAATACCATTGGCCTTGCAGAATGACTGAAATTCTGCGGACGTGAATTGTGGGCCATTGACGGAAACAATAGTCTGCGGAAGACCTTCAATGCAAAAGATAGCGGATAACGCTTGGATGGTGGCAGAAGACGTCATGGAAGACATCCGGGCAACGAAAGGAAAATTACTGAGTGAATCGACAACAACCAACCATCGAGAATTCCAGAATGGACCAGCAAAATCGATGTGTAAGCGTTGCCAAGGGGAAGTGGCTTTTGGCCATGCAAAGAACTTCCGTGGTGGTGCGGATTGTTCGGCACACGCCATGCAAGAAGAGCAGATAAGCGTAATCGCAGCATCGATTCCAAACCAAGTACAGTGCTGACGAGCAAGTTGTTTCGTTCTCACTATACCCCAATGTCCTTGGTGGAGAAGCTTTAAGACAGAGGACTGTAACGAACGTGGGACCACGGCCCTTGAGTGATCATTATCAGAACGCAACAGCAAAACACCACGTCGTACAAAAAGTCTCTCCTTGTGAGCAAAAAATCGGCGAACCAACGGATCCTCGATCCGTGACTTTGACAAGGGCATTGCGTAGCAACAAAACGCAGAACGGAAGCAAGGACATGGTCAGCAGCTGTGGTTCGACCACGTCATCGGTTTCCGAATCAATGAACATGCAAGCAAGTTTAAAGGAATCGAATGCTCTATCCTCAGCAACAGGCAAACGGGACAACGCATCGGCGTGTCCGTGCTTAGCAGTGGACCGATACAAGATATCGTATGGGTACTGCGAGAGGAAAATAGACCAGCAAATGAATTTCTGCGCTGTACGTGGAGGTACAGGGTTGGTCGGATGAAAAAGCGATGTCAAAGGTTTGTGGTCTGTGATGATGTTAAAGTGACAACCATACAAGAAATCATGAAACTTATTGACACCAAATACGAGAGCCAAAGCTTCTTTCTGTATCTGTGAATAATTTCTTTGCGCAGACGAGAGCAATTTGGACGCAAAGGCAATAGGGCGATCGTGCGATCCATCTTTGTGCGCAAGCACAGCACCGATCCCGAATCCGATGCATCCACCATCAACAAAAGGGGTTTCTGGGGATCGAATGGCGTAAGGCAGGTATTGGAAAGCAACGCCGATTTCAACTGGCGAAAGGCGCGTTCGAATTCCGTCGTCCAGACGAACGGAACACCTTTACGGCGTAAGCGATGAAGCGGAGCTGAAATGGAAGAGGCGTGGCGCACATATTTATGGTAATAATTGATTTTTCCCAGCACACTCTGTAGCTGCTTCAAATTCTGCGGCGAAGGCCAGTCTTGTATGGCACGGAGGTGCTCTGGACTGGGATGTATGCCTTGGGCATTGAGTACATGGCCCAGATAGGGTAAGTCATGAGCAAAAAACACACATTTGTCCTTCCGCAAGGGAAGACCATTTTGTCGCTAGACCTGAAATAATGTTCTAATATTGGCTTAATGTTCTTCTTCTGTCTTTCCGGAGATCACAATATCGTCCAGATAGTTAGCTGCAGTAGGGACCGACGCACAAACTGTTTGCAGATATTGCTGAAACAATGCAGGGGCGGATGCACACCCGAATGGCAGTCGTTTGAATCGATACAAACCGAGATGCGTGTTAACCACCAAAACGCGCTGGGATTCTTCGTCCACCAGTATTTGCAAGTACGCATCTGCTAGGTCCAACTTCGAAAAATATTTACCCGGGCACAGTTTGTCAAAAAGATCTTCCGGGCAGGGTAAACGAAAAGTTGCAGTCACTAGTTGTGGATTCACTGTTGCGTTTAAGTCCACGCAAAGTCTCAATTTTCCAGAAAGCTTTTGCAAAATTAATAAGGGTGATGCCCAGAAAGAAGCCTGCACATGTTCAAGTACACCTTGTGATTCCAAATCGTTTAATGTTCTTGTGACCTCATCGCGCAGTGCGTGGGGAACATTGCGCGCTCTGAAAAATTTCGGTTGCGCGTTTACTTTCAGTTCCAGATGTGCTTCATAGTTCTTAGCGCAACCAAGGCCCAGTGCAAAAATGTCTGCAAACTCTGCACATAGATGAGAAACACTGGCTGAAGGCACAGTCTGGTCCACTGATAGGACCTGATTGACTATAGACAAGTTAAACAACTGAAACAAATCGAAACCAAACAAGTTCACTGCATGATTTTATCACTGCATTTGCTTGCTTGCGCGGCACACATGGCGGAGAGCTTGGCGGCTTTGGCGCGGCCGGGCGCGAGGACTGTTTACTGTTCTGTGCAGCTCGCCCGGCGGGCCGGTTAATGTGACACACGGCCGGGGAAGTTCCAAATGATTCCTGAGCAGAGTCAAGTGTGTCTTGCCGATCCAATATGTCCATAACTTGTTGAAGGGAGGGATTGACTAGTTTCAAAATCTGTTCCCTTATACGAACATCAGAAACGCTCTTGGCAATTGCATCACGTACCATAGTATCTGAATAAGGGAGGCCACATTCACACTCAAAAGCACAATCCCTAGTAAGGCCTTGCAAAGTTGCAACTCACTCCCTATTAGTCTGACCTGCCGTACGTTTTGTACAAAAGAACGTATACCGTTTGGCAACTACATTGACAGATTCTTTGAAATATTCATCTAATGCAGACAAAATTTCGTCATAGGACAGAGTTGCTACGTCGCACTGGTGAAATAATTTCACTATCACACGGTACGTGGACACGCCGACGCACGAGAATTCTGTAGGCGGCGAGATGGAATTCAAATTGGCGTGACCACTCCGTCCAGCTTTCCAGTGCCGCATCAAAAGGACGAAAAGGTGGTGCAACTGTGTGTTGTGGCTGCGGTAGCAGTGGAGCGGCGGCCTCCGCATCGGTTTGCATTGCACGTAGACCCTGGACGAGCTGTCCAAGGGCATCCAGCAAGGCCTGCGTCTGCTGATTCTGTAAGCGAGAAAATTCGGACAGTACATCTGGAGATTGTGACAAAGCCATGCCACAAGTAAATTAGGCTGTATCAATACGCAAAATCCTCATCGTCAACTGTTGTGGACTGGCAAGACAGCCAATCCACTGTGACGGGTAGCCAAAAGGCATGCGTTTAAGCTCACGCAGGCTGCCGTGAGGTCTGGAACAGTTAAAGTAATTGAGTCTAGTAAAAAGACACGTAGCTTCTGGAATACTTAACTTTAAACCATAATTGGTAAACATCGGTCTGACGGTACATGCTTCACAAGATAAATGGCAAATGATAATGGCGCCTTGCTAGGTTGTAGCCAATGACGTAGCTGAAGGCTATGCTAACTATCGTCTCGGCAAATGAGAGCGTAATTTGTCAGTGAACCATCGCTAGCAAAGTCGGCTGTACAACTGGGGCGAGTGCTAGGACGTCTCTCTAGACCTGCCGTGTGGTGGCGCTCGGTCTGCAATCACTGACAGTGGCGACACGCGGGTCCGACGTATACTACCGCACCGCGGCCGATTTAAAGGCTACCACCTAGCAAGTGTGGTGTCTGGCGGTGACACCACACATACATTGCACCATTTAGACTGCCATCGATAAAATGGGGGCCAGTTATCCTTCCTCCCATAATCCCACAACATACACTAATCCGCCAAGGTCGCTGATGTTCCACTTGTCACAGCCATCGTGGATTTTCCGTTGCCCAATAGTGAATATTATGCCGGTTTACGTTACCGCTGTACCCGTGGTCTAGGGGTAGCGTCTTTGATTCATAATCAAAAACGTCTTCGATCCACGTCACTGCCTAAATTTTGATAAACAATCAGCATTGGCGGCCGAAGACTTCCGGCATAAGAAGTCAGCCTCATTCTGCCAACGGCCTTGTCAAAGAGGGCGGAGGAGCGGATAGAGTTTCAGGGCACTCTCTTGTGCTAGGGGTGGGAAATTGCCCCTAAAGGCGGAAGAATCGGCAATGATCAACGACATGAGGATGCAGAAGGCAATGGAAACCACTGCATTAAAGACACGTAACGTGTATCCACAGGACATGTGGCCTGTAATTGAAGAAGTATCATGATGATCTCTCCATTGGCAAAGGATTCCGGAATAGTCCCCCATTCGGATCTCCGTGAGGGGACTGCCAAGGGGGAGGTTACCATGAGAAAAAGATTGAATAATCAACGAAAGGATAACGTTCTACGAGTCGGGGCGTGGAATGTCAGAAGCTTGCACGTGGTAAGGAAACTAGAAAATCTGAAAAGGGAAATGCAAAGGCTCAATCTAGATATAGTAGGGGTCAATGAAGTGAAGTGGAAGGAAGACAAGGATTTCTGGTCAGATGAGTATCGGGTAATATCAACAGCAGCAGAAAATTGTATAACAGGTGTAGGATGCGTTATAAATAGGTAGGGCAGAGGGTGTGTTACTGTGAACAGTTCAGTGACCGGATTGTTCTAATCAGAGTCGACAGCAGACCAACACCGACAACGATATTCAGGTATACATGGCGACGTCGCAAGCTGAAGATGAACAGATAGAGTAAGTGTATGAGGATATTGAAAGGGTAATGCAGTATGTAAAGGGGGACGAAAATCTAATAGTCATGGGCGACTGGAATGCAGTTGTAGAGGAAGGAGTAGAAGAAAAGGTTACAGGAGAATATGGGCTTGGGACAAGGAATGAAAGAGGAGAAAGACTAATTGAGTTCGGTAACAAGTTTCAGCTAGTAATAGCGAATACCCTGTTCACGAATTACAAGAGGGGGAGGTATACTTGGAAAAGGCCAGGAGATACGGGAAGATTACACATGGTCAGAAAGAGATTCCGAAATCAGATACTGGATTGTAAGGTGTACCCAGGAGCAGACATAGACTCAGATCACAATATAGTAGTGATGAAGAGTAGGTTGAAGTTAAAGACATTAGTCAGGAAGAATCAATACGCAAAGAAGTGGGATACGGAAGTACTAAGGAATGACGAGATACGTTTGAAGCTCTCTAACGCTATAGATACAGCAATAAGGAACAGCGCAGTAGGCAGTACAGTTGAAGAGGAATGGACATCTCTAAAAAGGGCCATCACAGAAGTTGGGAAGGAAAACATAGGTACAAAGAAGGTAGCTGCGAAGAAACCATGGGCAACAGAAGAAATACTTCAGTTGATTGATGAAAGGAGGAAGTACAAACATGTTCCGGGAAAATCAGGAATACAGAAATACAAGTCGCTGAGGAATGAAGTAAATAGGAAGTGCAGGGGAGCTAAGACGAAATGGCTGCAGGAGAAATGTGAAGACATCGAAAAGGATATGATTGTCGGAAGGACAGACTCAGCATACAGAAAAGTCAAAACAACCTTTGGTGACATTAAAAGCAACGGTGGTAACATTAAGAGTGCAACGGGAATTCCACTGTTAAATGCAGAGGAGAGAGCAGATAGGTGGAAAGAATGCATTGAAAGCCTCTATGAGGGTGAAGATTTGTCTGATGTGATAGAAGAAGAAACAGGAGTCTATTTAGAAGAGATAGGGGATCAAGTATTAGAACCGGAATTAAAAAGAGCTTTGGAGGACTTACGGTCAAATAAGGCAAAGGCATAGATAACATTCCATCAGAATTTCTAAAATCATTGGGAGAAGTGGCAACAAAACGACTATTCACGTTGGTGTGTAGAATATATGAGTCTGGCGACATACCATCTGACTTTCGGAAAAGCATCATCCACACAATTCCGAAGACGGCAAGAGCTGACAAGTGCGAGAATTATCGCACAATCAGCTTGACAGCTCATGCATCGAAGCTGCTTACAAGAATAATATATAGAAGAATGGAAAAGAAAATTGAGAATGCGCTAGGTGACGATCAGTTTGGCTTTAGGAAAAGTAAAGGGACGAGAAAGGCAATTATGACGTTACGGCTAATAATGGAAGCAAGGTTAAAGCAAAATCAGGACACTATCATAGTATTTGTCGACCTGGAAAAAGCGTTCGACAATATAAAATGGTGCAAGCTGTTCGAGATTCTGAAAAAAGTAGGGGTAAGCTATAGGGAGAGACGGGTCATATACAAATGTACAACAACCAAGAGGGAATAATAAGAGTGGACGATCAAGAACGAAGTGCTCGTATTAAGAGGGGTTTAATACAAGGCTGTAGCCTTTCGCCCCTACTCTTCAATCTGTACATCGAGGAATCAATGATGGAAATAAAAGAAAGGTTCAGGAGTGGAATTAAAATACAAGGTGAAAGGATATCAATGATACGATTCGCTGATGACATAGCTATCCTGAGTGAAAGTGAAGAAGAATTAAATGATCTGCTGAAGGGAATGAACTGTCTAATGAGTACACAGTATGGTTTGAGAGTAAATCGGAGAAAGACGAAGGTAATGAGGAGTAGTATAAATGAGAACAGCGAGAAACTTAACATCAGGATTGATGGTCACGAAGTCAATGAAGTTAAGGAATTCTGCTACCTAGGCAGTAAAATAACCAATGACGGACGGAGCATGGAGGACATTAAAAGCAGACTCGCTATGGCAAAAAAGGCATTTCTGGCCAAGAGAAGTCTACTAATATCAAATACCGGCCTTAATTTGAGGAAGAAATTTCTGAGGATGTACGTCTGGAGTACAGCAAGGTATGGTAGTGAAACATGGACTGTGGGAAAACAGGAACAGAAGAGAATCGAAGCATTTGAGATTAGGTGCTATAGACGATTGTTGAAAATTGGGTGGACTGATAAGGTAAGGAATGAGGAGGTTCTACGCAGAATCGGAGAGGAAAGGAATATGTGGAAAACACTGATAAGGAGAAGGGACAGGATGATAGGACATCTGCTAAGACATGAGGGAATGACTTCCATGGTACTAGAGGGAGCCGTAGAGGGCAAAAACTGTAGAGGAGGACAGAGATTGGAATACGTCAAGCAAATAATTGAAGAAGTAGGTTGCAAGTGCTACTCTGAGATGAAGAGGTTAGCACAGGAAAGGAATTCGTGGCGGAACGTTCAAAGGTGTCGCCATGCAATTCCTTTTGCATAGAAATATGGTACGGGTGCAATGGATGTTGATGTAGCATTCTGAACACCAACGTTTTTGAGATTCCCGATTCTCGTGCTATTTGTCTGCTACTGAAGTGCGAATTAGCCGCAACAGCAGCTAAATCACCTACTTGGGCATCATCGTTTGTTGCAGGTCGTGGTTGACATTTCACATGTGGCTGAACACTTCCTGTTTCCTTAAGTAACGTAACTATCCGTAGAACGGTCCGGACACTTGGATGATGACGTCCAGGATAACGATCAACATACATAGCACACGCCCGTTGGGCATTTTGATCACAATAGCTGTACATCAACACGATATCGACCTTTCCCGCAATTGGTAAACGGTCTATTTTAACATGGGTATTGTATCAAGAAGCAAATACCGTCCGCACTGGCGGAATGTTACGTGATACCACGTACTTATACGTTTGTGACTGTTACAGAGCCATCTATCACAAAGCGAAAAAAGTGGTCCCACTAAAACATTGATGTTTCTTTATGTGGGTTCCTATTTTAAAATAACGCAGTTGATATCCGTTTGACCTATGGCAGCGCCATCTAGCGGGCAAACCATAGCGCCATCTGGTTTACCCATTCAAGCTAGACGTGTTTCGTTCTTTGTAGTTTTTTCTTAGATGCTTATTTCGTGGAATATTTAGTCCGGTCACTATCAATGGACCACTCTGTATATACCTAACTACTCATAAATAGTTGTGTATCGGTGGAGCCTCGTCAATGCCATGGCTTTACACGTCCCCCATTTTGAAATCCATTGAGGTTTTTTGTGTGAGGACAATTAAACGCTTTGTTACATATCAGCCCTGTTGAAAATATCAATGAACTCCGGAAACGCATTGTGGTTGGATGTAAATCCATTCGGAAGATGGGCGGGACTTTTGAACGTGAACAGGTGTCGATAAGGAGACGTAAACGCTTTTTGTAATGTTTTTAGCTTCAAATGGTATCATGTACTCCGTCGTACTATGTCATTATCCTACACTCGCCTCTTTCGCCATAATAGTGAAGCATCCTGTTTTGCACATAATTGCATGTACCGTGCCGGAAGTCCATCGATCCGGCGAATTGAATTCGCGCGTCTGCTTGCTGATGCCGGACTTCGGCGGGCACAAATCCTTCAACCAGACGGTAGAGTGTAGCGTTGGCGTCCTCTCTGGCGACATGCGGTGAGCAGTGGAAGTGGAGAACAGCCGGTCGGATGCCCAATACATCCTTTTTTTTATCATAGAAGTATCGTGGTGTTGCTCGAGCATAATAGGGAAAAGAGTTACTGGTTGTAGTCCGTGGCCACATCGTTGATCTGCAGCGTCTTCAAATATGAATTCTGCATGACTCGTCAGAGTTATTAGTTTGAAAGAGTTGTATTTTAGTAGTGTGCGGATTCGTTGGACCAAAACTAGGTTGCCTGCTTACTTCATGGGCACCGTTCATTTACAGTGAGATGCATTGGCTTGTGTTGTAGCCTAAATCTGCTATTAATTGCTTTAGTTCCCATCGTTGCCTTAGTCAGCGGCCATCCTGTCCGCACACTCTTGTCGGCGAAATTGTGAATGGTGTGCCGTTGGATCTTGTACTAGCGTTGCTGCTATGCTAGCTCGTTGACTCATCATTTTGTCAGTTGTTCACCATCTGCATAGAGAAATTTTGTGGAAACATTTGGACAACAGTCTCCAGGAACTAACTTCGTACTTCGTGAATTGGATCATGTGCATCACCTACCGCCGCGGAACTGGGTCAGTTTTATCTGTGTTGATGTGAGGTGTTTGCACGGAGTGTGGCCTGCGTCAGAGGTCCCAGCGTCGCAGTACGAAATTGCTTTTGTTCTGTTCGCCTTGCTTGGATGTATAGCAAGAGGTGGGTGCCAACTGCTATTAAGTCGCTCTATGGCGACTTTTTGCACTCTCATGTGGGAACTTATTGCCAGGATTTATGATTGTCCGCTGATTGTGCAAGACTTTATTCTATTTTTAATTCTTGTTGAGATTTACTTTTTTGGTGTCACACCGCTATAAACGCGAGAGCAGTTTAACCGGTCAAAATTTTACACGCCTTATGAATTCTAGTGAAAACGCCGGGAAATATATTTACGATTTTGCCACATTAAGTGTGAGAAGAAAACAGATGACATTGTGTTAAAGCGCACTTCCACAGCTTCTTCATACCCGTAGTTAGTGCTGTAATTGATTACAAGCACTGGTGTAAGATTTTTCCTTGCACCTCAATAGCACTGCCACTCAATTCTTACTACAAACGTGGTTGACCACCGTTCCTTAGACTGGTATACTTTGTAGTTGCCTAGCATAAGTGACACTTATGAAAATCTAAGGGCTGGTGGTAGGCAGGACTGTTTTAGCCTAAATGTAATTGATAACACGGCACTGGGCTGTTGAAGTGGGAGGACCGAGTCCGACTTAGCATACCATATACCAATACTTTTTATTTACCAAAACATAAAAGCATTGCACATTGGTAGAAGTATTGACATCGAGATTACAACAGCCATCACATCGCCTACATAAATTTAAAAATATACAATGAGTGAAAAAGTTAGTTCATAAGGTGAGTCACTTAGTATTGCCACCTCAACACAAACTTTTCAGCTCCCATCGTACTTTCGGAGGTACTCTCGGTGGCAATAGTTGGTGACTCACACTGCATATTCTGACTCAAGAACTTACGTTGTTATTCATATATATCTCAATTCAAGACAATATGATAAAAATTTGTAAGTCCTCAGTGGAGCATAAAATATTAATTGAATATAGAATTTTTATATGCCAGTGGGCTGCGGTTAAGAAACTGGTTCCATAATGTGACAGAACATAACATTAAAAACAGTGCGTTATTCTACATATAAACTGGTACCGAGGACATTGTAATACTGTTTCGAGTCTGTCATACATACTTCATGAAAAATAGTGCATACAATAATCAGTTGCTGTGCTAATAAGGAACGCTGAATTTAATCGTGGCGATTGAGAGAGAGGATTATTATTTTGTGTACTGTCAAGAACATTTCCTCCTTGGGAGAATTATAACGGAATTTCATCATTCTCGGGGGAACAACTTCGGAGGATGAAGAGTCCGTGTGGAGAGATTAACTTTAATGACCTTGAGGGTAGCATAGTAAGCACCTGATACTCCATGGGGCTAGAGTATGATACAGTGCAGATGTTCATTTTAGTACTGAGGATGATTCGTGCAAATGCTCTGAAAATGCAACATCATTTTTGGCTACGTGCGCACTGCCACCATTTTCGCTACGAAGTGGCCCTCCACCGAAGCCACCATGTATGTCAATTCTTGAATAACTACTGTGAGCGTCGTTGATCCATTCTGCTATTGAAGATTCATTCCCATACGATTTCTGTGTAACAGGGTATCTAGACATTCAATGAAAACAATGTTGTCCAATCAACAGTGTGAGACATCACCAAATCATCACAAGCAGCTGATGTTACAAGCTTTTCAGTTAATACAGCGCGCGAGAGAGAGAGAGAGAGAGAGAGAGAGACAGAGAGAGAGAGAGAGAGAGTAATGAACGACATTGTTGTACTTTTTCTTACCTTCTGCTTCAGAAACCTGTACATACATTAAGTCATTCGTAAGACAAGTTTCCCATATCTGACACATTCCTTAATCATATTACAAATGTAAATGAAAATGTCGTGTTGTATTCTTGACTGGGAAATCCATAGGGTGCGACCAGCCGCCTTTCGGGAAGGGTGATTTTCCTCCCCTAGCAATAGCCTATTTTCTTGGGGTTACGTGAGAGTTCTGTCATATGTTTTTGTGGATTGTATGTTAGTGGATACGTATGTAGAGTAATGTTATGTTTATGCTATATGATGATGGTGAGAGAACGAGAGGGTGAAATCTGCTGCTAGTACACAGCGTGTTCCACTGTAATGGCAGGAAGGGAGCCCCTGAGATTAAAGTACACATCGGACGGACGGATCACCGTCAACCACGTCTTGCGCTCTCACTTCATGAGACACTACGAAGGGGTCTTGAATTTAATTCAGGACACTGGTGCTAACTAGGATTATCAGAAACGTTAAGTCACCGCTTCTTTCCCTGCCGGCCAAATACTGGCAGCAAAAATTTCATCCGCCCCCAGGATTCTGCTTACACCAGAGTCGAGCGGCATAGCTAAGCCGTGGCTGGAGACCTCGTCTACACATGTGGGTTCACAGTGAAAAACAGTTGAGTAACACAGCTGAAGCTTACTGTTGAAATGAATTTATAAGCTCTGTGCTCTTCACCTAATATTCAGAATTATCGTATTATTTCACTGAATCGATACACTTCGTATAGTAACTCTGGATTTAATTTTCGCTACGACATTGTGTAATTAACAACACTATTAACAACACTGTTACGCTAGAAACGCCTACGCATTAAATGGTTCGAGTGCCTATTCGTATGATCTAAAAATCACTTACATAACACTACTTCAAATTTCCAATGAAGCAGACTCTTGCCGAGATTGTATGTGCTTGTCTCTAGGAAAAAGAGTGAAGAAATGTTAGGGGTAAGCCCTCCATCGATAAAGAGGTCATAAGAGAAGAAGAAAAGGATCGGAAATATTCACTGATGGGAAAGGAATTCGGCTGTGTCCTGTCAAAGAAACCATGGTGCCATTTGCCTGAAGCGATTCAGCAAAATCACGGAAAGCTATATCTGGATGACAAGAAGCTGATTTGGACTGTTCCTCCTCCCAAAAGCGTGTCGAGTGTGCTAGTCACTGCGCCACCTCGCTCAGTTTGAATTTGTCTTTGGGAAACGTTGCACTTACGTCTACATTTGACTTTTCAGCAGTCCATGTGGTATAGAGGTAAACAGGTCTGAGGTAAAGCTGCTAGCAATAATCTGTATCCTCATAAAAAAATGTGAAACATTCCACTGTACAAAGCATGTATGAACGTGAGAATGGACACCATAGTTCACAGATAGGTAATATTGATGCCAATTAAGCAAAGACTTTCGACAAAATAAAAGAAAGAATATCATTTTTGGTGCAACTATGTGATAAAAGAAAAAACAGATGCTTGAAACTCAGGAGAAGTAAGCAAAGCCTTTTCTCGTGATTTGCTAACACTCCGTTATTTCACATTCTGCCACAGGGTGAGACAGCACTTTGTACAGAATAATGGAAAGAGACTGTTACTGCGACCCTTTTAATTTAGTCAGAGTAATCTGCGTATAATTAAGATTCCCCTTTAGTATTTTTCTTCTAACGCGTCACAGGAATAGGTACGGAAACAGCAATAGTAAACATAACAGACAACTTAAGCAACACATACAAATTATTTCTTTTTCCGAAATGGTTTGTCGGCAGATCAGGTTTAAAGACGACTGTTAGTGTCTATTATACTAAAGTAAAAGCGTTTTAGAGATTATTTTATTTTCATCTTTTCATTTGATCGTCTTCACAAATTAATTAGGTTCCCAATTTCCCATTTCAAATGTTTTATTTAAACTGTTGTAAATAGGCTTTGTCCACTTTAGAAATTTTCATCATTTAGAACTGTTTCGAAACTTCATCTTTCACTTAATTTTTACACCCCTTTTGATATGGGCATACATCGATAATATTTTAAGAAGTTCATAATTGTTAATAGGTTCTACATTAATAGATCTACAGGTATATTATTTCTGTTGTTTGGATCCTGCGCTCGGTAAGTGGTGAGACAAGCTTGGTCCCTTTCTAAACATATAACGTTGATTGTGTTCTATGCAGCAGACAGGAATTTTAAGAGAGCAATCTTCTTGTAGAAGCAATAATGCTACGCCTCCGGAAATCCCTCTGAGTTATTCTTTAGTATTGACAGAGGGGCAGGATTCACAAAGCAAACATATAAGATCCGTAGAAGAACTGCGTGTTTAGTTATGAAGTTACCGAATGTCTATGTGTACGTGAACACCTAAGTTCCTGAACAAAAATGCCGCATCTTGTGAAAAATTTTACTGGAACTGAAATCGAACCCTCGGTCCTTTCTTTTCGTATAAGTTAATGGACCTCGAAAATTGTATGCTGGAAACAGCTGTTACCCTGTGGCGTGTTCACGCACCTTTACAAATGGTTCAAATGGCACTGAGCACTATGGGACTTAACATCGGAGGTCATCAGTCCCCTAGACTTAGAACTACTTAAACCTAAGGACATCGCACACACATCCATGCCCGAGGCAGGATTCGAACCTGCGACCGTAGCAGTCGCGCGGTTCCAGACTGAAGCGCCTAGAATCGCTCGGCCACTGCGGCCGGCGGACACACATACCGACAAATTAAATTCGAAAAGCTGAATCTTCAGAGATTCATTATACAGTTCCGATACATTCTCAGAAATTTCGTCCCCACATTAAGGCCGATGTTTGGTACTACTAGGCTCCTTTTGGGTGGAATGCCCTTTTCGCCTGTCCTAACGTAAATTTTAAATTCATCTTCCTTCTTCCTTCAGAAGTTATTTTGCATCCAAAGTAGTACAATGCCTTCACGTAGTTTGCTTCGTAGTCCCCAATTTTGACATTTGTCGCTAACTTCATTTCTGATACTCCTCTATAGGTTCGAATTTCTTCAGTTCACTCTAAGTCATTGTTCTATGTTCCTTACACTAAGAATGTCTTTTAATTCTTAATTTTTGTTACTGAGGAAATCAATATCATCAGTGAAGCTTATCATTGCAGTCCTTTCACCTTTCATTTTCATCTCTTACGCCGTTATTGCTTCTTCTACAGACAGGTCGTGCAGTCCATATCTCTATTACCTGACTACCCTTCCGGTGTACACCTATTTTTCTCGGAATATCGTATGTCTTTCACAATCTTACATTGAAGAGCACTTTTTCTAGGTGGACGAAAGGCAAATAAAAATAGCCCGGCCAACAGAGTTCCAGCGCGCAAAGAGATACAGCAGAGGAAAGGAAATGCAGTATTTACCTCACACAGTAGATGTTGAAAGGGACCACCATTCTTCTCTTGGCAGTTTTGGGTCCCGGTCAGCAATTTTCATAAGACGGATCACAGCTGGATGTCTAGAATTGCTGCAGTCTCATCCGAAATTGTCTACTGCAGTTTTTGAAGACAATGACGGTTGTTACGATACACAGTAGTTATGAGGGCTCCCTACACAAAGTAATCGCACACTGCCAGATCAAGTAACATGGATGGTCAGCTAGAGCCGCGACCAGACTGATTTCTGCTAACAACTGTCAGGCGTGAAGATTGTGTAAATGTGCTCCGAGGTTCGACCGGCTGTATGGGCAGTCGCTCCATCCTGTTGGAAATAAATGTAGGTATTTTCCTTCTGGTTTGTTGCATGAATTTTGTCGAATGACTTTGCTTAATTGGCAGCCATATTACGTATCTGTGAACTATGGTGTCCATTCTCATGTTCATACATGGTTTGTACAGTGGAATGTTTCACACTTTTTCTGAGGATATAGATCATTGCTAGCAGCTTTACCTCAGACCTGTTTACCTCTATACCACATGGACTGCTGGAAAGTCAAATGTAGACGTAAGTGCAACGTTTCCCAAAGACAAATTCAAACAGAGCGACGTGGTGCAGTGACTAGCACACTCGACATCGCTTTTGGGAGGAGGAACAGTCCAAATCAGCATCTTGTCATCCAGATATAGCTTTCCGTGAGTTTGCTTAATCGATCCAGTTAAATGGCACCATGGTTTCTTTGACAGGACACAGCCGAATTCCTTTCCCGTCAGTGAATACCGATCCTTTTCTTCTTCTCTAGTGAAATCGTTATCGATTGAAGGTTTACCCATAATCTTCCTTCTCTCTTTTTCCTAGAGACAAGTACAAGCAATCTCGGCAGGAGTCTGCTTCATTGGAAATTTGAAGTACTTTTATGTAAGTGATTTGGAGCGCTTCAGGCTGGAACCGCGCGACCGCTACGGTCACAGGTTCGAATCCTGCCTCGGGCATGTATGTGTGTGATGTCCTTGGGTTAGATAGGTTTAAGTAGTTCTAAGTTCTAGGGCACTGATGACCTTAAAAGTTAAGTCCCATAGTGCTCGGAGCCATTTGAACTATTTCTTTGTAAGTGATTTGTACACCAACGAACAGGCACTCGAACCATTTAATACGTAACCATTTCTGACGTAACAGTGTTGTTAATCACACGATGTAGTAGCGAAAATGAAATTCAGATTTACTATACGAATTGTATCGATTCAGTAAACTAATCGAAAATTGCCTGACGGTACTTAAAAGTACCAGTAAGTTTTGACTCTCATTATTTTCTTGTGGTGCAGTTTCGTGGTCTGAGAGCCTGTCGGTACGTAGCAGTAGCTGTACTCTACTGTTTCATAGATGTCATTGTGCAATACATAGACCTCTCTGGCGGTCAGAGCTTGAAATTTGTTTTTCGCGCGCTGCTGTGAAAGCGGAAGATTATATGTGCTTGTTTCCATGGTGTTGCCTGAATTTGTGCGCAATTTATTGAAACTTCCGTTGAGTTTCCCATTGTAAGTACGTACCTTCTTTGTTTTTTTATGATAGTTCGAAGCATTGCGTTACATGTGAATGAGATAAATTGTCAAATATTAAGCGGACTTATTAGTACCGTCAGATTGCGCGAACACTTTATTGTAGCAACAATGCGTTGCCTCTCACTAGTTGTTCTTTCCACTTTTTCTCACACAGATGGACAACAATCGTAAAACTGGTGGCTACTTTCGACGTTTGAGTGATGCAGAGATTGAAGCAGTTTTGTATGAGGACATTCCCTCTGATATTGTAGAGGACACTGACATCGAAGATGATGACGAAAATGTTAATAATTTTGACAAAGCTTTTTCGTGCAATTTGCAAGAGGCAAATTGTGAAACGAACTCCACTTGTTCGGATAAAAATGCCTCAGAGAGTTATTTGCCGTTTACACCTTCATCTCAATGTGAATATCGGACAGACAGAATGTGGCGAGACAAACACATTGAAACAAGGAACTGCTAATACAGATATAGTGAAGGTATCTTCTTACTCTTAGATTATCATAAATTCTTATTCAACATTAGTCAATTTTTTCTTTTTCAAATCTCGAATTAATCTAGAATCCTGTTCCGTCGGTGACAACTGCAATACTATTTCCATTCACTTATTCGTTTTGCAGGGCCTATGGAAGAATTATTTCGGGATTTCCACACAGCTACTAATATTTCTATTTTCATTTTGAAGCAAAATGTAGAAGACAATTTTCCAGAGCAATCTTTACGCAACACAGAAGGGAAAAATTTTAAATTTGAAAGAACATAAGCTGTTTGCTTTTATGGGAATTAATTTATTTATGGGTTACTACAAGCTGCCGTCGTGGAAACACTACTGATCTGCATGTGATGACCTTAGTATTTCTATTGTAAGGCGATGCCTGAGTAGGACATGTTTGATTTTATTTTGAGTAATTTATATCTTAATTATAACACAAAAATTCCGGAAAGAAACACTGATAAATCGTATAAAATACGCCCGATTCTGACTGCTTTGAATAAGCAATTTATGTCCATATATACGGGCACTAGAGAACTCAGTATTGATGAATCAATGATTGTCTTTAAGGGAAGAAGTAGCATAAGGCAATATAATCCATTAAAACCAATCAAAAGAGGCTATAAACTATGGGCAATTTGTGATCAAAAAGGATACACACTCAATTTCGAAGTGCATCAAGGTAGAAATAAGACACTGGAGAAGGACTTTGAAGGGTACGGTTTAGGGGAGAGAGTAGTACTGAAATTGTCTAAACCGTATTGGGATCAGTACAGAAAATTGTACTTTGACAATTTTTTTACTTCTATTCCACTTTTGGAGAAATTAAATCCGTAAATACATTTGCCTGTGGAACAATTAGAACAAACAGGAAAGGTTTGCCAGCGAATTTACGTAAAGAAAAATGTCTAAAGCGTGGGGAATCAAATCACAGAGTGTCATCTTTAGACCTAACAGTATTTTAATGAAGGGACAATAAAGTAGTGTATTTTGCGTCAAACTTCCATGGCACTGAACATAGCATTGTTGGGTGGGGAAGAAGAATAGAGGCTGAGAGTGAAAGGCAAACATGTACAGACAAGAAATGAGACGGTTATGGCCTGGGCATTGACGGGTTGCAGCAATGTTGCTGGCAACACTATTGCGACCGTACACTGTCACAAAATAAGGCCTTCGGGTCTCCCCCGCCGAACGGCGACTCTACCTGTCGGGCGGAGATCGGACGGAGATACTGGAGAAACGTACCTCGATTTTTTTTATTTTGTGCAAATTTCAGGACACGCTTAATATGTACCAACATCAGTGTTTAGTTGTTTGCCTCTGCGTCTAACGGTCTTTCTCAGTACCCTCAAATATGTTACTATCTGATGTTTTCTGAAGTAGACAACGCTTGACAATATAGACTAGTCGTATTGAGTACTTGTGTCTACATTTTAATACCTGACCTGCTGCCCAGGATAGAATAAACATTAACTGTGGCACAGTTTCTTGAAGATATTAACAAACCTAAAACCATATTGCTCGTAATAGCTACAATTATTAGTCTGGAAATGAAATAAACACTCGTGTAATGTTGTTCAGAATGATGTGCACAGTCATCAACAGAAATATCTGAAGTTATACTCGTCTTACGCTGGATATGCAGTTAAATCTGGAACATTTCATCCCCAAAACTACCGGGTGATCAAAAAAGTTAGTATAAATTTTAAAACTTAATAAATCACGGAATAATGTAGATAGAAAGGTAAAAATTGGTACACATGCTTGGAATGGATCGTGAGCTCAGCCGCCACTTTCGTCATGCTTGGCCTCCCAGGTTCCCAGATCTCAGTCCGTGCGATTATTGGCTTTGGGGTTACCTGAGGTCGGAAGTGTATCGTGATCGACCGACATCTCTAGGGATGGCGAAAGACAACATCCGACGCCAATGCCTCACCATAACTCCCGACATGCTTTACAGTGCTGTTCACAACATCGTCCCTCGACTACAGCTATTGTTGAGGAATGATGGTGGATATATTGAGCATTTCGTGTAAAGAACATCTTCTTTGCTATTCTGGTCAGATGAAGCGCCATTTGTCGGACATTTTTTGAACTTTTGTATTTTTTTGGTTCTAATAAAACCCCATGTCATTCCAATCACGTCTGTCAATTTGTACCTCTCTATCCACATTATTCCGTGATTTATTCAGTTTTCAAATTTATACTGACTTTTTGATCACTCTGTACATTTATAGCATTTCATCTACATCCACATCTACATCATACTCCGCAAGCCACCTAATGGTGCGTTTCGCAGGGTACTTTCGGTACCATTTACTTCTGATCAACATGAACAACTGCACTCGTGATTCGTCTTGAAATGTGAAAGCCCTGTAACTTAATCTCGCTCGAAGTAGATCTAGCTATGAGTGAAGATTTGGCGACTCTCAAAACGGACCGGACGAGACCGCACTGTGGGCGGCAGCAGAGTGAGTAGGGGCGGGAAGGAGGCAGGGAGGCGCGCACCTCTGCCTCAGCGAGGCTCGGCCGAGTCCGGCTGCAGACTTAATTAACGCGAAGAATAACAAAGCGGGTCCGGTCTCAGTGCGGCGGGCGCGGTGTGGCCCTCGTCACAATGGCGCACCTGGCCCTTGTTTAGTCCTTTTGGCGAGCGCCGCTGTCCTCGCAGCGCCGGCCGGGCCTGGCTGGCCGCACGCGTCCTGCCCCTCCCCCCCTCCCCCCCCCTCCTGACACCGTCCTCCGCTTTTGTCTTCATTTTCTCACTCCGCCTGCAGCTCTCAGGTTTCGGTCTGGCCTCTCTCCTCGCGCTCATTGTCCTTTCACTCCATTATCGCTGAGGCGCAATGCCTGCGCTCTGACCTCTATTAACGGCGCCACGTGTTTTCCTCTGCCCTGTTACGTAAGATGAAATCTGAGCTATGTGGCTTCTATCTCGATAGCCATCATTGATTTCTCACCGATGACTTCCGCAGCACTGTTTGCGACGAACATAGTTACGTAATCTGTGTTGTTGATTTTATGACTGTCCTGTGTATTATCATCTAGCTTTGCACTTGAATCTGCTGACAGCAACACTGCGTCTGTGCGAGCTTAAATAAATAGATTAAAACCTCGGTTAACCGAACTAAAGGAGGAGAAGCCATTTCCAATAACATTTTGTTCTGTTAAACGACGAAAGTCTAATAAACACTGCAGTAGATTCTTTTGTCTTTACGGTATGTATTTTTGAAAGTGTTTGAAGCAGAAAAACTGTTTCTACAATGTCTTGGTTTCCGGTTTCTTGTGAATGGTCCGCGAAAGCACAGTGTTCCTCTTTGCACGTATCCGAGAGTTCTCTTTACCACTTCTGTCAAGTTTTCGAAGTTTTCCAAGTTGACTCCTTCAAGCCCCACATACAGTTTTCTCCAGCACCTTTGAAGAGTTTCTGTTTTCAGTTTATCACTGAACTACGTGTTTCACATCTACTGCCTTGATCATGTTTTTCTTTCGCACGTCACTGTCTTTCAAGGTGGTTCTCAGAACTACGTTGTGATTCAGTGGCTAAATTAGATTGTTAAGTTCGATTTTACACCTTTCTTTGTTAAAAGCTTTATAACTTCCGGCTCAGCTGATCGCTAAGGCCGGCCGTTATGGCCGAGCGGTTCTAGGCGCTATAGTCTGGAACAGCGCGGACGCTACGGTCGCAGGTCCGAATCCTGCCTTGGGCATGGATGTGTCTGATATCCTCAGGTTAGTTAGGTTTAAGTAGCTCTAAGTTCTGGAGGACTGATGACCTCAGATGTTAAGTCCCATAGTGCTCAGAGCCATTTGAGCCTGATCGCTAAAATATTCAGCTTAGAGGTCACAAGACATCCAAAAAGCTTTTTGGGTTCTACAAAAACCTGGTAATGTATTTCGGGAAAATATTTCAATGTTCGGAGCTTTTCAACTTTCTGATACATGCTGGTTGTAATCCATGTGTGCCGCAAGCGTTTGATACCAGAAAACCGCTTCCGTATCTTTCTTCGCTTTGTGTCCCGAGGGAGACGTTACTTTAAGGAAGCCAAGAATCCGTTAGGTAACGTTTTAAAATTAACACCTGTTTCATCAGCATCGCATGGTCCTTACTGTAGGCTGAGCTGCAATCTTAAAACCTTGTATTCAAAACATCAAGAGCATCTGTGTCTCTTGATACGTTTTGCTCACATTGGCGAATGACATATCTGTTTTTAAACCTATGTAACCACACAGAGCTTGAAGAAAGTACGATTCTGTTCCTTACGTAAAAATTCGGTAAATACTTTAGCTCTTTCTTGGATTGTCGGGCACTGAAAGGCATGCATCATTCTCACTTGTTCCAAATCGGCTTGTTTCCTCTGCAAAGATTTTTCAAAACCTCCTATGGAAACATAGACTTCACGCAATCCGAAACGATAGAAACATCAGCTCTCAATTATCTTCCATTTCCAACATATTTAATACCAGCTAATTTATCACGAAATTAATCGCAACACTCTTTCTCTTAGTTGCTATAGCAACTGAAGTAGACAACGACTTAAATTCACTATTTTTGAGCAGGGTAGCTTACGAGTTGTTGGGTCGGGAAGCAACTCCACCTCCCCCACTAGCTATAGCTCAGAACACCCTCACCTTCCAATCATTTCCGTGCAGTACAATATTAATTTTTGTTTCTGCGATTTTCGGAGGAGCATAGATTAACCAGGATCTTTACTGTCCCTCAAACATATACTAAGCTTTCGTATCTTCTGCCGGGAATAACATACTATAACTAAATTGAAAATGGTCTCCATCCCCAACTTCTGATCAAGATTTGTCTAGGTTTCAGTGCTAACGGTAATTCCTTCCCAAAACTACTCAATTGGGACTCCATAAGCTCTACTAATTGCTGTCCTGGTATTTGACTTAAAAGTTCCTGACTCAACTGCGGGTCGTTGTTTGTCAGCCTACTCTACTTACGCTGTTCCAACGCCGCCACGTAGGGCATGATCGCCCTTGCACGCCCCTCTTCGCGCTCCTGGGAAAGCACAGGTAGGTTGGCTACCCGCCAGACAGTCTTACGGCGTGTATTTTGCACTTGCACGAGCTTCCTGACACTCCTGCAGGACGGTGCGAAGCCAGCGCAGTGCGATACTGTACGTCGCGGCCCACCTGCTAGACTACCGACAGAACAGTCCTTTAGCTCAACTGTGCCCAACTACATGAATGCCCAACCGACTGCAACCGGGTGTGCATGCAAGCTGAAAATATGTATTTGGACAGGTTGCTTCGCTGAAATGGAGCTGTTGCAATTGCTTGCTGTCTGAGACGCTTAACCCGCAGGACAGGACGGGTAGTCTAAATTGTAGAAAGGGGCCAAACTAAGGGGCTGTCAGTTTATCTCCAACATACAACTTTATTATTTGATCAAACATTTCAAGAGCCCCCCAATTTTTTTAAACACACAGCTTTAATCTTTGGGACTTCATTACCGGCTGAAAGCCACTTTAATTTAAAAACCGCAAACATAGTCATAAATTTAAAAGGCAAACCTTAACGTGCAACACTTATTTATTTAAGCTGAAAGCCCAAAGAATCTGAGATTTTTAGGGCAAACAATTTGAATTCAAAATCGGCTGAAAGCCCAACATTCAAAGCTAAATAACATTAATTTTAAAAATGCCAAAGACTTTACGTAAAACAGTTCTCAAATTAGGCTGAAGGCCCAAACGACCTTTTGCCTTAAGGGCAAAACAACCTTAATCTAGAAATCGGCTAGAAGTCATACAAGTACAAACAATATGAACCAACAAGGAAAGGCAGTACACCCAAGGGCGCTCAAAAGCACCGAGGGTTGGCCTGGAATTCAAACTCAAACTCTCGCTTAGGCGAGAGAGACAGTCGGGCCAACCATTCACATTGCAACGACAACCCAACCGACCGACAGTCTACAGACCCACCGACATGCTAACTTTCACTTCACCCGACCGGGTCACAACAGGGAGTTCAAAGGATCAACCTAGAAGATAATGGCACCCTCAACCAATCATACATGGAGCTATCAATCTACATACCGTGCTGGACAGCAACAACACGATGAGGAAACTACACTGCCTGAAATTTACGTCAATGGCCATGGCAGGTAACCGGAACGGTAACGGCCACAAGGCAGAATTCAAATAACCAAACACAGTGAAACTCCACCGGAGGTTGGCTAGAAATTTCCAACTTGAAAACCACGTTGTTGTTCGCGGGAATATCCCAACAGCCGACGACGAAGTCCAAACGATACAATGTGAACAGTCTTGACTTGCTGGTAGATTAAATCAAAACTCGGCTTTCGTGTCCAGGGTCGGTGAGCCACGGACCTAGTAGCAATGGGAAGAGCCCCACACACTCAGACACCGTGTAGAGACTACTAGCGGCCCCAGCGAAAACTACGTCCGGCGGAGAATTCCTCGCTGCTCCACACCAACTGACCGACTGCCCAGGCTCGGAAACTGTGAAAGGACCACATATACGTCGCCCGATGAGACGACCAACCCAACGACCAACCAACGATCGTCTCGCTCCAATCTCCTTACGTCGGACAGTTTATGTGTGTCGCCAGCGGTCGTCGAGCACTAGCTGTCGGCTCCTCGCTGGTGCTCCGTCCCCTGTCTTCACTGTTGCTGCGTCCCGACTGCACTGCTTGTCCGTCCCGAACTGACTGCGAGACTCACGACTACCCGTTGTTACTATCGGTCGCTCCAGAGATGGTGCGACAGTGAACTTATCGATACGTGCTGCTGCTGCTCACGGGCAAGTAAGGCAGGAAGTTAGTGACGCCAGTAAATGGAATAAGAAAACGAGGTGGCAGTACCGTAATAGAATATGCGAACAATACAAGAGATAAACGCCAGGTGCTTATCAGACCAGTCCCGTACCCAGCCTCTGTGCTGAGTCTGGCGAACCGCCACTTACCATCCGGCGGCAGCTCCTGCTGGTGCGCCAGGGTTGTAAGTTTCTTGCAGCTCCCAGATCGCCTGCTCACCATCTTGTTGCCCATCCACCTCTGGACCGCCTTTTTCCCCGCCGTCCCCGGGCTGCGTTGCCGTTTGGGATCCGTGTGCAACGTGTACTAGAGTCCCTCGGTGTGGAGTCTGTACAACCTCAAATCCAAGGTTTTAACCGCCTGCCACCCTGGTTACTGAACAGGCCCGGAGTGACTTTAGATTTATTGCGGTACAAGAGAGATTGCACTCCTGCCACCGTTTTCAATGCAGCATTTTCTGCCATTTTATCTGAGCACCACGACTACGTAGCTGTTTTTACGGATGGGTCGAAACAAGGGGATTCTGTTGGTTGCTCAGTTGTTTTTCCATATCGTGTCCACAAGGTCCGACTGCCTCAGACATTTACTGTCTTTGATCCAGAATTGTTTGCGATCTTGCGGGCACTGGAGCACATGAGACATTCTTCCTCTCCTAAATTTCTTGTCTGTTCCGATTCACTCAGTGCCCATCACTCATTGCAACGTTTGTATCCGGCAGACAAAATTGTCCAGACCATCAAGGATGCCCTCCTCCGACTACAGCGACTGGGGAAGGTTGTAGCTTTTTGCTGGCTTCCGGGGCATGTTGGCATTTCTGGGAATGAAAGGGCAGATCTCGCAGCCAAGGAGTCGTGTCTCGCCCCACAAGTATCTCGGTGTGCTATCTCCTTGCACGCACTCACCTCCCTGTTGAGCTCACGGGTCATGCGCCGGTGGGAGGATGAGTGGCTGGAAGTGACTGACAATAAGCTCCGTATAGTAAAGCCCACAACGCGTGTGTGGTGTACTTCCTTTCAGCCCCATTGACGGGACGAGGTTCTCCTCACTCGGCTTCGAATAGGCCACAGCCTTATGACGCACGGCTTCCTGCTCCGGCGAGAGTACCCTCCAATTTGTGGTGCTAAGGACGTCCAGGTCACTGTGCGCTACGTTTTATTGGATTGCGTTTTATTTTCTGACCAGCGGGTCGCGGCTGACTTGCCAGCGGACCTGCCATCTCTTTCAGGCAACACTCGGACGAATGTGGTTAAAGTTTTAAAGTTCTGTGCCCTGTCAAATGCTTTTACAAAGATTTTAGGGAGAGGATTTTAATTTGCTCACTGTGTGACAAGCTCGCCCATATTTTATGTAAGTGGCCAGCCAATAACAATTTCCTGTGACATTCTTGTTGCTATGTTTCCCCTTTCCTTAGGTTTTACTTTCTTATTAGCATTTTCCTTGTTTTCCTGCTTTCTTTGAGTGTGTGCTTCAGTTTTATTAGGTCTGTCCACATTCGTTCCTTTTAATGTGTGTCAGGGCGCTGATGACCTCGATGTTGAGCGCCCATAAGCCCCAACACACCATCACCACCACCACCACCAGCCGTGCACGGCTCAGTGTCAAAGCGTTCCTATTTTGCGTTTTGTCTACATGTCGCCGACTGCCTTGCTCTGATGTCATGAGTCAAGCCGACTGCGTCTGTCCACTCCTACGATCCATGGGAGAGTCCCGATGTCTGTAGGTGAAGCAAGAATGGTTTTCTAGTGGTCTCGTTGGGACAGTATCATGTGTACCGGCTCCTTTCCTTGAGCAGGAGCAGTAAAGCTCGTCTGCTGATCTGATGGGCTGTGGAAATCTGATCTGGTGAATGAACCTGGAAAAGATGGGACAGTTGGTTCTCTCGGCATTGCAGCAGACAGAAGGCCAGAAGACGTGAATCTATTTCCCGAAGAGGTATGCTACGTATGATTTTAGGCTTTCTCGGCATGGTGCGATTTTGAAATGTTCTTTGGTATTCAGCCAGGAGCTGTCAAACAAATGGCACCAGCTGCATAGCCAATAGCATTTAAAAATCATCATAAGCCGGAAAACCTTTAATCATAAAACCCATTTCAAATTCTAGCAGCCAGTGGCTATTGAATCTTCTGCTTACCAGGGAAGGCTGGATCCGAAGGCCGACGACAGGAGTATAATTTGAACCACAGAAATAAGAAAAATCGAAGGTTTTCATAAAATTTATCATTGCATCGAAACGGCTAGAATTACGTTAAAGATTGTAACTTAAAACAGTCACCATTACACGACAAACTGCGTCAAGGGTACTTTCAAAAATGGTTCCCTTGAATCAGCATCTACCGAAGTAAGCTACTAAGTACCGACCTGTAGGCCAAAGGCGTTTAGGAAGACCAAAAAAGAGGTGGACATGTAAAGTGTAACACACGATGCACATTTGGTTGATGATATTTACGTTCCCGCTTAACACAGTGTAGATGAAGCAATGATTAAAAATGTGGATAGAGGCTTAAAACTGCAGAGAATGCAGGTTATAATGACAGAGCCATTTGGGTTCAAAGTACATGTGACTTGCGTGACATACCGATTGAAGTCGACTGCATATTGAACTTCGAATTTCTGGATAACGAAAGCTGAAAAGACGACAGTGAAGTATAATTTAAATGACAAGCAGAAAACGGCAAATGTCTCTATAAGGTAAGATTAAAGGGTGGATACAGCAAAAAAAAATTTCTTTAGAAAGTGCACGTTCATCAGGCAATCTAGTGTTCAAGTGAAACATATACCATAAGGAATCTTGAGCATAGGTATAGTAAATAATTCAAATGTTACAGCATAGAAGAACTTATACAAACGGTCACAAAATATACCAGACAAAGGACTGCTAAGGAGAATGAGCAAGAAAACGTGTGTGCGTAAATCAGACGAAAGAGACAAATTAGAACAGCGTTAGAAATGGCATCGAGAAATAGATGCTGTGTGTGTGTGAAAACAGAATAATACGTAAAGTCGGTGAGGTGATCCTGGCTCGTAGGTCACTCGACAGCTTTTAACAGCGTTGCTAGTGAACAACGCCAGAAAGGTTGTACTCTCCTGGCAGGCATTAGCTGCTACCTGCCGCGACATGAGCATCGAAGTGCTCATGGTTGTCAGGCGGGTGTTACGTGAAACGACCATAGGCACAAGTATTATGAGTGTAAACGTCGTGTATGTTCGGATAAACCCGTAAACATTTTGTGTCGTAATGTCATATTATCAATCATTTGTAAAAGTAATGATAAATGCCACTATCTGCAAATCAATAAAAATCTGTACATGAAGTGTATCTTTCTCTAAAAACATACATTGGTATATAAAAACCACAAGTTTAATACTAGATCGTGTGTTATAGAAGACGGCATTAAATGAGTCGAAACACTACTGGTTAAGAAAACTAAAGGTGAGAAGTTAACATTTCCACACACTAGCATCGTCTCCACAGTCAGTGGCAGACACTGCACGATGAAATCAATAGATCGAATGGTAATTTAAACTGAATGAAAAATAGTTACGTACTGACGGAGAAATATGAAGCACGAATCTTGTACTTTGCAGCGAAGTGTACAATAATAATTTAAAACATTATGCTGAACAAATATCCTGTGTCGTGCAGTATTTCCCCGGCATCGCTATCGACCACAGAATAATGTGGAAGTGGGAAAACCCAAAACAACAGAACCAAATTATTTGAGATGTGGTGTTGTAGAATTATGTTTAAAATTCGATGAACTGATAACAAATGAGGAAGTTAATGTGTATGTATGCTTTCTCGGCGTATACAGCTGGCGAAGAGTTCTCGGGCATCCAGCCGGGTGGCGGTGTCTTCAAACTGCCTGCATACTCTGAAAGGAACCTGATAGGTACACCATCTGGAGCGCAACGCCAGTCAGTACTGACCACCTTGGTACATAGGGCGCACGTCATTTGTGACAAAGAAAGCCTCTCAGACGAATTTCACCACCTAAGAGAGGTATTTCGGAAAAACGGGTACAGTGAAACACAGATTGGCAGGGCCTTCAAGAGGAGACAGGCTGACAAATTTCAGGAAGAGGAAGAGGAAGTTAACAAGAGACTCGCCTTTCTTCCATATTTGGGGCCCACATCAGCCAAAATCGGGAGGCTATTAAGAAAATCAAACATAAATACCGTCTTCCGACCACCGCCGAAGACGAAAGAGCTGCTGGGCTCAGCTAAAGACCCACTCAAACTAAACACACCTGGTATATACAACATTGCCTGCGAATGTGATGAGCGGTACATTGGTCAAACGCAGCGCTGCATCTCTAAAAGTGCGAGGAACACATCAGGCATGTTCGACTTGGACACATAGAGAAATCTGCTATAGCTGAACATAGCATCAAAGAAAACCACACCTTTGATTTCGAAAACACCACGGTGCTGTGCCGAGCCGGGAGCTATTGGGATAGCGTCATTAAAAAATCAATAGAAATACGGGTCCACGAGAATCTTGTGAACAGGGACGGAGGCTATCAACTGAGCGCGGCCTGGAATCCAGCATTAGCCGCAATACGCCAGGAACGCAACAAGAACCGTCCAGCTCACGAGACGCGATCAGAATGCTCTGACGGAGACACGAACGGCGCACCCGCTTCCCCCTCCACCCCGCCCGCCGGCTCCTCTGGACCCAGCCTCCCACGGCCAGGTGGTGGGGGGCACACCACAGGTATAAAGAGACCGGCATCCGCAAAGTCTCGGCACTTCGCCAGAAGATGATGAGTATGTCACTCGTCGAAACGTCGCAGATAAAAGTAGATATCTTAGGTGTTGCGAAACAACTCAAATCACTTAAGAAACGCAAGTCTTCCGCTCCAGATGGTATACCAATCAGGTTCCTTTCAGAGTATGCAGGCAGTTTAAAGACACCGCCACCCGGCTGGAAGCCCGAGAACTCTTCGCCAATGAGGAAGCTCTTCACATAATAGGCGAGCGAAGAAATATGAGGAAAACACTGAGTATAAGAAGTTAGAATCTGATAATGTATGTGTTGAAACATCACGGGATGGTACTAGAGGGAGCTATAGAGGGTAACACTGTAGGGAAAGACTAATGTTGAAATGCGTCCAACAAATAATTGAGGAAATGGATATTGATCGGTACTATGCTGTAACTAAACACCTAGGAAGAAAATCTAATTGCAAAACAGCTAGTAGCAACAATAATTTGAGGTGTTCTTCTGTCACCTCCTACAAGAAGTTACGCATTTCAACTGCACTTTCACAGCAAACACAATTAAACCACATCGGCAAACACACTTATTACCCATTATGAAAGATGTCAATGGCTCAAAAAGACCTTAAATGTGCATCAACAAAAATTTCTTACGATTTGGTCAATAATAAAAAATTTCTGACAGGTAGCAAAAGTCAGGCATTTTAACTGTAGCTTCACAATGATGATACCGACAACACCACGATATATCTTTACGTCCCACCAAATAATCTGTTACTGGTGTTAGATATGCGTCAACAAAATTTTCTTATCATTTTTTCGATAACATAAAACGTCTGACTGGTAGCAAATCAAGCTATAATTTTTTTCTAATTATTGTTAATTCTGGGTAGCTCTCGCTATTCTAAAAACTAATTTTTATTTTAAAAGAGGCAGTCTGTGTAGGAAAAACTTATTTTATGTTTAACTGCATGAGTGGGACTGATAAGTAATGTGTTCATTAGTGTTAAAATTGTATGTGTACATAACCCCTATAATGACTAGTTTCACATCATTTCGACAAAAAGTCGATGAATGATGGAAAATGAAACAAGGTAACCAACCAAGAAGAAGTAGTTGGACAGGAAAAGAAGTAATGTTGGACCACATAAAACCTGAGGAGTTATACGGAGGAATGACTATCTGTAATGGCATAGGCCAAAATCCCTGGTCCAGTTGTAATGTCCCCACAGCAAATACCCTCTACCGCGCACCAATTAATCATTTTCAATCAAACCATCCACATTCATTCACTTTGAAAAGTTGTCTGATCTGATTTGCTCGTAATATATGCGGTGACAGCTCGTCGACGCCAAAGTATTTTCTAGTGCGTTTATTCTTTGAAATAACAGAGATGCATATATGCAATCTCCATGGTTGTTAGAGAGTGGTAACTAGGTTAGCTTCTGGAGTATCTGTTGAGGGATTCAGGTGTTTCTGAGAGATACATATTCTGCTTTTCTTCTCGCTAAAGCGAGCCAATTAATATTTGTGCCGCTAGCGGTTTGTTTGAAGAGAAAGAGACTGTAAAAGGAAAACAATTAAGGCGTGCAATCAACGGAGTTCTGGACATGTAATGGAGATGGATTTAATACACAATTTCCTCCATAAATAAGGTTTGTGACTCTTTTGTTCTGGAGTGAATGAACGAATGAGTTTTTTCTGAATCATTTGATGATCACGTTGGCCCTGTGATTAGTGGGGAAGTTTCAGCTGTGTCGAAGAGAGCCTGCAATCACTGAGTCTGTGTTAAATCGTCCAAAAAGGCTTCGTAAACATCTGGAATTCGCAATCTTTCGTAAAAGGAACAAATTGTCCAAACGATTGATTCTCCCGAGTGACTGCAGTGTTTAACAGTAATAATAAATGTAAAGATCTCTTACAGCAAGCCAGCCGCTGATTACCAAGACGAAGGACTCCACCAAAGATTCTATTTGGCTGATTTCAAGTAATGGAATATTATATTAAAAACTGTACATACATAAAGGAGAGAAAGAGAGGGAGAGCGAATGAAAATAGAGATAATACTAATAATGCTCCATTAGTCTAATTTTTCGCCTGTCTTATCACGAATCAGCCAAGAACTGGGAGGGCCTTACTTTACTGTATAGATTTATGTGTGAAGGTGAAGGGATCTTAAAGGCAACAGATACATGTCTATACAGACAAGACATTACACAGAGATAGCGGCTAGCTGCATTCATCATCTATTCTTAGATAAAGAGACCGCAACTTATTATCCGAACATTAAAATGTTAAACAATGCCACATCCATGGCGTTAGCCACGATTAGTCAACGCAGCTCTTCGACTTACTGATACCAGCGGGGCTCACTCTTTTGCGAACCAGTACTCCAGGTACTGAGCGGCTTTTCAGGAAGTCTCAGTGACTCTGTCAATAGGCGTCTGCGGTTATCTTTCGTACTGACAGGACCACTTCATACCCTGTGGCTAAGAGAGCAGATCTTCGGCATACCAGGGCTTTCCAGTGCCTCCCGGCAGTGTGAGGCAACCGCAAGGACGTCCGCTGCTCGTGCTACACTGACACGGGGACATGACAGGTTGCGCCCGGTAAATGGCGACCACATGCAGTTAAAGCAGCATGGAATAATAAAAAACAGTTACTTCGCAATTGTTTTGGAGGGCCCACCCACCACAGACTCGTGTCTCACCCGAAAGCATAAGAACCCTGGGCTTCCCGGGTGTGAGTCGAAGCCCTCCTGACAAACACAATGACGCTCCCGTCAGCCAGTAGTAGTCGCTGCACTCTCGACCTACTGTATTCTGATAACGGAAGGTCGATGGAGTAGAGGGAGACAGAGTGCTGCAGTATCGTCGTGAATACTAGCAAGTAAGTAGCAGCTTGTACTTTTCACTCGTGGGATTTCCTACATCTTTGGTATGACCTCTCCCTGTCTGCTTTTTCCATAACGTTGTTGTTCGATACTGTTGTAATGTCCAGTAAAGGACTGAGGACTGAACGGTTAACGTCTATTGCTAGTATCCACTGCAATTTGGGTTTTCCAAAAACAAGTGGAGTGAGTATTTTAGGATGATAAAGACGATATGTGTACCATGTATATCACTAATTAAGTGACCGAGCATGATAGTCCGGTGATTTGCACATTGAATTTGCATTCGGGAGAACGACGCTTAAAATTCGCGAGTGGCCATTCAAATAGGTTCAAATGGCTCTGAGCATTACGGGACTTAACATCTTAGGTCATCAGTCCCCTAATACGTAGAACTACTTAAACCTAACTAACCTATGGACATCACACACATCCATGCCCGAGGCAGGATTCGAACCTGCGACCGTAGCAGTCCCGAGGTTCCGGACTGTAGCGTCTAGAACCGCAAGACCACCGCGGCCGGCCATTCAAATATGGTTTTCCATGATTTACGTAAATCGTTCCTCGAAAATACCGAGATTGTTACTTCGAAAAGGCATTACCGATTTCCTTCCGCATCGTAAAGAAAGCAATCCAAGATGTGCTCCATCTCTAATGGCGCCGTTGACGCTGGGACGTTAAATCCTAATCTTCTTTACTTCCTTCATTGTTAGGGAAAGGTATCACTTAGAATTTAAGTTCAAATCTGTCAAATACTAGTCGGAAATATTAGGATATATAACTTAAGGTAATGTAGCCCGCTGTAAATTGTTAACAAATCTTCTTAATGCGTTAAGATAAGTTTACACCGTGGTACAGCGCTAACAGGCTAGAACAAGAACAAGGAGTCACAATATTATTGGTTGGTTAAGTTTCACTGCCTGCACATGCTGAGGATTCAAACTCAAAACAGTAACAGCACTGAGGTCCCACGCGGATGCAAGACGGTCGTTAGATGTGACGCCATCAGTTAAACTCCTCCAAGCCCTCCGAGGAGCAATGCTCGAGATAGCGATAGACCCACTAACAATTAGCCTACCAAGTGAAATATGAGAGACAACGGGATAGTCTGGCACCTGAAAAAAAAGACATGTTGAAATAAAGGAATCAAAGGCATTGTTTTATTGGACATATAAGGAGGAGCTGGTATTGCACCTATAGCTGAGTAACGAAAATTTATCGAAGTCTGGCTGCTAGGTAAATGTTTCTAAACGAGAAGAGATAATAACAAGTTAATACAGTATTAGGTCAAGCAAGTTCGAATAGAGTCCGCACCCACGACGTCTTGAAAATGTGACTGCCATGGGTCCCTTAGTGTTGTAAAAAAATTTCTCCTAACCGATAAGACATAAAATATAGTACAACAGGACAGTGTACAAAATGCAAAACAACATTAGCAACAGGGGAGTGCACATGCTATTCACCTCAGGGAGGTCTGGTTTCTTCCCCATAGGTTGATAGTCGTTACAGAAAGTAAATTATGAAAGTGAACCGGTAGAATATTAAAAACTATTCAAACGCCAAGATCCCACAAAAAAAAATTTTTTCTAGACGATCAGTTTCGACAGTCTTAGCTGTCATCTTCAGGTCTATGATGATGATGATGACGTCCAATACTCCGAGGAGCGTAGGGGACGATGCGGGAGACCCGCATAGCCGTACTAGGCAAGATCCTAGTCGAGGTGGTTGGTCATTGCCTTCCTCCGACCGTAACGGGGATGAATGATGATGACAACAACATCCCGTCATCTCGAGACAGGAAAAATCCCTGAGCCCCAGAAATTGAACCCGGGACCCCGTGCGCGGGAAGCGAGAACGCTACCGCAAGATCACGAGCAGCGGACCATGTCGATGAACAATATGTATATGAGCTTAGGCTTTTGCACAGGGCCGGCCGATGTGTGGTTCTAGGCGCTACGGTCGCTGGTTCGAATCCTGCCTCGGGTATGGATGTGTGTGATGTCCCTTGGTTGGTTAGGTTTAAGTAGCTCTAAGTCTAGGGGACTGATGGCGTCAGATGTTAAATCCCATAGTGCTGAGAGCCATTTGATTTTGCAAAAGACGCTGCGTGTTTATAATTACCTTAGCGATGACTATCGTTCATAACGTGCTGTGTTTTATCCACTTGACATTCAGCGACAACAAACGTTATTAATATTGAGGCAGTGTAACAATTGCATGTGAGCGACCCAGACTATATTCATCCAATATTTGAGAATTAGAGATCTCTGCGACTTCCAACAAACTTAACACTTGAAGTAATGTCTATTTGAAACTTCTTCTCGCTGGCAAGCTCACAAAATAATGGAAGCAGGGAGGGGTCCTAGGGTAGTCCATTCAGTTGTGCAAAGCTACTGCAACGCATGGTGCAGTGGTTAGCGCGTCAGTCAAGTGACCTGGAGACAGTGGTAGAATCCTGGCCTTCGTAAAAATTCTCAGTTTGTGACTCAGTCTGCATAAATAGAGACAGGAGTTCCAGAGTTGAAAAACTCTCTGGAACCATACAGTTTCATTTGAAAGGAATAAATGTTATTTCTCATTAGATTTTCGCTGTTCATGCCACGAAATTCTCTTCTGTACCAACCTCTTCATCTCAGAGTACCACATGCAAACCACGCCCTCAATTATGTGTTGGATGTATTCCAATTTCTGTCTTCCTCTACACTTTTGCCTTCTACAGTTCCCTCTAATACCATGGAAGTCATTGGGTCGTTTCTTAACGGATGCCCTATTACCCTATACCTTCTCCTCATCTGTGTTTTCCACACATTCCTTTCATAAGGTTTTGCTCAGAATCTCTCCTTTCCTCTCTTTATCAGTCTATCTAATTTTTAACATTCCTCTGTAGCATCACATCTCCAATGCTTCTATTCTCTTCTCTTCCAGTATTTCCACAGTCCGTGTTTTACAAGCATTCAATGATGTACTCCAGATGAACTTTTTCAGAAATTTCTTCCTCAATTTAAGGCCAATGTTTGATAATAGCAGACCTCTCTTGGCCAGGAGTGTCCTTTTTGCCATTGCCAGTCTACTTCTGATGTCTTTACTCCATCCGTCGTTGGTTATTTTACTGCATCAGTAACAAAATTCCTTAACCTCATCTACCTCATGACTATAAATCGTGATGTTAAGTTTCTCACTGTTCTCATTTCTGATACCTCTCGTTACTTTCGTCTTTCTTCGATTTACTCTCAATCCATATTTTGTACTCATTAGACCATTCCATTAAGAAGTCCGTCTTCACATTCACTCAGAGAGCAATGTCAAGGAATCATGTCACTGATCTTCTTTCACCTTAAATTTTAATTACACTCCTGAAACTTTATTTTATTTTCATCATTGCTTTTTGGATGTACAGATTGAACAGTAGGGCGACAGACTACATTCCTGGTCTTACTCCCTGTTTAATACGAGCACTTCCTTCTTGTTTCTTCCACTCTTATTATACTCTCTTGGCTCTTGTACATGCTGTATATTACCCGTATCTCTATATAGCTTACCGCTATTTTTCTCAGCATTTCGAACATCTTGCAGCATTTCAGACTGTTAGACGCTTTTTACAGATCGACAAATCCTATGAACGTGTCTTGATGTTTCTTCAGTCTTTCTTCATTTGTATCCGCATGTCAGAATTGCCTCTATAGTGCCTCTACTTTTCCTAAAGCGAAACTCATCGTTCTCTAATACATCCTCAATTTTCTTTTCGTTCTTATATATATATTATTCTGCTCAGCAACATGGATGTATAAGCTGTTATGCTGATTGTGGGATAGTTCTCGCACTTGTCAGTTCTTGCAGTCTTCTAAATTGTGTGAATAATGTTTTTCCGAAAGTAAAATGATATTTCGCCAGACACATAGATCCTACACTCCACCGTGAATAGTCGTTTTGTTGCTGCTTCCCCCAATGACTATAGAAATTCTGGTGCAGTGTTATCTACTCCTTCTGCCATATTTCATCTTAAGTCCTCCAAAGCTCCTTTAAAATCTGATTCTAACACTGGATCCACGATCCCTTCTAAATAGACTCGTGTCTCTTCTTCTTTCACTTCATACAAATCTTCCTCCTCACACATGCTTTGAATATATTCTTTCCACCTATCCGTTCTCTCCTCTGCATTTAACAGTGGAATTCCCGTTGCACTCTTAACGTTACCACCCTTGCCTTTAATGTCACCGACGGTTGTTTTGACTTTCTTCTTTGCTGAGTCTGTCCTTCCGACAATCAATTCTTTCTCGATTTCTTCACATCTTTAATGCAGTCATTCAGTCTTAGTTTCCCTTCATTATTTATTTAATTACCCAGCGATTTACGTATTCCTGAGTTTCCTGGAACATTTTTGTACTTCCTCCTTTCATCGATCAACTGAAATATTTCTTCTGTTACCATCAGTTTCTTCGCAATTACCTTCTAGCTAGCTATGTTTATCTTTCCATCTTCTGTGATGGTCCTTTTTAGAGATGTCTATTCCTCTCAACTGTACTGCCCACAGAGCTATTTCTTATTGCTGGATCTATAGCCTTAGAGAATTTCAACCGTATCTCGTAGTTCCTTAGTGCATCTGTATTCAACTTCTTTGCGTATTGATTCTTCCTGATTAATGTCTTAAACTTCAGCCTACTCTTCATCACTACTATGTTGTGATCGGAGTCTATATCTGCTCCAGTGACGCCTTACAATCGAATAGATAATTTCGAAATCTGTGTCTGACCATTATGTAATCTGATACCTTCCCGTATCATCCGGCAATTTCCAAGTATACTTCCTTCTCTTGTGATTCATGAACAGAGTATTCGCTATAACTAGCAGAAATTTATTAAAGAACTCAGTTTTTCTCCTCTCTCATTCCTTTTCCCAAGCCCATATTCTCTTTTAACCTTTCCTTATACTCCTTCCTATACTACTGCTGTCCAGTCCTCCGTGAGTATTAGATTTTCATTTCCCCCTGTGTACTGTATTACCCTTTTAAATTCCCCATATACTTCCTCTATGTCCTCATCTTCAGGTCGGCATGTAAACCTGAACTATCGTTGTCGGTGTTCATTTGCTGTCGATTCTGATAACAATAACTCTGTCACTGAACTGTTCACAGTGACACATTTTCTGCCCTACCTTCCTATTCGTAACGAATCCTTCTCCAATTATACCTTTTCTGCTGCTGTTGTTTTTACCCTATACTCATCTGACCAGATATTATTCTCTTTCCGCTTCGCTAGACCCTACTGTACCTAGACTGAGCCTTTGCATTTCCCTTTGTGCTTTTCTAGTTTCCCTACCATGTTCTAGCTTCTGACATTCCACGACCCGACACGCAGAACGTTATCCATTTGTTGATTGTTCAATGTTTTTCTCATGGTCACCTCCCCTTGGCAGTCCCCTCCCAGAGATCCGAATTGGGGGACTATTCCGGAATCTTTTACCAATGGAGAGACCAACATGACACTTTTTCAATTACAGGCCACTTGTCCTATGGATACACGTTACGAGTCTTTAATGCAGTGGTTTCCATTGCCATCTGCATTTTCATGCCATTGATCATTGCTGATTCTTCCGCCTTTAGGAGCAGCTTCCCACCCCCGGGATAAGACACTACCGTGAACCTGTGTCCGCTCATCCGCACTCTTTCACAAAGCCGTTGGCGGTATGAGGGTGACTTCTTATGCCGGAAGTAATCGGCCGCCAATGCTGATTATTATTCAAAATTTAATCAGGGGCAGAATTAGAACCCAGAATGGAAGACGCTCCTATTATTTATCAAAGACGCCACGCCCATACCAAGGGTGCTCCTGTTACACAAATGCGAATAGACTCTGCATCGAGTACGGCCCAACATTCCTTTCCGTGGACCTGATATATAACCACTGTCTAAAGTCTAACCTTAAAAATCCCTATTACTACTAAAAGTGCTTTTCCGTAAAGACAATCTCATTTATAATTGCAAAAATGTAGCCATCTATCCTGTCAGAGGCATTTAATAAAATTCAATACCTCACTACCCATTTCACAAAATTTCTTACCTCACTACCCACTGCTCCACAACAGGCCTCCCCTCCTGACGACCGACCACTCTTCATCCTACCGTGTCTATCCGACACCTTCACATTTCCTGACGAGCATCGTTCCGATTATTCTCTACTCGCTACAACTCACTGCCCCACTGCCCTGGCTTCCTGTGTTTCGCAGCATACAACGAAGGGAATAAAAAAAGACACACAACGTAAAACAAGTACATCACAAAAACGCAACATCTCCCTGGACACAGGCAAGTTACCTACTGACACCTAAAGGAATGTCCGCTCTCCCATCTAGTCACTTTTGCAATCTTCTACATCGAGCTAGGTGGCGCAGCAGTTAGCACACTACACTCACATTCGAGAGGACCAAGGTTCAAACCCGCGTCCAACTATCCTGCTTTGAGATTTTCGTAGTTTCCCTAAATCTGTTCAGGCAAATGCCTGGATGGATCCGTTTGAAGCGCACAGCCAACTTGCTACCCCATCCTTCCCTAATCCGATGAGACCGATGATCTAGTTCTCTGGTTCCCTATCCTAAATTGACCAAACAACCAACTTCTACAATGGTACCATCTACAAAGGTATATTACCCTGAAATGTGGAAAAACTAGGCAATCCGTTTCTTTTTATAAAGCTCAGGAATTTTACTGATATAAATCCCTTACTTACCTACGACCCCATCAGCCTCACCTTAGTGTGTAGCAAAGTTTTTGTATCCATTTTCTCTTGACGCATCAACCGACACCAGAATCAACACCACCTCCTTCCCATCAGCAACTGTAGCCTCAGTCACATCTTATCCTCTGACGACTAACACATGTACTACACCCACCTCCCACACCACCACCACGATAGCAAATAATCTGTCAGTTTTGTATCACTTGGCTTGGCTCTTATTTTATGACATCGATGTCGATGGGACATTAAACTTTGATTGTCCTTCGTTTTTCCTTTCTCGAGTTAGATAATGCCTTATGACCATGTATGGTTTTTGGTCTCCTCTTCAAATTCCAGATACGCTCATTAATTAACTCTGTACACATATTGTTTTGTTCTTTCTAACGAGTCAGCCCATCTTTATTAATATTACCAATCACGTACTATCCCTCAATGGCAAACGTGCAACTACACTGCTGATAGGCCCAAATCATCTCCGCCAGTTCATCTCTTTCAGTGCATTGATTACGTCTATTTACTAGCCGTACACCTTTCAATCTAGATATCTTAACGTTCCTGGATTAGTTTATCTCGGGTATGCCCACTAAATATCAATTCTTGCAAATCCTGGACAATAATTATAGAAAAAGTTACCCCCAGCTTCCACCTCCATGACCTCTATCTCTCGATTTTTCGGCGTCATATCCTGTCAACTAATATAACAAAATATCTTAGACTAATCTTCGTCCGGCAAGTAATATAGTACCCCCACGTACTAACCGACGAAGAGAGAGCATACAATAGACTAAAACTACAAACTGGTTGAAACTTGGGCTGAAACCACACCGCTACCTTTGACATATACAAAATCTTGATCCGGCCCACACACTCCTATGCATTATTACCCGCTAAACGCCAAGAATCCCTCAAAATCCTTGGATATCATTCACTCCGCCTCGCTTTCTCTAATTACCTAGCCCACCTGGATCCTTGACTATCTTACCACACACAGTTAATACCGGCCAAGAACCTAAACAGCATCAGCGAACTCAGCTATAAGAACCTGTCGTCTCTAATTTAAAGTCGTAGCTCACTGCTGTACATGTGCAGAGAAATTCTACCAATTCATCTCCTCCACCTACACACCTGTACACTATCTACATCCACTCCCAACTAGAACATCGACTGTCTCCGTGTTCCAGAGAACAAAATCAGTCCCAATATTTATCCATCCTACCAACTACAATTCCACCCCAATCCCACCTTATAAGGCCTCACCCTTTGACTTCCCCTCCCTTCTTTCCCTATCCATAGTTTCCTTCCCTAACGATTTTCCTCTAGCTCATTTCTCCTTTGCATCGTGGCCCTATCTGTACACCAAAGTATTCCTCCTTCCTGTTTTCATAATGCCCACACCTATCAATACTACCAACCATTCCTCCACACTTACACCTTCAGCCTCCTTCGCTGCGAAACACTACAATATTTTACACTACAAAACAAAATTCTCCCAGGGTACTTCCTTCAGCATTTAGTGACAGTGTGGGTATCATTTTTTAATGTCACTGTTTCTATCCCATGCTTTAAATTTTTTAAATGTATTCTGATTGTTTTAATTTGATCTTCAAGCTTCGCTGTTTTAAATATTATGAAGAACGTCGAAACTCAAGTTTCTCTTACACAAAATCTTCATTAAATTCGCTCTTTACAAATTTTAAAATCCTTTGTAAATACCTCACGTTTTAATTTATTATTTTTCATGTTTCTGTCTTTTCCTTATAGTTCGGCTGCTTGTACCGCTGAGAGACTAGCCCACCTCTAACCCTATGTGTTTGAGACAATAATAGGGAAAAAGGAAAAAATCTAGTTTGAACATAGCTTGGCGGTTCTCCCAACATTTTAATTTTTTTACTTTCTGCGTGGTCTATAAACAGTAGGCATAAGACAGCAGATGTCCACGAAACACGTTTATTACCGTATTACCGCTTAATTACCTGATACTTTGTAGAAAGGACATGTCTTTATGGGTTATTTGTTTTATTCATTTATCTAGCGGATGAAGCTCACTTTTCTTCCATGTTTTCTCCCAAATTCTGGATATATGGTTTCACTTTGAGGAAACAATAATTCTTGTTGTTATACAATCAGATAACATGTAAAGAAATTTTGCATTATGATACATACAGTTGCTAGATTATGGCATCCACATTTATAACATGTTAATAGAAAATGTATACCTTAGTGTAGGAAAGTCATTCTAGCTGTAGATGGGCCAATCTTGACAAGTTATGGAAGTTTAAGAATTGGCACATAGCTCGTCTGGCCAATGTCGGTTAGTAGACATAGTCAAGTAGCTCCGCCATTGTCATCACAAGGCAAAATTCTCCCAGTTCTATTACTCTCACAAACCAACGATTCACGTCAGTAAAGGGAATCAATCACATGTTTTCCACAATCCAATCATTTGATCACACAACTATGGAGGCAGAAATAAGTCAGAAAAAAGTACTGATATATATGTGGATCAAAGAAACTACGATGTCAAACGAAACTACAATGTCACGAAAACTGACAACGGCAGGGAGAGCGATATGCTGACAATATGCCTCTCCGTAACCACGCCTTGAGACTGAGAATAACATTGCGGCCGGTCGGGAACATTGGCCTTCAAGTTCTGTTAAGATGGTGTTTGTTTTGGTACATGGTTCCAGAGACCTTTTCAAGCCTGAAACGTCTACGATGCACATAAGCAGACTGAAAAGATGACTTAAAATTTATATGAAGGCCAGGATTAGATCCCATATCTCTCGTTCACTAGGCAGATGTGCTGAATGCTACGCCATCCTGGCATAGTGGCTTGGCACAGCTGTGCAGACTACCCTAGCACGTCCCCATCCGCAGTCCAAATACCATTCCAGAGCGCTTGGTATTCTCTCTAAACTCGAACAACATTACAGAGATTCTCTACCTGTGTTGTAAAAGCACCAAAATATCGAACGATAGGGGATCCTGCCTGAAACCCAGGTTTAGGTGCTTTAATTAAACCAAATTATGTGGTTCCTGAGACCTTTCCAAATATCAAACATCTACAAAGCGGATATGCACACTGAAGCAATTATGTGGTTCCAGAGACCTTTTCAAATATCAAACATCTACAAAGCAGATATGCACACTGAAACAACTCAGGTTCGAATCCTCGTGTTGGTACAAATTTTTAGTGTCTGACATTCGCAGTTCAGCTGATATGTGGCTCCATTTCATCTGCTGTTGATCGGGAGTGGTCAGCTTATGTTAAATGAAATTACAAAAATAAATTATTGCTTCTTTATTTCAACTCTTTGCTAATGTTGTATTATAGAACTGCCACTATCTTATCCTGCCAAAACTGTTTTATTGTGTAAATCTTTAACTTTCGTTTGTTAGGTTAAAGCAAAAATTTCGAAAATGTTTTTGAATCCATTATTACTGTGAAGTGGCTACTTAAATTGACGAGTGTTGCAGTTTACTGTCTAGTAAGATAATCAGAAGATCACGCCTGATGACAAAAAATTTAGTCTACGTACAGTTTCTGCATGGTGCGGAAAGTGGCCATAAAAAAACTACATGTAGCTGCAGTCTCAGCGGGAACACATTCGCTTTTGTTGATGATTACGTAAAAAAGGAATGCCCAATGATTATGTAAAAAAGGAATGCCCAATGATTACGTAAAAACGGAATGCCCAATGATTACGTAAGAAAGGAATGCCCAATGATTACATAAAAAAGGAATGCCCAACAGATTTAGTCTCTGCTTTTGGTTGTTCTGTGTCTCGGTAAATGCTTCTCCTGCGGCTTCCAACACAGTCTCCTTTAAGAACCGGAGCAACGCAGACGTACTAATTAACAGCGCGCAGCTGCGTCCGTGTGTCCGCCTAGGCGGACCAGCCAGCTGGGGGTGGGGCATCCATCAGCTTGGCGGCCGTCGGCGACACAAATCTCCGGCCCGTCTCGTTAGCGTCTGCCGGCATCGCTCACGGGCTGACAGCGCGCGCCGGGTTGCCTGAGCGGCAGGGGCCGTGCCGACAAGTGAACCCCCTCGCCTGTCGCTGTATGACTTCTCTATAGGGCGGCAGCCGAGGTTCTGGTGTACACGACACTTTGCGAACGACTTTCTCAGTTCAGGGAGTCGAATTGGGGTATGATTTGGAATCTGTACGCAGTTCGAACATTACCTCGAAGGAAACAGTCTGTTAACACATAACCTGGATGCAGAAAACTTCATCATTGAGAAATGCAACTGGCACCTTACTCATACGAAGTAATGACTGCTGTCGATAAGGGCTCTCACATTCATTCCATATTTCCAGATTTCCAGAACGCTTTTGAGAGCGTTCCACACAAAGGTGGCTTCAAATGAATTTCTACTCCTATGGAATATCGTCGCAGTTGTGTCACTGGGTTTGTGATTTTCTGTTAGGAATGTATCTGGAGGAAGATCAACGAGTAAACCGTAATGTTATTTTGCGTTTCCCAGGAAGGGCTCCACGTCCACTGTTATCCAAATAAATAATTTAGGAGACAATGTGACCAGCAATCTTAGCTTGTTAGCCGATGATGAAGTACTTTAGTGTCTAGTAGTAAAGCGATTCAGGGAATCAAAACTAACGGAAAAATAACTTTTGAAAAGATTACTGAAAAAAATCAGGCATCTGATCCGACAATTTGAGACTGTAATTAGTATTTATCTTAAACTGTTATTAGAAATTAAAAATCACATGTTAATGGCAACCGGTTTCTATCATATCTACATCATCCTCAGACTATGTCTCTGAAATGAGAAGGAATAGAAAACTCTCCTTATAGAGTTCTACAATGTATCTACGTAATGAGGTATGTACACACGATACTAACAAAATAAAGAGGTTTTTATAGCTTGAGGTGGTGAGCAGAGATAACGAACAGAGCACTGACAATCACTTTTTGCATTACAGGGTCGTGCTCTAATAGTGATCTAGATGTAGTCGAAGCCAGGTATCAATCACATGTGATTTTTATATTTTAATAAAAATTTACGATCAAGACTGGTTACTATTTCAAATTGGAAAAAGGTTCAGGCAAGATATCTGTATGGTTCGAAAATTGGCTTTTGACTCTAAACAACAAAGAGTCTCAGATCATCCATACACTACCGCTAGTGTCTTTGTCGACTACACACGGCATTCTACGTGCAGCACACTTCTCTGCACAAGAAGATACTTTTAAGTAGGTCACCGCTGCGCCACTACGAACCAAGCTCTCTCCGGGGCTTGCCATCCTCCTACGCACGCCACCTGAGGACGTCGTCTTCGCTTCTATTCGCTGCATGCAAATGTATGCGTCCACGAGACCCTTTTTTAAGACGCCGGAGACCGAGCTCCGTCCTAGATCTCCCAAAGACATTAAACTAAGTAGCACGACGATAGTAATATTGTAACGACTAGCAACTCAATGTATCTTGTAACATCTCGCGAGCCATTGAAGTCAGGGAAATTTCTGGAACAGATTAACAAGTGATCAAAATATATCTATTTAATCCTCAGTCCTGTAAATAGTGTAAATAATATTTGTAGCATTCTACACCGCCTTGTTCAAGAACAGAAACAAGGTACATTTCTGGCGATAAGGCTGTGATTGCTATGAATTCATAGAACAGGATTATACGTACTGAATTATAAAATTAAAATTTCTTCTCTTGCATCCGACGGAAAAATGTCTGATTCTTTTTTTTTTTTTTTTTTTTTTTTTTTTTTTTTTTTTTTTTTTTTTTTTTTTTTTTTTACGGAGTTAATTTTGCATGAAACTCTCATCACAGGAGAGGCTTCACTCACTGCATTTGTTCACTTTCAGAGTGAATAAATACCAAAATTAGTGTTATCGGACTGCTTGACGCACAGCTACTCCAGCACGACAACGACTAAAGCACAGAGGCACAGAATTGCGATGGACAGGTGCCACGTCCTCCCTTCCACCTCTTCATTGGAAAACAAAACGACTGGACGGAGCCGTGCGCTGTGGCCGCGTGGTTTAGGGCGCCGTGTCGCGGATTGCTCGGCCCGTCCCATCGGAGGTTCGAGTCCACCCTCGGGCATCGGTTAGTTAGTAGTGTGTAAGTGTAGGGACCGATGACTTAAGCAGTTTGCTCCCTTAGGAATTCACAAAGCTTTTTTCGAGTGGATGGAATACATGTAGTACTTGGAGTAGCATTTCGCAGCCTAGAAAATCTTAGGTGACTTAAGACATTCGTCCTTTTTCATAGGTAGGAGTGTACATTTACCTTTTCTGTCAATTTAGAGACCCAAAATCTATCATATGAAGAAGTTAAATAGCAATTTTTTTAGGCTCTAATTCATGTAGCGAACGCTCGTTCCAAATTGTTTCGTTTCAAAATGTTCTTCATCATAGTAATCAAATTTACACGTAATGGATCGCTGAACTCAAAGATATGGAAACAGAAATACGCCTGCGGATTTTATGACTAAATCCTTTTTCATTAAATTATTCAGAACTTTACTAACATTAGAATACAAGCTGACATTTTACCTCACCGCAATCCCAGTCTCACTGACTAACTTCAGGTGATTGAATCTCAGAAAGTGCAAGGCTTCTAGGAACAAGACTTCAGTGTGTCTGTTATGGCAGCACTAACAGTGGACATCTCTCAGTAGGTGAAGTCCCTCATGTTGATAGTAGCTGCAAACAGAGGCGTAGACAGGGCACAAAATGTTCAGCCAGTTTTCATGCAAGTTCATGAGCTCCAAACCATTTTCAGAGTGCTATGTAACGCATGGCTACAAACAATGCTTCTTCTTCCAGGCGGAACGCCGATACTGCCGTACATAAACACGTATAGCTAATGAAAATAGGAAACAATCATAAATCAAACTCAGTTCCACACGTAAATATCCGCTGCAGAGTGGAAATTTCATTCTGGAAATGTGTATGTTATGTATACTCTGGTTTCAGTAGCCAGCATTCAACAATTGTGTAACAAATATGGACATCTGTTCGATGGGGTACTGGGACCGGCGAAGGACTTTTAGGAGCACATTATGTTCAAGAACAACGCACAACCAAAATTTTACTGACCACAGACATCATGCTATTCGAGACGAAGTTGCTTCTAAGCTCAATATAATGGAAGAAATCAATGTTTCAAAACCCATACCAGCAAGTCAGGGCAACTCCTGTATTATCGTAAGAAAACCGGAAAGGAAAGTTACATTTTTTGCAGACTTTAATGCAGGGGCAGCCAAGAATTCGAGCCGTGTACTTACACTAGTGCCATACCTCGCTGCACACTTCCTCCACCGCTGTGCCATGTTGTCTAAGCTAGAGGAGAAAGTGTGCCTTATTTAGATGGCAATGCAGTCGCACAGCATGACACTTAGTTTCATATGGCATATGGCATATATTTCTCTACAAAGTACATTACAAATGAAACAAATTTTCAAGATTATTTAATTTTTTGTGGTGTGCCGAAGACAAAGTATAACTTGTATCTGGTACAACCCACCGGCATACGGACACACGTAGGCAATTTTACAAATTTTTGCACTAAATTAGGCATGAAATCGTGACTTATCTAGTTTCATCGCCCCCCCCCCCCCACCATGAAGCATGGACCTTGCCGTTGGTGGGGAGGCCGGCGTGCCTCAGTGATACAGATAGCAGTACCGTAGGTACAACCACAACGGGGGGGGGGGGGGGGGGGTAACTGTTGAGAGGCCAGACAAACGTGTGGTTCCTGAAGAGGGGCAGCAGCCTTTTCAGTAGTTGCCAGGGCAACAGTCTGGATGATTGACTGATCTGGCCTTGTAACAATAACCAAAACGGCCTTGCTGTGTTGGTACTGCGAACGGCTGAAAGCAAGGGGAAACTACGGCCGTAATTTTTCCCGAGGGCATCCAGCTACACTGTATGATTAAATGGTGATGGCTTCCTCTTGGGTAAAATATTCCGGAGGTAAAATAGTCCCCCATTCGGATCTCCGGGCGGGGACTACTCAAGAGGATGTCGTTATCAGGAGAAAGAAAACTGGCGTTCTACGGTTCGGAGCGTGAAATGTCACATCCCTTAATCAGGCTGGTAGGTTAGAAAATTTAAAAAGGGAAATGGATAGGATAAAGTTAAATATAGTGGGAATTAGTGAAGTTCGGTGGCAGGAGGAACAAGACTTCTGGTCAGGTGACTACAGGGTTATAAACACAAAATAAAATAGGGGTAATGCAGGAGTAGGTTTAATAATGAATAGGAAAATAGGAATGCAGGTAAGCTACTACAAACAGCATAGTGAACGCATTATTGTGGCCAAGATAGATACGAAGCCCACACCTACTACAGTAGTACAAGTTTATATGCCAACTAGCTCTGCAGATGAAGAAATTGAAAAAATGTATGATGAAATAAAAGAAATTATTCAGATAGTGTAGGGAGACGAAAATTTAAAAGTCATGGGTGACTGGAATTCGAGAGTAGGAAAAGGAAGAGAAGGAAACGTAGTCGGTGAACATGGATTGGGGCTAAGAAATGAAAGAGCAAGCCGCCTGGTAGAATTTTACACAGAGCACAACTTAATCATAGCTAACACTTGGTTTAAGAATCATGAAAGAAGGCTGTATACACGGAAGAACCCTACAGTTACTAAAAGGTATCAGATAGATTATATAATGGTAAGACAGAGATTTAGGAACCAGGTTTTAAATTGAAAGACAATTCCAGGGGCAGATGTGGACTCTGACCACAATCTATTGGTTATGACCTGTAGATTAAAAATGAAGAAACTGCAAAAAGGTGGGAATTTAAGGAGATGGGACCTGGATAAACTGACTAAACCAGAGGTTGTACAGAGTTTCAGGGAGAGCATAAGGGAACAATTGACAGGAATGGGGGAAAGATATACAATAGAAGAAGAATGGGTAGCTTTGAGGGATGAAGTAGTGAAGGCAGCAGAGGATAAAGTAGATAAAAAGACGAGGGCTAGTAGAAATCCTTGGGTAACAGAAGAAATATTGAATTTAATTGATGAAAGGAGAAAATATAAAAATGCAATAAATGAAGCAGGCAAAAAGGAATACAAACGTCTCAAAAATGAGATCGACAGGAACTGCAAAATGGCTAAGCAGGGATGGCTAGAGGACAAATGTAAGGATGTAGAGGCTTATCTCACTAGGGTTAAGATAGGTACTGCCTACAGGAAAATTAAAGGGACCTTTGGAGATAAGAGAACCACTTGTATGAACATCAAGAGCTCAGATGGAAACCCAGTTCTAACCAAAGAAGGGAAAGCAGAAAGGTGGAAGGAGTATATAGAGGGTCTATACAAGGGCGATGTACTTGAGGACAATATTATGGAAATGGAAGAGGATGTAGAGGAAGTTGAAATGGGAGGTACGATACTGCGTGAAGAGTTTGACAGAGCACTGAAAGACCTGAGTCGAAACAAGGCCCCCGGAGAAGACAACATTCCAATGGAACTACTGACGGCCTTGGGAGAGCCAGTCCTGACAAAACTCCACCATCTGGTGAGCAAGATGTATGAAACAGACGAGATACCCTCAGACTTCAAGAAGAATATAATAATTCCAATCCCAAAGAAAGCAGGTGTTGACAGATGTGAGAATTACCGAACAATCAGTTTAATAAGCCACAGCATCAAAATACTAACACGAATTCTTTACAGACGAATGGAGAAACTAGTATAAGCCGACCTCGGGGAAGATCAGTTTGGATTCCTTAGAAATACTGGAACACGTGAGGCAATACTGACCTTACGACTTATCTTAGAAGAAAGATTAAGGAAATGCAAACCTACGTTTCTAGCATTTGTACACTTAGAGAAAGCTTTTGACAATGTTGACAGGAATACTCTCTTTCAAATTCTAAAGGTGGCAGGGGTAAAATACAGGGAGCGAAAGGCTATTTACAATTTGTACAGAAACCAGATGGCAGTTATAAGAGTCGAGGGACATCAAAGGGAAGCAGTGGTTGGGAAGGGAGTGAGACAGTGTTGTAGCCTCTCCCCGATGTTATTCAATCTGTATATTGAACAAGCAGTGAAGGAATCAAAAGAAAAGTTCAGAGTAGGTATTAAAATCCATGGAGAAGAAATAAATAGTTTGGACAAGAAGAGAATAGAAGCTTTCGAAATGTGGTGCTACAGAAGAATGCTGAAGATTAGATGAGTAGATCACATAACTAATGACGAAGTATTGAATAGGATTGGGGAGAAGAGAAGTTTGTGGCACAACTTGACTAGAAGAAGGAATCGTTTGGTAGGACATGTTCTGAGGCATCAAGGGATCACCAATTTAGTATTGGAGGGTAGCGTGGAGGGTAAAAATCGTAGAGGGAGACCAAGAGATGAATACACTAAGCAGATTCAGAAGGACGTAGGTTGCAGTAGGTACTGGGAGATGAAGAAGCTTGCACAGGATAGAGTAGCATGGAGAGCTGCATCAAACTTGTCTCAGGACTGAAGACCGCAACAACAACAACAACATCTAGTTTCATAATCGATGAAAGGTCTTACACACAGGTATATCGATCTAAATGCTCTAGCATTTTTGTATCCACGTTATGGAGACGTGGAAACTCACCTGAGAAAGACAGGGTAGAAATCCTGAACTGTTTCAGTGTAAAAAGATTTGTCATTAAAACGGGAAATATCTTTCAGTTCAGTCAGTTATATACGCATATGCACAGCAGCACGTTCATGTGATGTAGCAAAGATCTCAAAAACACCTCGAAAACGTATGTAGCACTGGCAGTGGCCAAAAAATAAAATATCCTTGTAATTCTTTCAGCAACACAGTGAACCCTTCAGACTAAGCGTTTTCTTTAGCAGAATTGAGCTTAGGGAATTAGATTTTGTTAATCAGAACATGTCCCTTTTATCACGTGATTTTCTTTTTAAATGCATCCCCACCAAATCAGAAAGAGGGAGTTTCTTACCTTGCAATATCCTAATCTGTGCACTCTGCAGTCAAAGCAGTCCATTTTCATACATAAATTCAACAGTACCGAAAAACCGTTCCAGACATGTCCTTCCCCATAACCAGCGTAGCTGTTGCAACTGACGGTGGAATAATGAGTGCTACTTCAGAAAATTTACTATTCACACCACGAAATCGTCACATTCTGCTCGCCTGCATGTTAAGCTCAAAGTGCTTCTTGATGTACGGAATAACGAGTAGTGTCTGTCGAACGTTGTAATGTTTTGTTCTTTCTTTAACAACGAAATCTTTAAATTTTCTCTGCGTGATTCAGCAAAATTGTTTCATATGACCCATACGACTGCGTGATGTATACTGAGAATTCCCACTCGTCTCTTCTTTTATCCCCACTCATATTTGCCGGCCGGTGTGGCCGAGCGGTTCTCGGCCCTACAGTCTGGAACCGCGTGACCGCTACGGTCGTAGATTCGAATCCTGCATTGGGCATGGATGTGTGTTATGTCCTTAGGTTAGTTAGGTTTAAGTAGTTCTAAGTTCTAGGGGACTGATGACCTCAGATGTAAGTCCCATAGTGCTCAGAGCCATTTGAACCATTTTGAACCCATTCGTATTTAAAGGCTTGCGGCAATAGATCACATGACTGCCTCTTTTAGTGCAAACTGTCGTTGGACCTGTGAACGTCCTTCGAACCAGAAACAAGTAGCGAAGGGTAAACTAAACTGAAACCACGTGTTAATGTGGCAATCAAGGGAAAGCAGTGGGCCCCCCTTGAGGTGAAAAATCAAACATATTTTAAATGCATTAAAGGAAAGGCAGGCCTAGAGGAGCCGCCAAAACCGAATGGGCTGCTGCCCAAGAGAGCAGGAGAGGAGGGTGTCTGATCGGGGCGGAAGCTGTCAGCAGAAGAGAGCGGACGGCGTGTCCGATCTCAGCGGCTGGCCGCGCTCCCACCCCCACTTGATCATCTCCCAGCCTCCCTATTGGTTGGCCAAATCCAAGACGCGCAGTACCGTAGCGTTATCTCATCAGCAACACGTGAATTTAGCTGCTGATAGTTCAAACGTGAGTTCCAAAGTGGTTATGTCCGGTTCTGGGTCACGTGACTGAGACGCTGCAACTAGCCGCCAGGCAGAAGGCACTGACGAACATCAAGTAGAAAATAAAAATCAAATTTCGTAATAATAAATCCATTCAGTAATGGCCCCCACCGTGCACACGATTCTGTCAAACTTAAGAGAAATGCCACATCGACATACTAGAAAGACTGGTAGGAAAACAAGTGGTCCCAAAATGGAAACCATTACGAACGTTGTGAACGTTTTATTTGCAACACCTGCACTTTCCGGCTACTTCTTTCCACAATGGCCACTCCGATTTGGACGTTTGTCGCAGTGTTGTAACAAATTTCCAACACCCTTGACATAGAAGGCAGCTGCTTGTGCTTTCCTCCTACGCTGGTCAACAGTTTGTTGTCTGTGCCAAAGGTTACGAACGTTGTGAACGTTTTATTTGCAACACCTGCACTTTCCGGCTACTTCTTTCCACAATGGCCACTCCGATTTGGACGTTTGTCGCAGTGTTGTAACAAATTTCCAACACCCTTGACATAGAAGGCAGCTGCTTGTGCTTTCCTCCTACGCTGGTCAACAGTTTGTTGTCTGTGCCAAAGGATTATCTTCATAGCCAGCGGTTCATGTGAGCAGAGATGAAACTCAGGAGGAGGCAACTGCGTGCTGTCGGAAGTTTCGTCCTCTTCAAACTACTTGAAAAAAATCACTGTGTGTAGACAAAAACTGGAACAGTTTCTCAAAAAATCAGAATCTCTTTTTTAGATCTGAACTGATACAGCAATCCAGTGCAATGTAGAGGTATATTTATTTCTCAATACAGAAACTGAATATTTGGGCCATCTCCCTCAGGCCCACCGCTTTCAGCCATAAAGTAAGCATTTATAATCCACCCAGAGACTACCTTCTTCTAAGAATGTACGGAAACTGAAACCATTCCTTGGAAAATTTATATGTTACATTAAACTCATTCCGAAAGCATCTAAAATAGCTGCTTCTTTTAATTCTCTCCGGCATAAAGGTATTCTTCTCCAATGGGCTGAAGAATGTGAACTATCATGGCAGTCTGATGCTACCGTAGCTCGATGCATGTAAGCAGCCCATAGTGGCTTGCCTTTTATGTGTTCTGTTTTATAAATTTTATGACTAAGGCTTTATCACTTTATTGTGCACGTGGCACCTCAATATGAATAGTTTTATTTCTGATGAAGGGACTCATGGCAGATCTCAAAACTGAGTCAAAAGACTCCTTTGTTGCGACCGAGGGCTCCTATTGCTGTTGACGCATTGCTTAGTTGCCCATGTTTTACTCACTACGATCCGCAGAAACAAATATTGCTTTCAGTTGATGCGACGTCACCTGAAATAGGGACAGCTTTGTCTCACAAATTTGGAAACATTGAACGCCCCATAGTGTTCGCGTCCATGATGTTGAACTAGGCCCAAGTCGACTGCAGTTAGATGGAAAGGGACTTTTAGTCATAATATATGGCGCCACGAAATTCCAACAATGTCTCAGGGCAGATTTTTTTTTCCTGTGAATGAATAAAAGCCAGCCTTTCTTCTTTTCGTCTGACGAAAGATGTGCCGCCACGCGGGATTAGCCGAGCGCTCTCAGGCGCTGCAGTCATGGACTGTGCGGCTGGTCCCGGCGGAGGTTCGAGTCATCCCTCAGGCATGGATGTGTGTGTGTTGGTCCTTAGGATAATTTAGGTTATGTAGTGTGTAAGCTTAGGGACTGATGACCTTAGCAGTTAAGGCCCACAAGATTTCACACGCATTTGAACAAAGATGTGCCTGATCGTACAGCACACAATCTTCAGCGTTGGTGATTACTTTTTCCGATTTGGCAGTGAGAAATTCTCTATCACCGTATGGCATAGTATGGCATAACATGCAAATCAAGCTGCTCTGTTTCGCGTACCAATTGGATGTTATCTGTAATTCGATGTATGAGAAGCATCTCCTCAAACTGATCATTCTGACTGGCAAGCACTGAAAGGTTATCACCTTAACTCTCAGTGGATCGCACGGACAACAGAACCTCGTCTGTCACCATGATTGCTGAAATACTACTTTCGGATGCAGGGCTATCCTCCGAAATTAACTTCAGATGCATTAGTATGAAAATACCGTGCTCAAAGCAACACCATTTCTCTTCAGAATAGTGTAAATTTATTGCATTCTCATAATAAACAAACGCAAGTGGTTATTCACACTTCATTGTTCCAAAATATTTTGAAACTCTTACGTAGAGGCTGTTGTGGAACGCTTAAAATTAAGCAGCTAGCGCGCCAGCGAACCGAAGTTTTGCTTTGTACTGGTGCTAATGTTCACCATGAGTGCGTGCTTGTGTGTGCGTGTGTGTGTGTGTGTGTGTGTGTGTGTGCGCGCGTGTGTGATGTCTGTGTTGTGTGTGTATATGTGTGTTTTTTATCTTCACGGAATTTCTCAGAAAATCGCTTGCGCAGCGCTTACTTTCTGAAGATTTGTCTTCAAATCGACAGGGTGTTCTCCTTTCAAAATATCATCAGTTGTCGACTACGTCACCCGGCTGCATTCCCGTGAGTTGTTTGAATGTTCTTTGGAACTTAGTCCCTTGGTTTATCTTTGCTGAAAATAGCATTCCCCCGTAATATGAAATTTTTTTTTCGTGATGAAAATTGTAAAATAATCGACATGCAAAAAAATACTAGAAAACCGGTTTTTAAATATGCAATGAATGAACAGGTTTTATTTACATACTCCAAAAGTCGTATCAGCATCTTCAACCTGCCAAATGCCTAATTTTCTCTAAGAGAGTACTGCCCTCTCCAAAGTGAAGGAGTTTTTACGTCATCTGTTTATATCTCATTTTACCAGTGTCTGTCATAACATTTTGTAAAAGTTTGCGAAACGTGTAACTGCGAAGGGATGGGGGTACCAGCCCGGTATTCGCTAGTCGGAAGTGGCAAACCACTTAAACAGTCCATCGAGATTTGTATTCTTGTTGGCCCTCGTCGTTAATCCACCACGCGGTTTAGATCCTGGGGCCGACGCGTGTACTCTAAAGGAGAACGCGACACGATAATCGACACAGCTGCTCAGGCGGGCTACATGTCGCCCTTGCAAAGCGTATTGGAGCAGGTTCATTTACTTCTCACCGATTCCCGCTGCCTTCAAATTTGGTGAGTACTGGAATACACCTACATGCACTTTCGGTCCTTATGTAATGGTTCCCAGCGTTTTGCAGTAATGAGCTATTTTCTATGCAGTCTCGTCAAATTTCGTGTACCCTCAATCAGTTCACGTTGTTTCTCTCTGCACATCTTTCTCAATACATCGAACGTCGGGATACCTCCGCAATCACTATGGAAATCCAGCCGCACTCTCTTTCCCATTTCTAAATATGTGATATTTTTTTCCATACTACTTCCTTTGCCGCTGCAGTCATTAATATTACGGATAAATACATATACGAATTGTGTACGAATTCCTGTACAAATTTCTTCCCTGAGTCAACGTTTTTCGACAATAACACATTGACACATCACATACAGCTGTGTTCCGAACACAGTATTATGATGTGTGGGCAGTGCCACAATTACCTCTACTATTCCTGTTTCCCTCAGAATCGTGCGCGCGAGGGTCGACTGTCAGTACGCGCCCTCATGAGCTCTTATTTCTCTTATTTTCTACCCGTTGCCTCTTCGTTAGATGTTTGTCAAAGTAATTAATGCGGAGCCTGCCCGTTTTCGAAGGAACGCTTCTGGAGTTTTAGCAGTATTCACAGCAGACTGTCTTCAATTTTATTTACTTTTATTGGCTTTTTCTTTGATTACCGTACCATCATCGTACAGTTACACGCATTAAAAACTGTCAGGCTTAATTAAATTGTAAGTATAATAGGGTTTTAGCATTTGCCTGATGATTTCGCACTTACCCCATAATGTGGTACAGAACGTACTGTTCTCTTTCAATTTTACATCTGAACAGGTAGGATTTGGAGTCGGTCAGATATACCAAAGACACACGGTTGGCGACTTATGGAAGTGTGATGACATATGGAAGTGTGGCTCAGGCCACGAAACGTGCTCGGATAACCTAATACAAATGCTGCATCCGATGTCATCACATTTCCAGCTTCGCAAGCCGGGCGAGGAGGTTCAGCCTGTTCCCGCCTGTGCCGTAGCGTAGCGAGACCTTCCTTGTTTGTTCTCAGTGTCGTACGAGTCGTTATGTGCGTCACATCGTTGTTTGTCTCTCGGCGTCTCGTGTTTGTAATTCCATTTTACGCTGCGTTGTCTTGCTACCTAATATCGTCCGTGGCTCCCAGGAGCGTTCCACGTACAGGTACTGTCAGTTTTAGTTTTGACAAGTCCAAGTGGCAAGTGCAGTTAAGTTTATTAGAAATTCACGATGGACTTGTAGATATAATAAAGGTCACTTCGGAAAAGGTTCACACGGTTTACTTAGATTCCGAATCGTATGTGTTTTATGTTAAGTTTCTACACCCACTTCAGGTTGACACGGTCCCTTTGTGGCACGTTCAGAAAGTTCCTTGCATTCATCGCGATGGCTGTAATAGTATGGCTGATGAATGCGGAGGTAGAATATACGCTTATATACCTCCTGACAGTTTCCTCAAGAATGTCCTGCTTCCATTTGGCGACACTGAGAATAGACGGCGGGAACGCAGGGACCGCTCAACATTGTTTACAAGTTTATAGTAGAGTTCAATCCGTGGCAATGGTGGTCAAAACTGTCATTTGCAGGTGTGTGGATACCACGAACATATAATTAACAAGGGACAAGAAGAAACCTGTATTTTATGAAAAGAGAGTGGATACCTCTGTACAAATTGCCCACTTCTTGCAACAGTCTTAAAATCCAGAATGAGATTTTCACTCTGCAGCGGAGTGTGCGCTGATATGAAACTTCCTGGCAGATTAAAACTGTGTGACCGACCGAGACTCGAACTCGGGACCTTTGCCTTTCGCGGGCAAGTGCTCTACCATCTGAGCTACGGAAGCACGACTCACGCCCGGTACTCACAGCTTTACTTCTGCAAGTATCTCGTCTCCTACCTTCCAAAGTTTACAGAAGCTCTCCTGCGAACCTAGCAGAACTAGCACTCCTGAAAGAAAGGATATAGCGCAGACATGGCTTAGCCGCAGCCTGGGGGATGTTTCCAGAATGAGATTTTCACTCTGCAGCGGAGTGTGCGCTGATATGAAACTTCCTGGCAGATTAAAACTGTGTGCCGGACCGAGACTCGAACTCGGGACCTTTGCCTTTCGCAGGAGAGCTTCTGTAAAGTTTGGAAGGTAGGAGACGAGATACTGGCATAAGTAAAGCTGTGAGTACCGGGCGTGAGTCGTGCATCGGTAGCTCAGATGGCAGAGCACTTGCCCGCGAAAGGCAAAGGTCCCGAGTTCGAGTCTCGGTCGGGCACACAGTTTTAATCTGCCAGGAAGTTTCAGTCTTAAAATCAACCTATGAACAACGTGAAAAGCTAGCTTTAGTGGATCTGGTTATCCGGTTGAAAGCCATTGTGGCTAGCCAAGTTGCTGAGAGGGGACGCAAGCCACTGCGTGACGATCCTAGCGCATTTCTGTCATTAATCTCTCGTAGCGACTTCGCCTCTGTGGCTTCCGCCCAGCCACGACCTCCAAAACAACCGTAGACGGACGCAAGATGGTGAGGATTTACACTATTCCTCGTCGCTTCTCCACTCTACAGAAAAGGTTACGTTGGAGGATGGCTCCCAGAATTTAGACCGGGTGATATGATGTCAATTGCTGATCAAGTTTCGAAAGCCTCCAGCACTCCCTCCGACCTGATTCCCGAGACGGAGACAGCCTCTTCGGAATCACATGAAGATAGAACTGTTGTGGATTTCCGATCTATATCTGCGGACTTGCCAGTCATCCTCAATTTGTAACGTATTCTCACCCTTCTTCTCCGCTTCCAGATGACGAAAGAATACCACAAGCCGCTGCTGACCATAACCAGATCAGTCAAGTGTGCCACTGGAACATGCAGTGACGGTACAAGACGTACGGTCAGTTTTTGTTTTCGTTGACTCCAGAAGCCGTACTGCCCATCTGTGGAAGAATGGGATGTATCCTCTGTACCTCATACTTTACTTTCTGCAAGACCCCCACCCCCCCTCCTCTCCCTACGTTTGCCCTTCGCCTTCGCCCACAGCCGCAACAAAAAGCGTTTTAAACCTAAACGCGCAGCATCGCGAAAGAAGAAAAAACAGAAATAGGGTGGAAGAGCGGGAGCCACCTATTTACGTTCATATTCAACCATTGAATTTACCATGGGCTTTTAATGGCCATTTGCAAGCAGCCAACTCATAGTTTTGGTTCAAAATGGCTCTGAGCAGTATGGGACTAAACTTCTGAGTCATCAGTCCCCTAGAACTTAGAACAACTTAAACTTAACTAACCTCAGGACATCACACGCATCCATGTCCGAGGCAGGATTCGAGTCTGCGACCGTAGCGGTCGCGAGGTTCCAGACTGTAGTGGCTGGAACCGCTCGGCCACTGCGGCCGACCATGGTTTTGGTGTAAATAGACGTAGGTCTATACCATTCTTATCTTTGATGTGAACAGAATTAGTTCCGCGTTTAGATTTGCGACGGTACGACAATTTATTTACGATTCAAGTGCAGACGCGATATTTCTGCAAGAGGTGTTATTTGATCATTTTTCTATTCACGGCTCGTCTACTTTCGTTAATATGGCTCCTGAACTATCTGCTTGTACTGCATTATTTTGCAGAGAGGGTATATGGCTGACTGATTTCGAAGTTCCTGAAAACGGCCGAGGAACGTGCTGCACTCTCTGTGAATTTAATTCTTATTTATGGCCCTTCAGGATCTGGTGGTTTCACAGATCATGCAAGTTTTTATAAAGAGGATGTCGTTTATTTATTTCCTAAAATCCCGCAGAAACATTTGTAGGGGAGATTTTAAGTGTATTGCTACCTATGGATAAGACCACCAATTTAAATTTCAGTAAGGAACCAGACGACTTTGTGTGTTCTTCGCAAATGCGAGATCCGTGGATTTCTCAATAGCCAGCCGTTGCTGCCGCGCGGTTGTAGGCGCTTCAGTGTGGAACCGCTTGGCCGCTACGGTTGCAGGTTTGAATCCTGCCTCGGGAATGAATGTGTGTGATGCCCCTAGGTTAGTTAGTTTTAAGTATTTCTAAAGTTCTAGGGGACTGATGACCTCAGATGTTAGGTTCCATAGTGCTCAGAGCCATTTGAACCATTTGATCTGTCAATATTCAATTCTCGCCAGGTGTTTTCATTTCATAGCTACTTCCAGCAGCAGACTCGATCGCTTGTATATTTCTGATTTATGTGATGCAGCATCGTGGTGAAGCCGCGGACTTAGACCCCTGCCCATCTTCTCTCTACGCTGTCTAAAAAGAAAAAGAAAAAGAAAAGAAAAAGAAACCTCTAGGGCGAACGCTCGCGATAAGTGCGAAATTGTGGTTCGAGTTACGGTCCGGCAAAAATTTTCGTCGTCACCATTTCATTATACAGCTGATGGTTGTCCATACTAGCTATTGGGAGTGTATTTCATCTAACCAGTAGGACGAGTGTTTTGTAGGCAACTTCTTTCGTAGATGAATTACATTTCCTTAGGATTCTTTCCAACGAAACTCAATCGGGTATCATTTTCTCCCCAAAACTTAATATCTCGCTTTCGTTCTACTTTAGATCACTCTGGAAAAGCAGTTGTAGCTATCTCATAGCTTTCACTAATTTCAGGTGAGGCTTTGTCGCCAATGCTGTAACGGTGCAGCAGCTAGCTTTTCCTCCCCTATATGTTCATTATACTGCATGTATTTATACACTGACGACTGTTCAAAGCTTAATTACATTAGCAATATTACGGTAGTATGAGGTATACGTTAGCATAAATATGTACCGCCATTTTTCATAAATTTCAGATTTCAAGCTATAATGCTCTGTGCCTCATATTATAACAGGACCACGACATTCCTCTATCGTCAAATAACTTTGTTATACCTCCATCCTACAGCATATTCCGGAACACTAATTTCTAAAAATTTTTGGAGAGGTAACATGTTTACGAATGGTTGAGCATATCTGCAAATACAGTTGAGCATATCTGTAAATATTAGTTTATGATTCATTCACAATACGAATATCAGAAGGACATAGGATATGCCTTCTGTTACACTTTTTTTTTTTGTCATCAGTCTAGTTTTTGCCCTCTACAGCTCCCTCTAGTACCATGGAAGTTACACTTACGGATTAAAATATCTCACTAACAAGATTTCACTTAATGACATTTTTTTATTATCTGTCTCACGCATTGCATTGCACTGTCGCGTACGTGTTAAATAAGGGACAGTAATTACAGTCCAAATCATAGTAGTAGCCTTTTCTCAAATTTTGATGAATATTCGTTCTTTAAATTGAAGTAATTTATTTTTGTTTGGGACGAATATTTTCCCTGTGTACTCACGACGCATTTGCACGTACATGTCTCAGTTAAGAACACCACTGTCGATGTAAGTGATTAGTTTGACAGTAGAATTGTCCCACGTGGACTGACGATGTCATTGTTTTGAAATAATTAGTCTTGGTAGCGAGCGTTTTGGCGGTTGCAAACTCTTAGTGAAGTGCAGTATCTTTTATCGAAATTAATACCTCTTGTTCTACTTGAAGCTAATTAGGAGGGCAGACTACCATTATTTAGAGTAAATGTAGATTGTGATTTAATCGATCGAGCAGGGGTGAGGGGCTGGCTGTTGCTTATAAACCAGCCAATTACATTTTGATTCGAATATCATATAGTTTTTCAGTTTCTTCAAGTTCGTGTCGGAGGCAACTCGAAATTTTCCAGTCACAGTACCCGGGTGGCTACAGATAGGGGCTGTCCCCGCTTACTGTCACCTGGATATCACACTATCGGGCGAACGAAAACTTGAGTGTGTATCGCATTATCGCTCAGGTAATAACGTCAATAATTTATGGAAAATTTTCCTTCGCGTAACTTCGAGTTTAGACTGTTTTCTGAAACACTTTGATTTTCGTTTGTAAGTTCCTACGCGTAATTGTACACACTTCCGTCGTAACTCAAGTTACCTTCTTCTGCTGCAGTTTTTGAAACCACTATCCTCCTCTCAAATCTTTCTTGCTTCATACTAATGGCATTCTGACGGTGTATGCGTTCTTTCAGCCAGTGAGTTCAACTTTTAGTGCTTTAGAGGCTCTCTAGTGAACCATCTACAGATGATAGTTACGGATGTGACGAGCATTCTGTACCTGATTCTTTTCTGTCTGTTGTGTTTCTACATCCTTAAGCGATATTACCATTCCGTAGTCTCATGAGGTAAAATTGTTTACTGTGTATGATGTTACGTGTACGAAAGGTTAACATTTTCCCACTTTTGTCGTACTTAGAAAAATTACTCTCCTGATGCAACTGCATTTCAGCATTTCTGTGTCAGAAGTACGCTTGACTATTGTGTTCTCTTTTCCTGTACGGAACTTTACCTGAATGCATCGTTGCTCTTCACGGAACATAAATGACGCACATTCTTTCTTTGTGGACCCTAGATTCAATTACAAGACTATTCTCAACTTGTATGGTGAACGCTGAAATCGCAGCGGCTGTAAACAGAAAACAGGTCGTGGGACAGACATTGTCACTGCTTACAAAAAAGAAAACGGTGTGTCTCCGACAGACCTAGAGCTGAAAATGTCACAGCAGGCGGCCACATCTGGAATGGAGGGCAGAATTAGTGCCCTGAAACTCGAGCGATGACGTCCTGGTGTATACACAGGCAACAGACGGCGCACATTCTTTTCAAGTGGAACTTCGTAACTCTGCAAAGAACTGTCTCGGCTGAAAAATGTCGCACTACGCGAGAAAAACCTATTAAACGTTCCTCGTGATACGTCTGCTGCAGCTTGTCTTAATTGCTTTGAGTGCAATATTTGTGTCCTGCAGCGATCGTAATACATTATATGAAGCATAGCAATACGTTTCGAACGAAAAATAATAGTTGGGTTTCTCGTTTAATAACACTGTCAACGCATGAAAGATGGGCAGATGCGAATGTCAAGTCGACGTCAATGTCATCGAGCTGAAACACCTACTTACTTGGACATGAAACCTCGTCTTACATTTCTCGACTGAACTAAATTTTTCTTCCGAATGTTCCCATAGCCTTGGAGATATGCTCCACAAACTTCCTTCTTTTTTCCGCATATAATCTTTTTTAGCGGAAACGTAGAATGCTAAAATTTAAACTGTAACCGTATTTATACTAAAACCGAAGTTCCGTATACAAAGGGATGACAATACCACTTCATTACACTACAGTTAAATTACACTAATTTTATTTTCGCATCGTTATGACACACTCTGCTATGTGACCCGATAATTACAAAACTCCGAATTCAAAGATTCAGTGTGATCTTCCCGGGAAGCACTTAGTGTTGTTCCTCGGTGTAGACGCAACGATGTTTTATTTTACACCCAACAGTACTCTCTCGTATCCTACGCATCTAATACACTATTATTCCTGAGACAATCATTTTGCCATCTTTATCGTAGTGGCTATCCCTTTTTTATAGTACCCATTATTTTCACTAGTGAAGGGAAAAAGTGGGGTAGTGAGAAAGCTTGGAGTTTTCAACCATAGGTTTTGATTTTCGTTTTCCTCCATTAGTTGAAGGTTGGACAGAAAGAAGTGCTTTCAATACATTGTCTATTTTTCTCCTTTTTTCCATTTTGTTGTGACTTTGGTTTTTGGTCCAGGCATAATCGGGTGATTTATAGATCCGGCATTCGCATTACAAGTGAGGGAAAAACCTCTTAGACCCCTATTGGGATTACGTATTAGGCAAAAGGTAGAGCTCTTGTGTCGTAGGGCTCCTATGTCAACCGACAGCGCGGTCTCCCGTGAAATTCAATACTAAATTTAGGGATGTAACTCGTATTCTCGACGACTCGCAGTGGTGCAGAACGTATAGGGTTCCAGATAAGATACATTTTCTCTTGAAAACTTGGCTACATACCGACCATTCAGTCAACTCCGATAATTTATTTAAATATGAAGATTCAACAGAATTTAGTAAGTGCAAACCAATCAGACATATACTACTTACTATGGAGTAGAATGGGTTCTCTGTCAGAATGTAATTAAATATGTTTTGAGTTCTTTTTTTCTCTGCCAACATCTTTATTCAACAAGCTCAAGTATTACACTCCTGGAAATTGAAATAAGAACACCGTGAATTCATTGTCCCAGGAAGGGGAAACTTTATTGACACATTCCTGGGGTCAGATACATCACATGATCACACTGACAGAACCACAGGCACATAGACACAGGCAACAGAGCATGCACAATGTCGGCACTAGTACAGTGTATATCCACCTTTCGCAGCAATGCAGGCTGCTATTCTCCCATGGAGACGATCGTAGAGATGCTGGATGTAGTCCTGTGGAACGGCTTGCCATGCCATTTCCACCTGGCGCCTCAGTTGGACCAGCGTTCGTGCTGGACGTGCAGACCGCGTGAAACGACGCTTCATCCAGTCCCAAACATGCTCAATGGGGGACAGATCCGGAGATCTTGCTGGCCAGGGTAGTTGACTTACACCTTCTAGAGCACGTTGGGTGGCACGGGATACATGCGTACGTGCATTGTCCTGTTGGAACAGCAAGTTCCCTTGCCGGTCTAGGAATGGTAGAACGATGGGTTCGATGACGGTTTGGATGTACCGTGCACTATTCAGTGTCCCCTCGACGATCACCAGTGGTGTACGGCCAGTGTAGGAGATCGCTCCCCACACCATGATGCCGGGTGTTGGCCCTGTGTGCCTCGGTCGTATGCAGTCCTGATTGTGGCGCTCACCTGCACGGCGCCAAACACGCATACGACCATCATTGGCACCAAGGCAGAAGCGACTCTCATCGCTGAAGACGACACGTCTCCATTCGTCCCTCCATTCACGCCTGTCGCGACACCACTGGAGGCGGGCTGCACGATGTTGGGGCATGAGCGGAAGACGGCCTAACGGTGTGCGGGACCGTAGCCCAGCTTCATGGAGACGGTTGCGAATGGTCCTCGCCGATACCCCAGGAGCAACAGTGTCCCTAATTTGCTGGGAAGTGGCGGTGCGGTCCCCTACGGCACTGCGTAGGATCCTACGGTCTTGGCGTGCATCCGTGCGTCGCTGCGGTCCAGTCCCAGGTCGACGGGCACGTGCACCTTCCGCCGACCACTGGCGACAACATCGATGTACTGTGGAGACCTCACGCCCCACGTGTTGAGCAATTCGGCGGTACGTCCACCCGGCCTCGCGCATGCCCACTATACGCCCTCGCTCAAAGTCCGTCAACTGCACATACGGTTCACGTCCACGCTGTCGCGGCATGCTACCAGTGTTAAAGACTGCGATGGAGCTCCGTATGCCACGGCAAACTGGCTGACACTGACGGCGGCGGTGCACAAATGCTGCGCAGCTAGCGCCATTCGACGGCCAACACCGCGGTTCCTGGTGTGTCCGCTGTGCCGTGCGTGTGATCATTGCTTGTACAGCCCTCTCGCAGTGTCCGGAGCAAGTATGGTGGGTCTGACACACCGGTGTCAATGTGTTCTTTTTTCCATTTCCAGAAGTGTATTAGCTTTGCTCCTTTCTGTGCAAGAGTACGATTAAGTTGTGGATAGTGGAGGCTGGTTTCCTCCTTGTTTTATATTCATTAATGTAACTATCTTCGTTATTTTAAAATTCTGCCTGATCCTTCTTCGTAAGAGTAAATGTACTGATAGGTTGTTGTTAGTATGACATGATATTTCCTTCCCTGAATATTAGATAGTTTCCTCAAAGCAGGTATGAAGCAATGTAGTAAGACAATGGACTTGCATTCGGGAGGATGACAGTTCAAATCCCCCTATGGTAATCCAGTTTTAGCTCTTCCGTGAGTTCTCTTAAGTCATGTACAAAATAAAATATGTGGTTTGAAAGTAAATAATACTTCCGATGTGTCCTACTTTAAATTACTATTTTGAACTACAGCAATTGTTTCGTATGTTGAATTAAAAAACCCCAATTTGAAGCACCTTATAGGTGTGGTCTACTCGCCAGGATAGCTGAGAGCGCTAACGCGCTGCTTCCTGGACTCGGGTAGGCGCGCCGGCCCCGGATCGAATCCGCCCAGCGGATTAACGACGACGGCCGGTGTGCTGGCCAACCTAGATGTGGCTTTTAGGCGGTTTTCCACATCCTCCTAGGTGAATACCGGGCTGGTCCCCACATCCCGCCTCAGTTACACGACTCCCAGACATCTGAAACACTTTCACACCATTTCACGATTAGCCGCAGGCAGCTGGGATACACTGATTTCGTCCTGTGGGGTATGGCGTGTTGGCAGGCAGGGCATCCGGCCACCTCTTAAAATTAACCATGCCAAATTCGTACTTAAACCTGCCGACCCTGCGCATAATGCTGGATTAAGGCGGTAGCAAAGAAAGAAGAAGGGAGGTGTGGTCTAAATTTGGGCTAGTCCTCAAGATATTTAGATACGATTGAAAAAACTCAGAAAAGTACAGTTTATTTATGGAATGCTATTTTAGAAACATTATATAAATTCCATGAGAACTAATATGGCATACCCTTATTTGTAATCCATTACTGTTTGTAAAAAAGTGGTCATGTGAATTGAAACATTCATTTCTCTTGATGAAAGTCACAAATATAAACGTTTTAATCAGCCCCTGCACTTCCTTTGTCGGCCCACAAATTACAGATGAGAGATATAACACACGACTCTCCATGCACGTCATTAGAAATTTTTCCTTCACAAAAAATGCATACCGCGTCATCAGTATCTAGCTTCTGTTTTTCACAGTGGGTCAGTTTGAATCACGAGTTTATCATTAACAAATGCCGTGGCCGATTCGTCTATCTGTCACTCATCTGAAGTACTTTCATGTTTTTTTCCATCCAATTCCATTTGTATTCTTCATTTTTCCCCACGTACACATTCTTCAAAGGGTTTTCTAACTCTTTTCCAAATTACAACTACCATTTCACAGCTTTTCGTTTGGCAGAATAATTAGAGATTTTTTCGCCAGCAGCATCATGTTATAACATTGTTTTGCAAGGAATGTCAATTATTAGGACCGATCTTATATCTTTACGTCATTTGATGCAATTTATTTTGGTTTTCATTGGAACAGGAGTAATGCGGTTAAGGGAATAAAGGGGCTGATACACGAGTTTTCAGCGTAGGATTATCCGAAGTGAGTGGGAGTTCTTGATAAGGTTTCCCCATAGTTTTATTTCCGAAACAGAATGACAAAAATGAACGAATACCTGCAAAGGTTTTGAAATGGTCGAAAATGAAATTATATTGACTAAATTGGCAATAGGTAATGAAATGAGTGGCGGATAGAAAGAACAGCTTAAGTTGTCTGAAGCGCTATTGACATTGTTTTCCGCTAGGGAGCTAAACCTCCCTGTAACAGATATATAGCTACCACTATCTTATATCCTAGCCGAAATTGGTACCATTTCCTCTATTATAGGACTAACACAAGCACAGGAATCGCCTTTTCCATGAAAAAGAATCCAAACGATGTTGCTTACGAATGATCGGCGTCGTGACTACTGTGGTGTCGAATGATAATCGTCTTCAACAATCCAACGGCCTCCCTTGTTCATCTCTGAGACTCGTCTTATGTGGCGTAGCCAATGGTAATGCTGCGTTGAAGCTATACCAGACAGCACCTGCCTCGTTGATGACATCTCGAATACCTAGCGATTCACAATATTCCAGCGCTCATCGCACACTCTGTCGTACGATAGATGTCTACGACTTGTTCTGAATTACCAACGGAGGGCGTTGCAGTAGGTCTAGCCACAGCATTTTTATTCTATTTCCAAATCCTAATGTATACGAATAAGATTAGGAACACATGACTGGATTGTTCCCTTAATCAGTTTTACAACATTCGTACAAAATATCATTTACATACAACATATACTGCAACAGTATGTTTAAAAATGTAATCCGTATTGCGGACTCGAAAGTTCACTCTCAAACAAAGGTCGAAGATCAAATATCGAAATGAAATGAGAAAACGAGAGACAATACGTATATTTCACATACAGACAGGAGAACAGGATCATTAGATATGTGATTGCTAAGTGTAATGGTCTGTCGTCTGTTGGAAATGGGTTTGATATATTGTTGAATACTGAACATAGAATTTCAACTGCTGCGTGATGTGTGAAGAGGGCACAACGGTTTCATATACACCTGATGACCTACATGAGACTAAGTAGTATGATTACAGCACGAGTTGTCACATTGTCCACTTGATCATAACGGACCATATAGCTTTCACACTTAGGTAGAGCACTGCAACGAATATGGGTTTATAATCAAAATACTTACAAGGGAACCTCCCCATCGCACCCCCCTCAGATTTAGTTATACGTTGGCACAGTGGATAGGCCTTGAAAAACCGATCACAGATCAATCGAGAAAACAGGAAGAAGTTGTGTGGACCTATAAAAAAATAAGCAGAATATACAAATTGAGTAGTGCACGCGAAGATAGGCAACATCATGGACATTCCGAGATAAGGAGCGCCGTCGTCCCGTGGTTAGCGTGAGCAGCTGCGGAACAAGAGGTCCTTGGTTCAAGTCTCCCCTCAAGTGAAAAATTTTTCTTTATTTTCGCAAAGTTATGATCTATCCATTCGTTCATTGACGTCTCTATTCACTGTAATAAGTTTACTGTCTGTGTTTTGCCTCCGCACCGCAAAACCGTGCGATTAGTAGACGAAAGGACGTGCCTCTCCAATGGGAACCGAAAACTTTTGATCGCAAGGTCATAGGTCAACCGATTCCTCCACAGGAAACACGTCTCATATATTCTATACGACACTGGTGACGGCATGTGCGTCACGTGACAGGAGTATGTTGTCGACCCACCTAACTTGTACACTTGGCGAATGGGTAAAAAGATTCTTCTACGTTGCCCGATTTAGGTTTTCTTGTGGATGTGATAATTACTCCCAAAAAAGTGATGAAAACATAAGAGTTTGTCACATAAACTGCAACAAATGAATCCAAAAGTCTCACACTCGCACACTTTTCCCTGTGCTCTGTCAAAACATATGTTTTTTACGTTTTCTAATTTTTCCGTGTGTAGACCGTCAAATCCTGCATATGTCCAAGCAAATCTGGCCCTGAAATTTTGGAGAGCGAAGTTGATTATGTGTCAGTGCCTGAACTTTGATAATTGTCTGAAAATAATAAATTTAACTTTTTGCTCGAAGGAAGACTTGAACCAGGGACCTCTCGTTCCGCAGCTGCTCACGCTAACCACGGGACGACGGCGCTCCTTATCTCGGAATGTCCATGATGTTGCCTATCTCCGCGTGCACTACTCAATTTGTATATTTTGCTTACTTTTTTATAGTTCCACAAAACTTCTTCCTGTTTTCTCGATTGATCTGTGTTCGGTTTTTCGAGGCCTATCCACTGTGCCAACTTACAACTAAATCTGAGAGGGGTGCAATGGGGAGGTTCCCTTGTTAGAGGAACCCAGTCGGATGACGCCCTAGACACTCGCTGATACTGCGATAGGTGCACAGCCTGTAGTTTTCAAGTCATAAATGGTGCTAGGTACCTCTGTTCCAGGGAACTTAAAACCTCAGTATTTCGAGCATATCTAGAAACATCACACACACACACACACACACACACACACACACACACACACACAGTATACGCCAGCGTCACCACACAACCAAAGATGAGCGACGTCAAAATCTGCCCATATTTGATGTTAGTAACCAATAGGCGAGGTAGCATTAACTCTATCCTACTTTTCCCTGATAAAGGAGAGAGCAAGATTCCAAGCAGAATGTAAGGGAAAATCTCTAACGACATTTATAAGGTCACTTCCTAACGTAAATTCAACTAGTTCTCTCATAGCACTAACTCAGTAGCTGCAAGTGCATTCTAGAATTTCCGCATTGTGAAATTCTATAGGATGTCCCGCTCCCTGGCAGTGTACTGCAATAGCAGACTTTCTCGGCTGTTGCGTGTGACGTTTCAGCTCAGTGCCACAATCCTCCAAATTCCTGATGGTATGAGCAATAAATAACATACCACAACTGTAAAGAATATAATAGACTCCAGCCTTACGCAAACCCATCGGTTCCCAAAATGACCTTGATCTTAGAAAGCTGTCGAAAAAATAATTTCACATTATATGTCCGCCAAATAAGGTCAATCCTGTTGGAGATGTACCTGCATAAGACACAAAGGTTGTAAACTCATTGACCTGGTGAGCGGAGGTCGACAGTGCACCGAGACTCTAACTTTTACTAGTAGTTGCTTTTATAACAGGCTGTTTTTAAACTACATCTTAATGCTGCAGAGGCAGTTAGCGGGAAGTACATGTTTTGATTATTGCACGAGATGGGAGGACTGCTTTACGCTCACTCAGATGTTGTTATTGTTACCACAGATAGGGAAATGCTAGAGTTGTGTTCCACAAGTATGACTACGTCGAGAAGATGCAGTTTTACTGGATCGGTGCTGAGCCTAGAAAGAGTGTTGAGAGACATATTAATCATCTCTTGGACAATAGTTCCGTGTCGCAAGAGATTGTCAGGAGACTTCATTGTTATCGTGCTGTCCAGCGTAGATCATATGGGCTTCCGACGATTTACAGAGTTGGGAATCCTCTTATGCCAAATGTGGGTTACCTTGTTGTCCGGCGTACCATGTTGCAAAACACCCTGGTACTCCTTTGATCCCATTAGTAGCTCGTGTGATGATCGCAGTGGATTTCTTACGTCGGCTGCAGGGACTGCGATCAAATGACTCTAATATTTTGTTAAGTAGTTTTCACTCGCGTGGCTCTGCCTGACTCTTTACTGTTAACTGACATTTGCTTTGGTGCTGAATTAGTGAATGTATTTCGACTTCTTATCCAGTGTCCTGTACTTGAGGAGACGGATGGTGTTTCGATGGGAAGCCTTTTGTCAATTATTATTACCAGTCTCTTTGTTCAAGAAATTACTGTGACGATCACCACAAGTAGTCCTATGCCTGAGGGCAACATATAGAGGGTCTGACATAAAAGTAAACACTAATGCACGTGGAACAATTTCTATCAAATTTGACATCCACATGAGTTGTTACTGGTATAAAGGCCACGAGCCAGTTAAAAGCCTCTACCAACCTTAGGATGGAGGTAGAGATGAAGAGGGTTGACGTGTAAGTGTATGACTACAACCTTCTCGTATTTCTGTCGTGGCTTTAGTTGACTTGGAATATTTAAAAGTGCGAAGTGCAAACGGTGTTGTTGAATTCAAGTACGTCTCGGCAAGAAGCACTGAAGCAAACTATTACTACAGTGAGCATACCTTAGTACCAAAGATTACGCCATATGGCTGAATGTCACAGTTACATTTAACGTCCTCTCTGGAGGCTCACAGTGTAAAACAGCAGAAAAATGGACAGTTTCGTCTGGATTCGGTTGAAACCACACGAAAAATATTCCCTAGAGGTACGTAGGAAATAAGTGAACAAATGCGTGAAATATGACAAATAAATGCGAAACACGTACACTATTTGACAACTGCTATTGAAAAACTGACATTTATTAAGGAACAACTGATAACTGTTAGGAAACATCAAACAATTGCTACCAACATCCATCCAACTATAGTAAAATGAAATGTAGAGAGCGGGGCGTATTAACTGCAGAAAGCATAGTAAAATGAAATGTAGAGGGCGGTACGTGTTAACTGCAGCGAAGTTTATGCACGAACGCTCTGTATGCTGTACGGTGTTTGACGAAGGTCGTTGTAGAACCGAGTATTGAGAAATTTCGTGCAGCAGCACGGCAACGTGCCTGTAAGACATCATTTGAGTGCTTACGGTCGTGAACGACCGGTTAGACGGCTAGAAGCCCGTCAGAGCGTCACTACTGTTGCCGCACTAATGGGGTGTCCTAAATGTAATCTGCCAATTCAAAAAGGTTACTGGAGGTCGAAATGCTATGAGAAAGCATGCCGGCGGTCGCACTCGGATCACCATACCCGCAAGAGGAACGATACGTAGCCCCAGAGTAGAAAAGAAACACACCTCAATCCTTCGCAGATCGCTGCAGACCTTGCCGTCGCTACCACTGCACATGTCTCTGCCAGAACTATTTTGCGGTGATTAATTCAGGTACGTTTGTATGCAGGAAGTCATTTCTGAAAGTATTTGTATAGAGTGTAGCCATGTATGGAAGTGAAACATGGACGATAAATAGTTTGGACAAGAAGAGAATAGAAGCTTTCGAAATGTGGTGCTACAGAAGAATGCTGAAGATTCGATGGGTAGATCACATAACTAATGAGGAAGTATTGAATAGGATTGGGGAGAAGAGGAGTTTGTGGCACAACTTGACCAGAAGAAGGGATCGGTTGGTAGGACATGTTCTGAGGCATCAAGGGATCACCAGTTTACCAGCGTGAAGGGTAAAAATCGTAGAGGGAGACCAAGAGATGAATACACTAAGCAGATTCAGAAGGATGTAGGTTGCAGTAGGTACTGGGAGATGAAAAAGGACGGGATAGAGTAGCATGGAGAGCTGCATCAAACCAGTCTCAGGACTGAAGACCATAACAACAACAACGTTTGTATGCTCGAAAGCCCACTAAACGCATCCCGCTTCGACCACGACATCTTCGAGGAAGAGTTTGTTGGTGTAATGAGCATGTTAGGTAGGGTCAGCAACAGTGATTCAGAGTGATGTTCTCCAACGAAACTTGCTTCACTGTGACAAGTGATCCTGGCCACCAGTTAGTGTGGAGAGAGAGAGAGAGAGAGAGAGAGAGAGAGAGAGAGAGAGAGAGGCGCTTGTTACACATCACAGAACTCCCATGAACGTTATCGGTATGACCCAGACTTTATGGTGTGGACAGGCATTAAGCACGATGGCTGAACATTGCCACGTATCTGTGCTTGAGGTACTGTTAAAGCACAGTGGTATTGGAGGGAGATTATTCTAAATCATGTCTGTCCGTTTGAGGGTTCTGTAGGTTCTCACTTTCAGTCTATAGACGACAGATCCCGCACATACAGTATCGCTAATGTGTCGGACACAGTGGAAAATGAAGATACTGAACGTATGGAATTGCCTTCATACTCCCCGGAACTAAACCCTGTGAAAGATGCCTGGAATGTAGCCGTTGCATATCTCGAAGAATCCCCTACTCGAACCGTACAAGAACTGAAAACCGCCTTAGGGGAGGAGTCGGACAATAACACCAGGAACCCTGAACTGTTCTTAGTCGGCATGAATAACATGTGCAAAATGTGAGTTAATGCTCGAGGAGGGCCTTTCTGTTGGATATCTGACCTATATCAAAACATAAACTTCATCTGTGTCTGTCATCCTGCTTTCCCATTTGTTTGAAATCTGTACCATTTTTCGTTATAAATACACCACTCAACCCCTATTACGAATGTACTGTGTTTTATTTCTTCCATCACTGCCTGTGATTATTCCTACATAAGAACGTCTTTTGCTTAGCAGCTACCAAGCAGTATACATGTGAGTGCGTGGGCGAGGCCGCTGTAGAACAGCTAGTTTCAAAATAAAAAAAGAGATTTGCATACATTTGCGAATCCAAAAATGCAAATATCTAAGTATAGAGAAATAGCACCTAAAAGTTCTTAGGAAAACGTTTACATTTGATCTTTGTATGTACACGAAGAAACGACGTGGTTACAAGAGTGGTTTTCTGAAATTAAAATTTCAATGCAAATTTTCTAGTGAATGTCGACAGATGGTCTGTTTATTAGAATTTCATATTTGTACGTATGTTACTAAATATAGCGCCAAAAGTGAGTGGCCGTTAGTACTAGTTAAGATAATACAGAGGTAATGGAATTATAATCCCATTACTTGTTTGACGTTAGGCGTTTAACCTACAAAACATTAGGAAAATACCAGGACAGCATTCAGAAAAACGACACGTTACATGATATCACATTCCTGCACAACAGACGAGGTGTTTAAGTTCCAGTGCTCTGCATTGTCTTGAGGTGTGACTTTGGGTAAAATAATGAACTTTCATTCGGAAATAGGGGTAATTCGCGCCCTTTTCATCACATATTTTCATGTGCATAGTGCGACATGTACACACATTCCAACGTCTCTATGGTAGAAGTGAACGCTGAATTCGATTGGCATGTCATACGTGATTTATTTGCCGCATTGGCTGTTCAAAAACTGCTACAACTATGCTACACATAATTTTTAGTCATGAGCACCGTTTTCTGTACGTGTACTCCGCATTTCTAAGGGGAACTGAAGCTTTGATTAGCAAGTCTCCTTGTTACCTTACATCTAAATCATTTCCTGAATCACCGCTTCAGAAGGAGCTACACAGGCCATCCGATACGTCACTTTAATCGTCATCGTAGATCCATACATCTGCGCTCCTCAAGTTATTGTTCGCTTAGTAGCAAAAGGTAAAAATTGTTCCAAGATTCATTTGCCTCGTCCTGTTACATTCGGAGTAATGCACGCCAAATATTTTATCTGTAACTCTCTGTATCTTCCAAATTTCTGATCATTGTACTAGACGTTACTTGGTGGAGGTAATGTACTTTAAGTTCTCGCACTATCAAAAATATGACGAGAAGTGCAACTCTTCCTTGAAATTTTTCTACAGGTTGCTCAGAAACAGTCTGAAAAAGTAGTGCTGTTGTAGGATTGGTTGTGCTGAGAAATAATTGTTCAGAAATAATTCACCGTTTTCGAGCTAATTAGCATTGATGTTAGCCAGTCAGGCAGATGCGCGCGTAAATTCAAGTCACCCGTCAGATACGGCATCACCAAACGTTTTCTTCCTTTGGTTCCCTAAAACCGGACAAGAGAGCAATACAGGAGTTAGACAGGGGATGGTAGTAAGGGTCGAACCATAACCGATACCTGAGCAGTCTCCCACTCTGTCATGAGAACTGATAATAATATAGCATCTAGCGGACCGTTTACAGTTGCCCGCGCACGGCCTGCTGAATAATACCAAGCCAATTAACTCGGGAACGGCGCAACGGATCGTGTTTTTTCTTAAGGATTATTTCGCAGTACAACTTAGCAAGTTTTTCAGACTGACGACTGTGCATATGTCCGTTAACGTTATTTAGAATACGAGATCATCAACCGTTTTAACTCTGACCTGGCTAATCTGAAAATAAGAAATAATTTGGAAGTACGCTTTTGAGCAGAAACGAACCAGTCAGTAGAGACAAACAATAATGCGCTGACCTAAGAAAAATTCAGATACTCCTACTAAAATGTTAAAAATCCTGCAAATGTACTACTGTATTTCAACTTGTGTTTTGTGATATTAATTCTATAACTGAGGCATGTCGGATAGTCTGCTAGAAATACGCGGAATTTAAATTTAGTTACAGATTTATATTTGAAGTGGTGTCGAAATGGGGGGTAGCTTAAATGAGAAAACTAGACAAATTCCTTTGCGGTGGACGCAATAAATTGACTCTTGTTATTTATTTCGGAATGGTGTACTTAACTGCTTGCAAACCATCAATCAGTCCTCACGTTGGGCTCAACTAAGAAGTGTGTAATTTATGAGGCACAGACTCACAATGGTTAAAATGCAAACCAAAACCGTCAGACCAAAGAGAGATTGCAACAAGGTCGGCGCTATTTCATTCGGAACGCTAGTACACAATAGTGCCTGCAGTTTGGAGATGCTATTTCTGGCATTCTCCAAATGTTTCATGTAAGCTGTAACCGAATATCCTCAACAGCTGCCTTTAACATGGCCTGATTATGTCCAGATACACGCTAAGGCTAGTACGTATTGGCACCATATTCAGCAGCCTTGAAACAGCAACGTGTATGTAAGTGAAACAAACGACGTCTGTGCTCTTGGAGAATTAAGACTTGAGAGAACCTATTGCCGGATGAGTGGATTGCACTAATGAGAGAACAGAAGTAAGGAGCTATGACGAAATATTAGGAAACAGTGAGCGTAGTCACACAGTAATAAAATCAGAATTTAAAAGAGCTTTGGACGACTTAAGTTTGAATAAGACGAAAGGTGTGGATAAAATTCTAGTGCAGCTTCTAAAATCGCTGGTGGAAGATGTAAAATGCGACTGTTGATTCACACTAATGTGTAAACAGTAAGAGACCAGCTACATATTGCCACTCATTCGGAGTAAACATTGCCCGCATAATTCCGGGGATAGCAAGAGCCGAAAAGTGCACGAAGTCTCCCGCAATCAGCTTAACAGATTACGCATCCAAGTTGCTGACAAGAATAGTATACAGGTGAATTGAAACGAAGACTGAGGGTCTGTTAGAGGACAATAAGTTTGGCTTTAGGAACGGCCAAGGCTGTCCTGAAACGGTTGGGAATGGGAGCAAGAATAAAGAAAAGTGAATTTGTCGACCTGAAAAAAGCATCAGACAATGTCAAATGGTGCAAGTTGTTCGAAATTCTGAGGAAAGTTAGAATAAGCTACAGAGAAAGGCTGTTAATGTACAATAAGTACAAGAGCCAAGAGAAAGCAGTAAGACTGGAAGAACGAAGTGCTAGGATTAAAATGGATGTAAGACAGAGATGTAGTTTTTGTGGTGTCACCGCCAGACACCACACTTGCTAGGTGGTAGCCTTTAAATCGGCCGCGGTCCGTTAGTATACGTCGGACCCGCGTGTCGCCACTGTCTGTGATTACAGACCGAGCGCCGCCACACGGCAGGTCTACAGAGACTTCCTAGCACTCGCCCCAGTTGTACAGCCGACTCTGCTAGCGATGGTTCACTGACGAATTACTTTCTCATTTGCCGAGACGATAGTTAGCATAGCCTTCAGCTACGTCATTTGCTACGACCTAGCAAGGCGCCATTATCATTTGCTATTTATCTTGTGATGCATGTACCGTCAGACCGATGTTCACCAAGTATGGATTAAAGATAAGTATTCGAGAAGCTACGTACCTTTTTTGCTAGTCTCTATTTCTTTAACTGTTCCAGACCTCACGCCAGCCTGCGTGAGCTTAAACGCGTTCCCTTCGGCCTCCTCGTCCTAGTGGATTGGCTGTCTTGCCAGTCCACAACAGTTTTCCACCTCGATTATTCAGTCTGTACGGATGCAGATGTCTGTTTCTGATATGGGATTAAAATTCAGAGTGAAAGGATTCCAGTGATAAGATTCGCTGACCACTTTGCTATTCTTAGTAGAAGAAAAGAATTACGCGAGGTGTTGTATGGAATCAGTACAGAATGTGGATTCGGAGTAAATTGAAGAAATACGAAAATAATTAAAAGTAGCAGAAATTATAACAGCGAGTAACTTATTAGCTGAATTGGGAATCACGAAGTTGGCGAAGAAATTGTCCTATCTAGGCAGTAAAACAACACATGACTGAGGGAGGATGAAGGACATGAAAATCGGACTAGCACTGGCTGAAACGGCATTCCTTACCAAGAGGTAGGTACTTGTATCAAACATAGGCCTTAATTTCAGGAAGAAACTTCTGAGAGAGCATGTTTGGAAGCGCTGCATTGTATGGTGGCGAAACATAGACTGTGGGAAAACCGGAACGGAAGAGAAGTCTGAGACATGATGCTACGGATGAATATTGAGAATCAGATGGAATGATAAGATAAGGGGTGATGAGGTTCTCTGCAGACTCATCGAACACGGAACGTACGGAAAACACTGACGAGAAGAAAGGGTTGGATGACAGGACATGTGTTAAGGCATCTTCGATTAACGTCCATGCTACTACAGGGAAGTGTAGCGGGCAAAACCTGTTGGGGAGCAGAGAGGTTAGAATGCATCCAGTTAATAATGGAGAAAGTACTCAGAAATGAAGAGGTTGACACAGGACATTAATTTGTGGATGCCTGAATCAAACTAATCACAAGCGCGATGATTTAAAAAAAAAAAAAAAAAAAGAGTACTAGTTTGGTTTCGAATGAGGTAACGTAGTTTCTCCTATCTGGTTCAAATGGGTCTGAGCACTATGTGACTTAACTGCTGAGGTCATCAGTCCCCTATAACTTAGAACTACTTTACCCTAACTAACCTAAGGGCATCACACACATCCATGCCCGAGGCAAGATTCGAACCTGCAACCGTAGCGGTCGCGCAGCTCCAGACAGTAGCGCGTAGAACCGCCCGGCCACTCCGGCTGGCTTCTCTTATCTCATCTGTTGTAATATTGAATGGGAAAACAGGATGATTACAATGTTAGATCATTTTTTAGACGACACAAGTTTTCTATTGATGTTTTTCTTTAGCAAGAATTTCATTATTTTAAATTGAATTTGAAAGATATAGTTCTGTAATTAATATTTCTTCAGTGCGTCGTGAAGAACATTATCATATGCTGCCAAGTACAGGGTGAGATATTGGTTAATGCCGCAAATGCTAGGTATCACATACCTCTTACATCCATACTTACCAACTCGATAAAAGGATACGAAAGAACGCCTTATAAGATTTTGCTAGATTCACTATGTGTTGATATCCTTCGTAATGACAGGCCGAGGCTGAAGTTGCTGGCGGAACTGCGCTCTAAGAAGCTACGGTTCCGCTGTGGAAAGGAGAACAAGCACCTCACAAGGCTGCTGTGAAGCCGTCGAGGCACCTCCATTAAGGGCGTCCAGTAGCTGCGCAGATAAAACGCGTCGGATGTTTCTCAAGGGCTACGAATTGGGAAGGGGGAGGGGGAGGGGAGAGAGGATGAGGAAGAGAAGGAAGAGGTGGAGAAGCGAAGGGTCGGGGGATGAAGCTATCGGCAGAGGAGGTCGGCACTTAAGCCGTTGACCCCGCCTAACACAACACTCAGGCCTTGTCCACGTGGTGGCTGGCCCGTGGTGCCCCAGTGTTAAGATAAAGGGAAGCCCGATAAACCATGCCATCCCGTGGCAGGCACAGCCGAAGGACGAAAAATCATTTTACGTGGAACCGGCGCTTCTAGCACGCCGTCTACTGCACAGAGAGCCCGGAAAACAGGTCATCAGGTTCGTGGAGCCAACGACAACAACGGTGTGTTTACCGAGTAAAGGAATTTGGATCAAAACGTAAATTTTCGAGGATTTTTTTCCCATTTCCTCTTCGTTTGTCGTACTGTCGGATGGTCCGATACTGATGATGGGCGTTATTAATGTATGGCTCAAGGAATATTTTATTTTAGTTGTGTGGTCAGTGTCCTTTCATGTCACTGCAAATCTCAGTACCGCTTCAGCACTACTGAAAATTGTGCAATAAAATGTCATGGCTGGACTTCATGCCACAAAATAGTGTTGTGCCAAATAAGAAAAAGAAAAAATATTCAAGGGTGCATCGTATTTAGTAATTTTACAGCCATTCATTCAGAACAAGAAGAAGATTCAGATGCAAAGAAGCAAAGACATAAGAGACATTCGGAAACTGATATAAATCCAATGGCGAATAGTGAAAATTTATGCGGGGCTGAGACCCGAACGTGGAAATTCCACTTTACGTGAGCGATCACAAAAATGGTTCAAATGGCTCTGAGCACTATGCGACTTAACTTCTGAGTTCATCAGTCGCCTAGAACTTAGAACTAATTAAACCTAACTAACCTAAGGACATCACACACATCCATGCTCGAGGCAGGAGTCGAACCTGCGACCGTAGTGGTCGCTCGGTTCCAGACTGTAGCGCCCAGAACCGCGCGGCCACTCCGGCCGGCGAGCGATGACACTGAAGCGCTTTGGCTTTCTGAGCACGCTCTCCGTCCAGTCTAAAGTGTCAACATCTCGCACGCCACTATTCGTTAGCCTCATTTCCCGCAGCTTCACCACATTCCTGTGAGAGTTCAGACATAGTGTGAATCCATTCTAAAGTAATCATTGTTTGCGGTCACGGTGCATGACATGAGTCGCCTAACATTACCATTGGAAACACCTCCCAAACCACAGCAAACACTGAGTAATCAATTTGTTGGATGCAAGATTAATTTTTCATGTACGACTACTGAACTTGTTCCTGGTAATTCCTGGTTAACAGTTGCTTTAGTGCGAGGTAGTGATAAAGCATTAGAAGGATTGGAATCTTACTATGACAGAGATATTATAGCCTATAGAAGGATTGGAATCTTACTATGACAGAGATATTATAGCCTATCGCACTTTTTCTATTGGTGTACAAGGTGATAGGAATTATGGAACTGGTGTTGTACTTACTGATAAACCATTTTCAATATATACAAGAAACAGAAGACGTGTTAATGCCAACGAAAGAGTGAACTTATCAGCGGAAGTGACGTCGCGATAAGGCGCGCTGGCGCTGTGTTGCTCACACAGCAGCATGCTCAGTCGACTCGAGGCAGCCGCACGGAACACACAGCCATGCCGTACCGTCGTAGAAGATACAGGAGGAGCAGACTTCCAGTGTACAAGACAGTTGATACTTTTAGTTTTGTTCCAAATCTTGTTGCTCAAGAGGTACTACTGACTGGTCCAATAACATTTGTTGGATGCAAGATAAATTTTTCATGTACAACTACTGAGGAGAGGGGAAGGCGGAATTCGTTAATACAAACCATTGACAAATACACGGAAGTATGATTGTCAACACATACTTACTTCTTTTTAAATGGAAACCTGTTATTATTTTCAGCACAATTGAAAATAGAAAATAGAAAAGAATACTTAATCAATGCTGTTTCTTACATTGTAAAATGTTAATTACATCCGTAGTTATTTATAACGTAAAGGTGACGATTGAGTACCTGATCTGCAGTTCAATCTTGTGTATCGGAGAGAAACGAATTAATTAGGGATACAAGAAGAACAGTGATGTGATGTAGGTACAGAAGAGACATGAACAACACGTTGCGTCCACATTCTTTCACTCTAAAGAATACTGCTTAGGTGAACTTACAAATTTGTTTTTGTTTTATTTTCAATTACAGAATATAAAAGTATGTGTCCTGACATTTCAAGCTAATAAATGTTCAATGTGGTGCCCATCATTTGCTGCTCACATTTGCAGTCTACCATGTAATGAATGTCTTACACGACGTAGTACATCTGGTGCAATGTTGCACAGGCTGCCTCAATACGATGTTTCATATCCTCTGGGGTTGTAGGCACACCACGGTAAACGTTCTCCTTCAAACGTACCCCAGAGAAAGAAGTGTAAAGGTGTAAGATCAGGAGAGCGGCTGGTCTATTTATGCGTCCACCACGTCCTATGGAACGCCCGTCGAACATTGTGACAAGGGCCAGTCTAGTGTTCATTTCAGAATGTGCAGGCGCACCATCTTGTTGACACCACATAATTCAATGTGTTTCCAGCGGGACAATTTCCAGCAATGATGGCTGATAATTTTCTGGAAACTCTATGTATTTTGCAGCTGTTTGTGTGCCTTCAGTGAAGCAAGGACCAATGAGATGGTTGCCAATTACTCCGCGCCAGACATTTACATTCCACGGTCGCTGTCGCTCTATCTGTCAAAGCCAACGAGAATTGTTCACGGACCAGTAATTCATGTTCCGTAAATTGACTGGACGTGGTTTGTGAAACCTGCTTCGTAGGTAAACAGGCAGAACTGCAACGCATTCTCTGTTAATGCCCATTGACAGAAATTCACTCGATTATTAAAGTCATCACCATGTAATTTCTGATGCAGCGACACATGATACGGGTGAAATTTGTGACAATGAAGTATGCGCATTACACTACTTTGACTCATTGCAATGCCTCTAGCGATATCACGTGAACTCATGTGTGGGTTCACGGCAACGGCAGCTAACATATCAACTGCACCTGCTTCTCCCGTGATGTGTTTGTTACCGTCCCGTTTGCGTGTTACGACCATACCTGTTGCATACAATTGTTTGTAGATGTTTTGGAATGTGGGGTGCGTTGTACGATCTCTGTCCGGGAAACTTTCTGTATACAAGCTGCAGGCTGCAGGTGCATTTTGTCTACACTCGCCATAGATGAATACCATCTCTGGCTTTTCAGAGTTACAATACACCATATTCACCATTCTTACGGCACTGTAAGCACTTGTTGTTCTTGCGACCTAGTCACGTTCCTCTTTTGCGTACTTCTGTTTTTAATCATGTACAGTACACTATCACAGACGTCCGGTAACACAGTGTACTACAGCTATTCTGAGTACTAGGACTAATTCAGCCAGCGCAAAATGCAGACAATAAGACCGCCAAACTTCCAAACATCGTAATCTTCGTAAGCATATCGCTGCAGATCTTGCATGTTACAACACGTGTCTAAGGTTTCAAGGGTCAAATTTACGTTAAAAATAACTCTGGATGTACTTTTACAATGTAACAAGCGGCATTGATTAAGTACTTGTTTATATTTTCAGTTGTGCTAAAAATAATAACAGGTTTCCATTTTTAAAAACCATAAAAATGTCTTGAAATTTATACTTTGTTGCATGACCCAAAGGTTTATATTAACCAATTTCACCAGCCCCTGTACTCACTTTCGGTCTGTGGCATCGGTTATTCAGTGTTTTTTGTGGTTTGGGAGGTGATTCCAGTGACAATGTTAGGTGTCTCACCCTGTATATGAGTGCTATCTGTACTTTCGGACATGTCCGAAAGCCGTCTCGGAGGTGCTTCAACCACTGGTCCGAAGGCCAGTAACTATGTCTTGGACGCCAGATAAATCGGTCAGTTTCCGTAACACGACATCAGCTGCACTGTTCTCTGCCACTCCTCGACAATCATTATACCCTCCACTGCTAGTGCTGCAGCATGACATGTGTGACAGGTTACTGCACGTGGAGTCGAGCGTAGGTCATATTCCTTTGAATGGACGGTGTAGTCCGATAAGCCTCTTCAATTAACGTCACCACTACCGCGGTAAATGTTCACGATCACAGTTAAATCACTTGCACGTTTATAGGAATCTCTCCCCATCACCTCTTTGTCACATGCGCCAAAGTTTTGTTATAATTATATTCATATTTTTTGTCAACTGTTTTCGAATAACTTCAACTGAATAAGTCGAAGTAATTACGATTTTTTTTGTTTAATTGTCATTGGATTCCTAAATCTTCATTTTGGAGCGTGACTAATAAACGTATGTCAGATACACTGCCCATTTATATTCAGCGCTTCCTCTAACGCCGTATTGACTAGCATTTTGGCCTCGCCTACCTATGATTCGTTTTATATGACGCCATGACGCCGAATTTAGATCCACGAAACTTAGAATTAAAGGAAGTACATTGGTTGCTACCATGGAAATAAATTCACAAAATTTAAAATACATTTTTAAGTGCTGGCACATAACGATTTGCGTATTGTTTTCAGTGAGGTTGTTGGGTAAATATTGGTCGTTGTCCAGGTGAAGAAACGTCGTTGAACTTTCGGAGAAGATTTTTGTTGTTTTGTATTTCGTATTTGGGCAGAGCGTGTAAGGCAGCAGTCATGTCGAGATATCCAGTGTTTAGAGTAACCTTGCAGTCGGGGAAGACGGAGATAGATTTAATCGAACTTCAGATAAATTCAAGCCAAACTGGACGTATTTTGTACATTGTTCGCTGTGGGAAGTGGAGTTTACTGCGGAATGCCACGTCTTGCAGTCAGTCGGTACTCGCAGTACGTGATATTTGCAAATGAATGCGCATGTGGCATTAAATTGTACGGAATGTGCAAGGTTAGGTCGCAACAGTAAGTAGGCAACGGCACATGTAACTGAAGAGACTTTAGTGTGGGTACAATTTTCAGAATTGAGAGAGGTATTAGAAGGAGGTGACGAAAGTCACACGACACGTACTAACATCGTGTCTTACCCTCTTTTACCCAGCATAGTGGAACAACCCGACGTGGCATGGACTCAACAAGTCGTTCAAAGTCGTCTGCAGAAATATAGATCCATGCTGCCTTAATAGCCGTTTACGAATGGGAAAGTGTCGCCGCTGTAAGATTGACCTCTCCATTATCTACAATGACTGTTCAATGGGATTCATGTTGGGCTATCTCGTTGTCCAAATTATTCTCTCGAGCTGTGTTGAATGTTGTTCAGACTAATACATAACCAGTGTGACCCAGTGACATGGCTTATTTTCATCCATAAAAAATTATGTCCTAGTTGGGGACATGAAGTCCATGAATGACTGAATAAAATCTCCAACTTGCACAACATTCTAAGTAGACTGTTTAGGTTTTTATGTTGGTAACGCCATGTAGCACTGACTGTGCTGTGTGAAGGCTGTGGTTGGTTTGCATTGTTGGAGTAATATTCGCCATTGTAGTCTTGGGCAGTTGGCTGTTAACAGCGCGTAGCGTTGCGCAGTTGGAGGTGAGCCGCCAGCAGTGGTGGATGTGGGGAGAGAAATTGCGGAGTTTTGACAGCGGATGATCTCGACGTGTGTCCATCAGAAACAGTACATTTGTAAGAATGGATGTCATGAACTGCTATATATATTATGACTTTTGAACACTATTAGGGTAAATACATTGTTTGTTCTTTATCAAAATCTTCCATTTGATAACTACGCCTATCGGTAGATAGTGCCTTCAGTAGTTTGAATCTTTTATTTAGCTGGCAGTAGTGGCGCTCGCTGTATTGCAGTAGTTCGAGAAACGAAGATTTTTGTGAGGTAAGGGATTTGTGAAAGGTATAAGTTAATGTTAGTCAGGGCCATTCTTTCGTAGGAATTTTTGAAAGTCAGATTTCGTTGCGCTAAAAATATTGTGTGTCAGTTTAGTGTTGATCAGAATAGATAAAGAGCGAAATGTCTGAGTACGTTGAGTTTTGCTCAGCTGTTTGAAAATCAGATAACGTAAGGGATTTACCAGCACAGTAATTCACAAATTTTTCTAGGGGGACGCTTCAACATAACCATCTCCAGTCAATAATCAGTTTAGATGGATCAGAGGATCCAGTTCATTCCACGTAATCACAGCCTTCACCAGTGTGAAGCAACCATCAGTTTGTAAAGTGCCTTGTTGACAACGTGGATTGTTGGCTTCGTGGGTTCTGTGCAACACCGGAATCCTACCGTCATCTCTTATCATCGGAAATCGGGTCGCACCTGACCAGGGCACGGTTTGCCAGTTGTCTATGTCCGTATCAATATGGTCACGAGCCCAGGAGATGTCGTGCTGTTACCAAAGGCCATCTGCTGCAATAGCCCATTAAGAACAAATTTCGCTGCACTGCCCTGGCGGATAAGTATGTCGTAGTCTCGCGCTGATTCTGCGGTTATTTCACGCAGTGTTGCTTGTCTGTTAGTACTAGTAACTCTGTACAAATGCCGCTAATCTCCGTAGTTAAGTAAAGGCCGTCGGCCACTGTGTTGTCCGAGTGAGAGGTAGTGCCTGAAATTTGACATTCGTGGCACACTATTGCCATTGTGGATCTCGGAATACTGAATTCCCTAACGAGTTCTGAAATCGGATTTCCTATGCGTCTAGCTCGATCCAGCACTCCGCTTTCGAGGACTGTTAACTCCAGTCGTGTGATCGTAGTCACGTCGGAAACCTTTTCAAATGATTTACCTAAGTGAAAATGACAGTTACGCCATGACAGTTACGCCACTGCCCTGTGTCCTTTTATACTTCATGTATGCGATACTACTGCCATCTCTACATGTGAAAATCGCTATCCTATGATTTCAGTCATCCCAGGCTATGTCCGAGATGACAAACGATGATCACCGCGCAAGTGGTACATGGCGAGTCTAACGAACTTTCCGAAAACAGTCAGGGGAAGTATGAGGTTCTCCACTTTCCTATGTACTTCAAGACTTTCGTCAAATATTTGAATGTTACAGTTGAATGTTCTGTAGCAGTAGTTTTAATCTATTTAATTTAGAAAGGCTGCAGTAGATTCATAAGTTGTCGAATACGTGGTGATCTTCGGAACTTGGCGGATTTCGTTAATTCTCATGACGGAACCAAACGAAATTATACTGAGGAACCTCGGAAGTGAATCATTAGGGCATCGATTTTTCGTTGGATTAAATAAAGTAATTGAAAGCATAAAAAACGTTAGGAGTGTGTGCTTTTTCAGCAGCAAAGATCTTAATGATAAAAAGAACGCATAAAAATGTGCAATAATTGATGACGCATGGAAAGTGAGCAAAAAGAAATCGTGCAACTGGAGGAAATCGGTAAGCAGAAGGAAGATATAACAACGGGTGAGGAGGGAGCAGAAGAGATCAGTGATGTTAGACAAAGTAATGAATAAATTGTAGAAGAAAGGAAAGTAACAAGTGTATTGGAGACCGCAGCTGAAACAATTGATATAAAAACAAGCGGGGAAGAAGTGGAATTTACACGGGATTATGATGCAGGCTTTAGCGAAATTCGAGATAGTACGTTGCACTTGGACGCAGAAATGGAACGGAATAAGACGGTGGTTGAAAAGGATACTGTGAAAGTAGATCAGCGGGAACAATAAACTGTCAGAGCTGTATCATATAGAGTACCAGTAGGGAACATAATCTGTGAACAACCGCAGCAGGGCGACACGCATAGTGATCTGACCCCACTCGAACTAGCATTTTATCACTCTCACAGAGAAAACTAACGGAAATATGGATATAGATAATCGCGTGGGAACTGCAAAAGAAGAAAAGACTTCAGAAGTCATCGGGCAAGAAAACCAAGTAAGAGAAAAAGTAATAGGATGCGATTTACGAAGCACTTTTAGCGATCATTTGGAAAATCAGAGAGGAATATACGCGAGAACAGAAGACTATATGAATGTGCAGTACCAGAAAATGGAATAACGGTTTAAAGAAAGTGGAGAGGAAATTGTCGAATTATTTCAAGAAATGGATATATGATAAGAAGAAAGAACAAGATCGAAGAAATGTTGAGAAACTTGAACACCAGAAGCAACTATTTCGAAAATGTGAAGAGAGATTCAATGAAACAAGTAATATGGAGAAGTTGTGGACACGCACTTTAATGAGACTGATGAACGATTCCGGTTTTGCCATCAGGAGGTATGCAATCAAGTTTTAACACATCGAAGAAAGATTAGTAGATACGCTGTGACAGAATATGAGCACAGTGATGGAATCACTGGAAGAAAAGCTAAAAGAACAGGTGGAAGCAATAAGGAGACTGACAGACAAAGTAATGCCAATTCGTGATACAGATATCTAGGAAAGCAGATCACACCTTCACAATAACGAAAGAGGAGTGCCAAGAGAGGGAAGAAGCATGAAAAACACAAAGCGTAGTGGAACAAATTAGTTGCAAACGTAGGGAAGTATTAAGCCAGCAGCAACAAGGAAAAAATATAAAAATGACGTCCGCAATACTGAGAAAGATGAGGCAAGAATAAATATTGTGTCAGTAATGAAGTTTGCAACTTTCTCAAATCAAGTAAGCGTGACACAGCCCTGGGATTTGTTGAAAAATTTCTCATCTATCTACATCTACATGACTACTCTGCAATTCACATTTAAGTGTTTGACAGAGGGTTGATCGAACCACAATCATACTATCTCTCTCACATTCCATTCCCGAACAGCGCGCTGGAAAAACGAACACCAAAACCTTTATGTTCGAGCTCTGATTTCTCTTATTTAATTTTGATGATCATTCTTACCTATGTAGGTTGGGTTCAACAAAATATTTTCGCATTCGGAAGAGAAAGTTGGTGACTGGAATTTTGTAAATAGATCTCGTCGCGACGAAAAACGTCTTTGCTTTATTGACTTCCACCCCAACTCGCGTATCATATCTGCCACACTCTCTCCCCTGTTACGTGATAATACAAAACGAGCTGCCCTTTTTTGCACCCTTTCGATGTTTCGATGTCCTCCGTCAATCCCACCTGGTAAGGCTCCCACACCGCGCAGCAATATTCTAACAGAGGATGAACGAGTGTAGTGTAAGCTGTCTCTTTAGTGGACTTGTTGCATCTTCTAAGTGTCCTGTCAATGAAACGCAACCTTTGGCTCGCCTTCCCCACAATATTATCTGTGTGGTCTTTCCAACTGAAGTTGTTGGTAATTTTAACACCCAGGCACATAATTGAATTGACAGCCTTGAGAATTGTACTGTTTATCGAGTAATCGAATGCCAACGGATTTCTTTTGGAACTCATGTGGATCACCTCACACTTTTCGTTATTTAGCGTCAACTGCCAACTGCCACACCATACAGCAATCTTTTGTAACTGATACTGGTCCTCGGATGACCTTACTAGACGGTAAATTACAGCATCATCTGCGAACAACCTAAGAGAACTGCTCACATTGTCACCCGGGTCATTTATATAGATCAGGAACAGCAAAGGTCCCAGGACGCTTCCCTGGGGAACACCTGATATCACTTCAGTTTTACTCGATGATTTGCCGTCTATTACTACGAACTGCGTCCTTCCTGACAGGAAATCACGAATCCAGTTGCACAAGAACGATGTTTTCTGAAACCATGCTGATTACGCATCAATAGATCGTTCCGTTCGAGGTGATTCATAATGTCTGAATACAGTATATGCTCCAAAACCCTACTGCAAACCGACGTCAATGATATAGGTCTGTAGTTCGATGGATTACTCCTACCACCCTTCTTAAACACTGGTGCGACCTGCGCAATTTTCCAATCTGTAGGTATTGATCTATCGGTGAACGATCGGTTGTATATGATTGCTAAGTAGGGAGCTTTTATATCAGCGTAATCTAAAAGGAACCTAATCGGTATACAATCTGGACCTGAAAACTTGCCCGTATCAAGCGATTTGAGTTGCTTCGCAACCCCTAAGGTATCTGCTTCTAAGAAACTCATGCTAGCAGCTGTTCGTGTTTCAAATTCTGGAATATTCCATTCGTCTTCCCTGTTGAAGGAATTTTGGAAAACTGCTTTCAATCACTCCGCTTTAGCGGCACAGTCGTCGGTAACAGTACCATCGGCCCTGCGCAGCGAAGGTATTAACTGCGTCTTGCCGCTTGTGTACTTTACATACGACCAGAATTTCTTCGGATTTTCTACCAAATTTCGAAACAATGTTTCGTTGTGGAACCTATTAAAGGCATCTCGCATTGAAGCCCGTGCCAAATTTCGCGCGTCTGTAAATTTTAGCCAATCTTAGGGATTTCGCGTTCTCATGCTTTTTCCGTTGCCTCTGAAACAGCGTTCTGACCTGTTTTGTGTACCAAGGGGGATCAGTCCCATCTCTTACCAATTTAGGAGGTATGAATCTCTCAATTGCTGTTGCTACTATATCTTTGAATTTGAGCCACATCTCGTCTACATTTGCATAGTCAGTTGGGAAAGAATGGAGATTGTCTCTTAGGAAGGCTTCTAGTGACACTTTATCCGTTTTTTTAAATAAAAATATTTTGCGTTTGTTTGTGGTGGATTTGGAAGAAACGGTATTGAGCCTAGCTACAACGACCATGTGATCACTAATCCCTGTATCAGTCATGAAGCTCTCTATTAGCTTTAGATTGTTTGTGGCTAAGAGGTCAATTGTGTTTCCGCAACCATTTACAATTCGCGTGGGTTCGTAGACTAACTGCTCGAAAGAATTTTCGGAGAAACTCGGAAGATGTTTTCTGCCTACCACCGGTTTTGAACAAGTATTTTTGCCAACGTATCGAGAGAAGGTTGAAGTCCCCACCAACTATAACCGTATGAGTGGGGTATTTATTTGTTACGAGACTCAAATTTGCTCTGAACTGTTCAACAACTATATCATCGGAGTCTGTGGGTCGGTAGAAGGAGTCAATTATTAACTTAGTTCGGCTGTTAAGTTTAACCTCCACCCATACCAATTCGCACGGAGTATCTACTTCAACTTGACTACATCATAAACCACTACTGACAGACACAAACACTCCACCACCAATTCTGCCTAATCAATCTTTCCTGAACACCGTCTGAGACTTCGTAAAAATTGCTGCAGAACTTATTTCAGGCTTTAGCCAGCTTTCTGTACCTGTAACGATTTCTGCTTCTGTGCTTTCTATTAGCGCTTGAAGCTCAGGGACTTTCCCAGCACAACTACAATAATTTACAATTCCGACTGTTCCTTGATCCAAGCACGTCCTGTATTTGCCATGCATCCTTTGAGATTGCAGCCCACCCCGTACTTTCCCGATGCCTTCTAACCTAAAAAACCGCCCAGTCCACTCCACACAGCCTCCGCTACCCGTGTAGCCGCCAGCTGAGTGTAGTGAACTCCTGACTTACTCAGCGAAACCCGAAACCCCACCACCCTATGGCGCAAGTCAAGGAATCTGCAGCCAACATGGTCGCAAAACCGTCTGAGCCTCTGATTCAGACCCTCCACCTGGCTCTGCACCAAAGGTCCGCAGTCGGTTCTGTCAACGATGCTGCAGATGATGAGCTCTGCGTTCATCTCGTAAGCAAGACCGGCAGCCTTCACCAAATCAGATAGCCGCTGGAATCCAGAGAGAATTTCCTCAGATCCAAAGCGACACATGTCATTCGTGCCGGCATATGCCACCACCTGCAGCTGGCTGCACCCTGTTCTCTACATGGCATCCGGAAGGACCCTTTCCACATTAGGAATGACTCCACCCAGAATGCACATGGAGTGTACACTGGATTTCTTCCCCTCCTTAGCCGCCATATCCCTAAGGGGCCCCATTACGTGCCTAACATTGGAGCTCCCAACTGCCAATAAGGCCACCCACTGCGATTGCCCGGACCTTGAAGGGTGAGAATCATCCTCCGAAACAGGTAGGCAGCTGGATCTGGCTCAGCCAGAGACAGTACCTGAAACCTTTTTGTCAGACGTACCAGGGAGGTTTTCTGATCAGCCTCCGGGGACGTCTTTCGCTGCCTGCCACGCCTTGGGATGACCGCCCAATCAACCACAGGAGAGGGCTCGGCCCCACTGCAGGCAGCAACTGGGGCAACCACAGCGGCAGACCGATCTGGGTACAAACGGGACGAGGTTGACATTCCGTGATACCCAAGTCCGGCTCCCCACAGTGGTGTCCATTTGCAACAGCCTCAAGCTGTGTGACCGAAGTCAGCGCCGCCTGCAGCTGTGAGCGAAGGGATGCCAACTCAGCCCTCATCAGAACACAGCAATCACAGTCCCTGTCCATTCTAATCAATGTTGAACAAAAGTTACTGAAACACGAGTCTGTCCCTACATAATGAAAGGGAACCACGCAAAGAATGTATGAACTAACATGTACAATTGCCTAACGACTGCGCTACAATCGGTCTGAATTTACGATTACAGTAACTAAAACTCGAAATTACACCTCCTATACAAAACTCACATGCAATTTAAGTAAGAATCTACGAAGTAAACGCAGAAAATAGGCGATATACCTATCTTTCTGCCCTGCCGATGTTCACCAACTGGGAGCAGAGGCCGACTGGGTGCTAATGACCGTAGCAGTTTTGCGCCCTAAAACCATATCAAAAAAAAAAAAAGGAGCTCAGGTCACACTGGTCTCTGAGAGCCTACTAGACAGACAATTGCCACTGACGTCCCAGAACAAAACAAATGCCTAACGACTGTGATACAACCTGCCTGAATTTACGATTACAGTAAGTAAAACTTCAAATTACTCCTCCTATACGAAACTCACACGCAATGTAAGTAAGAATCTACGACGTAAACACAGAAAAGAAGCTATATACCTATCTTTCTGCGCTTTCGATGTGCACCAACTGGGAGCTCAAAAATTTGAAAATATATGCCCCTTATCTTGGTCCGACAAATATCCAATTTGATTTATGATCGGTTGTTGTGGGAAGAAGCAGAAAATACCATCTACAGCAGAGGAAAAGTGGGCTAAGCATTGAATTAAAACTGACATAACTGGATATATTTTGTTCCCAGAGGATACAAGATTAGACGAAGGCTGACATAGAACAGTTAGAGCTCTGTATCACGTTGGCGCACCGGGACCCTGTACAGTACTTTTGGGAGTTGATGGAGAATAAATCATATCTGCATGACATATATCAGTACCCTATTTATGTGTAGCCAAGTTAACACCGACTCTCCAACACGTACTTGGTCGGCTGGAAGAGTTCCGTCGGATATTGAGGATTGTAAGCGATCATTATGAGCAGTAGTTTACGATCGCATGAGTGCCGCTTGGGAAGTGCAATATGAGGAGCGAGGAAATTTCCATGACAGAGGATGATTCCTCGTCTGTGATCACTGGAAAGATGCAAGAAACAAAAGAAGATACAATAATAGGGGTCCAGAGAAGCGTACACGCTGAGAGGGTGATAAAACGAAATAAAACAGAGATAATATACCAAGGATGGTGAACGTAGCTGAACAGTGTCAGCTCGCAACGATTGCGGTCTGTAAATGGACTCTCTGGTTACATTTCCTTCTGGTCTCTGAGCGGCACTCCTGCGCCACGTCTTCCGGTTTGAACCGTTTGCGAAGGGGACGAGCGTGGAAAGGACAGTTACCAGTGACTAGGAGGAAAGAAGCTGGTTGGAGGAAACGTGCGTTGTCGCGCACCGGTGATCAGTGTCTTGGCCGACATGCTTTGAGGGAACTGTTGCAACGGGAACGCTTTCATTATAATTATTACGATACGATTCGATATTCCAGTGCCTGCATTATTCCGAATTACGATGCAGTCATGCATGCATGTCCAAGGGAACTTTGCGTCGTAATTCAGAATGAGACAGGCACTGAAATATCGTATTTAACCGCTGATACCGGGCAAGCGCCTTTAAAAATCTCACCTGTACGGGGATATACATAGTCGATGTACGAGTACATGGTGTAGGCGCATAAATAACGGCGTATAGAAGTTTAGCCGTGAGTCGTGCACGAATAGTTCAATGATAAGGCGAGGCTCACAAGCGGGAGATACGATTTCGAGTCCCGGTCCGGCACAGATTTTCACTGTCGTCATTCCATTCTACAGTTGATGGTTATCCATATCCTCAAAAGCGAATACATTAAAGATATTGATTATGATTATCATATTCCGGTGCGCCGAACGGTACCTCTTTCTTATGTCGAGCCATGATGTGTGATCTAGTTAGGAGGCGTTAGTGGGCTTTGTTGCTACTGCATTGCCCTACGTGATTCTTCCCTGAGTTGTGAATTTGTGTTTTCCAGCAACTTTTGATCTGTTAGTGCGGTCTGTATCGCTTATAGAAACTGTATGAAACTGTGTACATCGGTGCTCGCTGAGCTTTTCTGAAAAGTAACTTAAATTTGATCACCGGGTGTGACAATTGTGGTGATATTTCTTTATTGTTTGGTTTTAAGATACCTCCTTTAGCGGAGATATTTTCACCTTGACAGACGACTCCCTTGACAGTGTTTCTCCTTGCCAACTGATGACTAACAGTATTACTGTCACCGTTTGTGAAAGCGGTGGGAATATGATGGCGGTCGCAGGTGCTACTGGTGCTGACTTAAAAATTTATGATTAATGTGCTCTTTGTGTTTTAGATTCTGTTCTGGCCAGATGTATTAGTACACAGGATCCGCTGCCGGACAGCTGCGAAATTTTTTGTTCAAAAATGGTTCAAATGGCTCTGAGCACTATGGGACTTAACATCTGTGGTCATCACTCCCCTATAACTTAGAACTACTTAAACTTAGAACCGCAAGGCCACACCGGCAGGCAAATTTTTTTTTGTGTTGGCGCCCTTCTACATCTGCATCTATACTTATATTCCGCAAGCCACCCAACGGTGTGTGGCGGAGGGAACTTTACGTGCCACTGTCATTACCTACCTTCCCTGTTCCAGTCGCGTATGGTTTGCGGGAAGAACGACTGCCGGAGAGCCTCCGTGCGCGCTCGAATCTCTCTAATTTTTCATTCGTGACCTCCTCGGGATGTATAAGTAGGGGGAAGCAATACATTCGATACCTCATCCAGAAACGCACCCTCTCGAAACCTGGACAGCAAGCTACACCACAATGCAGAGCATCTCTCTTGCAGAGTCTGCCACTTGAGTTTGCTAAACATCTCCGTAACGCTATCACGCTTACCAAACAGCCCTGCGACGAAACGCGTCACTCTTCTTTGGATCTTCTCTATCCCCTCCGTCAACCCGACCTGGAACGGATCCCACACTCATGAGCAATACTCAAGTATAGGTCGAACGAGTGTTTTGTAAACCACCTCCTTGTTGATGGACTACATTTTCTAAGGACTCTCCCAATGAATCTCGACCTGGCATCCGCATTACCGACAAATAATTTTATATGATCATTCCACTTCAAATCGTTCGGCACGCATACTCCCAGATATTTTACAGATGTAACTGCTACCAGTGTTTGTTCAGCTATCATATAATCATACAATAAAAGATCCTTCTTTCTATGTATTCGCAATACATTACATTGGTCTATGTTATGGGTCAGTTGCCACTCCCTGCACCAAGTGCCTATCCGCTTCAGATCTTCCTGCATTTCGCTGCAATTTTCTAATGCTGCAACTTCTCTGTATACAACAGCATCATCCGCGAAAAGCCGCATGAAACTTCCGACACTATATACTAGGTCATTTATATATATTGTGAAAAGCAATGGTCCCATTACACTCCCCTGTGGCACACCAGAGATTACTTTAACGTCTGTTGAGAACAACATGCTGTCATCTGTATGCTAAAAACTCTTCAATCCAGCCACACAGCTGGAGTGATATTCCGTAGGCTCTTACTTTCTTCATCAGGCGACAGTGCGGAACCGTATCGAACGCCTTCCAGAAGTCAAGGTAAATAGCTTCTACCTGGGAGCCTGTATCTAATATTTTCTGGGTCTCATGAACAAATAAAGGGAGTTGGGTCTCACACGATCGCTGTTTCCGGAATTTATGTTGATTCCTACAGAGTAGATTCTGGTTTTCCAGAAACGACATGATACGCGAGAAAAACATGTTCTAAAATTCTACAACAGATCGACGTCAGAGCTATAGGTCTATACTTTTGCGCCTCTGCTCGACGACCCTTCTTGAAGACTGAGAACCTGTGCTCTTTTCCAATCATTTGGAACCCTCCGTTCCTCTAGAGACTTGCGGTACACGGCTGTAAGAAGGGGGGCAAGTCCATTCGCGTACTCTGTGTAGAATCTAATTGGTATCCCGTCAGGTCCAGTGGACTTTCCTCAGTTGAGTGATTCCAGTTGCTTTTCTATTCCTTGGACACTTATTTCGATGTCAGCCATTTTTTCGTTTGTGCGAGTATTTGGAGAAGGAACTGCAGTGCGGTCCTCCTCTGTGAGACGGCTTTGGAAAAAGATGTTTAGTATTTCAGATTTACGCGTGTCATCCTCTGTTTCAATGCCATCATCATCCCGGAGTGCCTGTATATGTTCTTTTGAGCCAGTTACTGATTTAACGTAAGACCAGAACTACCTAGGATTTACTGCCAAGTCGGTACATAGAGTTTTACTTTCGAATTCACTGAACGCTTCACCCATAGCCCTCCTTACGCTAACTTTGACATCGTTTAGGTTCTGTTTGTCTGAGAGTTTTTGGCTGAGTTTAAACTTGCAGTGAAGCTCTCTTTGCTTTCACAGTAGTTTCCTAACTTTGTTGTTGTACCACGGTGCGTTTTTCCCGCCCCTCACAGTTTTAGTCGGCAGGTACCAGTCCAAAACGCATCTTACGATTGCCTTGAATTTTTTCCATAAACACTCAATATTGTCAGTGTCGGAACAGAAATTTTCGTTTTCATCTGTTAGGTAGTCTGAAATCTGCCTTCTATTACTCTTGCTAAACAGATAAACCTTCCTCCCTTTCTTTATATTCCTATTTATTTCCATATTCAGCGATGCTGCAATGGACTTATGATCACTGATTCCTTGTTCTGCGCTTATAGAGTCGGAAAGTTCGGGTCTGTTAGTTATCAGTAGGTCTAAGATGTTATCTCCACGAGTCGGTTCTCTGTTTAATTGCTCGAGGTAATTTTCGGATAGTGCAGTCTATATAATGTCACTCGATGCTCTGTCCCTTCCACCCGTCCTAAACATCTGAGTGTCCCTTGGGTGGTGTTATTTAAAATCTACTTAAACTATGTTTGTAGCTTGATTATATTAATATACTTATTCTTAGTTTCCGCCAGTGTTAAAATTTTACTATTCTTGAAATTGTTAGTTTAGTTCGTTAATCGCCGTTTGTCCGTTGATGATACATCTGTTCAGGATTGCTTGTTCAGGCTAAATATGTGTTATCGTACTAACTGATTTTATGATGTTTGTAGGCTTCTTATCGTATGACACTTACTTTACGAGAGCCCTGCTGTTTCCTGATGGGTGAGGAACTATTTTAGCAGCATATGGGTGTAATTGATTCGGCCTGACAAGCATAAGAGCACCGGCGGCACGATATTACTGGAAAGCATTTGGAATTCGCGTCTGCCGTCACCTTATGAGATGCAGCTCTGTCACTCGGTGACCGCTACTTGCGTTATTTTCTTCACTATTTCGCGTGGAGTTAAATTTTTTCTGAGTTCACGTATTTTTTATTTTTTTGCTTGAGTCGCATTTGATGCCGTGCCCTTTCTATATCAATTTTTCCCTAGCAGACGGACCATCTGTAGTGTAAAACACTCTGATAGCTCAGGACATTTAAATTAGATTAAACATTTTTACTAAGTTTGTGCTACTTGCCGTTACATTAGACTTTTCAAAATTTTGTAATTTTGTCTTGAAACTCTTTGATTGGTTTGTCTTTGCAATCTGAAACAACACTACGGGTTTGCTGATCCGCCTTGACTCAAAGCACTTTTGTTTATTTATTCCCCCAAACGAGTTTCAGCAAAAAATATCGTCACTGGGCTCTATGATTGTTATTTAAAATACACGACATTATGATATTATAATTGCTGCCGCTGCTTCCGCCATATTTTCTGCATTTTTTTGTTGCGTTTTTCTCGGAATACATAATGTCATCTGGAAGGGCATTGGATGGCTTGCAACTACTTTTAGGGAAAAGCAATATAACTTTCGCACCTTGTTTGTAATCGAAAACGTTGATCCGTCTTCCTGGAACAGCAATGCTTCGTCACATACAAAATCTCATAAGTTAGCAGGACAGAGAAGTTGTATATACCAGGTTTGCACTACTTATCATATTTTTAATTCGGTAATATAGCTGATTTTATTTCAATGATCGTATCTCCCTGCATAGTTAGTAGATAGACGTTTCGTTAAAGGATCTCTTCGCAACGAAAAAAAAAAAAAAAAAACGCGTCGTTACTCCACCGTATTCCGAATCATATTCGTGGTACTTGCCCTCGCTTCCACCTGCTCGGTGGCACGTCGTTAATACCAAATTAATAGGCTAATTAATTAAACTGATCGTGAGTCATTTAGAACGGCGAGTAATTTTTTCCTGTTGTCGGATTACACTAACGTTTCCTAATTTTTATCTGGTTTCTCGTACGTTAAACGCATTTCATGCAATTATTCGAGTTCCAAATCACCACTCTCCACAACCTGGCAAATCAAAGAAATGTCTCATCGCATCGATCTCGTGGTGCTATCAGCCAATGACACTACAGCTATATCATTGCTAAACCAACCCCATCCATTACTTTGCGAGGATCTATATACATGTGGACAAATCGTGAACCATGTTACACCGCATACATCATGTAACAATACCGTTTCTTAGTGTAGGAAGTAGCCACCAGCAGAGAGGAGGTACAAAAACTCCACTTCTTAGCCGAAACACTTTATACATTCGATAATATTTTATTTGGTAAGATTTTATCATTATTGCCCATCTCACCGTCTGTAGATAGGAGTCACAAAGTATTCTCGCATTCGTGTATCCTGAGCCAAACTCAAGATTGTCTCTCTAAGCGTCTTGTAATTGTTTCTCTGTCTTTAACCGAACCTCCCTTCAACATTATCTCAGATTTAATCTGGAACTCAGCTGCAGTAGGAACGCACTATACCCTCTACATTCGACATCTCGTTAAGGAATCGAATGAGCTGAACTCAATGTAATCAATACAATTCGATATTTTGCTTTCAGGAAGAGCATAACATCTGTTCCAAACTTACACAACCGACCGACAGCTGTGATACAGGCCGTCGTTCTCAATCAAGTACCGTCACTATCATCCTGCGAAGACTGTTCTGTAGCAACCTTACTCACGTCACTCTTCCAATTAGACACGCTCTCTCTAGATGCTTGCAAGCGGAGGAGGTTATCACCATTTATTGGTGAATATCTGATACCAGCCTCATAGATTTGAGAGTGATGTGAGGATATTACGGAAGATTAGGAAGAAGACGATACATATGCTGTATGCAAGATAGAGCTCCAGATTTGAAGAAGAGTTTGAAATATTTTACACAAATCACTTGTGCTGTAAATTCCGCAGTATAGTTGTAGTGTTTGTATTCCGTACAGGAAGAAGTTGGAAAGAGAGAAATGACTGTAGAACATAAACACACACTCCAAAAGCTACAGAGTTCTGCACTCTAACGTGCTAAAATGTTAAAGCAGTGTGGTTTCCGATGCAGTAGTAGCGTCGTATGCAAAGCTGTTAAGACCCCAATGCTGGATATACTGTATGTTTCCAAGAACTGACACACTTTCGTCCTGCAGGTTTTCTGTCGGTGAAGAACTGTAAGGTGATAAAACTACTTACTACCTTTTACACCAAAGGAAAACAGTCATGTATACTTTGTCATACACGGTACTATATAGTTCTTGATAAGTGTATAGCGCCCACGGTTCACATTCGATTTAGGTTCAGAAATTACGCTATGTTGGCGTCAGCCCCATTAAAATTTCGTCAACAAACGGAAAATACATGAAAATACGACTTCTTGTGTGGAAATACCCAAATGCATAGCAGTAGTTTATGACATGTGAAATTACACGCCATGCCGCACTAACCCTATGAACAGGACATAGTATATTCTACACACGCAACGTCTTTTAAGCAAATGTAAACATAGAAATAGCAGTAGCTCGAGAACTCCTGTCACTAATTCAGAATCAACGCAGTTATGAAACAGAAGATTCGATTTATGTTTCAGATGCGGTAGGGGAATGGAGTAATTCGCATAAATCTTTGATCTGCTAGAGGAGGGTGCCGAAACTGGTTTTCCATCGGTTTGGTAGACACGATTCATCACACATCACACATGTGCTGAAAGTCCTCTGTTGACTGTGGTATGGAGATGTTCAATATTAACGATCGCAGGTAGATAGGGTCTAAGTCACACACAGAACACGCAGTCGTATACAAATCTAACGGAAATTCTACCAAGCAACTGATACATCCTGCGAGCACAACGCAAAAATGGTTAAATGGGTGATAAACTACCTGCTGCAATATCTCCCTCACTTTATAACGCATCATCAGTCTACCAATACATCATACTTCGTAACAACCCATCTAAACCGACTACCCCAACTTTCTGTCGTTTTTTAACGCAGACCCACGTCAGTTGGGTTCTCCAAAATTCTGATTCTAATACTGCATCCCTTATGTCTTCTAAATGGACTCATATTTCCTCTCCTGTGACAATTCTTCCCTCTCATAGAAGCCTTCAATGTACTCATTCCACGTATCCGCTCTTTCCGCATCATTTAACATTGGAATTTCCGTTACACTATCAATGTATAATTCTTGCTTTTCATTTCACCGAACGTTGTTCTGACCTTCCTACATGCTCAGTCCGGCCTTCGGACGACCACCTTTTTTTCAATTTTTTCACATTTTTCATGCATCCATTTTGTCTTAGCTTCTCATTACTCCCTATTTATTTCAATCGTTGGCTACTTGTGTTTCTGAATTCCTGAATTTCCCTGAACATTTATGTACTTCCTTCGTTCATCCATCAGCTGAAGTATTTCTTTCCAACTTCTGTGATTTTCCTTTTTAGAGTTGTCCATTCCACATTAATTGTGATGCCTACAGAGCTATTCCTTATTGCACTACCTATAGCCTTAGAGACCTTCATGCGTATCTCATCACTCCTTAGTAATTCTGTGTACCACTTCTTTGCCCATTGATTCTTCTTGACTCAAAAAATGTGTGTGAAATCTTATTTGACTTAACTGCTAAGGTCACCAGTCCCTAAGCTTACACACTACTTAACCTATATTATCCTAAGGACAAACACACACCCCCTCGCCCGAGGGAGGACTCGAACCTCCGCCGAGACCAGCCGCACAGTCCATGAATGCAGCGCCTAGACCGTTCGGCTAATACCGCGCGGCTCTTCTTGACTAATCTCTTAAACTTTAGCCTACTCATCATAATTATTACATTGTCATCCGAGTCTATATTTGCTCCCGAGTACATCTTACATTGCAGTATCTGATTTCGGAATCTCTGGTGGACCATAATGTAATCTAATTGAAATCTCATCATATCACTCAGCCTTCTCCAAGTGTGTCTCCTCCTCTTCCGATTCTTGAACAGAGTATTCGCTATTACTAGCAGAAATTTGCTACAGAACTCAGTGTTTTCCTTTCTCATTCTTTGTCCCAGTCCCATATTCTGCTGTAGTGTTTACTTCTGATCCTTCCCATACAATTGCGCTCCGGTCCTCCCTCTACGTACTGTATTATCCTTTGAAAATCATCATATACTTCCTGTATCTCTTCGTCTTCAGGTTGCGACGTCAGCATGCATACCTGAACTATCGTTGTCGGTGTTTTTGCTCTGAATGGTGATAAGAGTAACCCTTCACTGAACTGTTCACAACATCTCACTCTCTGCCCTACATTCCTATTCATAACGAAACCTATTCCTCTTATACCATTTTCTGCTGCTGTTGATATTAACCTATACTCATCCACTAGAAATTCTTGTTTTCTTTCCACTTCACTTGACTTACCACCACTATATCTAGATTTTGCCCTTGCATTTCCCTTTTCAGACTTTATAACTTCCCTGCCGTTTTCATGATTTCGAATATTGCATTCCCGGACTCGTAGAACGTTATCTTTTCGTGGTTATTAAATATCTTTCTCATAGTCATCTCCCCTTTGAGAGTCCCCTCCCAGAGAATGGGGGGAATATTCTAGAATCTTTTGCCAATGGAGAGACTCCTTTTTCAACTACAGACCGCATGTCCTGCAGATACACATCATGTGTTTTGAATGTAGTGGTTTCAATGTTTTCTGCCTCCTCATGCCGTTGATCATTGCTCGCTCTTTCACCTTTATGGGGAGATTCCCATCCAAAGGACAAGAGAAAGCCCCAAAACTATGTCCGGTACTCCGCCCTCTTTGAAAAGACCGTTGGCGGGATGAGGGTGATTTCATTCCCTTGAGGTCTTCAGCCGTCAATGGTGACTATTAATCAAAGTTTAAACGGTGCCTGGTTTTGAATCCGGTACCGATGACATCTTATTACTGATCGAAAACTATATCCTTTGCCCTTTCAACACTTTTATAGTTCGTAGTTTTTCTCGTAGTTTTTCTCCGTAGGATGTTATATAAATAAAGAGACGGGGAGAGAGAGAGAGAGAGAGAGAGAGAGAGAGAGAGAGAGAGAGAGAGAGAGAGAAGGGGGGAGGGGAGAGACTGTACTGTCAACCTGTCACCGAAGTCTCTGACTCCATTATACTGTCATATTTGTAACTTAGTAGTCATAGGAATACGATAAAGCAGGTCAGGACATGTACAGGGTGATATTTGTATACTATCATCCGATATCGATTAATTGTAGGTATTATGCTTCTGAATTTCTTTGTGCAATCCACATATACTCTGCATGTTTATGAATTTCCTCTTGCACATTAGTATACTATTTTTCTCGTTGAGACGGCTTCCTATTTAGTCAATTACGGATGGGGGACTAGACAGTAATGCATTTAGTCTTTTGTTTTTTCGATAAATAAGAGACAACGTTCTTACGTGTGGTTTACGTACGTAAAGGCTGAAGTAGCATCTTAATAGGTAGACTAAATTTACATTTACTTCTGTATGCCTGCTTCGAAAGCCATCGTACGGTGTTTGGCGGAGAGTACCAGTACTAGTCATTTCGTCCTGTCGTTGCTCTACAAAAATGCGTGTTTTCTTCACCAGTCGCTTTGCGCTTTATCGAGGTAAAGTGTCAAAAAAGTGAAACGCGTCTGATGAAAAAAACATCCATTTGTCGTAGTTACAATGACAGAACAAAAATACCTCAAAGAATTGTAAAGCAGTTGCGGACAATATGGTCACACAAACAAAGAATGAGTAGTCATTTGCTTTCCTACTCCACTCTCAAAAAACTTGCTATATGTCTTTTTGTGAGCGCTAATTTATCGTATCTTGTCTTTCTGGTCTTTGTGCGAAACGTATGCTTGCGGCGGTTGAATCCTTCTACGGTCAGCTTCAAATGTCGGTTCTCAGTACAGGTCCTCTAAAAGAACATCGTCTTCCCTCCAGTCATTCCCATTTGAGCTACCTATCGAGTGAAACATGACAGCTGGAAAAAAAGCACCGTGGCTCTCACAATCAGTATAATTAATTACCCTATTGTTCTGATATCAGTGATGTGCCACATGGTGCGTGGAAGCGTTGGCTAGAGTACAAGGAAATGATTCCGGAAATGGAGTGGTTGTCAGGCGTCGTTTCGTTGAAAGATATTCTAATAAATTTTCAATCTGTCACCAGCACAAGGAAACAGCTAGGTTACTGAATTTAGATTTGTAGTACAGAGCTGATGTTTACAACTTCTCTGTGCTGCTCTGTGACTTCTCCGTGCTGCTCTGTGCTGACACGTTACGAGACTTCGTATGTAATGAGGCATTTGGTTACTTTATGATAATTCGGAAGTGTGGAAGCATCCTTTGAGAGAAGTAGGGCGTCTTCTTACCACTATGTTGTAGGGAAAAAATGTGTTAAATATTGTAGTCCTATGGTGCAAGACGTAACAAATATTAGGCTCATTTTTGTTTTGATGAAGGAAAACTTAGAGGAAATAAAGCCAATTCCGTATTGATACAGAATTTTCACAAGTAAAGATACTTTAGCAATGTGAAAACGCCTGAATTTCCCGATTTCTTCTTACTTCGAAAATAACTCGTGTACAAGTGAGAAATGTACATTTTGCTTGAGGAATTCGAAGTGATTCGTCCAGAACATCAGTGTCTCGGATTGGGTAAAGTGGATATTTTTACCCTGGGGTTCTATTTCTAAGTGGAATTGGTTAAACCTGTCGCATACGTCCAAGCCTCGCATGTTTTTCTTGCAATGTCTGCGACCAGCAGCTGACCGGAAGTGGCGGCTTAGGCTCACTTGACCGGCGAGTACAAAGAAAGGATTCCGGCTACCGGATAGTCGTCTCCTGCCCGCGGCCTGGGGCAAGAGAAATAATCTCTATGCCGGATGAGCGGCGACAGAAGCGGATGTGTGTGTTGCGTGAGCAGATTCAATGCGAGGGGGAGGTTTGCGATGTACGATTTTGTAAATAGATCTGATGACTGCTTGATGGCAGGCTCTCCGACTTATGAGCTTTCGGTAATGCCGGCTGTTTGGATGCCGGGGATGGACGTGCAGCTGCCGATGAATGCGCGGGTCGCTGCCGCCTAGTGCCCGCGCGACTACGGCTCCAGGCAGTCTCGCGATAGTGGGTGTGTCTAATTGTTACAATTTTTTTGCCGAATACATTGGATGGAAACCTTGTGGTGGAGGAAGCTGCTTGTGTTGTCAAATGTAAGTGCACGCAAGACCACGGATATATATAGCGCTACGATCTATTGGTACCAGAGATGGAATTACATGATTAGCAAAACGTTTGCGTGTGATTGTCAAATGTTGAAAATATGTTTTTTATTGCAAAGAAAAATCATCGAAAGGAGGTGTTGAGTTTTTTACGCGATCTATTTCACTACTGAAAATAGTTAAACATTAAATTTTTAGAGTACTGGAAATGGACAAACTCTCGCTATTTTTTATATCGGAAGTGCGTCAGCTCTCCGTTTGACCACAGCTCAAACTTTCTCCCCACCATTAGCCAATAGGAACACAGCATTCTAAGGAATGATGAAAATCTCCATCTGTATGATTGGATGCGACCGGTTGCATTGTCCAACAGGAAGTAATCTGAGGAGTGGAGGGGAGGGGAAGAGGGAAGTTGATTTAATGTCAATATTCCTTGCACGGACGGAAAAAATGATCTATAGAAACTTCCCCTTGGAAAAATTATAAATGACTGTACTTAAACAGACACACAATATTTTTAGCGCAATGCATTCTGACTTCCAAAAATCCCTACAAAAGAATGGCCCTGACTAACAATAATCTAAACCTTTAATGAATCACTTACTTTACAAAAATCTTCGTTACTCAAACTACTGCAATACAGGGAACGCCAATATTGCCACCTAAATAAAAGATTCTAACTACTGAAGGCACTAACTACTGATAGGCATACTTAGCAACTGAAAGATTTTGATAGAGAACAAACAATGTATCTACCGTAATAGTGTTCAAAAGTCATAATATATACATCAATTCATGGTATCCAGTATTACAAATTTACTCTCTCTAATGGACACACGTCCAGATCATCCGCTCTCAAAACTCCTCCATCTCTCTACCCACATCCACCACTGCTGTCGGCTCACCTTCAACTGCTCAACGCTATGCGCTGTTAACAGCCAACTGCCCAACACTACAGTACCAAATTCCAACAATGCAAACCAGCCACAGACTGCAAACAGCACAGCCAAAGATTTTCGTACTGAGCACTACGTGGCGTTACCAATATAAAAACCTAAACAGCCTACTTAAATATCTTCCATAATCACCACAAAAAAATTTACAGATTGTTTTGGGCAGTGGCCAATAAAGATCTGATAAAATTTTTCATAATTACAATAACAAAGGAATCAAATGCACACACTTATTGATACAATGTTAGTCAAAAGCTAAAATTTTCTCACAGTCCATAAAGACAATCCTGATCATTCATCACAGTAAAATTGCAGTGCCTTTTTTTTTCAATGTCTCAGCAGTAAAAGAAAGTGCACACAGAAGTAGAGGATTTCCATGCAGTCTTGAAGAAGTAGTGTTGTCCATCCAGTGGAGAGACAGTGCTGACTCTTGACATGCAGACAGGTAATTGGCCACAACAGAGAAAACCCACTATAGTCCTTGTAGAGATAATGGTATTGGTGGGTCATCAAAGGTGCAGACCCATGGTAGTCCTTGTAAAGACAGCCAGCAGCCATCTGTTGCGACTGTGCAGGTGCAAAATCACCATCGAAGAGTCTTGCAGACAATATATCAAGTCCATAAACCACCACTTGTGCACTCACAAAGTTTTGAAATTGTCCTTAGAAGCAGTAATGCTGTTAACCAGTCCCCTTCAGCATTATTAAAACACGTGCAAACACTAACGGTCCCTACTTCTCACATATTTTTGATATACTATGACCAACAGAAATGTGTGCAGTGAAATGAATACTTACAAGTTACTTAATTTGATGAACTGGTATCCATTACAATTTTATAACATGAGAATACAATTACAAAGACACAGAAAACATCATTAAAACATGATAATACAGATCACATTTGTAGTAATACAGGCTTTACAAAAGAACAGAAATAGACATATACATCAGTGTTACAGGAATTGTGACATAAGTAAATATATAAAATAATGAGAATAGTTTTCTAAACATTAATTTCACACATGAGCATTAAAACAGAACACAATAAATAATGTCTAAACATCTTTACAAAGTAAACAACATAGAATTAGAAATGTTCTACAACATAACTCGTATCAGCTAATCACACAAAGACAGGAAAAACACAAATAAACAAGGGTACACAAACACATAGCGGAATAACACCAAAGGAAAGGATGGGGTATGTTTTACTGCAGTATTTTGCAAACAATACTTTTTTTTCTTGGAGGTCTCCCTTCGTTCATCATTATTCCCAAAAAGGCCTATCTAAACCTGCTTTCTGTATTCTAGTCATCCTCTTTTAAAATAATTATTCTTCATTGTACAGTACCTTTTTTTTACAAACTTTTTTCGTATAACTTCTCAATGCATTTCTTCCAATTCATCACAACTCATTCACATATATAGCCTACCCTCTCTTAAGCTAACTTAAATCTACTGAGCTCAGATATATATATACTAAGGGATGAGGCAATGCAGCAGTACAAAACAATTAACACAAACAGCAATGACAAAAAAATGCAAATTGGCAAAGCAAGCAGCAGTATATCTAAATTAGCAAAGCAATTGCAATATTACAACTAATATGAGGCGATGTGCAGCAACAAGAAAAATAAATCAGTACTAAAACTGGCTTAACAGAGTAATACAAAGTGAAATTCAGTAGCACTATGCCTGGCAATCAGCAGCAGCAAATGCAATAACTTATATCTAAACATGACAAACCAACAAGCAGAAAAATATTACAGTAAAGATAGGAAATGTCTAATAACTATGTCACATCTTAGCGCTAGAGTGATGCATCACCTTGACTTACTCCACGAAACAAGTTACCTAATCGTTGAAAAAATTATGTTTGCAATTCCTGTGGAGGGAAATGTCTATTTATGCTCTCTTTTCTAAGAAAGTACATCAAAAAATTATTCTTTACTGGGTCTGTAGACAGAAAATAGTGATATTAGTACATCTATTAAATTTCATTTTTACCAATGCTGCAGTGCAATTAGAAACTAGATATTAAACAAAATGAGGAAATATGCATATAAAGCAAGGCGTGAAACGTCATTCACTAGGCAATGGCGTCTACAATGCAGTAAAATAATCTCTCAACTAGAAATACAATAGATGTAAAATGTTTCCCACCATTTCATTAGGCATTTTAGTAAATATCATAAATTACTAGCTTCACAGTGTAATCATATGTTTTCAAGTTTGAGCACGTCATATTTGCGATGTTTTCTACAAAGAAATGTCAATAGGGAGGATAATGGCCTCTTTTTATTCTCCTCCTAATAGATTTATTTTTTCAGGCGACTATCGCTCAGCTCAGCGCCCACAACGCATTACGTCAAGGTCACTTGCCTTTCTTACCGAAATTTACAACAGAAGTTTCCGTCACAGTGACAGTTTGATACAAATAAAATTCCACAAGTCGAGAAATTACAGTAGAAATGTGTAGAAACAAAATCCTATAAATATAACAGTGTCCAAAAAATTTTCACCGGCGTTGTGATACTTCCACGCATTTACTCACATTTCATAACTCTTTAAGTACGATTCTTGGTTTCCAACATCCTTTTCCACAAATCAGAGTCCTTAACCACTACTCATTATTCCTTACCTTATTACACATATACATATTCGTCGACACGTCTACAATATTTCGTCATAATAAATATGTAGCATAATGAGATTCCTCATATAGCATCAGCTTATTGATCACAAACATACCTCAACAGCATAATAGACATCGTCGTCGTGATAATATCATCATAACACCTCAGTCAATTCTCAAAATCATCATAGCTTCCTCCAATAATTTCAAAGCCTAAAAAAAAAATTCTCTGCTCATTTCAATAGTGTCGTCTACTTCAAACGTACTTTAAAAATAATGATCCCATACCAAATATATCATTCAAAGCTCTCATAGTATCACAATGGTTCCGAAAAAATATGAACAGTTCACCAAGTACAGACAAAGTACAATTTCCTAAGTATGTGTCACTGACTTAGTAAAAAAAAAAAAAAGTAGGTCTCTCTCAGTTAAATGATCAGATAGCTGTGTAATTTATGTGTTAGAGAAATATGGTACCGATGTGTACAGTTGTATAAGCAAATACCATATTAGCTAGGGCGCCTTGTGTTTGCCACACACATGGTACACAAATTAAGCGTGTACCCCCCTAAGGATTAATGTAATTATACCCTCAGGTGTTACCGATTACAGCAGTGGAATGAAATGTATCATGGAAAACCTTTGTATCTTTGTAATTCAAAAATCTTTAAAGATAAATGTTTTAAGTACAAAATTAATCACTCAAATACGTGTCTTTTAGCGCTAAATGTGCGTTTTGCTGTAAGATAATTGTGTGGAAGTGTCATAGTTATCGTCTTCCGAAAGCTATGTTGTGCAGAAGTCAATGTACTTACCTCATTATAAGCAAAAGTGAAATGCTATGCGTGTAGATATCGTAGTTATTACGTACATTACCGTGATCAAGAAAGTACTATACTGTAAAGTATTGTTGTGCTACGAAAAAGGCTGTCTCATTGTAGCTATGCCACAAAAGTTACTACTAAAACATGTTTTACTATCCAGAAGAATTCAGAAAAACTGTGCAGATATATAACAGATACAGCACAAAAGCAAGAAAGTAAATTGTGTCACACGTTAGTAGCGTCGTGATATAATCGTGTTGCTGTCAAAGAAAGCAAATACTACGTCATCTTTAATCTTAAATAAAGTACTTCAAATAATGAATGTCTTTTCAATTAAACCAAAATGTTGCATTAAAATCTCATTAGCAATATATGTTCTAAATATGTAAGCCTTATATTCGTTTCATATTCGTGCAACTAACAAGCAAGAATGTACACAGAACAGCACTGTGTCGTCTGTTCACTATAACAATACATTCGTAATTACTCTCTAAATAAGTTGTCCAGGTTCTTGACTGGATGTTTAACTTTAAATCATTGTCGCATTTTAACATTTTCAAAGTGTGTCAAAGTGTACTAGCAATGTGAAGTGAAAAATTTTATGGGAAAGACGAAGTTAAAAAGCAGATTATCTCTCAATAAACGGTATGTGAAATGTGGTACAATCCTTCACCCTTCCTAGTATGCAGAATTTCAACTTCAAAGCAATTGTCATGTAATATACGTCGGTAAGGATTGTTACAATTTTTCTCATGATTAGCGTCTATGTGGTTTTTCTCTGTGCCAGCCAGCGCACGTGGCTGCCTGCTGTGCGAGTCATTGTCTGTCTCTTTGTTGGCGAGCGTCGTTATTGGGATTTGGAGATCTAACTTCTATAAATACACCTTGCTGAGAGGGCCCTGCCCTGTAGGAATCCCGCCAGTTCTGATGAAATTCATGTCTGTCGTTACGATTATATCGTCTGTCGTCATGTCGGTTAATTCCATAGTTTATTCTTGTCGCTCACATGGTGGAGAATTTCTCCCTGAATTGTAACTGCGCACTGAACTGTTGCGTCTGAAGTTATTCTGTCTCCCTTGATAATAATTGTTTTGGTTTCCATATTGTCTGTTTCTATGGTCATATCTGTCATATTCATTACTACGGAAATGCGATCTTTCTCTGTAACTACTATTCTGCCAATGGTTGTCATACGGGTGGTGTCTGTTTTGGTCAGAATAGCCTTGTCGTGTCCAGTTATTATCTCAGTCATCGCGGAATGTGACGGATGTGACCTGTAATTGTTTTGTTCCTGTTTTCGCGTTCCGCAATTGTCAGTGTCAATTTCCAATTCTTGTAACAGTCCCTGAAAAGCTTCAATGTCGTCTTTGCAACGTCCTGCCAAAATAATATGTCGTAAATTTTCAGGCAATTTGATTAAGCAAATTCCGATGAGTTCTGAAGGGCTGTTTGGGTTTGAAAGATACTGCTTCTTATTCAACATGTCTTCAAAATATTTGACAAGACTGGAAAATTCAGATTGTTCAAAATTTTTCATCAGTATGATGGTATGTTTTACGTGATCTTGAGTAGCTTGAGACAAATATGCTGAGAGGAAGACATGATAAAATTCTCCTTCACTGTGACAATCGTGAATGACCGATCGCATTTTTACAGCTGGTTCATTCTCTTAGTAGCTACACATAAGTTCTAACTTGTGCTCCAATGGCCAGTTGGGAGGAAACGAATGAGAGAATTGATGAACCCATGCTTGTGGATGAATGTCGTTGCCAGAATTCTTAAATGTTTTGAATTTACGTGTAGTAATGAAGAGTTTATAGTCAAAATCATCATGTCGTCGAGTCGCATATCGGCCATTGTTACTTCGTTTCGGCGGCTCCATCACAAAATTCGGTGTACGTTGCCAATTTCTTTCATAATTTCCGAAGTGACCTGTGTTATTATTTTGTGGCTGTTCCGTATTTGTAAGTCCCTCTTCTCGTATTGGAGCAGCAGTGTCCTCCGAAATATGTAATTCTTGTATTATCTGTGTCAACTGATGTACTTCTCGGATTTCTCTTTTGTACTGTGTATTGATTTGATTTTAATTTTGTTTGACTTATCTAATTTGTTCATACTCTTCTGTGCCAGTGAAGGCTACGGGTCTTGTGTCATTCAGATCACCATATACCTTTGTAGATAATTTAATGAACTGATCCGAAAGTTCGGCCACGTTCTCCGATAGTGAACTGATTTCCTCAGTGTGTTTTTCTGAACCAAGTTTCAGAGTGTCCATTTGTGTTGAAATCGTATCCACTGTGTCCTTTAAGTTTTCCTGAGTTTTTGCAAGTTGCGTAACCGAATCGGTAGATGCAATTGAGTCAGTTTTAGCAAGCAAGGTGTCCTGATTTTCATGAACAATAGTTTGCAGTTCTTTCATGGCTGCTTCGTGATTCTGTAATGCATTTTCATGACGCGAAAAAATAGTTTGGAAATGCTCACAAATTTGTGTTTTACGTCATTACAGACTTTTTGACATTTTAATTCGATTTAAAGTAATTCAGCAGTTAAACCTTCAGTGTTTGTTCAAGCGTTTTTTCCAATGAGTCTAACTTTTGAAGCTTTTGCTGTGTTTGTCTCTGATTTTGTTCCATTCTGTCATTATTTGAGAAAACGGTGAGGACGCAAAACCTGAATCTACAGTATTTGCAAGATTGTGTCCTGTCATTTCGGAATCCTGAGGCGAGCTGTTGCCTACCGATCGATCGATAATGCTTCACTGACCACTAATTGTTTCACTGTCTACACAAATATTTGCCGCCCGCTCCATTTCCCTAGCAATTACCAAATTACAATGTTGAACATTAGTTAATTCATTACACGGTGGCGCTAACACACTACGCTCGTCTTCACTGTCTTTTCTCAGTTTACTTCGGAGCCTAGTATTACGTTTTTCACACGATAACACAGAAAAGCACAAGTTGAAGAACAAAAAGAGAAAACACATTAAAATAGCACAGAAAGTAATATCCAATTAATTGGAAGTGCGGCTGCGAAATATCTGTTGCAAATCTACATGCATGCCACAACTGCTTTACACTACAACAGTGAAAAACTACAACTACAAAGAAAATTCTCTCTACAATTACGCGCTAGCAATGAACAATAGCTACACTAATTACACAAACTACAAGAAAAAATCAGAAGCTTCCAGTGAGGTAAGGTCGACATATGAAACGTCCCCTTAGAAAAATTATAAATGACTGTGCTTAAACTGACACACAATATTTTTACGGCAATGTAATCTGACTTCCAAAAATCCGTACAAAAGGATGGCCCTGACTAACAATAACATATAACTTTCATGAATCACTTACCTCACAAAAATTGTTTTAATAAATGTGTACCACATTTGGAAAACTATGACTGATGTCATAACAAGAGGCCTAGACCTACCGTGATTTATTGCTCACTTGGCTTGCTTTAACTCAGTAGAAAATGTAGTTTAGGATGTAATTAGAAGATAGATGAAATGAGCATATTAAAGTAGTTGTTAGGTAAAAGTTAATATGAGAATAAGATAAGGTCTTCTGTCCTCTAGAAACACTTTTTCTTACTTTAGGTTATTTCTACAATTTTGGCAGACTCTATCTACTATGAACAATTATCCTCCATAATGTTATGGAACTTAAGGAACCAGTGCATTTCACACACCGGAGTATTTAGGGAAAAAGAAGTTTTAAAAAAGTGATGCAAACGGAACATATAGTCTCCATTCTGTTGAAGAAAGAAAGAGTGTGGCGGACACAAGGTCATCGTTCTAAATAGATGAGATACACTACTTAAAGAAGAAATTTTGCATGGAATGAGAGAGGTTAATGTCAAAAGGCGACAAGAAGATGGAGCAGGAGATACAGACAGTTCGTTGGCTGTAGTTGCCCTAATGAAGAGATGCATATTGAAAATTAATTTTTGTAGGTGTGCTAGGTGGGATAACGCAGTGAGCAAGAAGTCATGGCGCTTAATGAGTTGTCAGCAGACGTGAAGGTAGACATCACAGTCAGGATTTAGCAGAAACAAAGAGCGCTGCACAGGGAGGATTTATCAGACATGAAAAGACGCTTCACAGTTAGGGTCTAGCATACATAGAAAATTTATGAGTGATTTTGTGTGAGTGATGTATATGAATTTTGAAACACTAATTTACTTAGCAGTAATCCACGCGCTTTGAAATCGAAACTGAGGAGTTTCCTCACGGGTCACTCTTTCTGTTCTGTCGAGGAGTTCCTTGAAAACTTAAGCTGATTCTTGTTGTATTGTTGATTGTGTTTACTTAAACATATGGCTTGACTTTTTTGGGTTCATAAGTGTCTGTCATTACGTTTATATTGTAATTTCATCTACCGACACTTTCCATGACCTTGGCTATTTGCCCCCCAATTAGGTCGTACGGAACTTGACATGTAAATAAATAAATACAAATGAACTGTTTTGTGAGTTAATGAGAGTATGATGTAGTGATTTCGTATGTCTACACGAATTGTTGATACGCCACAGTGTGAATGATCGGCAATAACAATGTAATATCTGGAACAGGATATACAGACGTCACAGCGCATGCTGAAGGTAAGAGTGTTTATAAATTTTAGATCCACCACTACTGACGGTGATCCATTCATAGTGACTGGGCCAAATACCTCACGAAATTAGGATCAAACGAAAAAATAAGAACAACAATTCTGTTCCAGCGTGACGGGGGAAAGCTGATGGCGCTGTGGGTGGCTCACGAGATGGCGCTGCCATAGGTGAAATTGATAGAAATAGCGTTTTCTTCAATAGGTAAACACATTTTTACTACATATTCGTACAGTACATTAATAAATAGGAATGTTTCATTTGGAATATGTGTGTCGCTTTGTGCTGGATGGTGCAGTATTATTCTCACATATTTAGCAACGTACCTGATACCACTGTGTGCAATTCATTACTTAAATTACGTGTAATAATACGCGTGCCCAGTCATAATAATTATGCGGAAGACATAATCTTGTTGAAACGGAACGTTTAACAGTAGCAGAAAAGGTAATGTGGTGTTTATTTATGGCTATTGTGATCAAAATTCCCAAGAAGCTTGTGCTATTGTACGTTGATCGTTGTCCTGACAGACAGCACCCAAGTGTCTCGACCTTTCGTCTATTAACTAATGTATTTGAAGAAAACGGAAGTGTTCAGCCAAAGAAGAAGACGCGACAATTGAAAAGGCCCAAATAAGTGTTTTAGCTGCAATTGACGCTAATCAGTACATCAGTAGCGGACAAATCGAGTGGTATACGTGGATTTGAAAAATGTCATTTTTGAGAGTTCTCCACCATCATACATTTCACCCTTACCGTATTTCTATGCATCAGGAATTGCATGGCGATGATTTTGAACGTCTTGTAAATTTTTGCCACTGGGCACAAAATAAATCACGAGATGATAACAAGATTTGTTTCAACACTTCTATTTAGTGACGAAGCGTCATTGACATGCAGAGGTGATGTAAACATGCATAACATGCAACATTGGGCAACAGAAAATCCACGATGGTGCGGCAAGTGGAACAACAGCGATCCTGGTTTATTAATGTATGGCGCGCAAGTATTGGAGGACATGTAGTTGGCCCTTATTTTACCGATGGCAATCTAAATGGTGCAATGTCTGGCGTGAGGTCGGATGAGCTGAGGGCGGATGCAAGCTCGCAGTCTTCGATCGCATGCACGGTGTACTTGGTGCGGACCCGCCCACCGCCAGTGCGCTGTAAGGCAAGGAATGTCGCACCAGGGCGTATCGCTTCTGGTCGGGCATGCCGGCAACAGGCTTCACTTGGGGGAGTGATGCGTCATACATAGCCTCTCGTTCCCAAGTGGCTCTTTCTACCTTCCCATGGTGCCAGACATCTAGCTCGGCGTTTCTCTGGCCCGCCCGGATGTTGCCTTGCGTCAAAAGCGTGAGCTGCGACCCAATCCGATGCGAAAGCGAAAGGTGGGTGGTGCAGGGGGAGCTGTGTCCAGGGACGGGAGATCTGTCCCTTGGGTTGGTGGGGGCAGGGTTGAGCAGGCTGCTACGGCAGGGGGGGGGGGGGGGGTGTGCTGCTTCTCGGTGCTGGGTGGCTGCTGTTGGCCTCCCTCTCTGCGCAGAGCACAGAGCACCACGTCCTCTGCAAGTTGGCGACGTCGTTTGTCGACGTGGGATATCGGCGCGAGTCGGCAAAAACGCTTCTCTCCACTCATGGGTAACTGAAGCGTGTTCTACCAAACCCAGGAGGTGGTGACATCACCTGGTCCAGGGCAGGCGGGTCCAGACCATAGAACGACTGAATGACCGGCCCACCACAAGAGTAGGATTGAGACCTTGGCTGAAATATGGAAGCTAGGGGTAGTAGGTGGCAAAGGGCGAGATGTGCATCCACTTCTCTGGTTTGCAGGGTGTACTCTCTGAGGAGCGCTGAGTGAAAACATCGATGATGAGGCCACCGAGGATGACCAGTATGTTGGTAATGGTGTGCTGCCATTCCACGTTTCAGCCATATCAGAGCGTCAAACTCTCTTATACGGGGCTCCCACCCATTTCTGTTGTATCTGAGTTGCACTTCACATCCTATGTCCCAGTGGCACTCTCTGTCAGAGAGCATGAAAGTAATTAGTTTATGGTCACTTCAGCTGATCCCATCTCTGACCATCCAAGTTTGAATATTAGCCGCAATATACACTCCTGGAAATTGAAATAAGAACACCGTGAATTCATTGTCCCAGGAAGGGGTAACTTTATTGACACATTCCTGGGGTCAGATACATCACATGATCACACTGACAGAACCACAGGCACATAGACACAGGCAACAGAGCATGCACAATGTCGGCACTAGTACAGTGTATATCCACCTTTCGCAGCAATGCAGGCTGCTATTCTCCCATGGAGACGATCGTAGAGATGCTGGATGTAGTCCTGTAGAACGGCTTGCCATGCCATTTCCACCTGGCGCCTCAGTTGGACCAGCGTTCCTGCTGGACGTGCAGACTGCGTGAGACGACGCTTCATCCAGTCCCAAACATGCTCAATGGGGGACAGATCCGGAGATCTTGCTAGCCAGGGTAGTTGACTTACACCTTCTAGAGCACGTTGGGTGGCACGGGATACATGCGGACGTGCATTGTCCTGTTGGAACAGCAAGTTCCCTTGCCGGTCTAGGAATGGTAGAACCATGGGTTCGATGATGGTTTGGATGTACCGTGCACTATTCAGTGTCCCCTCGACGATCACCAGTGGTGTACGGCCAGTGTAGGAGATTGCTGCCCACACCATGATGCCGGGTATTGGCCCTGTGTGCCTCGGTCGTATGCAGTCCTGATTGTGGCGCTCACCTGCACGGCGCCAAACACGCATACGACCATCATTGGCACCAAGGCAGAAGCGACTCTCATCGCTGAAGACGACACGTCTCCATTCGTCCCTCCATTCACGCCTGTCGCGACACCACTGGAGGCGGGCAGCACGATGTTGGGGCGTGAGCGGAAGACGGCCTAACGGTGTGCGGGACCGTAGCCCAGCTTCATGGAGACGGTTGCGAATGGTCCTCGCCGATACCCCAGGAGCAACAGTGTCCCTAATTTGCCGGGAAGTGGCGGTGCGGTCCCCTACGGCACTGCGTAGGATCCTACGGTCTTGGCGTGCATCCGTGCGTCGCTGCGGTCCGGTCCCAGGTCGACGGGCACGTGCACCTTTCGCCGACCACCGGCGACAACATCGATGTACTGTGGAGACCTCACGCCCCACGTGTTGAGCAATTCGGCGGTACGTCCACCCGGCCTCCCGCATGCCCACTATACGCCCTCGCTCAAAGTCCGTCAACTGCACATACGGTTCACGTCCACGCTGTCGCGGCATGCTACCAGTGTTAAAGACTGCGATGGAGCTCCGTATGCCACGGCAAACTGGTTGACACTGACGGCGGCGGTGCACAAATGCTGCGCAGCTAGCGCCATTCGACGGCCAACACCGCGGTTCCTGGTGTGTCCGCTGTGCCGTGCGTGTGATCATTGCTTGTACAGCCCTCTCGCAGTGTCCGGAGCAAGTATGGTGGGTCTGACACACCGGTGTCAATGTGTTCTTTTTTCCATTTCCAGGAGTGTATATTCGATGTTGTGCCCTCACCCCCTCTGCAAGTATATGTGGGGAGGGGAGGGGGAGTCTGTTAGCGATAAGAAACTGTAAGTCATGAAGGTTTCCACCATTTTCTACATCTTTCATCCCGAGTGCCACTGTGCCGTAAGGAGGATTTAGCATTCGCATCTGCCACAACTACTATCTTGTGCCCTTTCAGTAGCAAATGCTGTGTTCCCATCAAGAGAGTGTAGGTTCTCCAGACAGAAAATGTCTACTCCACCACCCTCCAAAGCTCCAGCCTACTATTATGTGCATTTAACTGTCCTATCTGAATTCCTGTTCTCATGGGAAATATGTGTGAACATATAATTCTGGAAAGGTCTTACTCCAATCAAAAGCTGTTCTTCCATTAGATAGGACAGACTGGTTGTAAATTTTTTCTAAATCGAAAGTTTCATTTTGTCTTTCAAAAGCCTTCTTCGCAAGGTCACGCAGCGGGGAGATTCATAATCTTCAACCGCATTCTATCAACAGCCTCCATGGCCGAGATGGCGACTTTATGCCCATAATTGTGCCCTATATGCACCATATGTCGTAGGACCATAGTCAGGGCAGCTGGCTCCACCAGGTGGGACAGCTGTACGGAGTGGTCATTGTTTGGGTAGATTCTCACAGGATCAACCTCCAATCATCTGACTGGAGGCTGACCTGGAATTGTGCTAGCATTTGTGCTGCTGACCGCACCAACGTGTACAGGTTGTTCTGGTGCAGAGCTTTCTTGCACAAATACTGATCGTCCAGTACAACAGGACGCCTGTCTTGAGCTGCCCGATTTTCTGGCAATTTATGTCCACAACAGCAGGGAGAGGGCGTGGTCACTTGTTCCCAAGGGTCCTTCTAGACACACACGTAAACCTGTTCCATCCTTCGTGATCTGCCTTCTGCGACTAAGGTTAGAAATTGTTTAAATTTTGCTGCCCTTGCTGTATCCCTTCGCCGCTTGCATGGGGATATCCTTTTTGGGATCCTGTGTGCCGTTGTGACCTCAGTCATAATCGGTCCTCGATATCAATCTGTGCTCCAGCTTCCTACATGTGGGGCACTTTCTTCCTGCAGTACTGCACGTCTTTTTACCCCTCTTAGTACAAAGAATACAAATTCTTGGTCTTTTGCAGTTTCTATTTATATGACCTTCTCCTCCACACCTGGAACAAGCCAGCTTCTGATCACAGTACTTACGTATATGGTTTAATTCTCCACAGTTAGGACAGTGAGGTACCACCAAGTAGTCCCACACATTTACTGCGTGGAAAGCAATGTAGATCTTACCCATAGTCGTGAGTTTTTTCCATGTTCTACCACATACTTCGGCTACATGGTGAACTACATCTCTTTCTCAGGGTTCGGTTTTAAATCGTAATTTGAATTCATTTTTTACCTCTTCGGTATTCATATCGTCAATATCTTGGGTTCTTATGGTTTCACATAGTTCTTTATTGTCAGTAGCAACTGGCATATCATACATGATTTCAAACGGGTTTTTCTTTTTAAAAGGTTCACCTTCTACAGTTTTACATAATTTCTAACTGCTTAATATTTTAATTTTACCCTCTTCTGTTGCTACATCTGCTATTACTATGTTTTTGGCTGCTTCAACCTGGTTAACTTTTATTTTTTCTTTAAAAGGGTTGACCATTGTCGTAAATATTTCACGAACTCTCTTTGTGTCTTAACCTGGCAAGGGTCTTAGAAAGACTGCCATGTCCAGTCTTTGTGTCACTTTAACAATTGTCTCTCTGATGGTTCGGTTTCTGGTGCAGCTTGAGCCACTACACCAGCCCATGATTGGTTGTCTACTTGCTCAGCCTTTCATTTTCTTCTTCAAGATCCTTGACCCGCCCATCGAGCTTCGCGTGAGCAATAGCCCAGGAAGTGAGTTCACACGTTAGTGTCAGGGTTGCAGCCAGGCTTATTTTGTAATTTTTAATATTGGTTTCCTGGAACTGTGTTATCCTGGCGTGCCTTTCACTCATACTTTCCTCAGTCTGCCCTGAGCCCTCTTGTGGGGACGGAGCAGGAAACGTAGATGCCCCCACAGATGCACACGATTTGCTTGCCTCTTCCTTGATAATGATTGTTGACAGGCGAGAATAGATTGGGAGCCCATCTCTTGCCTTGGACCAGCTCCTTTGGCATGATGGGGGAAGGAGGGGGGGGGGGGGACTGCTGCAGCTCGCCCACCGCCCTCACCCCTAGACCCAGGGCACTCCTGCCAGGTTCAGCATGCCATTACCAATATACTGGTCCCCCTCAGTGGCCCTACCATCGATCGATAATTTCACTCAGTGCTTCTCAGCAAGTACACCCTGCACTCCAGAGAAGTGGACACACATCTCACCTTTCACCACTTACTAGCTGGAGCTTCCACCTTTCAGCCAAGGACTCACTCCTACTCATGTGGTGGGTCGGTCATTGAGTCATTCGGTGGTCTGGATCCAGCTGACCTGGCCCAGGGCATGTTACCTCCCCCTGGGTTTGGTAGAACACACTCCAGTTACCCACGGATGGTGTGAAGAGCCCTTGCCGATTGGCGCCGAGATCCCACGTCGACAACCGCGGTCGCCAGCGTGCAGAGCACCTGGGGATCTGTGCTCTGCGCAGAGAGGAAGGGGATCAGCAGCCAGCCATTGCAGAGGAGTCGCATGCAGAGTAAGCAACACCCCACTCTCCCCCCTTCCCCCAGCCTAGCAGCCTCCTCAACCCTCACCCCCTCCCCAAAGGACGGATCTTAGGTGCCTGGACGCAGCTCCCGCTGTGAAACTCACCCTTCGCATTCACATTGGACAGGGTGGTAGCTCTCCGTTTTGATGCAAGGCAACATCTGGACGGGCCCGAGAAATGCCGAGCTTGAGGTCTGGCACCACAGGATGGTGGAAAGAGCCACTTGGGAAGGAGAGGCTATGTATGACGCATCACTCCCCCATCTGAAGCCTGTTGCCGGCACGCCCGACTAGACGCGATACGCCCTGGTGCGACATTCAGCACCTTATGGCGCACCAGTGGCGGGCAGGCCCAGACCAAGCATGCCGTGCAAGCGAATGAGGAACTGCGAGCTTGCGCCCGCACTCGACTCATCCGTCCCCCCTGTGGGTCCGGGGGTTAGAATAGGCCCGAGGTATTCCTGTCTGTCGTAAGAGGCGACTAAAAGGAGTCCATCCCCCTCAAGGGGGTAGTTAGCGCCTGCGTCTGGAGACAGACGGTTCCACGACCTATATTTGTGTTATTTTTGGTTTTTCACTTCTCGTTTCTTCCATCCTTTGGTTGGTTCCTTTCTTTGTTCTTCTCCATCTCACTGTCTTCCTTACTCTTTCCCTTGCCTTCTTCTTCTCCTTGCCTTCTTCTTCTCCTTGCCTTTTTCTCCTTGCCTTCTCTGGTCTCCGCCTCGGCGTTTGAGACAGTCTGTCCTCTCTCTCTTCCTTTTCCTCTTCTTCCTTCCTCCCTGTGCGCGCATGAAGGCCGACCCACGCGTTCGCACGTGTAGCCGGTGACGGGGTAACGCGTAATTCCCCACCCTGGATAGACAAGTAAGGCACGCACGTACCACCTGGTAAAGGCCGGGCCCAGGGAGGGGTGATTACCTGAGCTGATACCTTCTGACCATGCCGATTGGTCCCTCCGTCTGTTTCTCGGGAGGTGTGACCTGAGGTGTAAACATTCACCTAAGGCGGGAGTGCCCTCTGAGAGGGTCCCCATAAGGAAGGAGAGCGCCATCGGAGACGCTGGCAATCATGGGGGATTCCTCCGCAATGGATTTCTCTTCTTCTCTCTCGACTTCTGCCCACAAACGGAAACATGACCAGCCACCAGTGACAAAAGTACTACCACCTGCCCCACAGTTCCTCGTCGTTTCTCGATCTGAGGACAGAAAGGATTTTTCCTCTGTCAACCCTTTCGTTATCGAGAAGGGCGTAGATGCCATAGCTGGTACTGTTAAGTCTTGTACAAGGTTGCGTAATGGTACCTTGCTACTAGAAACTGAGAGCGCCTTTCAGGCACAGAATCTGCTTCGAGCCACACTCCTGTACACGTTCCCTGTCCGGGTGGAGGCTCACCGAACTTTGAGTTCGTATCGTGGTGTGGTCTATACTAGATCCCTCGACGGATTGACTGACGAGGAGATTCAGTCTTTCCTCGCTGAGCAGGGCGTGACGGCTGTCCATATGGTCATGAAAAAGGTCAACAATGACCTTGTACTGCCATCGCGCATCAAAGCGGGCTACGAGGCTATTTCTGTTCGCCCCTATGTCCCGACACCTACACACTGCTACCAGTGTCAGTGTTTTAATCACACTCGCCAGTCTTGTTCCTATGCGACTAAATGTGTCACATGTGGCAGGGATGCCCATGAGGGTGACTGTCCACCTCCGTCTCCTCATTGTGTGAACTGTCAGGGTGACCACGCAGCGTCCTCCCGCGACTGTCCCATCTATAAGGAAGAACGCTGTATCCAAGAAATTCGGGTCAAAGAGAAAGTGTGCACCTCGGCTGCTCGCAAGCTATTAGCTAGTAGGAAGCCCACGCTGCTGCCAGCGGGGAAATACAGTACTGTCCTCGCCTCTCGTCGGACTACCAGGGAGGTGGCAACCCAGACATGCGATCTGACCTTCAGCACCACGGTCGTCCGTTCGGCCAGTGCTAAGATCGCGCGGTCGACGTCTCCTCTTCCTCCCATCACTCCACAGACACAAGCCCCTTCATCAGCTTCTGCTAAGACGAAGACCCAGAAGTCAGATGCACGGGCCATCATGAAGGAACCGTTCCGTGCAGACCTCCTACGTACTTCGACCTCCCAGCCATCGACCAGTACTTCCACCAAACGACCTTCCAAGAAGGCTCATAGGAAGCACAGTTCACCTTCTCCGCCACGGTGCATTTCTTCTCCTGCGCCACCCTGCGGTTGCCGCCCCAGGCCGTCATCTGTTTCGCCTGGCCGCACCGCTGGTAGCCGAACATCTGGCCGTTCACCGGCGGAGGAAGCTCCCCCTCCCGGCCATCTTACCAAGATGGCCGATGAACCTATAGGACCAATGGACTATGACTGTCCGCCTACTGATAGCGGCGGCAGTGCTCGCTCGAAGCCAGGCCCTCAGCGGCCTACGAGGTGACCCCTTCTTTCATCCTCCTTTTCTTCTTACGATGGCACTTATTCACTGGAATATTCGCAGCATTCGCTCCAACCGAGAGGACTTGAAGTTGCTGCTCCGCTAGCACCGTCCGCTCGTCGTAGCCCTCCAGGAAACGAAGCTACGCCCATGCGATCAAATTGCCTTGGCACACTACACCTCTGTGCGTTTTGACCAACCCCTTGTGGTAGGTATTCCGGCTCATGGAAGGGTTATGTTGCTGGTCCGGGATGATATTTACTACGATCCCATCACGTTGCACACCGGCCTGCAGGCAGTTGCCATCGGAATTACTCTCCCCACTTTTACATTTTCCATTTGTACCGTTTACACTCCATCGTCGTCTCCCGTTACCACGGCAGACATGATGCAAATTATTGCTCACCTACCTGCACCATTTTTGTTAACTGGAGACTTCAATGCCCACCATGCCCTTTGGGGTTCTCCAGCATCCTGCCCGAGGGGCTCCCTGTTAGCAGACCTTTTCAACCAGCTGAATCTTGTCTGCCTCAATACTGGCGCCCTTACTTTTCTTTCGGACACATCTCACACCTATTCCCATTTAGACCTCTCTATATGTACTACCCAACTTGCACGCCGGTTTGAGTGGTATGCACTTTCTGATACATATTCGAGCGACCACTTCCCGTGTGTTATCCATCTCCTGCAGCATACCCCCTCTCCGTGCTCATCTAGTTGGACCATCTCCAAAGCAGACTGGGGGCTCTTCTCTTCCAGGGCGACCTTTCAGGATCAAACCTTCACAAGCTGCGATCGTCAGGTCGCACACCTCACGGAAGTCATTCTCACTGCTGCTGAATATTCCATCCCTCACCCTAATTCTTCTCCACGTCGCGTACCGGTCCCCTGGTGGATCGCAGCATGTAGAGACGCTTTACGTGATATTCGACGTGCTTTACGCACCTTTAAACGCCACCCTACAGTGGTGCATTCTATCAATTATAAACGATTACGTGCACAGTGTCGTCGTATTACTAAAGAAAGCAAGAAAGCCAGCTGGACTGCTTTCACAAGCACCTTCAATAGTTTTACTCCTTCTTCTGTTGTCTGGGGTAGCCTGCGCCGGCTATCTGGCACTAAGGTCCACTCACCAGTTTCTGGCTTGACGATCGCGAATGACGTCCTTGTGGCCCCTGAGGATGTCTCCAAAGCCTTCGGCCGCTTTTCGCAGAGGTTTCGAGCTCCGCTCATTACCACCCTGCCTTCCTCCCCCGCAAACAGGTAGAGGAGGCTAGGCCACCTAAGTTCCGCTCCTCGAATCGTGAAAGTTATAATGCCCCATTCACCATGCGGGAACTCGAAAACGCACTTGCCCGGTCACGGTCCTCCGCTCCAGGGCCTGATTCTATTCATATTCAGATGCTGAAGAACCTCTCTCCTGCGGTTAAAGGTTTTCTTCTTCGTACTTACAATCGTATCTGGATTGAGGGACATGTTCCCGCATGCTGGCGCGAGTCTACTGTTGTCGCGATTCCTAAGCCGGGGAAGGACAAGCACTTGCCTTCCAGTTATCGACCCATCTCGCTTACCAGCTGTGTCTGTAAAGTGATGGAGCGAATGGTTAACTCTCGTATGGTTTGGCTGCTCGAGTCTCGACGCCTACTTACCAATGTACAATGTGGATTTCGTAGGAGCCGCTCTGCTGTTGACCATCTGGTTACCTTGTCGACCTTCATTATGAATAACTTCTTGCGGAAGCGCCCGACCGCGGCTGTGTTCTTTGATTTGGAGAAGCCTTACGACACCTGTTGGAGGGCGGTCATTCTCCGTACCATGCATACATGGGGCCTTCGCGGTCGCCTTCCTCTTTTTATTCGTTCCTTTTTAATGGATCGACAGTTCAGGGTACGTGTGGGTTCTGTCCTGTCAGACACCTTTCGCCAGGTGAACGGAGTGCCACAGGGCTCAGTTTTGAGCGTCGCTCTCTTCGCCATAGCGATCAATCCAATAATGGATTGCCTTCCAGCTGATGTATCAGGCTCCCTTTTCATGGACGATTTTACCATCTGTTGCAGCGCGCAGCGTACATGTTTCCTGGAGCGCTGTCTTCAGCGTTCTCTTGACCGTCTTTACTCCTGGAGTGTCGCCAATGGCTTCCGTTTTTCTGCCGAGAAGACGGTCTGTATTAACTTCTGGCGCTACAAAGAGTTTCTCCCACCGTCCTTACGACTCGGTCCCGTTGCTCTCCCATTCGTGAACAAAATTTTTAGGTCTTACATTTGACAGGAAACTTAGCTGGTTCCACATGTGTTATATTTGGCTGCCCGTTGTACCCGTTCTCTAAATGTCCTCCGTGTTCTCAGTGGTATGTCGTGGGGAGCGGATCGAACCGTCCTACTTCGTCTATATCGGTCGATCGTCCGCTCCAAGCTGGATTATGGGAGCTTCGTATACTCCTCTGCAGGGCCATCCACCTTACGCCGCCTCAACTCCATACAACATCGGGGTTTACGACTTGCGATCGGAGCGTTTTATACTAGTCCCGTCAAGAGTCTTCATGCTGACGCTGGCGAATTGCCACTCACCTACCGGTGCGATATACTGCTTTGTCGGTATGCCTGTCGGCTACTGTCAATGCCCGAACACCCGTCTTATCGTTCCTTTTTTGACGACTCTCTCGACCGTCAATACGGGTTGTATGTCTCTGCCCTGCTACCCCCTGGAGTTCGCTTTCGTCGCCTCCTTCAACACCTTAATTTTTCACTCCCTGCAACCTTTCGAGTGGGCGAGAGCCACACGCCACCTTGGCTTCAGGCTCAGGTTCGCGTCCACCTTGATCTCAGCTCGCTTCCAAAGGAGGTTACCCCCGGTTCGGTCTACAACTCCCGTTTTGTCGAACTTCGTTCGAAGTTCATTAATACGACCTTCATTTATACAGATGGCCCTACGACCAATGACGGGGTCGGCTGTTCTTTTATTGTCGGGGCACAAAGTTTCAAATACCGGCTCCATGACCGTTGTTCGGTCTTCACAGCTGAGCTCTTTGCCCTCTACCAGGCTGTTCTTTACATCTGCCGCCACCGACATTCTGCTTATGTCATCTTCTCCGATTCCCTGAGCGCCACCAAGAGCCTCAGTGTTCCGTATCCGGTTCACCCTTTCGTGCACCGGATCCAACGCTCTCGTCAGCAGCTGGTGGACGTCGGTTCTCCCGTTAGCTTTATGTGGGTTCCTGGCCATGTCGGTATCCCTGGGAACGAAGCTGCAGATGCCGTGGCCAAGGCTGCGGTCCTCCAGCCTCGGACAGCTTCTTATTGTGTCCCTTCGTCAGATTGTAGCAGCGTCATTTGTTGGCGAATTTTATCGCTGTGGCATGCCGATTGGGCTGCACTTACGGACAACAAGCTTCGGGCCTTGAAACCTCTTCCCGCGGCTTGGACGTCCTCCTCCCGCCCTTCTCGACGAGAGGAGGTCGTTTTGGCCCGGTTACGAATTGGACACTGCCGGTTCAGCCATCGCCATCTGCAGACGACTGCGCCGGCGCCGTTCTGCCCATGTGGGCAATTGCTGACGGTCCGCCACATTTTAACGTCCTGTCCGGATTTTAACACACTGCGTCTTGATCTTTGCCTGCCATGTACTCGAGATGCCATTTTAGCGGATGACCCACGAGCAGCTGCTCGCGTTCTTCGTTTTATCAACTTGACAAACCTCTCTAAGGACATTTGATTATGCTGTTTTTTTTTTTTTAATCCTATGCCTGTCAGTCTGTCTTTTATCGTGTTTTCCCTTTTAGTTGCTGTTTTAAACTTGTGCCTCGCGGTGCATTCCTAACGTAGTCTGGGCGCTAATGACCATTGAAGTTTTGCGCCCTAAAACCACAAAAAACAAAAACAAAGCTCATCCGTCCCACGCGACACGATCCACCATTTAGATTGCCATCGGTAAAAGAAGGGCAAACTAGATGTCCTCCCATATATGCACGCAATTCATTAACCAATTAGGATCGCTGTTGTTCCACTTGTCGCTGCATCGTGGATTTTCCGTTGCCCAGTGGTTCATATTATGCTTGGTTACGTTACCTCTGTATGTGAATGACGCTACATCACTTAAATGAACTGTTGAAATAAAACTTGTTATCGTCTCGTAATTTATTTTGCGCCCAGTGGCAAAAATTTACACGACGTTCAAAATCATTGCCATGCAATTCCTGATGCATAGAAATAAGGTAAGAGTTAAATGTATGATGGTGGAGAATTCTCAAAACCGACGTTGTTCAAATTCACGAATACCACTCGATTTGTCCGATACTGATTTGCGGATTAGCGTCAACTGTAGCTAAAACACTTATTACGGCATCTTCAATTGTGGCGTCTTCATCTTTGGCTGAACACTTCCGTTTTCCTCAAGTACATTAACTATCCGACGGAAGGTCCAGACACTTGGGTGCTGTCGTCAGGATATCGCTCAACATACATAGCACAAGCTTCTTGGGCATTTTGATCACAATAACCATAAATAAACACCATATCTACCTTTTCTACGACTGTTAATCGTTCCGTTTGAACAAGATTATGTCTGCCACGTAATTATTATGATTGGACAAGCATATTATTATACCCAATTTAAATAATGAATTGCACAGAGTGGTATCAGGTGCGTTGCTAAGTTTGTGAGAACATCACCGCACCATCCAACAGACAGCGAAACAAATATTCCAAATGAAACATTCCTATTTATTTACGTATTATAAGAATATGTAGTAAAAATGGAGGTACCTATTTAAAAAATGCTGTTCCTGTCAAGGGTTTTATGACGTCCTTCATTCAACAATCCAGGCTATGACCAGTGTTAAAGCCGAAGATGAGGGCAGACATCTGCTCTCACACGACACAGTTTGTAAATTCATTGGTGTGACATCACAGAGTCGTACTGATCCTTCAGCATGAAGTACAGTATCAAAGGTTCTGGGTAACATGCAGCAATTAGTCGAGAGGCTACATGTAGGTCTCTCAAGGCGTCGAAAATAGTGTGTACGAAATTGACGTCGTTTTCACTCGCACGTTCGGATTGTGGAGAGGCGGAAAGTCTATTTGCAGAGGAGAAAGCGAACAGGTGTTGTTCAGCGATTCACGAGGATTAGGTGGCTGGTGATCAGAGTGTCTCATCTGCTTGTTGAAGGCTTAATCCCTTGGCACGTCGGTCCCTGTAGAGAGCTATTCCTTTTTTAAATGCCATAACTCTAGCCATTCAGCTGTGCTACCTGCTTACCCAGTAGACGTCATGTCTGCATGTGGCTCTATGCTCTTCATCTAACGCGTGTCATATCCCATCTGCATTCTCTTTCTTATTTTCGGTTCTCGCGCGGTTGTGTGAACTCAATAGGAGTATACAAAACATTCATTAGCAATACAGATTCGCATAACTACAAATAACCTCAGGATCCTTCCTCACAAACGGTTACGATTAAAATCAATATTATTTTCAATCAGTTTGTTCAGATTATTACTGTAATCTTCCTCCGAGCTACATCGAGATTCAATCAGATTTATTCAAACTATTACTCAGTGGTTTTATTCAAACTATTGCTAATCAAAATACACTCCTGGAAATGGAAAAAAGAACACATTGACACCGGTGTGTCAGACCCACCATACTTGCTCCGGACACTGCGAGAGGGCTGTACAAGCAATGATCACACGCACGGCACAGCGGACACACCAGGAACCGCGGTGTTGACCGTCGAATGGCGCTAGCTGCGCAGCATTTGTGCACCGCCGCCGTCAGTGTCAGCCAGTTTGCCGTGGCATACGGAGCTCCATCGCAGTCTTTAACACTGGTAGCATGCCGCGACAGCGTGGACGTGAACCGTATGTGCAGTTGACGGACTTTGAGCGAGGGCGTATAGTGGGCATGCGGGAGGCCGGGTGGACGTACCGCCGAATTGCTCAACACGTGGGGCGTGAGGTCTCCACAGTACATCGATGTTGTCGCCAGTGGTCGGCGGAAGGTGCACGTGCCCGTCGACCTGGGACCGGACCGCAGCGACGCACGGATGCACGCCAAGACCGTAGGATCCTACGCAGTGCCGTAGGTGACCGCACCGCCACTTCCCAGCAAATTAGGGACACTATTCCTCCTGGGGTATCGGCGAGGACCATTCGCAACCGTCTCCATGAAGCTGGGCTACGGTCCCGCACGCCGTTAGGCCGTCTTCCGCTCACGCCCCAACATCATGAAGCCCGCCTCCAGTGGTGTCGCGACAGGCGTGAATGGAGGGACGAATGGAGACGTGTCGTCTTCAGCGATGAGAGTCGCTTCTGCCTTGGTGCCAATGATGGTCGTATGCGTGTTTGGCGACGTGCAGGTGAGCGCCACAATCAGGACTGCATGCGACCGAGGCACATATGGCCAACACCCGGCATCATGGTGTGGGGAGCGATCTCCTACACTGGTCGTACACCACTGGTGATCGTCGAGGGGACACTGAATAGTGCACGGTACATCCAAACCGTCATCGAACCCATCGTTCTACCATTCCTAGACCGGCAAGGGAACTTGCTGTTCCAACAGGACAATGCACGTCCGCATGTATCCCGTGCCACCCAACGTGCTCTAGAAGGTGTAAGTCAACTACCCTGGCCAGCAAGATCTCCGGATCTGTCCCCCATTGAGCATGTTTGGGACTGGATGAAGCGTCGTCTCACGCGGTCTGCACGTCCAGCACGAACGCTGGTCCAACTGAGGCGCCAGGTGGAACTGGCATGGCAAGCCGTTCCACAGGACTACATCCAGCATCTCTACGATCGTCTCCATGGGAGAATAGCAGCCTGCATTGCTGCGAAAGGTGGATATACACTGTACTAGTGCCGACATTGTGCATGCTCTGTTGCCTGTGTCTATGTGCCTGTGGTTCTGTCAGTGTGATCATGTGATGTATCTGACCCCAGGAATGTGTCAATAAAGTTTCCCCTTCCTGGGACAATGAATTCGTGGTGTTCTTATTTCAATTTCCAGGAGTGTATTACTTCAAGTTGTATCGAGATTCAATCAATTTTATTCAACCAAACACTCCTGCAACACAATTACTTTTAATGAATTTAACTTACTATACAAGTAAAGTCTATTTATACGACACTGACGGAAAAAAAATAGCACACCTGGAAAGACGACGTCGATTTTGATCAGATGACGGCATGTGCTACAAGGAGATAGTAAATGTACTGGTATAAGTTTAACCGTCGTCCACCAACAGATATCATAGTGGCATATCTACCAGATCGCCGCCTGTATCTGAATTTTAATAGAGAATGTTCACAACCAAAAGGCTGAGTATTGCTCAGGCGTGTGAAGGAAGTAGTCAAAAATGCCACGGAGAAGCATTTGCTCCTCTTACAGCCAATTTGAGGAATTTGAAAACTATGAAAGAGGCCTTCCGAGTGTCGGGATTGTCATTCTGAGAATTTTCACACAAATTGGACGTGCTGCGTCAGTTCTGCGACTATGCCTGAGTCTGTGGTCACGTGAACATTCTCAGATCTATAAACAAGATTCTGGGCTTCCACGTGGCACAGACACCTGCCCGGATCATCGCATTGTAAGGGCTGCAGTGGCAATTCGTACAGCTACCACAGAACAAATAAGAGAGTTTGTGAGCCGTGTGAACACTAACTGTTACGAACTTATTATAAGCAGTGGATTAACGATGAGGGTTAATGTTCTGGCCACTTTGGATGCTATTTTTAGTGGGTTTTGCGCGTCCAACAATGTGAATACCTGCCACGTGCCCAGCCCCTACCCCCCCCCTCCCCCCGAGTTACATAATTCGTAAATATTTTGAAACATTTTACACACTTTCTCACGAATAACGCAACATGCGTATAGTTGAGGTACATATATTCCACCCAGGGGTTAACAGTGTGACGACGATAAAGGCATCTAACCGCCCCTTGAATTAACCATGCCAAGACCCTGCACCAAAGTGGCACAAAAAATAACAAAAATGGGCTACTAAAGACTTTATAATCCAACGTCACATACATCTGACTCACACCCTCTCCTTTGCATGAGTTCACTCGAGCGAAACCCTACTTCGCGCGACAATGCCATGTCCCCCGGAAAAGCTGAGTGACTGTGGAAAGCTGTAGAAGCTAAGACTCGGCAGTTGGCTCCTGGTGCTAACTAGTTCACTGGCAACGATATCGATCTCGGTACACTGTGCACAAACTTTTGAAACACCATGTATTCCAAGGCAACAACAATGACAGATGAATGATCTGTCTTTTTTCAGCTGTCATATAGATATTTATCTTTCATACGTAATTTATAGGTTCCTACAGGCAATGTGTTACGTATATTTATTTTTGACTGTAAATTCACCATAAAAGGGTTGGACCTATTATGTTCATATATTTCCTTCTAGTAATTTTATATGGGTAACTGTAATCATCTTTTACTGTGTCACAATTGGTTTATACGTTAGTTATCAATATGCAACATGCAGCTTTACTGTATGATTAAATGATGATGGCGTCCTCTTGGGTAAAATATTCCGGAGGTAAAATAGTCCCCCATTCGGATCTCCGGGCGGGCACTACTCAAGAGGACGTCGTTATCAGGAGAAAGAAAACTGGCATTCTACGGATCGGAACGTGGGATGTCAGATCCCTTAATCGGGCAGGTAGGTTACAGAACTTAAAAAGGGAAATGGATAGGTTAAAGTTAGATATAGTGGGAATTAGTAAAGTTCGGTGGCAGGAGGAACAAGACATTTGGTCAGGTGATTACAGGGTTATAAATACAAAATCAAACAGGGGTAATGCAGGAGTAGGTTTAATAATGAATAAAAAAAATAGGAGTGCGGGTTAGCTACTACAAACAGCATAGTGAACGCATTATTGTGGCCAAGATAGACACAAAGCCCATGCCTACTACAGTAGTACAAGCTTATATGCCAACTAGCTCTGCAGATGATGAAGAAATTGATGAAATGTATGACGAGATAAAGGAAATTATTCAGGTAGTGAAGCGAGACGAAAATTTAACAGTCATGGGTGACTGGAATTCGTCAGCAGGAAAAGGAAGAGAAGGAAACATAGTAGCTGAATATGGATTGGGGGGAAGAAATGAAAGAGGAAGCCGCCTTGTAGAATTCTGCACAGAGCACAACTTAATCATAACTAACACTTGGTTCAAGAATCATAAAAGAAGGTTGTATACCTGGAAGAATCCTGGAGATACTAAAAGGTATCAGATAGATTATATAATGGTAAGACAGAGATTTAGGAACCAGGTTTTAAATTTTAAGACATTTCCAGGGGCAGATGTGGATTCTGACCACAATCTATTGGTTATGAACTGCAGATTGAAACTGAAGAAACTGCAAAAAGGTGGGAATTTGATGAGATGGGACCTGGATAAACTGAAAGAACCAGAGGTTGTAAAGAGTTTCAGGGAGAGCATAAGGGAACAATTGACAGGAATGAGGGAAAGAAATACAGTAGAAGGTGAATGGGTAGCTCTCAGGGATGAAGTAGTGAGGGCAGCAGACGATCAAGTAGGTAAAAAGACGAGGGCTAATAGAAATCCTTGGGTAACAGAAGAAACATTGAATTTAATTGATGAAAGGAGAAAATATAAAAATGCAGTAAAAGAAGCAGGCAAAAAGGAATACAAACGTCTCAAAAATGCGATCATCAGGAAGTGCAAAATGGCTAAGCAGGGATGGCTAGAGGACAAATGTAAGGATGCAGAGGCTTGTCTCACTAGGGGTAAGATAGATACTGCCTACAGGAAAATTAAAGAGACCTTTGGAGAGAAGAGAACCACTTGTATGAATATCAAGAGCTCAGATGGCAACCCAGTTCTAAGCAAAGAAGGGAAGGCAGAAAGGTGGAAGGAGTATATAGAGGGTTTATACAAGGGCAATGCACTTGAGGACAATATTATGGAAATGGAAGCGGATGTAGATGAAGACGAAATGGAAGATAAGATACTGCGTGAAGAGTTTGACAGAGCACTGAAAGATCTGAGTCGAAACAAGGCCCCTAGGAGTAGACAACATTCCATTAGCATTACTGATGGCCTTGGGAGAGCCATTCATGGCAAAACTCTACCATCTGGTGAGCAAGATATATGAGACAGGCGAAATAGCCTCAGACTTCAAGAAGAATTTAATAATTCCAATCCCAAAGAAAGCAGGTGTTGACAGATGTGAAAATTACCGAACTATCAGTTTAATAAGTCACAGCTGCAAAATACTAACGCGAATTCTTTACAGACGAATGGAAAAAGTGGTAGAAGCGGACCTCGGGGAATATCAGTTTGGATTCCGTAGAAATGTTGGAACACGTGAGGCAATACTAACCTTACGACTTATCTTAGAAGAAAGATTAAGAAAAGGCAAACCTACGTTTCTAGCATTTGTAGACTTAGAGAAAGCTTTTGACAATGTTAACTGGAATACTCTCTTTCAAATTCTGAAGGTGGCAAGGGTAAAATACAGGGAGCGAAAGGCTATTTACAATTTGTACAAGAACCAGAAGGCAGTTATAAGACTCGAGGGGCATGAAAGGGAAGCAGTGGTTGGGAAAGGAGTGAGACAGAGTTGTAGCCTCTCCCCGATGTTATTCAATCTTTATATTGAGCAAGCAGTAAAGGAAACCAAAGAAAAATTCGGAATAGGTATTAAAATTCATGGAGAAGAAGTAAAAACTTTGAGGTTCGCCGATGACATTGTAATTCTGTCAGAGACAGCAAAGGACTTGGAAGAGTAGTTGAACGGAATGGACAGTGTCTTGAAAGGAGGATATAAGATGAACATCAACAAAAGCAAAACGAGGATAATGGAATGTAGTCAAATTAAATCGGGTGATGCTGAGGGGATTAGATTAGGAAATGAGACACTTAAAGTAGTAAAGGAGTTTTGCTATTTAGGGAGTAAAATAACTGATGATGGTCGAAGTAGAGAGGATTTAAAATGTAGACTGGCAATGACAAGGAAATCGTTTCTGAAGAAGAAAAATTTGTTAACATCGAGTATAGATTTAAGTGTCAGGAAGTCGTTTCTGAAATAATTTATATGGAATGTAGGCATGTATGGAAGTCAAACATGGATGATAAATAGTACGGACAGGAGGAGAATAGAAGCTTTCGAAATGTGGTGCTACAAAAGAATGCTGAAGATTAGATGGGTAGATCACATAACTAATGAGGAGGTATTGAATAGAATTGGGGAGAAGAGAAATTTGTGGCACAACTTGACGAGAAGAAGGGACCGGCTGGTAGGACATGTTCTGAGGCATCAAGGGATTACAAATTTAGCATTGGAGGGCAGCGTGGAGGGTAAAAATCGTAGAGGGAGACCAAGGGATGAATACACTAAGCAGATTCAGAAGGATGTAGGTTGCAGTAGGTACTGGGAGATGAAGAAGCTTGCACAGGATAGAGTAGCATGGAGAGCTGCATCAAACCAGTCTCAGGACTGAATACCACAACAACAACATCATTATTTACATGTATTTTACCTAATGTGTTTTTTAGATTATGTTTTTTGCGTAAATGATGGCTACATCTAAGCCCACAGTAGAGACATCTAGGTAGGATGTAGGCAAACAGATTTCTGGTAGCTACTGTACTTCAGTAGCTAGTAGCAATAATGACTGTGTGGACGATGTGGGCTATTCTATATCTTATTTTAGATCTATGTGACGATGCTGTGCTGACTATATCTATATGTTTTGACGATGCCATTAGGGCATATCACCTTAGGACATGGTGTAGAAAAGGTACGTTTTACTGTATTTTATCTGTACACTTCTCTGGCTGTATGATAGTATATTGTGACACGTATTGCTGTATTGTGTTGAAAGACACATTGCTCACTAGGTGTATGTATTTGTATATTGTAGATCTGAGGATGGTCATTACGGAACTGAAACCGGTCATCGTCAAAAGAACTGATATTGTGATCAAAGACTGGAATGAAAAGCACTTGACAATGAACGAGACAAGAGACCTCTGCAGGTGGTGCATGGCCACAAAATCCACCCCCGATATCGCTGGTGCAGACTTACAGAGTCCGCTGCTGCGGAACGGCATTGTAGTTACTGAGGCAGTGGATGTGTCACCTGCCGGTCGGTCACAGCTGCATAGGGGTCATAGGGACCCCATCGCAGTGTAACTGAAATCTTACGCAGACAAATTTCTTTACCCTTATGGGAGCCGAAGCAACAGAGGCGACGTCAGCCAAGCTGCAGAAGCGTCCTCAGATTGCGATGACGTGGCTTCCAGGGTTCTGGCATCCACCACTCGACTAGTTGGGCCATGAGCTGCTGCCTGGCCCTGTGGACAGGCTCCAGAATGGCTCACTCTGCGCCAAGCACGCGGCGTTCCACGGCGGCCGTGAACGATGATGGGCAGTGATGAATTAACGGGATGGCCTGAGAAGGAGGTGAATCCACCCCGGAAATTAAAAATTTCCAACCCCCCCCCCCCCCCCGCGCCCACCACCACCGAGAAGTTCATACCTGGCGGCAATCATTGAAGTTCATCCACAGAGGTCCAGTGTGGGCTTTAATTATCGTATAGCAGCCAATGCTAATGCGTTATTGTGGAACCGATTTACGCTGAAAAAAATTACTTCCAATTTTGATCACCTGATGCAAATCTGGCGCTGTACAGTATCTCGTCCACGTCTCTTGTGGTCATAATCAACAAACTGTGTAAACGGCAGTTATAACAGAACGAATATTATGCCTTTCTCACTTGTTTGACATTTTCTGCGCAGCATCTCGTTCCTTACTCGTTCTCTATGGAAACTTTTCTCTACGTCTTTTTTCCATTCACAGCGCCAGATTTGCACTTGGTGGCCAATGTTGGAACTAATTTTTTCCAGCATAAATCGGTTCCGCGTTAACGCCTTAGGATGTGCACCAAATTTCACTGACGTACGAAAATTGCAGCCCACACTAGATCTTCGTCAATAGCTGCACTTAACCATACTGTAACTGTTTGTGTACAACTCCGAAAGTCAAAATAATGTATGAATGTAAAGTGTCGTTAGAGCTGGTGTACTGTAATGACTAAAGAGCTTGTATTCAAACATGGCGCCAGCCACTGTTTACGAAGTATGGAACCACATTGAGTAAGTCGTGATAACCATATTTACATTGATACCCGCAAAAGACATCTACTCGAATAAAAAGGCTGCTCTGCACTACTACAATAATAAGCTTCTGTTGCTGTAATAAATTTCAGCTTCTTGTATGCAGATATTTTAACGGTCACTCAGTCAACAGCTGGCTTCGGAAGAGTGATAATTATGAAATACGCGTGCGGTTTTCGTCACGTCCCGAAATGCAGTGTCGAAACAAGAGACTTTATTTACTTTCTTTTCTAATAAAAGACTAGGTATTGCTGAAAACACAGGTAAGTGTAAGTTTAGTGAAAACCATGGTAGCGCATGTGATGGTTAATTACTTAATTCTTAATAAAAATGTACTATATCTAACACATGCTTAAGACAACATCCTAAACAGAGTGTTCAACGCGAGATTAAGTAACAACAAAACGGTAGTTTCGGTACAATTAGCTGTACTTTGACCGTAATGGCCATGTGGCTTTTTACAAATTGTGTGAAATCCATCTAGAAAATAATGTTGAAGTACTACAAGAAAGAGTGGAAGAGTTCATTCCTATACCTTTTAGTGAATTTAAAAAAGCTACTGGAAGCAACGGAAAACTAGCGAAGCGCGCCAAGTTCGAAAAGCATGCAAAAGCCTCTGCAACCTAAAAACTGTAATTTTTGGGATTAAACACTCCAGTTTATGCGCAGACAATTCAACAAAAGGGAACGTATAAATTGTTGAATCACCAAGCCCTTCTTCTGTAATTCTAACAGGAGGAGATCAGTGTTTAAAATCTTGTCGACAACAAGGTCATTAGAGATGGAGCACAAACACGGATCAGGGAAGGATGGGGAACTACATCTGTCGTAACCTTTCAAAGGAACTATACCAGTATTCGCCTGAAGCGATTTAAGGAATCCCGTAATTCGAAATGTGTAATTACTTAGTAAGCAAGAAATCCCCATGCAGAAAAATATAAATGCCTAATTCGCAAGAAAATAAGCTAATATTAGTCTTGGAAAGTGCGTTGAATTTCAGAGTGAAAGGTCCACATATGTTACCAAATACAATGCTACAGAATTATTAAATGGCATTTGTGAGATTCTAAACAATCAAAATCCAACAGTTATCCATGATAAATACATTTCCTTAGAGGCGGACGATTCTACAAGTTTTTCTAATCGGAGTGAACTTCCTTTGCTACTTTGTTATGTTGTGCTGAGTCCATTTCTTGAAGTGAAGGAAAGATTTTTTTTTGTCTTATTGAAACGAAGAATACTACAACTGAATCTAAAGTATACTGACAGCAATTGATGATGAACTGAAGAAACGAAAACTTTCTTATGGCAATTTAGGAACATGCTCTTTCGATTGCGCTGCTAGAGATTCTGTCACTGGCGTCTACTATCGGCACATCATTAACTGCGTGGCCAGTGTTTCGTCGGTAGCCGCCGTAAACTATAAGGATAGACACCCTACAATAAAGCGCACATTACATAAATGTAACAACATTTACAAATTTTTTCATGTTTCTCCTAAATGAAAAAGTGTATTGCATTAAATTCGTTGTACTTTAGAACAAACTATTTTAAAAATATCCGAAGCTGTGGACATCCGCTGGTTGATTAGGTATGCACAGTTCATGCTATATTTCTATGTTAAAAGTCCATCATTGTAGGTTTAGCGATTTTGGACGATACACTAAATGGATTCCAAAACTTAAGAAATGTTTTCCAAAAACAATCACTCAAAAGTTAACAACTCCATGCACTTGTTTCTGGAACTCCCCAACATTTAAGACACGCTGCCTTTGCGATTGCAATTGTAAGTAGGCTGTTTATGCTTTCTCTATGTAAGTAGGCTGTTTATGTTTTCTTATTGGCAACGTTACGTAGCGCTCAATATGAAAATCACTGGCTGTGCTGTGGGCAGTCTGTGTCTGCTTTGCATTGTTGTAATACTCGCCATTGTAGTGTTAGGCAGCTGGCTGTGAACAGCGCGTAGCGTTGCGCAGTTGGAGGTGAGCCGCCAGCAGTGGTGGATGTGGGGAGAGAGATAGCGGAGATTTGTAATTTGTCATGAACTGATATATATATTATGACTTGTGATGATATCAAGGTAAATACATTGTTCGTTCTCTATTAATATCGTTCATTTGCTAACTATCCCTATCAGTAGTTAGTGCCTTCCATAGTTTGAATCTTTTATTTAGCTGGCAGTAGTGGCGCTCGCTGTATTGCAGTAGCTTGAGCAGCGAAGATTTTTGTGAGGTAAGTGATTTGTGAAAGGTATAGTTTAATGTTAGTCAGGGCCATTCTTTTGTAGGGAATTTTGAAAGTCAGATTGCGTTGCGCTAAAAATATTGTGTGTCAGGTTAAGGACAGTCGTGTAAGAATTGTTCAAAGGGGAAGTTTCACAATGAACGAAGTAAGAAAATTGAAAGACAAAATTAAATTAAAAAGCTACAAGTGGACGCAACAGAGATTAAAAGTGTGCTATTCACCGGGGACAAGAAACGAAATACGGAAAACAGAAAAAAATTGTGAACAGTATATGATTAGCGGAACTGAGCAACCGTTGAACGATATGGATGTCAAATTTATAGAATTAACAGCATAGTTCGATATTTTTAGAACATTTCAAGATTTTAGTGATAACGATTGTAAAGAACTGTTCCTGATCATAGGACTAATAGCCATTGATGGCGTTACTGCAGATTTGAGTTCCATTAAGTATGTTGTTCGTAATATATCAGAAAATTGTCTTGCTATGTAGTCTTTTTCAAGGTCCGACTTTGTCTATGATGCACTAAGGGCATCCGCTGAATGTGTGCTGTGCATTCACCTTTACATTTCTAGTGCAAACAGGTCATTCAGCAAATTGAATAGAATGATATCAAAATTAAGAATTAGGATGGGACAGGATACGCTTTAATCTTGTATGAAAGTGGTAACAGAAGAGGGCGAGGAACCCATAGAAACTTTCATTGACGTCATTGGCAGTAAAAGATCTTCTCTTCATTAGTTTACGCTAGATATAAGTTATTGCAGGCAACTGCTTGAAATTGCTTGCAATTGCATTTAAAGTACCTTTTTTTGAGTAATCAGCTTCCGACTGGTTTGACGCGGCCAGCCACGACTTTCTCTCCTGTGAAAATATCTTCATCTCAGAGTAACACTTGCAACCTACGTCGTCTGGTATTTGCTGGGTGTATTGCAGTCTGTCTTCCCCAACAGTTTTTACCTTCTACAGCTCCCTCTACTAATATGGAAGTTATTCCCCGATACCTTAACAGGTTGAAAATGGTTCAAATGGCTCTGCGCACTATGGGACTTAACATCTGAGGTCATCAGTTCCCTAGGATTAGAACTAATTAAACCGAACTAGCCTAAGGACATCCCCATGCCGGAAGCAGGATTCGAACCTGCGACCGTAGCAGCAGCGCGGTTGCGGAATGAAGCGCCTAGAACCGCTCGGTCACAGCGGCTGTCCCTTAACAGGTATCCTATCATCCTGCCCATTCTTCTTGACAGTGTTTTCCATATATCCCTTTCCTCTCCGATTCCCCGATGAACATCCTCAAAAATGGTTCAAATGGCTCTGAGCACTTAACATCTAAGGTCATCAGTCACCTAGAACTTAGAACTACTTAAACCTAACTAACGTAAGGACATCACACACATCCACGGCGGAGGCAGGAAACGAATCTGAGAGCGTAGCGGAACATCCTCATTCCTTGTTTATCAATCTACGTAATTTTTATCAATCGTCTATTTCACTACATCTCAAAATCTTTCATTCTCTTCTATTCCGGTTTTCTCACAGTTGGTGTCTCACTACCATACAATGCTGGGCTCCAAACGTAATATCTCAGAAATATCTTCCTCAAATTAAGGCCTATGATTGATAGTAGTAAACTTCCCTCGGCCAGGACTGCACTTTTGCCAGTAATAGTCTGCTTCTCATGTCCTTCCTGTTCCGTCCGACATTCGTTATTTTGCTGCCTAGGTAAAAGAATTCCGTAACTTCATTTAGTTCCTGACCATCAATCGTGATGTGCAGTTTCTCATTTCTGCTGCTTCTCATTCCTTCCTTCGGCTTACTTTCAATCCATATTCTGTACTCATTAAACTGTTCATTATCTTCAGCAGATCATGTAATTCTTGTTTTCTGTCACCGAGGATAGCAATGTCATCAGCCAATACTATCATTTATACACCTTCAGCTTGAATTTTAGTTTTACATCTGAACCTTTCGTTTATTTCCATAATTGCTTCTTCGAGGCACAGTTTGAGTGGTAGGGTGAAAGACTACATCCTTGTCTTATACCGTTTTTAACCCGAACACTTCGTTCTTGGTCGTCCACCCTTATCATTCTTTCTTGGCTCATGTACGTGTTGTATATTACCCGTCTCTCCCTACAGCTTACTTCACTCTTCCTAAGAATTTCGAATATTTTGCACCATTTCACAGGGTCCAGATCCTTTTGCAAGATGACAAATCTTATGGAAGTGTCTTGATTTTCCTTCAGTCTTCCTTCTGTTATCAATCGCAACGTCAGCATTGCCTCTCTGGTGCTTTTACGTTTCCTGTAGACAGACTGGTTGTCATCTAACACGCGCTCAGTCTTCTTCTCCATTCTTCTGTATATTATTCTTGTCATGAACTTGGATGCATGAGCTGTCGAATTCATTGCGCGATAATTTATTGCCGCAATTGTCATCTCTTGCAGTATTCAGAATTCTGTGGATGATATTTTTCCGAAAGTCGCGTGGTATATCGCCAGACTCGTACATTCTACACACCAACGAGAATAGTAGTGTTGTTACCACCTCTCCCAATTATTTTAGATATTTTGAATTAATGTTACCTATCACTTCTGCCTTATTTAATCTTAAAGATTTTTTTAAAATTCTGATAGAAATATTTGATCGCCTGTCTCTTCTAAATCGACTCCTGTTCCTTCTATCACATCAGACTTATCTTCCCCGTCATAGACGCCTTCAATGTACTCTTTCCACCTACCCTCTCTCACCTCTGCATTTAACAGTGGAATTCCCGTTGCCCACTTAACCTTTAAATTTCACTAAAAGTTGTTTTCACTTTTCTATATGCAGAGTCAGTCATTTTATTCCTAAGCGACTCGTATTTCTGTATTCCCTGAATTTCCGTGAACATTTTTGAAATTTCTTGTTTCATCGATCAACTACAGTACTACTTTTGTTACCCATAGTTTCTTTGCAGTTACCTTCTTTGTATCTGTGTTTTTCTCTCCAGCTTCATCTTTTTTGAGATGTCCACTCGTCTTCATCTGTAATGCCCGCTGAGCTATTCCTTATTGCGATATCTATAGCTTCAGAGAACTTCAAGCGTATCTCATCATTCCTTAGTACTTCCGTATTCCATTTCTTTGCCTATTGATCATTCCTGACTAATCTGTTGAACTTCACCCTATTCTTCATCACTACTCCGTTGTGGTCAGGGTCTATATCTGCTCCTTAATTACGCCTTGCCATCCAGTATCTGGTTTTGGAAAATTTGCGTGACCCGTACCTCACGGTCTGTCCCAAGTAAACCTCCTGGTCTTGTGTATTGATTCTTACTCCCTAAAATTTACTACAGCACTGAATTAGTCCCCCTCTTTTGTCATTTCTAGTACAAATTGAATATTTTCCCGTAACCATTCTTTCTACTCGTTCCTCTACGACTGCAGTCCATTCCCACATGACTATTAGATTTTCATCTCCCTTTACGTTCAATACGCTCATACACTTTCTCATGTCTTCATCTCCAGCTTGCGACGCCGATTTGTATATCGGCTTGTATACCTGAATTGTTATTGGTGTTGGTTTGCTGTAGGTTCTGATAAGATTAAGCCAATCACTGTATTGCTGACAGTAACATACTCCCTCTCTTATCTTCCAATTCATAACGAATCCTACTCCCGATTTACTTTTTTCTGCTGCTGTTGATGTTACCCTATATTCATCTGACTAGAAATGTCTTCTTTCCAATTCACATCACTGACCCCCCACTACGTCTAGATTATGCCTCTGCATTTCCCTTTTCAGATTTTATAGCTTCTCTACCACATTCAAGCTTTTCACATTTCACACTCCGAGTCGTAGAACGTTATCTTATCGTTGGTTATTCGATCTTTCTCACATGGCCACCTCCCCGTTGGCAGCACTTCCCGCAGCTCCGGAGACCCGAATGCGGCTATTCCTGCACCTTTTATTAATGGAGAGATCATCGTGTCACCTTTCCAGTTACAGGCCCCAAATGCAATGGGTACACATTGCACGTTTATAATGCAGTGGTTTCCATTGTCTTTTGCCTCCTCATGCCGTTGAGCATTGCGGATTATTCCGCCTTTGGGGGCAGTTTCCCAGCACAAGGGCAAGAGATTCTCCTGAACCCCTCTCCGCTCGTCAGCATTCTTTGACTATGCCGTTGGTAGAATGAGCGTGACTGCTTATGCTTGAAGTATTCGGACGTCAGTGATGTCTGTATTGGTGATATTGCTGCTTTTTGTAAGTGTGGTATTACGAAATTTCAAAGTGTTTTAATAGACGCTCGCCGCCACCCTACCCCCCCCCCCCTTTTCACGTCGTAAAGCTAAATACTCCCACCGATGGAAAGCGACTGTATTCATAACTGATGACGTATTTGCGCCCTCATTGCCATCGAGTTGTGACGCTTCCGTCTTGTATCGGCCAAATTATTATTATTTTCGCGAAGCTTTTCGGCCCTGTATGTCTTCTGAAAAAGCCAACGCCCGTGCACAGTCAATTAGTTACACATGACACAATTGCTCTTTGCATGTTTATTTCAGTCGAGATGCCGCTCACTGAAATACAGCAGCAGTTACGGCAAAATATTTCCATGTATTACGTAACGTACCTGTTGTGTGGTATCTCATAACACAGCTGCTCTTTGCAAATGCATTTCATTCGAGAGACCGTTTATTGAGATATAGTAGCGATTACGGTACAATACTATCCGTATCACGTAACGCAGGTACTGTGTGGTATCAAAGTGTTGACAGAGATACAGCAGTAATTACAGTACTATATTTCTACGGATCACGTATCATAGCCACTGCGTGCTATCAAACCTTCTGTTCCACTGATGCAGCATCTAATGACTTTAAATACGTAGCCATTGATATTTATCAGTGCATGAATTAACTATGAGAAATCAATACGAAATGGCGTAAAGTCCAAAAGCAATAACGATCAGAAGCGAAGGCTGGTTTCAGAATATTTTTCCATACAAGATATTCATCATTTGGCATTTCCTTCACTATCCCCTTTCACTTGTACGCTTTGATGCGTGCCACTTTTCCCTACTAATTGTGAAACGCACAACACAGAAGTATTGTGGTTGGGCCCTTGACACCCGAGGTGGCATCTTCTGTCGCTAAAGCCTTAAACAGGCCATGCTAGAAGCAAAACTAAATACAGCAGTTTCAGTACAGAAAATCGTACGTCTTCCTTATAAAGACGATAAACATGTTAGTTGAATGACGCAAGCCGAGATGTGTTAGCATTCCGGTTCATTCATTATACATAAAAAAAATGTTGCATATCTGGCACTGGCCATGGCTAAAAATCAATCCTACTAATAATGCAAAAAGCTGTAATACGAGGGCAGTTCAATAAGTAATGCAAAATATTTTTTTCTGAAACGGGGGTTGTTTTATTCAGCATTGAAATACACCAGGTTATTCCCCAATCTTTTAGCTACTCAACACTATTTTTCAACGTAATCTCCATTCAATGCTACGGCCTTACGCCACCTTGAAATGAGGGCCTGTATGCCTGCACGGTACCATTCCACTGGTCGATGTCGGAGCCAACGTCGTACTGCATCAATAACTTCTTCATCATCCGCGTAGTGCCTCCCACGGATTGCGTCCTTCATTGGGCCAAACATATGGAAATCCGACGGTGCGAGATCGGGGTTGTAGGGCGCATGAGGAAGAACAGTCCACTGAAGTTTTGTGAGCTCCTCTCGGGTGCGAAGACTTGTGTGAGGTCTTGCGTTGTCATGAAGAAGGAGAGGTTCGTTCTGATTTTTGTGCCTACAAACACGCTGAAGTCGTTTCTTCAATTTCTGAAGAGTAGCACAATACACTTCAGAGTTGATCGTTTGACCATGGGGAAGGACATCGAACAGAATAACCCCTTCAGCGTCCCAGAAGACTGTAACCATGACTTTACCGGCTGAGGGTATGGCTTTAAACTTTTTCTTGGTAGGGGAGTGGGTGTGGCGCCACTCCATTGATTGCCGTTTTGTTTCAGGTTCGAAGTGATGAACCCATGTTTGATCGCCTGTAACAATCTTTGACAAGAAATTGTCACCCTCAGCCACATGACGAGCAAGCAATTCTGCACAGATGGTTCTCCTTTGCTCTTTATGGTGTTCGGTGAGACAACGAGGGACCCAGCAGGAACAAACCTTTGAATATCCCAACTGGTGAACAATTGTGACAGCACTACCGACAGAGATGTCAAGTTGAGCACTGAGTTGTTTGATGGTGATCCGTCGATCATCTCGAACGAGTGTGTTTGCACGCTCCGCCATTGCAGGAGTCACAGCTGTGCACGGCCGGCCCGCACGCGGGAGATCAGACAGTCTTGCTTGACCTTGCGGCGATGATGACACACGCTTTGCCCAACGACTCACCGAGCTTTTGTCTACTGCCAGATCACCGTAGACATTCTGCAAGCGCCTATGAATATCTGAGATGCCCTGGTTTTCCGCCAAAAGAAACTCGATCACTGCCCGTTGTTTGCAACGCACATGCGCTACAGACGCCATTTTAACAGCTCCGTACAGCGCTGCCACCTGTCGGAAGTCAATGAAACTATACGAGACGAAGCGGGAATGTTTGAAAATATTCCACAAGAAATTTCTGGTTTTTTGAATCAAAATTGGCCGAGAAAAAAAATGTGTTGCATTACTTATTGAACTGCCCTCGTATTTCCAAGCTCTAGGCGCTACAGTCTTGAACCGCGCGACCGCTACGGTCGCAGGTTCGAATCCTGCCTTGGGCATGGATGTGTGTGATGTCCTTAGGTTAGTTAGGTTTAAGTAGTTCTAAGTCCTAGGGGACTGATGACCTCAGCTGTTAAGTCCCATAGTGCTCAGAGCCATTTGAACCATTTGAACCATTTCCAAGCTCAGAAAACATCTATTATTTTCTTCACCTACGAAAATCTTTTTCAGTTCGTCCACAACAGAATGAAATAAAAAAAATGTTATATTTCCGATCATTTCATATTATCAGAGTGATAACGTCTACTTCGATTCAGCTCTAAACTTTTTTCGGACCTTTACACTATTAACAACATGAAGCCACCGCTGTCGGCGAGTACCGCCCCCTGGCGCCCAGTTTATGCACTGTCCACTCACAATGATTTTACCACCTACCAAGAGCCTGAATAACCATGTTTTGCAGCGTAGACCGCAGCGAGACGTAAGGAAGAAGTCAGTGAGGATTTCGACGGTTACGACAGTGATGTTAGCCGGCCATTGGTGCCGAGCGGCTCTAGGCGCTTCAATTCCGATCCGCGCTATTGCTACGGTCGCAGGTTCTTATCCTGCCTCGGTCATGGATGTGTGTAATGTCCGTAGGTTAGTTAGGTTTAAGTAGTTCTTAGTCTAGTGGACTGATGACCCCCGATGTTACGTCCCATAGTGCTTAGAGCCATTTGAACCATTTGACCGTGATGTTGTACCATGCTGACTCCAGTGCTTTTCACGGTTGAGCATCCACAGCGTAAACAGCCCGAATGATGAGGTTCCAGAGATACTAGATTGGGTTCAAATTCTGTAAGTTTGGTAGCCAGGGGAATGCGGTAAACCCACCATGGTGTTCTTCGAACCAAACACGTGTACTGCGAGTTGCGTGACAAGTTGCGTTGCCCTGTTGGTAGATACCATCATGCTGAGGAGAAACAAACAGCATCTAAGGAGGGACAGTGCTCCTAAGGTTAGATGAATACTTCTCTTGATCCATTGAGCCTCGTTGAATGACGAGATCAGCTTGGGAAGGCTAAGAAAACATTCGGCAGACAATAAAGCTCCCACCTCCGGCCTGGAACCTTCCGACCATTATTACAAGGTGTTTGCTTTCAAACGTCTCACGCCGTACACGCCAAGGGCGATCAGTTCGATTGAGCATAAAACGTGATTCATCTCACAATATCACCTTTCGCTTCGCCATTCAGTGGACGGCCAGTTGTGATACAGACGTGCCAACTCCAGAATTCATCGTTAATGAACAGCAATCAGCGTGGCTGCTATAGAGGCGTATACGTAACAAAGCCCGGTGAACGGTGGCTGACGAGACACTAACGGAAGCCCTTTGGTTCATCTGCGCGGGCAATTGCTCCACAGTTGCAGTTCTATTGCCCATTACATATTTCCGCAACCTTCGTTCATCTGTGGCCTGTGCTCCACTGCACCCCAGTGGCCTCGAGGTAAGTTTGGGATAGCACTATTTTGACATGCAAGTGAACAGTTTACAGACCTACCCGTTTCAGAAGCGATTCCTCCCAAGGCCGAAAGCCAATGATCATGCACTTATAGAAATGAGATGAATCGTTCTGTTCCACATTACAACTGCACTGCTTTCCGCGTCCCCCGGTAGGCTTTATATACCCTCCACTGCTAGCGTTGCCACTTACCGTCTGTGAGTGATTATTGAACTTGGACGTCGAACATAGACGGAGGTGATATTAATGTGAGTGCACTGTGTACGTCATGAATCTATTGACACACTGAAGCAGTGCTGGTGCTGCACAAATAATGCATTATATTTCTCACCTTGTCTTGTTTTCTTTTCGGACCCAAACACCCATCCGTAGACACATTAATGGTGGCTCCAACATTAGTGATAAGGCTGACTGTAGCGGTGGTTATGATGCTCGTCGCACCAGAGGTGGCATATTCTGCGCCAGGGACTACTGTTTGCATACCGCAGGCGCAGCTGATTTTGGTGCCCAGAGAGCTTCATAGCATCAGCATAGACAATACAGATGAGGCACGACGATCGTTGGTGGCGTTCGGTCGGACCAATGGTAGCGCCCACAGTGGAGAGCCCACTCTGTGCTGGTTCTGATGGGAGCAGGGAGTCGGGCGAAGCAGCATGAGGAGAGCCCTCAGCTGCCACAAGTGAAGACGTCTGACTGCGATCTCCTCACTGATTGGCGTGGCTCTGTTGTGGGCTCTCAGCACCCCCCCACCTCTCCCCCCCCCCGCCCCCCATCCCTTCACCACCACCCCCTTCTTTCGCCATGTATCGAGAAGATAAGGAACTAGAATTTTTGTATCGTTAAACTATGAATCTTTTTATGTTGTCTTGAGATGTTTAGCTTACAAATGGATGTGTTGTTAGCAGGTATCCTTGATATTAAGTTACTCTACATATATTGTGACTCAGGTATTACAGTTTGTTATTAAATGTTGTACTCAAGAAACGGCGTATACTACAGTTACAAGATCTTCCCTATATTGGACTAAGATTAATTAATGGAAGTCATGATGACCTATGTGCTTTACTGACATATTTTCTTCAAATATTGATTATGACTTCCTGGGTTTTTAGCATACCAGTAAATTGCGTAAGTATTTAACTATTTATTCACTGTTTAATTAAGTACATGATATGGTATTTTAGACACATTTTACTGTTAATAATTTCGATTTTGTTTTCAGATGTAATCTGAGCTTTACATGTAGGTACACGAGAATCTAGTATTACTCTTATTGTACTTTTCAGCCTTCCCATGTTTTAACTCTTTATGATTGTGTATTTCACAAGCTTATGGACGAGGTATTGAATAGGATTGGGGAGAAGAGAAGTTTGTGGCACAACTTGACTAGAAGAAGGGATCGGTTGGTAGGACATGTCCTGATGCATCAAGGGATCACAAATTTAGCATTGGAAGGCAGTGTGGAGGGTAAAAATCGTAGAGGGAGACCGAGAGATGAATACACTAAGCAGATTCAGAAGGATGTAGGTTTCAGAAGGTACTGGGAGATGAAGGAGCTTGCACAGGATAGATTAGCATGGAGAGCTGCATCAAACCAGTCTCAGGACTGAAGACCACAACAACAAACATGGACGTTGTATAATCTGTTTTGCTCCGCATTTACTTTTGTGAAGTCTATTATTGTGTTTCACTTGCGAATAGTTGTTTTTATAGTAGGTCGTTATGCATGTGGAGTAATAATATTCACGTCCAGTATTATCTACAGTTCTAATTATTGCGTTTTTACTCAGCGCTCCGTGCCCCCTGTGTTATGTAGGTTCGTAACTTCTCTGAGGTGTGGCTACATTATGAAGCTCCACATATCTTCATTTCTTTTCTTGCAATTTAATGAGACTACGTATACTTCGGGATGTTCAGTTATTTGACATGATGTACAATAACTCAAGTATGGCAATACTCTTCATTACGTTGTGCACTTTAGTAGTAATGGACAGTAGATGTTTTACTACGTTCTTTAATTCGATTTAATTATATTGGACTGCCGAAGATTCAATTATTCCTCTCGTTACGATATATGAGGTTTATATTTGACATTCTTGAGGCTTCGTTTATCGCATCTTGAGCTTCACTGCAGAAACGGAGGAAGAGGTACGTATTTATTACATATACTTTTGGTTAGTTTTGGACTTTTTGTACATCACTACAGGAACAAACGACGACTTACGTATATAATTCCGCCATACTTTTTCCATACGATTTGTATTAGGTAATGACTGCTTTTAATGACTTGACTATTCACTGTAGTTTTCACGCCTTTGGATATTAATACACTTTTAAGTATGTGATATTACAAGATTACTTGGCTTCAGTTCGTGCCTTATCCACTACGTTTGAGATTTTATTTCGTTTCTATGACATATATATGTAAAGAATATCTAGGTATTGTTCTTTTTTTGTCCCCTATTCACATGTAACAATAGCCTATAAAGTAACCTAGTACAAATCAGTCAGTAAAAACAATAGTCACATATGAATTACATACACATACAGGAATATCTAAATGTATTGACATACAAAAGGAAGACAATGAACTCAGAAGATTCCATAAGAAGACGAACCCAGGCAGGAACTTAGACCAACATGACGAGACGCTGAGCGCATCCTATGATATCCACGTTAACGTAGAGTAAGGTAGTGCTATTTGTACTACACCCAATCGTAATGTTAGAAAAAAAGCATTATATTAAAACTCCGCGCACCTAAAGTACACTGTGATAGTGGAAAAGAAGTGTAAAACGCGTCCAACAGGACCTTCAACGCAACACTGAACCCATTTTCCAGTTGTTAATGAACCAGACTCATTACCATATATTTAAAACATAAAGAAAAGAGCCAAATGAAAGTCGTTAATTATACAGCATTTCCTAGTTTGTCGGTCGTCTATATAACTCGTCACTGAAGGATGACATTAACGGCCGAGCGGTTCTAGGCACTTCAGTCTGGAACCGTGCGACCGCTACGGTCGCAAGTTCGAATCCTGCCTCGGACATGGATGTGTGTGAAGTCCTTAGGTTGGTTAGGTTTAAGTAGTTTTACGTTCTAGGGGACTGATGACCTAAGATGTTAAGTCTCATAGTGCTCAGAGCCATTTGAACCATTTTTGACACTAACGAAATGTGTCATTGTTGCTACAGGTATATTCCTTGAATTTACTCAAACACTGAACGCCTCAGCGTCACATGAAATCTGTACACGGGACAGCAGGCAGCTACCCAGCATGCGTTTTTCTCGTGGCCTGCACGCAGAACATGATGGCAAATCATTCACTTGAATTGTTTGGATCTATTCTTTAATTCAGTGTGACTGTTGGTATAGGACTCTTTCTGTAAATATTCGTACACAATAAACTAGGGGTGCACCACCAGAGAATCCGGTGTGTATATTCTCGCAGTCCAAACGCTGGACTGTGCTCAAAATAAACTGGCCCGCAGCTGGCTAGACGGCACTTAATAGGAGAATGCCCAGACGTACTGGCAGAGGTACCGCTGCCCGCGGCCACCATACGGTAGACGTGGTGCAGTTCAACTCAGTCTTCTTCACAAGCAATAAAAACGCTGAGCTGCAGATAACAAGTCTGAAGCGTATTAATGGGCTATACCAAATAAGGTAATCAGCTCATAAAGAATTGAGAGATCCTTCTAACGGATGAAGCACACAGCTGAGCAAACGACAGCAACCTATGTCGTTCTTCCTTCGGAACAAAGGAGTGAACTCACCCAGAGCTGAGAATGAGAATTTGGTTCTGTTCAAGTGCCAAGATATTCTGCGTGAGATCTACACAACGCAATCGTCTCAAAATTTACGTCGTCGTTGTTTAATAGTTTATCCAATAGAAACAGAATAAAATCTCTTACACCCCGGGATTAGACTGTAACAGAGTGATTATCCCACACATTCAAGTCATGGAGTTTAGTCTCTCTCTCTCTCTCTGTGTGTGCGTCTTCCTAACAACATCATCTGTTTTTTCAAGTGACTATCAACAGCATAACAGCTTACTTGTACTTGAAAAACGCATGACACCATGCTAACTTCTAATATTTATTTATTACGTCCTGTTTTGACCACTGTCCATCTTTACGGTAATTGTACAACGAAAACACAGAACAAGCGAAAAGTAACACCAAAACCGGCTAGAAGGTCTTATGAATTTAGTCAACTTCAAAAAAGTGGAAGATTACAGTAACGATGTCACATGTTACGTATGTCTTCACATACGAAGAATGATTTCCAAACTGTCAAAATGCGTAAAACAATGATCGTAAGTTTCTAGTTCGGAAGAAATAGGGCTCGATCTATAACTAGCGATACCTCGGCTGTCACGGTAAGGACAAACACACACACCCATGCCCGAGGGAGGACTCGAACCTCCGCCGGTACCAGCCGCACAGTCCATGACTGCAGCGCCTTAGACCGCTCGGCTAATCCCGCGCAATTTTGATGCTGGCAACATTGCTTTGTGTCTAGTACGTTTCGTGGCATTAATAGGATCATTGGTGGTTTTTTTCGTTGATACTTTGGAGATAATGCAATTTATAGCCATTTACCTACACAAAAAATGGTTCAAATCGCTCTAAGCACTATGAGGTTAACATCTGAGGTCATTAGTCCCCTAGACTTAGATCTACTTAAACCTAACTAACCTAAGGACGCCACACATATCCATGCCCGAGGCAGAATTAGAACATGCGACCGTAGCAGCAGCGCGGTTCCGGACTGAAGCGCCTAGAACCGTTAGGCCACAGGGACTGGCCCTACCTACACAAGTTACGCAGTTGTTATACTGGTGTGTTCGTGGACATTCAGGATACGACAGGGTTACTCTAAAGTGATATCCGTGGAGTATGTGTTTATAGCTTTTTGAGCCATGAACGCTGTTTGTATAAGAAGTTGTTGACTGTGACTGACATTGTTTATGTGTTGGAGGTCATTAGAATATATGTGACTTTGTTTAGGTGGATTTGCATTATCCAATGAACATTTGTTCATTAGGTTTTTGTTGCATTTGTTTACTACAGCTGTTCGGTTGCGCTTTATTAGGTTGTTTTGTTTGATTACCGGTATATCTTGTATCTGTTGGCGTTCTAGTTAGAAATATGCCAGGCTTCAGTTGCTTTGCTGGTGTAATTCTTCATACGGCTCCCCTCAGGTATATTACGTCAATGGAGTATGTAATTACTGCATTAAAAACATTTTTTAGTCACAAGTTGTGATTTTTGTTGTTAGTACTCTCATTATACTTTACCATCATGCTATGTATGCCATCATTCTGTGTATGTATACATATACAGGGGCATGCACATGAAACTTTGCGTCGCAACTGATAGCATGTTTTCAAAAAATGACGCTTGAATTGCTATACAGCTGTTGGTTTCAATTTTCGTATTTCAAGTAGTTCAGAAACCCGGTGGACGAACACTTGGAATTACATGCACAGATCACTTGCAATGGACAGTAATTATTACATGTTCTTATTATTACATGGATATGTAAACGTAGCTGACACGAGGACTCCGTCCTGTTAAAAGCTGTAAGTGCTGATTTTTTTCATAGTGAACCGTCGCTTGAGAACGTCGAAATACATCAAAATCGCAATCGTGGTGAATAAATAAATTTAATAACAGTCTTGATCGAAAATTTTCTCTTAAAAATTTCAAGTCTGTGGAAGCAGGCAAGCGAAAAGTAATGAAACAGCCCCTGATGTCTTTTCGAACCAGTATTCAGGACAGCTGGTGTGTACATTGTGGATAACCTCTTTGAAAACGAGTCATCGTCTCAGACGGCCTTAGTTACTCATTCCACCATAATCGTCAACTTATCCAAAATATACTTATGTACGAAAGTGTGTTTTAGCAACCTGCGCAAGCATTGGGACTGTAAAAGCAGCTTGATCAAGTTCCGAGTGTGAAAGCTTGTGCAAGTTTTCAAACACGTACACGTTTGAGTGTGTGTACTAAGAACCACTTCAACCATTCCTTAATCCACACGTAACGTTTGCTTTTTTGTTAGAGTTCCGTACCTCAGCCGGTAAAAACGAAACCCTTACAGATTCACTGTGTTGCCCGTCTCTCTGTCTGTCTGTCTGTCCGTCTGTCCGATATTTTAAAACGATTTTCCTCAGGAACTGTACACATCTAATGTTGAAATTTATGTCACGTACTGGCAACGGTCATCGTTGATGTAAAAAAGTCAATGGAATCAACAGAAACGGCCATTTATGTCAAATATATTGATAATCTGTAACTCACTCATTAAAACCTACAGCGTACTTTCCGGTAGTCTCGAATCGTGAAGTTGCTGAAGAAGCAAGGATTCTCGTTACAATGAAATGAAATATTCCGAGGATTGTTTATTTGCAGTTATATCACACGAAAAAAGGTTTTTGTCATTTATTGCCATACTATTGGTCCGTCCGTCTGCTAAGACGGGGTCTGGGTAGACGTATTTACTTTAATCTATGTGACATTTGGCGATATAAAAAGTGAAGCTTCTAAGTCAATGCAGTTAGAAGATACGGCAATTTGTGTCACGTATTTCGATCCTCTGAAACTCAATTATTAAAAACTTACGGGGAATCATAAAATTCGGTAGGAAGAAAGGTTTCACGGTGCAATTAAAGGAAAAATGTTAATATTATAATTTGAACTTACATCATACGTAGAACTATTTCCTTTGTCATCTGTTATCCTGCTTCAAACTAGAAATGAAAAAGTGTTGGAATCCCTGGGACCGATATCTTGCCAGTATCAGTGTCGATAACAGGCAAAAATTATCCCGGATTGCGTGGACTGACCAATACACAAAGTTCGTACGGAACCCTGAGTGCGCAAGTCCTAATCGCACCTTGCTTTTTTCTTTTTTCGTAACACAGACGAAAAAAATGCCAAGACCCATGGATCGCCGTCCGAGTTTGAGAATTTCTAGTAAACATACGAATGGTTGCACAATCATGCAAGCGTGGAGGCCTGAGGAAATTGTGCATGTTTGTGCAAGTGAGCTTTCCCATGAATAATTGCCAAGCTATATGCTTGAAAAGCCACTTTTATATTATAGAGGTCAGTTATCCACGACCTATATGAGTGCCTGCTTTCATGATTAACTGGTCGAATTTTGTTACGGTCAAAATGACGTAACTATCCATGTCATTGAATGCACTAAGATCAGACATTTCATCGAAATACAACGATGCTTGACTTGTTTGCATGGTTAATATCTCTAACAAATCAGAAGTTTGAGATTCCAAGCAGGACAAACAAGAATACTTGTGCATAATAGGTTTCTGTACCTAGTAAAAATGACATGAAGCCGGAATCGCCTATCGTATATGTCACAGACTCCCCTCGCCTCTTTCAATGGAGGAAATTGGTGGGTGTGGTTGGATTTTCTGCCAGCAGTTATTGGCGAACTGACGGGCCTAATAATGGCGTATCAATCTTTCTGAGCTACTCTGTTTGCTGTGTCTGCCCTTAATGTAGACGCTGTGGATGTAGCACTTACTGAGGTTCTATATCAATTTGCTACAAGCATGAAGATGTCGAATTACCTAATGCCTATCTTTGTATTAAAAGAGTAACAGGCTACATCCGAGGTGGAGTTACGCCATACAACCTGAATAAGATATTCGAATTTCTTCTTGATCAGCCGGTAGGTACGGTTATCTTGTTGGTAAAACAACAGTGGGGTAATCAGCTCATTTTGGAAACCATAACAGCTGTTCACAAATGAATATTTTAGAGTCTTGGCCGAGACGAGTACCACAGTTCTAAATATCATGAGGCAGCAGGAAACGCTCAAGATGTTAATATAATGAGAAGTGAACGTACGCAGGTGCATCTGCAGGAGGCTTATATCTTATAATATATTCTATTGAACACTTTGGTGCTTGCGTATGACACGTGGGGCTAGTGGATGGCGCTGGGATCGGTGTGGCAGATGGTTCCAGGTTCGGAGCGACCATGTGGAAAACTTCTGTGTCGATGGTGAAATGTTTTCTGCCACGGTCATCATACATTATATACCAATTGTACGAGTAAATGTGCCCTCCTTTCGACTCGTAGGTGGTTTTTAAACTGATGGAACTGCATAAAAACTATTTGGTTTCTTTACTCACAATTATGATACGAATGTGTAATTCTCAATAACAGTTCATAACGTCATCCTGTGGCAACCTCTGTATAAGTCAGTCTTTGGGAACACAGATCTGTTAATCTGTTGTGGGGATAGAGGGAAAACAGGAAAAAGATTCACTTATGTATCGATTGATCACCGTAAAATGACTTAATGAAAGACAGACAGCTGAAGGGCTCATGTAGATTTATGGAAGATAGTATCTCGCTACTGTTGCGGAATTTGGAATCAAACGTTCCATGATTTCCAAGACAAATCGTTAGAGAGAAGCTCTGATATTAAAGTTGTGAACCGACATGACTTCCTACAACTCGTACACACACGGCTCAGTCTCACCATATTGTGTTGGTGGCTGAAGTGCTGCAACCTCACTCTGCGGTAGCGCCAGCGTCCTTTCATCCAAGTTAGCATCATTTGTTGAAGATATCCAGAGAAGCTGTGCGAGGACCGCAGGAGGCTAGAAGCATCACACGAATTCTCTAGTTACTGTGCAATGGTGTCAGTCGAGGAACTCTCGCTTTAACACGTTTTCGTTATGCGGTAGCTCTGATTGGTTCGACTCTAATTCTTGTGAGCTCCGGCCACTAAAAAGGCGTCTCTGAGATCACAGGTTCCCCTCCCTAGACCATGTTTAACTTGGTTAAGTAATGTTAAGTAATGAAATTCTTCCTATGAGTTTCCACTTTCTTCAGGAAAAAGACATTCCTTGCTTTTCCTGTCTCTTTCTTCAGCCAATGTGGAAGCTTCCTTTTCTCGCTGCCATTTTCTCAGTCACTCTGAACAATGTTCCGTACAAACCATTATCCTTCCTTTTTATGTTTTTAAACAAAGTTTCTGTGTAGAGGCTACTTTTAGCGTCATCCCACGCATTTCAAAGACTGGAGAAGCATGCTTTTCACCTGCATGGTAGCAACCTCCATTGTCTGTCCGGAAAGTCGTGTCTAATTGCGCTCGCCGCTAAGGTCCCTCCTCTCTCCATCTCATAAGACGTTTTCCCAAGTTGTCAATATAGGAAGCTCTTCCTGTTACGGAATTCGGGTGTCGGAGCTCCAGGCCTGTTAGCTCTTAGCTGACCCTCTGCCAAGAAGCGTAATGGTGTGCCCAGCGTTCGGTTCTCTGGCTTTATCATCCAGTCTGCTTCTCAAGCATTTCCTTACTTCCCAACAATAAAAAATCCATTCTTATGCAACGGAAGCAACGATAACTAGTACATTTAAGACAAATGAATTGCGCAGGTCCTGGGTGGGGTTCTGATACGAATATGGTGAATCTGTGGGTCTGTTCCGAAAAGCGGTTCGATAGCACACCTCAATATTCCAACACCCAAGGCAGATATATGCTGAGAACACACGATTACCATTACATCCGTGTACAATCCTGTAATTAAGTGGTGGGGAAAGAAGATTTGTAAATCCTACATTCACAGAGAGCACAAACTGAAAAATTAGAAAAGTTATCATCTAACCAAACAAAAAATCAAATGCTCAAATGTGTGTGAATTGCTATGGGACCAAACTGCTGAGATTATCGGTCCCTAGACTTACATACTACTTAAACTAACTTATGCTGAAAACAACACACACATCGATGCCCGAGGGGGACATGAAGCTCCGGCGGGAGAGACCGCGCAATCAGTGATTTGGTGCCTCTAACCGCGCGGCCACCCCGCGCGGCGTATCATCTAACCCAGGTACGAAATGTACCTCTGGTTATTAAGTAAACAGATTATCCGTTTTGCAAGACCTCCATTTCTATTGTAACATTTTTTAAAATATCAATCATACGAGTTTTTAAAAAGCAAAAAAATCGGCTTTATGGACAATATTCTTTATTGCCTACTATGCCATATCATTATTGCACTCCTAATTTTTTTTTGTAATTGATGTTGTTGTGTAAGCATTGGCATGGAACACTCACATAAAGTTATCAGTGAAATTAACATTCGAATATAAATTTGCCTGGCATTAGGTGTAGGAACAGGAGTTTTCCCCGTATCGAGCTACGCGGATATACGAAAATGCACAACAGTAAATAAAAACTTCCATATTGCGATGTAAGGAGAATTGTAAGTAGTGTGTTATGTAATAAAAATTCCCTACCATGAGCACTTAAGTAAAACCCTGAATTGTTAAGGTCCGGAGTAATACATCATTATGTATGCCACAGAAAACATATTATTGACGTCACAATTAATTCTGTTAACAGTTCGCGTCATATATGATCATAGATGTGACGAAGCCTGCAGAAACAAGCGTGTACAATATGGTAGTACGATATCAGTTATGTTATGCAGGAAAACAAGTGAAATGACTTGTGTTTAAAACGGTCCTAATTACCATACGTTCTGAGTGACTGACCAACACGACTAAGTCTTTAAGAAAGTGTTGGGAGTCCGTAAGTCTTTAATGTACTCTACAACAGCGCCAGGTGTAACCAACAAGCATGAGTCAAATAAATTTCCTTCCCATGGTGTTTACTTAAATTTTGGTATCTGGAGTATACTACATTGTCGTAAGTACGTAATGACTTTGTATACATCAAGTCCACAATAACACCTTCCTGATTAAATATAACTCGAGATGGCACGCGAGTGCTGCCTAACGCTACTTCAAGCGTAATGCTTCTAATCTGAACGAATCTACTCATGAAAAGTTCTGACAGCTTGCTGAAATGATCAATGTTGCACATCTGCACACATACAGCCACATTTACAAAACAAAAGCACACTCAAACCCACAAATATCATAGGTGCTACTGTGGCAACAGCTACTGTCAGTTAACAATTAGACACATGTCGACGTGTGTGTAAGTAAAGTCAAATACGTTTTTTGTAAATTCAAGGAGAGAGTAAACAGTAAGGGTTGGCTGATGTGTTTTAACAGATCAGTGTAGCCAAAGCTCAGATCGATCATAATGGCCGAATGGTAGTTACTTTATGGAACAGTACCGTATGACGGACTGAATTCCTAACTGCAGAAACACAGGTTGTAGTTAGTAGTTAACTGCAGTGAAAGTTAACAGCACTTTTGCACCAAGTGTCAACTCAGTGTTGGTGTCAACTAAGTAAAATGTTCCGTAGCACTTCACAGTAAGTACCGCCTGGTACCTCATAGCGTCGTAGTATTATTTATTCACGTCTTCCATTTAGTTAACGACGTTTTCAAATCATTCAATTGAACATATCCCGCAGTGATTATTTTATCAAACACGAGTACAAAAGATATTACAACTTTCATAAAGCTATGTTTACCCTTGACTTCAATTCCATTAATCACTCCTTCAATCGCTCATGTCTTGTAATGACGTCTTTTTTTTTTGTTTTGCTCCTTTCTGCCACTCAGTATTTCCCGTTAATGGTGAGTGGCAACTTTCCTTCTCATAATATCTATCTGGGAGGACGGGGCGTGAGTCGTGCTTGGGTAGCTCAGTTGGTAGAGCACTTGCCCGCGAAAGGCAAAGGTCCCGAGTTCGAGTCTCGGTCCGGCACACAGTTTTAATCTGCCAGGAAGTTTCATATCAGCGCACACTCCGCTGCAGAGTGACAATCTCATTCTGGAAACATCCCCCAGGCTGTGTGGCTAAGCCATGTCTCCGCAATATCCTTTCCTTCAGGAGTGCTAGTTCTGCAGGGGTCGCAGGAGAGCTTCTGCAAAGTGTGGAAGGTAGGAGACGAGATACTGGCAGAAGTAAATCTTTGAGGACGGGGCGTGAGTCGTGCTTGGGTGGCTCAGTTGGTAGAGCCCTTGGCCGCGAAATGCAAAGATCCCGAGTTCGAGTCTCAGTCCGGCACACAGTTTTAATCTTCCAGGAAGTTTCATCCTATACATAAATCTTAAGCCTTGTGGCACCTTTGACGCCTCTGTCACCTTGGCATCCCAACCAGAGGCTTGTGTCGCTTGCGCCTGAAACAGGTTTGTCACGTGTCCAGTTTTCGACAGGGTTGCCCGGGAATTTGTTGTACGGTCCAGAATCCCGGTTAAAGGCAAACATTACACACTTTTACCCGTCTTGTGCCAAATTTTCGAATCATACGAAGAGAAGAGTAAGAATGATGAGTGAATTTCCTTCCCCAAACGCTATACATGATTCAGAATACACACTTGCTTATTAAAATATGATTTATTGATTATTTAAGTTGTCAGCGCATTTTCGTCCACTTCGAGCACTTAGCAGTAGATTCCTGTAACGATGAACATAGTTCATCCCGAACCGGAGGAGCCACTGGCCCCCGTGAGATGAGACCATGTCACTGTTGGTGGCGGACTGAGCTACCGTGGCTCCCGTCAGATGGCGGATTGCGCGCTCTTTGCAGTCGTGAGTGTATGTGACTGGTTGGACTTTTAGACCAGGTATGTTTGATATGCATAATATATTCGAGTGATATTCAAACGTTGAAAATATATTTTTGTCACAAAGAAGGCTCTTCCTAAGGTGGAAGTGAGTGTTTTGAGCGAGCTATTGTTAAACAATTAATTTAATATATTAGTGCCAATGAACCATTTCAACTCTATTTCTGATATCAAAATTGCGTCAGCTCTGCCTTTGTTTCCAGCATTAGCTAATAGGAACACAGTGTCCTGAGGAGAGATGAAAACCCGCGTCTACGTGTTAGGGGCCTTGGTTCGCAAACACACAAACAGGAAGTCGCCTTTGGGAGAGACTGAAGCAGGAAGCGAGTCTGGAATTTTCCAATCAATAGAATGCCGCTACTTGGCGCTTTGTTTGTTACCGCGAGACTGAAGGAAGCTCATATCCGGTCTGTGCTTGGTGACAATTAGTATCTGCAACTAAGACACGGGGTGGTTTTCCACTTGCGTGGCGGCGCCTAGACGATAGACATGCAATCGCTACTGTACCGCACTCTACTCCATTCCTTGGTTCTTACAGTTATTAAGCCATCAGAAGCACGGATAGGGGGGCTGCCGATGTGAGCTCAACCTGTCTCCTGCAGACTGATTAAATAAAGAATATTCATCACTACATTATTGGCACCGATTTGTATGTTGTGTTACGTTGTGTTACGACACCCTTTCTCTCCAACACAGAGGTTTCATCCCGCCAATTTTCTATGGGTGGTAGAGGGGGTGAGGCATTGATGTGGGACATCCTCTGGTGGTGGCATTTTACACTAGCTCACTCGATCCCTGCCAGTCACAGTGAGCAAACACTAAAATTCTTTCAACAACTCTTCCATTCTGCAAAAGCGTAATTATATAATCAGGATATTTACTTGCTAAATGTGAACTGTTCCCACTAAATCAAGAAATTCTATCCGTGAAAACCGAATTTTATAAATAAACAGTAAATCTTTTGCTATGTAATTAGCATTCGCCCCAATTTCCTATCATGAGTTCCTTCCTCTCCTGCAATGTGTCCTTTTACTGCCAGCTTCCAGATTGGGATCAGGAAGGTGAGTGGCTGGGTATTTCTGAGAAGGAAGAACTACACCACTTAGCCAAACAATAAGTTACAGTAATAAATCAGTCAAGTTCAGATGCACACAGTTAACCGCTTATGTTTTTTCAGGGTAAAGAAGGGTGTTATACCTGGAGAGAAAGGGAAGAAATGATTAAGCTCTAATCATGTAGTCCCACGATCTGGTGGATGACACAGCGTTGTCGCGTTTCTCAGTTCTAGTCGCGTTTCAGTGGCTGTCTACATCTGCATCCAAAGTCGCCTACTCCAATTAGTAATGTCACATACGCTAGTAGGATTAAGAAATATCATGGTATGTTGCTTTGGTTTCGAAGCCTACGTGCTGGTATTGCTCCCATCAAGGTCCATATGGTCAGCCCAATTCCCTGGCACACCAATGGTTTCAGATTATGCAAGATGTAGGTTAAGCGGGAAGAGGTTGCAAATCCAAAGGAAAAGAAATTCTCTTCTGTACAGCTACACTATTGATGACAAACAGCTGGAGACAGCGTCTGCCGTGAAATATCTAGGTGGTCCAGAACAACCTTAAGTTGAATGATCATATAAAACAGATAGTGGGAAAAGCAGACACCAGATTCCGGTTCATTGGAAGAATCTTAAGGAAATGTAACTCATCCACGGAAGAAGTGGCACATAAGCCGCTTGTTCGGCCGATTATTGAGTATTGTTGATCTATCTGTGATCCCTATTAGGTAGAACTCATAGAGGAGGTAGAGAAGATCCAATGAAGATCGGCGCGTTTCTTCACGGGATCATTTAGATGGCGAGAGACCGTTAGGAGATGCTAAACAAATTCCACTGGCAGACGCTACAAGACAGTCGTTGAACATCACGGAGGGATCCACTGTTGATATTTCGGCACAGCAATTTTCAGGAGTCGGACATCATGCTACTTTCCCATACATCTCGCGTATTGACCACGAGGAGAAAATTCGAGTAATTAGGGCCAATACACACACTTACCGAAAATCATTCTTTCCTCGCACTATTCGGAGGTTGAATTGGGTTGGGGGGATCAGATAGTGGTACCGAAAGTGCCCTCCACCACACACCATTAGATGGCTTGGGGAATATGATGTTAATGTAGATTAATGCTCTTTTGTTTGAGGAGCACTATGCCTTTAAGGAGGAAACTTGTTTTCATCGGGTCGCAAAATGAAACTACTCTATGATCGGTATAAACTTAATTTTGACCATTAGTTCTTTCTAGAATCTGGGTTACTACACAGCACAAATGAATCTGTTGAAGTGTTGATAGGAACTGGAACTGCAGATAACGCCACGACCAGCTATGCTTGTCTGCGGTTGCTGTTCTACACCTCGTAAATATGAAGTCTTCGAGAATTTTCGATTTTGGAATCTTCCCCTGCCTTGGCTCGATATGCCAAATCACAGCGAAAATCGCACCACAGAGAATAATTTTCTTAAATGGACGGAGCGTGACGCTCATATGTCCTGACGACAAGCATCTTCTGCAGTTCCTAGAATTTGTGAATATGCGATAGGAGTCATTATTGCGTGACACCAGTGAAACAAATCGCTCTACTTCCTTGCATAACTGTACAAGCTAAACTGCCTCATGCAGGACTGAAGCCAACGCCACTTTGACCTCCCTTCTTTTATGCAGGTTGATGCTGCCAATGAATACACCTACTCTCTCATCTCTGCCTATTCTCTTAATGCATCCAATTTCACTTGCCCCAAACCAATAATATACGTACTGCAAGAAATCGTGTGAATCTTATCTGTGAATATTTGAGGATCACCCCTTATCCCTGCCTTCAATAAGACACTGTGTCTCTGCAGTAACTTACGTCTCTCTTGTCTGAATATCTCTCAGAGAATCCCTTAGCTAATATGTCAAACATGTCGTCACTCTCCAAACTTACCAATGATTTCGCGTATACTACTGGTCAAAAGTTTTCGATCAGCCATAACAAAACCTGTTTACTTCATTTTAATGCGCAGACACACTTCACAAACTAAATACCCCAATAAAATACATATTTTCTCCATCTATTACAATACAGAGTGGTTTAAATTTCAGCCTTTCCGTTGAATCCACCCTTTGCCCTCAGAACATCTGCACGAACTCTTGGCAGTCTGGAGATAAGATTTTGTTGTGTTATTGAAGATATTGCACTCCAACAGGACTGTAAATTATTCCATCTTCAACAATAGAAGACATCAATTGCTCAACTCTCTCTCAGTTTCATCCCATAAGAGTTGATTAGGAATTAAGTTAGATGACTGACTTGACCTAATCATATTCTCCATTTTCCATCATTTCTCTCTCTTCTATTGACATCCCATTTGGCACAATTTAGAAGCGTGCTGGTAATCACTGCCCTGCTACAGAACAAACGCATGACCGTTACGTCTCTTACGAAACGGAACCTGTGATAACCCTCCTTGTGTAATGTTCCATTAATTGTCACTAGTTCACCGACGACCATAAGTAAACCATTCACACATCATGACCAATTTCCCCCTCCCCCCCCCCCGCTCTCCGTTGGCGTCATACTCTGTCTGATCATATGTACTCCGCGAAGTCGACGAACTATTCGTAACATTCCGAAACTGCTTCCAAATACTTCAAACTTTCATGCATCCATGAGTAACACTTTGAACCATTGTTGCACGCTCCATTTTTTATGTTGCTGTGCCCACTGAAATATTTTCACCTTACTTTGTTCGCATAATAAAGATTTCTTGATCGATGCACACCCCCTTAACCGTAGCTCACGAAGACGGCATTGCACTGTTGAGAGAAAGATTGAAACTGATCGCATATTATTTACTTCCTTGCGAACTTCAGGTGCAATACGTGTCGTATGATGTTTACTCTTACACACGTGGACTGATCGTTCTTGTATGATGTCACTCGGGGTGTTTCACAACACGAAACACTTGCGTTGGAACCAGTTTCTTGAAGTGCTGTAACGTATACACCTCTGTAAATTGGACTACATCAGCTTTTGTTGCTACTGCCCCAGCAGAATAGCCTTCCTGCTGCAGAGCAACAATTACAGCACGTTTTTCAATTCCAGTCGCCTGCTGTCGTTCCATTATGAGGTAGCAGGGCATGAAGCTGATCGAGTATAGAAATACACTGCTAGATGCACACAATGTACTTGAAACAGAAACCAGCTGATTGTTGAAGGAATGAGTCCTATTCTGATAAGACATCAGGGAATAGCTTACGTAGTATTAGAGGGAGCTGTGAAAGAAGACAGAGGTAGGTATGCATCCAGTATATAATAGATGATGTGGTCTGCAAGTGCTACTCTGAGATGAAAGGTTTGGTATAGGAGAAGATTTCGTGGCGTTCAGCGGTAAAGTAGTCAGAAGCCACATACTCAAAAAACTTTATACTCTGGGTGTCTCGGCACAGCGGTTACAAACTTTGAGGAGAGATACGCATAGACGATGAGAAATAACATAGCAATGGATGGTCGGAAAAGCTTTCCTGATGCAGTAGTAGCAACACAATACACACAAAAGGAGGGACACGAGGAGGAAGAAAAAAGTTTATCATGCTTAGTACAGCTACAATGGTGGGACGTCTGTGACTGGTGTACGTGGTAACTGTACAACGTACACCGCAACATGAGATGACGCAGCATGTGTGCGGGCGTTGCAGCTGCGCACATTGCTATGCTTGATTACGCGTCCCGACAAAATGGAAGTACAGTGGCGCAATACACGAAAGTGGATCTCGTTGATATTCATCTGGAATATTGAGCCGGTGATGGGACAGTCGAACAGAGGTTGTACGCCCAACGTTACGCCACGAGGCAAAGGCCCTGTCACATCTCCTTTGCACGCTTGCACAAGAGGTTATCCAAAAGGGCATCCCCCCAGCGATGAAACACATCAACGTGAGCGAACAGTAATAACGGTAGTCAACGAGGAGACTCTGTTGGGGCTCGTACACAAGAACCACGATGCCATTACTCTAGCTGTCGTCAGTCGTGTCGAGATTTCCCACAGTTGTGTCTGGCGGATCCTGCTTGACAACTCCTTGACCCGGATCACACCCACCGCGTGCAGCTAGTGGCCGAAGACCATTTTGCTCCACGACTGGCTTTCGCACCGTGGTATTTGAAGACGCACACAACAGATCCACATTTCCCAGCCATCATTTTATTAACCGAGAATGCAAACTTCTCTTCTATCCAGGTTCAATTAGCATCATTTCCGTAACTCCACTGCTTGTATTTATCCTTCTTGCCTTTTGGGTTAGAACACGGAGATGTTTCATTCTGAAGCTTATATTTGAATTCAGTATTGCCGTTTTTAAAACCAGTAACTGCTTACTCTCTTTGCCAGTTTTCATTTTATTGTTACTGCATCCAAGAATTACGTCGAAGATTTCCTGGTTGATCGATTATATCATCATACTTTGTACGTGTACACAGGATATTATTAAATTTTCATCCGACATTTTTGCTGACGACCTTTCAGCCATTCACAATGTGATCACGCGTAGGATTATTAAATTACTTTAGACAGTTTTCACCTACAGAGCGGGTGAACCGTTGTCGGCCGAAATATTAGAGCAAAAATTAATAATATTACGGATGCCCGCCCGAAAAGAAAGTAAAATACGTTCTACATTGCTTACTTTACCTTATCTTATATGTAACGGTCACTTTTCTTTCGAAGTTAATCCAATTACCCCAAGAGCTAATTATTTAAAATCTGATAGTAATAGAAGGGATATATTCATTGTTATTTGCACTCCGTTATACGGATTCCATGGCTGCCTGTTTTTGCACTGATTTAGTTTCTATGGTAATGTTATTCCAAGTAAATGTGGTAATAGAAAATGTACAGATTTCAAGAATTTTATACAGTTTTCCGTAGCAGTTTGAGAGTTGTACATCGTTACAAGAATTTTGGTGATTGCACCAATGATATATTACTTCAATTAATATTGATTTGTTAATGTATCAGTAGTAGCTACACTTATAGTAAAGAATGCAGCTTTTCAGTACTGTTAATCACTAAAACTATTTCTTCCGTATCTTATGCAGCAAAAGGAAATCATAGATCTTAAATACATTTCAAAGTAAAACAAAAATCAAATATGAAAAAACAAAAAAGAAGTTAAAAGTTCATCATTCTTCCGACGTACATGCCTTTTAATACAGTACTTCAAGTCTTAAAGTTACATGGAAGACCTTTTAAGAAGTTGGATGCATGTATTCATGTATAAATTCCCATGTGACAATTTTAGCACATTCCCCCCTCATTTATATCCTACGTCTCCACAAGGAACAACACCACATGCAATATGAGATAGTGGATATGGGCGATACTGTAAAGTATGTTAGACCGTTCGGGTGTAATTTAGGTTCTTTATAGAAATTGTTATTCTGAATTTTTTCAGATGACTTTCAATGAAACTGTCAGCATGATTTCCCACAGTGTCTACGTGCGTAGACAAACGTAGCCTTAGCATGACGCTACCATTTACGGAACTTTGCTTTCAAAACCACCCACACACGTCTTTTGGCAGCCAGTAGGGAGACATGGTTGCTAACCGCGTGCTCTGAAATGTCGAGTCGCTTTCTTGTACTTCAGCCTTCCAACAGAGCAGAGGGCTTTACACTGTCTACCTCAGTCTCTCTCTACCACCAACTCATTTAGGCATGAACAACCTTCTCTCCCTGTGCACATAACGAAAGATCACATAGACTGGCTGCCGCTATCACAGTCTGGCTTGGACGAGCCCTTTAGCATTCCGAGTAGCTAGAATGTATCTGTAGTTCAGTTTCTTCAAGTTTTTACGTCATTCAGACTGCCATCCATAACCATCGTGGCCAAGCTACCACATCCGCGGCCATACAGCTGTTAGCTATTCTTCGTGGCAAAAAGGGAAGCACCAAAAGGGGATTAGGGAATAAAATGAAACGTCTCGGATTGAGTATGTATACAGTTTTATTTCAGCGGTTAAGCAGTCCCGTGAAATTTACGAATATCTTTTCAGTATTAGCTGATTCACCAGTACGACGTTGCGCCCCGACCCCCTTCCTGATTCGGTGGGGAAGGGTATCATTAAGCCTTTGACTCTAGTGGCTAGCTAATTTACAACTGTAGTAACTATCCTTTGACATACTGGACATTGGCACTAGTACAGAGCTGACAACCGAGCTGGTCCAAGAGATGCTCCATTTGGAACAGATCCGAGGATCAGCATCCTGCAGATAGTTTATAGGGACACATTCAACTGTCCTGTTGAAAATGGCACCATAATACAGTCACATGAGAGGTGCCACGTTTGGATGCTGGATGTCCGTGACGCACCATTGTGTCTGCAGAGATCCCTCAACAGCCAGCCTTGACGTCAAGTCCCCACTCCTCTCAAGACCAAGAATGAGGAGTGCGCCGTTGTGACTCTGCGAAATGCTGAGACAATAACGGTCATCCGATTTAGAGCAGAACCGCAGTTCGTCACTGAACACAATACGACACCATTGATCAGCAATTCATGCTTCCCAGTCAGTGAACCATTGCACACACAGGCGTCTGTGTTGTGGTGATAACGCAGGGACCGTAATTCCGCAGTACGGCTGCTGCTCGACTCCGACCAATGTTGTGGGATGACTCAGTCCATTATTTGTCCTCGGGTGAGGACTAGGGTGGGTTCTCTATGTAGGATATCCCGGTCCAGTACTCAAATGTTAAAATATTTTACTCACACAGGTCGAGGACAATACAAGAACGAATAGTCAAATGCCCATTGCGACCAAAAAGATATTATAGTTAGATGCACTTAAGCGGCAGAGTGGTTGTTTTAATACCGTAGCGGAAGGAGAAGAATCGTACCGGCTAAGAGAGCACCTCCATCGCCGTGGGTGACGCGCAGCAAACCGAATTACTCTGGCTAGTGGCAAAGTGTTTTTATCGGAAGGTGATTACAGATACAGAGACTGAAATTACATGTGCAGTGAGGATAAAATGTTCAAATGTGTGTGAATTCCTAAGGGACCAATCTACTGAAGTCATACGCCCCTACACTTACACACTACTTAAACTAACTTGCGCTAAGAACAGCACACACACACATGCCCGAGGGAGGACTCGAACTTCCGGCGGGAGGAACCACGCAATCCGTAGCATGACACCTCAAATCACGCATCCACGCAGTCGTTATAGCGTGTGCAGATTATTACAACAGTGTGTGATGATATTCCTATGCTTTTCACCTGTGCTGAGATCGTGAATAGAAATGTGCGCCAATGGTGGTGGCTGTATCCATTTGTGTTTAATGAAAAACCCCTATTCTATGATTAAACATAACTGAACAGCAAAATTCCAGCTGAAACAACTCTCGTAGCGGTCAAAATCGATTAGACGTTAACCATTTGATCATTTAAATCAAGGGTAGGCTGCTACATTATTCGACCGCTAAGAATACCAAATTAAATCGGGCGTGTTTCACCTCACATTCCCATGCAGTCTGACGTTGGGCCGTTGTCACATATGGGTGTCCCACTTTATGTTGAACATTTCGACCGGCCGACCAAATACAGACCCACAGAGAAGCCAGTTAACAAACGGTGTCAGGTACTCATCTCGCAAAATCCTGCGAAATGTACTCCAATCGTAGTCATCACATCTGACGCTGTTTGCGCACCATATATAACCTAGCAGGCATGCTGACAACACTAAATACGAACAATCCTAATGCTCACAGGTGACCGTTCTACCTTTTACAGAGATTTGCAATGCTTATTATTTACACACCCACCGATAGTGCGTACGTGTACGAAGTTACATTGATATTCGACTTTGTCTTCTGGGTACGGCAGCTGTACTGGTCCCCTGGAAACGAGAAGTAGTTACTTATGGTCGATATGAAACCCTTAAACGGATTGTTATTCTGTGTGCAAAAAGGTATGTAAAGACATTTATTATCTCACTGTAATGTAAATGGAAAGCAGTATCCATATATTACGATAACCTATGTTTGTAGTAAGAAATCTGAGAACAGCTAAGACAATGGAAATAGATTTTCAAAATAATTTTGCTCTGGTTCCAATCTTCCTATGACTAAGACGTGGGTGGAGAAGTTTGTATCTCGTAATGTATTTCTGGTAAATACATACTGTTATTTATAACCGAACCACATATTTCAGTAGCTGTAACATGCCTACATGTGTGATACTTAAATTGCACGTTTTTCAGGAATTAATAACGTATGGTACAGCGCGAGTTTTAATAAGCATTGTTGCCTGGCGAGGCGGCGGATTCTTATTCAAATTACTCCAATATTAAGTGGCGTAAAGCAAAGGGGAGAGTGCTTACGGTTAATTTCTTGAGTAAACATACTAAGGTAAACTTAATTTCATTCATTTTGCAAAGAGTCGGATCGATATCAAGATTGATTCTTGTGTTTGCCGCTTGGGGAGGTTTCCACAGTTAAGAAAGTGCTCAGCTTTGAATTAATAACAAGTGTCCCACGCAAAAGGTGATTCTCCACAAGAAACTACGACAGTATAATGTAGTAGGTTTCATGTGAAACGACATTCTATCACAAACCTGAGATACTTCAAAAGGTAAAAGACCAATGTGCTTCATACAAGCTGTTTCTAATTTGTTTTACGTCTATACAGACACTCCAAAATGATTTATTTATCGGGTACTTAAATAAAGAGAACCTTAACAGCATCAAAAATATTAATACTCGCCCGAGATAAGAAGCTGTAGTAAGATAAGAAGCTGTAGTGAGATAAAAAGTTGTAGTGAAAATGTTGTATGTAGCCTGATGTGATCATACGAAGTATTATTAACAGCAGAAGTACTCACACACACGCACACACACACACACACACACACACACACACACACACACACACACACACACACACACACACCTCGCGCGCGCGGGCGCACATACATGATTCACACACATACACATCCAAACAGACGAATAAATCGCTACACCGTGTATTAACAAGTGGGAAATTTCGGAAGATTAGGAGAAAATTTGGTACACAGACGTGAAATGAATTGTTTGTAAGCTCAAATTTTAGCAGATGTCTGTCAGGCACGCCCTCTTCAGATATGGCAGGCTTAGATCAACACACAGCATAACATCCATGTGACAGAGTCGGTTTGCTAATGGCTTGCAGCAGGATAAAGTTCCATTATTATTATTAGGGGAAACATATTGGCATGGGAACATATTCATGCTCTTTTTTAACTGGGAGTTCACCTGTCATTCCCACAAGCTGCTCTAACTGTGTCTCACTCACACCCACTAGTCCATCGCTATGGCAGTAAGTCTCATTCCCATTCACTCCTAATTGCCAATTCTAACTCACTCATTCGGCCCAACTCATTGTCACTATCTCCATGTGACTCTCCAACTATCATTGTCTCCTGTCTCACAGCCACAATCGCTTTCGTTCTGTCCTGCTACTACTGTCTCATCTCACTGTCACTGTCTCCCTCTTGTTCTCACCTACAGGTACTCTCTCATTCATTCCTTCCTTCCGATAGCTGCTGTCTTTTCTCACTGTGACTGTCTATTTCTTCCTCGTTATAACTGTCAGTCCCTCATCATCACAAGGCTCAATATCTTCCGTTTCTGCTTCTCTTTATTGCTCTCCCACTGGCACTGTGTCCTTTACTCTTTTCTTCGCACTGTTCTCTTACTGTCTACTATGTTCCACTGCCCCTGTGTACCTCTCTTCCTCTGAGACTGCCATTGTCACCTTCGCTCTTTCTGTACCATGACCACTAGCTGCCACGTTCGATTATTTGTTACTTCTCTGTCTCTTTCCCGCTGCCACTGTCTCCTTCTCTTTAAGCATAAAAAAGAGCGAATATTTTCGCATGCCAATATTTTTGAGAAAATTTTAAAGGTGCTGAGGAAGGTACGAGAATATAGCAGCTGCTACTTCACTTATCAGTCACACTTTTAATAAAGATGAGCATATTACCTTTCTTTGTGCTGCGATAGCAGCATTTTTCCGCTGCTTCCCACATTTTTCCTTCCACAGCAGGGCATGTAACTCATACGAAAAGAATTTGATAGGTTAGAAAAATTCTGATATTTTACTTATGCGAAATTGAAATAATGCAAAGTTAATTTTATTCATCAGCTGGCTTTCAAGAACACAAAAATTTGCATGTCCTTGAGCACTATAACTTAGAGACCTCGCAATCCTTCTGATGATAAGAGACTCTTTGATAACATTTCTCCGTGCAACGTCACCACTTTACCGCCTCATACCACATTTTACGTGCTTATTTTACTTGCGCAATTTTGGTCGCATTGAACCTCTGTGTCTCAGAAATGGATAGAGATACCTAGAAAATTTTCTAGGTTTTTCGAGGCTGGAATCTAGAAAACATATCCTAAAAGCTACAGCCATTGTTGTGCGTAGTTGTCTTGCAATCCAAAACTCAGATTTGGTGAACTTCTTACGGCAAAAAGATCGTGAAAAACGATTTTTTGGTGGTTCCTGGGGAATGCTCAGGAACTTACGCAAATGTGTCATTCATTCATTCATTCATTCGTTCATGGATGTACCCTGTCAGTGTAATTAAATAATATGTTTGTCACGGGTATTTTACGTGTGCGAGAAGGGTAACTTTGAATACCTGTATCTCGGAAATGGACAAACATATGTTGAAAATTTTCAAGTTAGGTCAGACTCAGGATCTTTTGAATATATTGACAGTATTTCAGGTGTTTGTTACGCTTGGCCTTCTTGCAATTCTCGGTTAAGTTTTGGTCAGCTGGTGGCGGCGAAGCTATGGTAAAGAACTCTGTACTGAAGGACAACTACACTAAGACAGTTCTTCTGTTGGGTGTACAAATGGTACTTAGCAAGGAAGGATACCCAACACGTTTGACATACCTTTCTATCAACAATAATATCGAAGGTATGAGTACCGGAAAATCCCGTTTTTATGAGCGGCGTTTTGGAACACACTGGTAAGCATGCTGTTACATGTATAGCAAAATTATAATGACGTAACGTAGATCGGTAATATAGGCAAACAAATACTGTTCCAATGAGAATTATAGTGAGCTGAATGCAGGATAGTTAGGTATATACGAGATTTGTAGTTTTAGTTTTCGAACGTAGTATGACTGTTTCTGAAGCAAGTGATTCGATTATGAGTTGCATTCAAGTTCAAAGGCTTCCGATTTCTTTTCTCCGGACTGGAAAGAGATAGGAACATGCACATTGTTTTAAAATGAGGCCCGTTCATTGTCAATACGTCCCAGAGATGGCAGCACCGTATGGCAGATGGAATTTTACCGCCAGCGGCGAGAATGAGAACTGTTTTAAATACTTAAAATGGCGACGTTTTCCTTACTTGAACTCGTTTTCTGAATTTGCGTGGTGTGAAACCAATTGAAATTCATCGACAGTTGAAGGGGACATGTGGTGATGGAGTTATGGATGTGTCTGAAGTGCGTTCGTGGGTGCGACAGTTTAATGAAGGCAGATCATCGTGTGACAACAAACCGAAACAACCTCAGGCTCACACAAGCCGGTCTGACGACATGATCGAGAAAGAGGAGAGAATGGTTTTGGGGGATCGGCGAATGACTGTTGAACAGATCGCCTCCAGAGTTGGCATTTCTGTGGGTTCTGTGCACACAATCCTGCATGACGACCTGAAAATGCGAAAAGTGTCATCCAGGTGGGTGCCACGAATGCTGACAGACGACCACATGGCTGCCCGTGTGGCATGTTGCCAAGCAATGTTAACAAGCAACGACAGCATGAATGGGACTTCCTTTTCGTCGGTTGTGACAATGGATGAGACGTGGATGCCATATTTCAATCCAGAAACAAAGCGCCAGTCAGCTCAGTGGAAGCACAGAGATTCACCGCTACCAAAAAAATTTCAGGTAACCGCCAGTGCCGAAAAAATGATGGTGTCCATGTTCTGGGACAGCGAGGGCGTAATCCTTACCCATTGCGTTCCATAGGGCACTACGGTGACAGGTGCATCCTACGAAAATGTTTTGATGAACAAATTCCTTCCTGCACTGCAACAAAAACGTCCGGGAAGGGCTGCGCATGTGCTGTTTCACCAAGAAAACGCACCCGCACATTGAGCTAACGTTACGCAACAGTTTCTTCGTGATAAGAACTTTGAAGTGATTCCTCATGCTCCCTACTCACCTGACCTGGCTCCTAGTCACTTTTGGCTTTTTCCAACAATGAAAGACACTCTCCGTGGCCGCACATTTTCCAGCCGTGCTGCTATTGCCTCAGCGATTTTCCACTGGTCAAAACAGACTCCTTCGCCGCTGCCATGGAATCATGGCGTCAGCGTTGTGAAAAATGTGTACGTCTGCAGGGCGATTAAGTCGAGAAGTAACGCCAGTTTCATCGATTTCGGGTGAGTAGTTAATTAGAAAAAAAAATCGAAGGCCTTAGAACTTGAATGAACCTCGTATTTTTTAAGTTTTTAGTAGAAATATTGAATTTCTCATCTACTCACATTTTTCTGAATAACTCTATCACTTCACTTCGTTTATGACTTCTAAAAATCACAGTAACTATCGCTTGTATTTTGAGTCGAACATCAACTTCATATTCCTAGAAGCTAATTCAACAGAGTTAGAAGCACACGAGAATTATGTTCCCGGAAAAACAAAGACTGCGTGAAATGCATTTTGTAGCTTCATTCGAATAGCAGAATGTGACCAGCTGCGGTTAATACCTAAATAACTTCCCGTTTTATCTGATTTTGTAATTCACATTTTCTACGTAATGTATCGTTTTCCAGTGTAACAACAGACTACTCAGTTGAGAGTTTGGAGCTTTCTCATTAGGAATAATAAATGTGCTAATGCTCCGTGCTGAATCCAGTATCTCAGCCCGCGTACTAGAAAATACAGTTAAGATAAACGCCACGTAGCTCACAGCTAATGCGCTAATACTTTATGCTTTTTAATTAACTTGCTTTGTATTAGCATGTCAGCTGAAGTGATGTAAGGCGCACTGTAAGGAATTTACGTTCTCAAGTTCCTGACCTCGTTGGGTAAAACATTACAGTAACCTCAGATTTTGAGCTTTGTTCACGGAATCGTGTATAACTTTCCGCTTTCAGTTACAATTTGAAAGCGTATTCATAAGCTCATTCACGCAAACACTTCCATTTTCTGTCCACTTTTTTTGGCACCAAAGGAATGTAATTAAGCCACTACTTGTAAAAGCCCGCAGGATCGTCTAAAAGACTTGAAGTTGTTTTATATGAACTGTACGTAATACAGCAACGTGAGAATTTAACGAGAATCGTCTGAAGACAGAAACACCGTTCTCGTATTTCCTTTTGTTTCGCTGTGATTGGGAAAGCAGATATTTTCGTGATATATATTTTATGTGATTGGTCGGCTGAAATGGCTCTGAGCACTATGGGTCTTAACTGCTGAGGTCATCAGTCCCCTAGAACTTAGAACTACTTAAACCCAACTTACCTAAGGACATCACACACATCCATGTCCGAGGTAGGATTCGAACCTGAGACAGTAGAGGTCTTACGGTTCCAGACTGTAGCGCCCAGAACCGCACGGCCACTTCAGCCGGCTATGTGATTGTAGTCCAAGTTTGTTTCCAGAACGTTTTTATTACAAACATAAATGCCAACGGAAAACATCCCTTTATCTCTTCCCCTTAAAGCATGTATTACGTTACTTTCTTGGAAGAAAGGCCTCGTTCACGTGGCCAACAGTAGTCACAAAAATATGTCATTAGACCGCATCAGATACCGTCTTATCATAGCGGAGGAAATGAGTGACACATCGGTCCCGTAAATTCGTATTTATTCCGACCTTCTTTCAGGAATTACACCAACTTCAAATGACTAGCAAAACGTAAAACCGTACAAAGTCAGCAATACATTCACCAAACTAATCGTAATTTGGTAGTTACAAAAGGAAAAGAATAAAGCATCCACATGTCATACATCATTTGACGAGAGGTAACATAAAAATTATTGTATCTCTCTACGCAAATTATTCTTAAATTTCGTGCATATTCGTGTGTTTATGAGGCACAGTACTTGGTTTTAATATATGTGTTCTACATAGAACATCTGTCTGGAACACGACAGGCGTTTGTTTTTGTTTGAAGAGCCACTTACAGTTGTTAGATCCTTCAGTTGCGTGGTACCCTTTGTCCCTGTAGCATTTCGTTTGTGAGCTGGCACAGCTTTTGTTAAGATGCACATTGTTTTCAGTTTGGTGTGTGCCCTTAGCCTTAAGCTATTCACTCCTAAGATTAAAACAGTTATAGGAAACTTTTCTTACAATATTTTCCTTGAAACTAATAAACAAGTGTTAAACAAATGCAAGTGATTTTTTTTTTTTTTTTTTTTTTGTGCTTCACTAAGTCATTAATAGAGGTATACTCGTATTCTCTTTCCTTTCTTCAGTAAAAACATTTTATTCAGCGTTATATACATTTTGTATGAAACAGTGAACTGTACCTGCTACTGCACACGAAGAATAGGATTCTTAATGTTAATATTTCTGAAATATATGATTTCCTATACAGGTTTTTGTCGATGTTCTAAAGCAAATTTTACAGAAATCTGAAGCAATCCTCTGCCTTCTCGATTTGTAGGAGCACCCATTTTCTGCCTATGATCCGCAGTAAACTAATGTACGAATCGTTCCTTGCAAGAATCTGCGCCCTGGTTTTGAAACTAAGAGCTGGAAGGTCCTCACTGGCGGACCATCGGCCTGTAAGCGGAAACATACGCATGTTTGCCGAGGAAAAAAATGAACGTAAATCCACATGTGTTGGCCGAGAGAATGAAGATATTGAATTCTTAAATTCCGTAGAAGTTTTAGTTTCTACGACAGGTGCCGTTTCGCGTTTTAATAACTATCTAGCGTATGTTTCAGCCGTCTTCAGCATTTGTAGAGACTGTGATTGCTGTTTTCATATGCAAATACATTTGATGACCCATCATTCACACCTACAGGTTGTTGTAACGGGCATCAGCGCACAGCCGCTAGTGGTTGTGGTGTGCGGGGGGGGGGGGGGGCGAACCGCATTTCATAACTCAAGTTGTGGCAGGCAGTAAAAGAGTTTCTCGAGGGACACATCAAAGAGCCTACCCGATTTGTCTGATGAGCAGGTTTCAGGCGCTGTCTGTGTGTGATAAACGTCCTAATCCTGCTGCAGTCAATTCCTCTCTTTCATAGGAAGCTTCTCGGCTTGCAAGAACTGGCCAATCGCAGAGGATGGGATTACTGATAGTTTGGGGCTCCAACTTTAGGCGTTTAATGGGGACCCATAGGGATACGGCTGCCAAGAAGGTGAATGAATCCAGTGCGCACTCTGTGTGCATACTGGGAGTTATGTAACGGGTGCTTCCAGATACAATGAAAAGCACAGGGTGCAGCCAACTTTAGCTGGTGGCTCATGTCATTACTAACGATGTGAGATGCTTTGGATCGGAAGATATTCTCTCTTGCTTCGGGCGGCTCGCTGAAGTAAATACTGCCAACCTTGCTTTCTAGGTGAAGATAGAGCTCACCACTTGCAGCACTATCTACAGGACCCACTACGTATCTTAAGTACAGAGCAGAATGGACGGTATGAATCAGAGGCTAGGGCAGTTCTGCGACCTATGCCACAGGACTCAGGTTTTTCGGGCTCCATTTCATACGTCAAGAGTCGACAGCACACAGTAAGCGAAACACGGGTAGCAGGGAATTTGTGGAGATTATTGGGCAGTTTGCTATGTTGGAAGGTATTGCGAAACTACATAAAATAGCATTCGTCAGGCTACAAGAGTGCAGGTAAGGGCAGGATGAGGTAAACTTAGCAGGAGATACGCTGTATGTGAATTTCGTAATTATGTTGGGAAAGAACCAAGCTCTAAGATATGATAGAAAGCACTGAAGCTCATATCAACTGCTACTGAAATCTGGTTAAAAATTAGACGTAAGTTAAGTCGAAATTTTTGCAAAGGACTTAACCGTGTTGAGAAAGATAGGTTAAATACAGTTGGTGATAGAGGTTAGTTGCTGTTAGAAGTATTGTACCTCGTAGTGATACTGAAACGTCCCCTTAGAAAAATTATACACGACTGTGCTTAAACTGACACACAATACTTTTTAGCGCAACGCAATCTGACTTTCAATAATCCCTACACAAGAATGGCCCTGACTAACATCAACCTATACCTATCACAAATCACTTACCTCACAAAAATCTTCGTTACTCTAACTACTGCAATACAGCGAGCGCCACTACTGCCAGCTAAATAAAAGATTCAAACTACGGAAGGCACTAACTACTGATAGGCATAGTTAGCAAACGAAAGATTTTAATAGAGAACATACCATGTATTTACCTTAATAGTCATAATATATATAGCAGTTCATGACATCCAGTCTTACAAATTTCAAAACTCCGCCATCTCTCTCTCCACATCCACCACTGCTGGCGGCTCACCTCCAACTGCGCAACGCTACGCGCTGTTCAGAGCCAACTGCCCAACACTACTATGGCAGACAACAATGGAAACTAGCCACAGACTGCACACAGCACAGCCAGTGATTTTCATACAGAGCGCTACGTGGCGTTACCAATATAAAAATCTAAACAGCCTACTTATATAGCCCCCATGCTCCCCAAAAAAATTTTACAAATTGTTTTGGGCACTGGCCAATAATGATTTGATAAAATTTTCCGTAATTACAATAACAAAGATATCAAATGCACACACTTATTGATACAATTTTAGTCAAAAGCTAAAATTTTCTCACAGTCCATAAAGACAGTCCTGATCATTCATCACAGTAAAATTGCAGTGGTTTTCTGAAAGTCTGAGCAGTAAAAGGAAATGCACACGGAAGTAGTGGATTTCCATGCAGTCTTGAAGAAGTAGTGTTGTCCTTCCAACGGAAAGACAGTGCTGACTCTCGACATGCAGACAGGTAATGGGCCACAACAGAGGAAACCCACAGCAGAGTCAGTCGAAGTTTTGAAGAATATTGGTAGGTAGGTCATCAAAGAGCAGACCCACTGAATTCCTGGTACAGATTGTGGTATTGGTGGGCCACCAGAGGTGCAGACTCACTGCAGTCCTTGTAGAAATAATGGTACTGGTGAGTCAGCAAAGGTGTAGACCCACTGTAGTCCTTGTAGAAATAATGGTATTGGTGGGTCATCAAAGATGCAGACCCACTGTAGTCCTTGTAGAGATGGCCAGCAGCCATCTGTTGTGACTGTGCAGGTGCACAATCACCATTGAAGAGTCTTGCGGAAAATATAGCAAGTCCATAACCACCACTTGTGCACTCACAACGTTTTTGGAAATGTCCTTAGCACCAGCAATGCTGTTATCCAGTCCCTTGCTGAATTATTAACACACGTGCAAACACTATCATTCCCTACTTCTCACATATTGTCCATATACTATGACCAACAGAAACGTGTGCAGTGAAATGTAACTCACAAGTTACTTAATTTCATGAACTGGGGCCAATTGCAATTTTATAACATGAGAATACAATAACAAAGGTACAAAATACATCATTAAAGAACATAACAATACAGATAACATTTGTAGTACAGGCTTTACAAAAGAATCGAAATAACATATACATCAGTGTTACAGGAATTATGACATGAGTACATACATAAAAGATCAGAATAACTTTAGAAACATCAACTTCACACATAAGCATTAAATCAAAACAGAATAAATAGTGTCTAAACATCTGTACAAAGTAAATAACACATTATTAATGCAAATTATATTTGAGGATAACAGTATTCCTCATCATAGTGAATGTAGCTTAGTATTAGAAGAGAAAAAATTCTATGAAACAGTACACACAGACAGGAAGAAAACAAATACACAAGGGTACACAAACACATAGTGGGATTACACAAAAGGAAAGGACAGGGTTTGTTTTCAGTGTAACATTTGGTACTGCAGACCAACCCAAAACTTCACTCCATAGATCATCCCTCTTATTTCAACATTTGCTCCAGCCAAGAAAAAATCCTATCCAAGCATGCTTTCTGTATTCTGTTCACATCCTCTTTCAAAAATAGTTTTTCTCCAGTGTACACTACTTTTTTGGCCAAACCATTTTCTTATAGCTTCTCAATGCCTTTTTTCTAATTTATCATAGTTAGTTTCTCTTAAGCTAACTTAAATCTACTGAGCTGAGATGCTAAACTAAGGGATGGCGCAATCAGCAGCACAAAACAATTAACACAAACAGCAATGACAAAAAAATGCAAATTGTCAAAGCTAGCAGCAGTAAATCTAAATTTGAAGAGCAAATGCAACATTATCACTAATATGAGCCAATGTGCAGCAAAAAGAAAAATAAATCAGTAGTAAAACTGGCTTCACAGAGTAATACAAACTGAAATTTAGTAGCACTATGCCTGGCAAGCAGCAGCAGCAAATGCAATAACTTATACCCAAAGATGACAATGCTCAAGCAGAAAGAATATTACACGAGAGACAACAATGCAGTATAGGAAAATGTCTTTTCACATCTTAATATCTATGTCGTTAAAGTGGTGCACCACAAAAACCTATTCAATGAAATAAATTACCAAGTATATGAAAAGAAAATTATGTATGCAGTTCCTGTGAAGGGAAATGTCTTTTAGTGCTTCCTCATTTTTTTTGGAAGTATATCACAAAATTTCTATTTACTGGATCTATAGACAGAAAATATTTATATTAGTACCTCTATAAAATTTTATTTTAACCAATGCTGCAGTGCAGCTAGAAACTAGATATTAAACAAAATTGGCAAAGCAAGGTGTAAAACGTCATTCACTAGCCATATGGCAATTCATAATGCAGTAAACAATCTTTCAACTAGCAAGATAATAGATGTGAAATGTATCTCATCATTTCATTAGGCACTTTAGTAAACATCATAAATTACGAGCTCCACAGTGTAATCATATGTTTTCAAGTTTGAGGGTGTCATATTTGCGATGCTTTCTACAAAGAAATGTCAATAGTGAGGATAATGGCCTCATTTTTTCTCCACCTGTGCCTCTGAAAGGCACACACTAATGGCTTTTTTTCCAGGTGATTGTCGTGCAGCTAGGTGCCCACGACGCATTATGTGAAGGTGGTCACTTAACTTTCTTGCCGAAATATTTACGACACCAGTTTGCACTACAGTTACAGTCTCATATAAGAATTTCACAGGTCGAGAATTTGCGTTTCAAATCTGTAGAAAAAAAATCCTGTAAATATAACAGTGTCCAAAAAATATTCGCCAGCATAGTGATACTTTCACGCATATACACACATTTCATAACTCTTAAAGTATGATTCTCGGTTTCCAACAGCCTTTCTCACAAACCAGAGTCCCTAACCACTACTCATTATTCCTTGCTTTATTACACATATACATATTCGTAGACACTTCTTTAATATTTCATCATAATAAATACGTAGCATAATCAAATTCCTCATATAGCATCAGCTTATTGCTCATACACATGCCGCAACAGCGTAATACACATCGTCATAATAACATCATAAAACCTCAGCCAAATCTAAAAATCGTCGTAGCTTCCTCCAATAATTTCAAAACCTAAAAAAAAATTCTCTGCTCATGTCAAAAGTTTCATCTACCTCAAACATACTTTAAACATTATGATCCCATACCAAATACATCATTCAAAGCTCTCATAGTATCACAGTGGTTCTGAAAAAATATGAACATTTCACAAAGTACAGACAAAATACAATTTCATAAGTGTGAAGTTCTCCAATTGTGTAATTACGTAAACATCTGTCACTGATGTAGTAAAATAAATATTTGTCTCTCTCAGTTAAATGATCAGATAGCTGTGTAATTCTGTGTTAGAGAAATATGGTACCAATGTGTAAAGTTTTATAAGCAAATACCATATTAGGTAGGGCTCCTTGCGCTTGCTACACACATGGTACACAAAGTAAGCGTGTACCCCCCTGAGGATTAATGTAATTTTACCCTCAGGTGTTACAGATTACAGCAATGGAATGAAATGTATCACGGAAAACTTTCTTTGTAATTCAAAAATCTAGAAAAATAAATGGTTCAAGTACAAAATTAATCACTCAAATGCGTGTCCTGTAGCGCTAAATTTGCGTCTTGCTGTAGGATAATCTCTGTCCAACTGTCGTAGTTATTGTCCTCCAATAGCTATGTTCTGCAGAAGCCAATGTACTTACCTCATGATAATCAAAAGTGAAATGCTTTGCGTATAGATATCTTAGTTATTACGCTTATTGCCGTGATGAAGAAAGTACTTTGCTGTAACGTATTGTTGTGCTATAGAAAAGGCAGTCTCATAGTAGCTATACCACGAAAGTTACTACTAAAACATGTTTTACTTTCCAGAATAATACAGAAAAACTGTGCAGATATAAAACAGAAGCACTGCAAAAGCAACATTGTAAATTGTCACTCATTGGTAGCATCGTGATAAAATCGTGTAGCTGTCACATAAACTAACCACTATGTCATCTGGTATCTCACAGAAATTACTTTAAATCCAGAATGTATTTTCAAGTAAACCAAAATGTTGCATTAAATATCATTAGCAGTACTGGTAAATGTTCTAAGTATGTAAGCCTTATAGTCGTTACGTAATAGTGCAAATAACAAGCAAGAATGTACACACACAATAACACTGTGTCGTCTGTTCACAATAACAATGCATTCGTAATTTCTGTTTAAATAAGTTCTCTTGGTTGCTGACTGGATATTTAACTTCAAACATTGTAGCATGTTAACAGTATGTTAAGTCTGACAAAGCATACTAGAAATGTGAAGTGAAAAATTTTATGGCAAAGACTAAGTTAAAAAGCAGATTATCTTTCAATAAACGGTTTTACGTGTGAAATGTGGTGCAATCCTTTACTCTTCACAGTACTCAGAGTTTCAACTTGAACATAATTATCATACGGTATACGTCGGTAAAAAATACTGGAATTTTTCTCAAGGTTAGCTATGTTATTTTTCTCCCAGCCAGCCGGCGCACGTGGCTGCCTGCGGTGCGAGTCATTGTCTGTCTCTTTTTGGCGCGCGTCGTTATTGGGATTAGGAGGCCTAACTTCTACAAATTCACCTTGTTGAGAGTGCCCTGCTCTGTTTGAATCTCGCCAGTTCTGATGCAATTCAAGTCTGTCGTTACGATTATATCGTCTGTCGTCATGTCGGTGATTTCTGTAATTAGTTTCTTGTCGGTTACGTGGTGGAGAATTTCTCCCTGAGTTATCACTGCACGGTGGACCGTTGCGTCTGAAGTTATTTTGTCTCCCAAAATAATAATTGTTTGGGTTCCCATATTGTCTGTTTCTATGGTTATCTCTGTCACATTCATTACTATGGAAATGCGATCTTTCTCTGTAACTATTATTATTCCGCCAGTGGTTGTCATATGGGTGGTGTCTGTTTTGGTTACGATTTGTGTTGTGAGAATAGCCTTGTCGTGTCCAGTTATTATTTCTGTCATTGCGGAATTGTGACGTACGTGACATGTAATTGTTGTGCTTCTGTTTTCGCGTTCCGCAATTGGCAGTGTCAATTTCTAATTCTTGTAAGAGTCCCTGAAAAGCTTCAATGTCGTCCTTGCAACGTCCTGCCAAAATAATATGTCGTAAATGTTCAGGTAATTTGATTAAGAAAATGCGGATGAGTTCTGAGGGGCTGTATGGGTTTGACAGGTACTGATTCTTGTGCAACATGTCTTCAAAATATTTCACAAGACTGGAAAATTCTGATTGTTCGAAATGTTTCATCATTATGATGCTATGTTTTACTCGGTCTTGTGTAGCTTGAAACCAATATGCTGAGAGGAAGGCATGGTAAAATTCTCCTTCACTGTGACAATCGTGAATGACCGATCACATTCTTACAGCTGGTTCATTCTGTAAATAGCCACACATAAATTCTAATCTGTGCTCTAATGCCCAGTTGGGAGGAAAACAATCAGAGGATTGATGGAGCCACGCTTGTGGATGAATGTCGTTGTCAGAATTCTTAAATGTTTAAAATTTACGTGTAGTAATGAACAGCTTATAGTCAAAATCATCATGTCGGCAAGTCGCATATCGTTCATTGTTACGTCGTTTCGGCGGTTCCATTTCAAAATTCGGTGAACCTGCCAATTTCTTTCATAATTTCCGAAATGCACTGTGTGCTGTGGCTGTTCCGTATTTCTATGTCTCTCTGCCCGAATTGGGGCGCGAGTGTCCTCTGAAATACGTAATTCTTGTATTACCTGTGTCAGCTGATCTTGTACTTCCCGGATTTCTCTTTGGTGTTGCGTATTAATTTGATTGTGATTCTGTTTGAATTTCCTAATTTGTTCGCACTCTTCTGTGTCATTAAAGACTATCGGTTTTGTGTCTTTCACATTATCATCTGCCTTCGTAGATAAATTATTTGGCTGATCCGAAAGTTCAACTACTTTCTCTCATAATGAACTAATTTCCTCCATGTGTTTTTCTGAACCAATTTTCAGAGTACCCACTGTGTCTTTTAAGTTTTTCTGAATTTTTCAAGTTGCGTAACCGAATCGGTAGATGCAACTGAGTCAATTTTAGCTTGCTAGATCTCATGATTTTCATGAACAATAGATTGCAGCTCTTTTATGGCTGCTTCGTGATTCTGTAATGTATTTTCATGCCGCGAAAAAATAGGTTGGAAATGCTCACAAATTTGTGTTTTTACGCCATTACAGAATTTTTGACATTTCGATTCGATTTTATGTAACTCAGTAGTTAAGTGGTGGTGGTGGTTAGTGTTTAACGTCCCATGGACAACGAGGTCATTAGAGACGGAGCGCAAGCTCGGGTTAGGGAAGGATTGGGAACGAAATCGGGCGTGCCCTTTCAAAGGAACCATCCCGGCATTTGCCTGAAACGATTTAGGGATATCACGGAAAACCTAAATCAGGATGGCCGGAGAAGGGATTGAACCGCCGTCCTCCCGAACGCGAGTCCAGTGTGCTAACCACTGCGCCACCTCGCTCGTTCAGTAGTTAAGTCTTCACGTGTTTGTTCAAGCGTATGTTCCACTGAGTCTAACTTTTGAAGCTCTTGTTCCATTGCGTCTAACTGTTGCTGCATTTGTCTCTGGTGTTGTTCCATTGTGCCTAACCTTTGAAGCTTTTGCTGTGTTTGCCTCTGATTTTGTTCCACTGTGTCTAACTTTCGAAGATTTTGTTCCATTGTGTCTAACTTTTGAAGCTTTAGCTGTGTTTGTCCCGTTTTTGTATTAATTGTAATAACAATGTACTGGTGTCTGAAACATGTTCCTCAGTGCTTTTCGGCAGTGAATTTGCACCGGCAACATTCACATTTTGACAAGCAGAAAATGTGTCTTGACTTATTTGAGAAAACGGTGAGGACGCAAAACTTGAATCTACAGTATTTGCAAGATTGTGTCCTGTCATTTCAGATTCCTGAGGCGAGCTGTTGCCGACCGATCGATCGATAATGCTTCCCTGTTCAGTAATTGTTTCACTGCCTACACCATTATTTGCAGCCCGCTCCATTTCCCTATGCACAATTACCAAATTACTACTTTGAACATTAGTTAATTCATTACACGGTGGCGGTAACACACTGCTTTCGTCTTCACTGTCATTTCTCAGTTTACTTTGGAGCCTAGTATTACGTTTTTCCCACTCCATTATTGTCACAATATTTCACACGACAACACAGATAAGCACAATTTGAAGAGCAAAATAAGAAAACACATTAACATAGCACTGAAAATAATATCTAGTTAACTGCAAGCGCAGTTGCGAAATACTTGGTGCAAATCTACATGCATGCCACAACAACAATGAAAGACTGCAACTACAAAGGAGATTCTCTGTACAATTACGCGCTAGCAATAAGCAATAGTTACACTAATTACACAAACTACAAGAAAAAAATCAGAAGATTTCAGTGAGGTATCCTCGGCTAAGGGTCGACATATGAAACGTCCCCTTAGAAAAATTATACATGACTGTGCTTAAACTGACACACAGTATTTTTAGCGCAACGCAATCTGACTTTCAATATCCCTACAAAAGAATGGCCCTGACTAACATTAACCTATAACTTTCACAAATCACTTACCTCACAAAAATCTTCGTTACTGGAACTACTGCAATACAGCGAGAGCCACTACTGCCAGCTAAATAAAAGATTTAAACTACGGAAGCCACTAACTACTGATAGGCGTAGTTAGCAAATGAAAGATTTTAATAGAGAACAAACAATGTAGTTACCTTAATAGTGTTGAAAAATCATAATATACATAGCAGTTCATGACATCCAGTCTTACAAATTTCAAAACTCCGCCATTTCTCTCCCCACATCCACCACTGCTGGCGGCTCACCTCCAACTGCGCAACGCTACGCGCTGTTCAGAGCCAACTGCCCAACACTACTATGGCAGACAACAATGCAAACTAGCCACAGACTGCACACAGCACAGCCAGTGATTTTCATACAGAGCGTTACGTGGCGTTACCAATATAAAAACCTAAACAGCCTACTTACAATACTAAAGTAGAGACTTCCTGTGAGTTAGTGTGGGTACAGTTTATACTTGACAACCGGCATATAATAAATGTTGAAAGAAAACATGACTGTCATTTCAATTAAGTATGCCGCTCATAGAACTGCGGTTGTTGTTGACTTCAGTCTGCCTTCGACATTTCGGCTAAAATATATGTTTAAAGTTGGTGGTAAGCACAAAATGTCGTCAAAAATCGTGCTGAATGCATTATCCAAATACTATTTAGAACAATTCGTCCAGGAGGCCACTTGATGTGCAGAAGGTTACGAAAACATGCTTGACTACTTAGCAACAACTGTTTCTGAGCAATTAGGTAGTGGATACAAGAATTAGTGATGAAAGGGAGAAAGGATTTAGATTGACACCTTCCTAAGAGACAGTTCCACTCCTTCGTGCCTGACTATGTAAGCGTAGATCACAGTTGGTTCGAAATTAAAAAAATACTGTCACTAACCACAGAGATATAATTACTAAATAAATTAATAAAAGACGGTTCTGATCCACCAAAGATGTGAGAACACTGTTGGAGGAGCAACGAACAAAGCGCACTAAATTTAAAAGACCGCAGAATTTCCAGGATTGTCTACGTTTTACTGAATCTTACAACATACTTCAATTCCAGATGCTTTTAATAGCTTCCACAACGAAACGTGTACCGCAACCTGGGAAAAAATGTGTAGAGTCTCTGATCGTATGTGAAACACGCCAGCGACACAACACGATCAATACCTTCGCTACGTGATAATAGTGGTACCTTTTCGAGAATGAGATTTTCACTCTGCAGTGGAGTGTGCGCTGACATGAAACTTCCTGGCAGATTAAAACTGTGTGCCGGACCGAGACTCGAACTCAGGACCTTTCTTTCAGGATTTCTGCAAGGTTCACAGGAGAGCTTCTGTAAAGTTTGGAAGGTAGGAGACGAGGTACTGGCGGAAGTAAAGCTGTGAGGACGGGGCGTGAGTCGTGCTTGGGTAGCTCAGTTGGTAGAGCACCTGCCAGCGAAAGACAAAGGTCCCGAGTCTCGGTCCGGCACACAGTTTTAATCTGCCAGGATGTTTCAATGGTACTGTTAATTGCTATGCTACTGATAACAGCGCTGCTAAGGAAAGATACTTCACTCGGTTTTCCTAAATTATCCCAGAATGCGAAAATATCCCAGAATGCGGAAATATCCCAGAATGCGAATCAAGAACAACTGTGAACGTGAGTACCTTAGACTTACCCAATACTCTGGGCGGCGGTGCAGTTTAAATCACTTAATGAAAGCAAGTCCTCAGGTCCAGGTTGTATACCAGTTCGGCTCGTTTCAGAGTTTGCTGAATTGATTGAAGTTGAGTTGGAACGTGATATTGAGTGTTGTAGGTGTAGGGAGGGTGGGATGGATTTGTCAAGGCATGGCAGCATACCACGACTGGTTATCAGAGGGGACAAAATGAGGACACTGAAATCTCTTTTGCGGATAGTTTAAGAGATCTAGTGTTTGGTACGTTTGAGGAGGGGCGGGAATTTGATGAGATAGTAGGAAGTTCATGTTTGGGGAAGGTTAACGAATGCATGAAATGAGACAGAGTGCATGGCGTTCCAGGATTTGGAGGGACTTGTATAACTTTACCTGGGCAATCCATGCAACAATTATGTAGCAGAGGATGGGTTGTACCACGGTTTTATAGGTGTGGAGAATAGTCGAGGGGTGTAATCCCCAAGTTCGGCCCGTTAGTAGAATTAGCCTATTGTGGGCTTTCTGTTGGATGGTACTAGGTGAGGTTTCCATGTTACTTGCCGTAAAGGGTTAGTCCAAGATATTTTAGTGTGTTAGTTAACTGGACAGGACGGTCGTAATTGGCAAGATATAAGTCATGGAGACAGATGGCGTGGCTAGTTTGTCCTATAGTTATTGTCTGGGTTTTGGATGGGTTGATATTCCACAGGCATTGGTTACACCAGGAGCGAGGTAGATCTGGACAGGTTATAGAATATCTAGGGGGGTAATATCTGGAGTGTAGTACATTGACAAAATGGCTCTGAGCACAATGGGACTCAACATCTAAAGTCATCAGTCCCCTAGAACTAACTAACTAACCTAAGGACATCATAAACATTATAAAATAAATAAAATAAATAAAAAATATATTGTTATTTAAAATATGTTAATTCTTCTATCTGTATGATGGTGATTGTGATTGCAATTGTATTTGCTTATCTGGAACGTGGACGTTTAATTATTCGGTATCAGACGCTTGACAATGGCTTTTTCGTAAAGGCAATGTTACTCGTAGTTGACCGTGAAATAAAACTGAATAATCGGACTTCGTAATTAAATCGTTTCCAAAGACTGCTGCGGTAGGTGCGGACTCATAATCTAAATCCCAATATTACAATAATTTGCCAGCCATGCCAACACATCGTACAGAGGTGATTGTCTACTAAACATAAAAAAGTCACACAGTTAGTTAAATCAGATATATTCAATGAATAAGCCTACAGTTCATAATCCTACTTACTTTTATAAATATAAATTCTTTACAGAATCGAGTGCCTAGTGTGGTTGCAACTCGCAGTATTCTTCTATAACATGAAATATGGCGGTGTGCCAGACAATAAAAAAAAATACGTGCTTCTCGCACCACTTCAACCAGAGCTCTCCTTTCTTAATCAAACATAAGAGTAACGTAATTGTGCTTTTGTTTTATCAGCGACACAGCGCTGCAGTTGTGTGCCATAGGCTTTATTTATTTGTCACTGATTATTTATTTAATTAGTATTTCGCGTTTCCGCGGAAACTCACGCTCGGCATGCAAATGTGCCTTTATATTGCCCCCTGAATTGCGAGGCGAAAGGACACACCTGCAGGCGAGCAATTCACCTAAAGGCTCAAGAAAATCTAAGTTATCTACAATTATTTACATGACTTACATTACACATTATACACAAAATTTGAATAACGCGGGTGCGCCGTAAAAGTTCTAATGTTGGCAGATAGAGTGCGCGCATGCGCAGAAGCGTCTGTGTAACTGCGGCACTGCCGTTATATCGTACAGTTAGATCACGCGGCACAGTATTGCAGATCATATTGTTCGTGTGCGCGCGTTTTTCAGTCGTTGCACAAAGAAAATATTCAACCAAGATTACATATGAAGACTACATTCTATGACAGGAAACTTAGTTTTAAATTTACAATATTTGTTATAACACAATACAACTCAGATTGTTGAATGTTCTTAGTTACATAGTATTGTTTTGAAATACTTCAAAGAAAAATGTCCGTATTTTTCAGGTGCGTTGACCTATACACATCGTGTCGTTATTACAGTTCATATTCATCCGCTGCACAATAATTTTTTACAGGTTAGTATCGTCGTGGTAAAGTTTTTTGATCACAGTAACATCGTTGTATAACAACGTGATTAATACATAAGCGTGTCCATTTCTCATTTCCATTATAGTCGTAGTGATGCAGTTCGTTGTGACTAAAAGCATTGCTTATTACAGATCAGACGTGACCCGTCGAGTAATTGGTCCACGTGCAGTTCGTTTTTTACATTCCGTGGAAGCTTGGTTGCAGAACCTCGGACGGCACATAGCTGGCGTCGATCCTTGGACAGTCCAGGTAAGAGTGTCCGTCACATTTCGAGAACATTTCATTCCCTGAAGTTCCAACCAAAATTCTTCCACCCGTCGTGTTGTTTTCTGGACAGGCACTTTGTGTCCATTTAATCCAGTTAACATCTTGAAGTTGGGTACTGTAGTAATATCACTAGACGATGCACGAATTATGCACTTCACATTTTCAGTTTTTTGCTGAATATAGCTCACCTAAATGTTCGTAGTTATTAATCAAGGAAATCGTTCATCGCGTTCACATAGATACGCTGCATAATGAATGGCATTAACAGTTTCTTTCACATAGGTTTCCGCGTAGTTGCAGAGTTAGTAATGTTCGTTAATGTCCGTGAACAGTGGTTCACTAAGCAATGTCTTTTTGGCACTCGTTTTGTTCTAATTTTTACATAGTAACCGTTACACTATATATCAGTTAAAAAAAATAAGTAATTATACATACACACGTCACATATTTTCTTAGCATAAACATAATATAGTTGCACATAAACATGTTTACATCATCATTACATCGCTATAGGTTATTACATTGTGTCACATTTGATTTCATGAATTGCAGATATTTACATCCTCTTTAGCGGTTTTGCTGGGATATTATCGATGTTTTTTGTGATGTCATCTGAAATTAAGATAGGTTAGACACAACATTCATTACATCAGTAGGCAGGACCAGGCGCTTTCACTACTCAATAAATATTCAAAATAGTAAGAGAGAGAAAATGTTCGATTCCTCGCGTTTTGTGCGTGTGTGTAGAGTGTCTGTGTGGCCTTGCCTACTGATAGATGCTTTTCGTGTTGAGAGATGTGCGTCTAATCTATTTCTCAAAGTAAAAGATCGCTTCACAGACGACGTCTGTCAGTTCGTCAGGTGTCACACCAAGTCAGTGGTACCTTCAGTAACAAATGTTCCGTGAAAAATTAATATGTCATCCACTGCTACGTAATCATAAATTTTACTTTAATATTCCGTCTTTCAGGTGGAGGCGCGCGCTGAAAGAAGAGTTCTTCTGTCTTCAACTGCGTCACTGGAACCGCTGAAATGAAAATTTCTATACTACTTATTATCTGTATTGTAACAACAGAGTTTTTCGAGTTGCTTAGCAATATTTTGATGGGTATGACCTTGACATTATTCAGCATGAAATGCTCTAAGATCTCGGTGTGCGTATAGCCCAATAATTTTGTTAGTTCTAGGATGTTGTAACAGATGCGCACCAGGATGCGGTATGTTAACAATTATATAAGGTCCTTCATATAGCAGACGCCACTTAGCGTTGCGTCGTTTGAGTGCTACAGATTTATGATGAGTACGAAGTAGTACAAGCATTCCTACCTCGAATTTTTGTTTTCTTTTTATTATGTTTCTGTGATGTTTGTTTCGTATTTGTGCGTGATGTGTCAATGTAGTCAATACTTCTTTTATTTTCTGTTCAGGTGTGATTTCCTTGTCTGACAACTTAGGTAATGGTTCTATCCACTGATCGTTCTGTTTGCAATTGAACATGATCTCGTTAGGTGTGTAATTCGTATCGTAAATATTTAAGTTATTGTGTACGTCTTCGAAAAGACTTACGTAGGACACCCAATTAGTATGTTTTGATGAAATATAGGTCCTCATGAATCGATTTAATTCTCGGAAAAGTCTCTCAGTCGCGTTACATTGTGGACTAAACCTCGAAATAAATATACTTTTAATGTTATTGTCCTTCAAGAAATTTCTCCATTTGTAGCCAGAGTAGTATGCTGCATTATCTGATAGAATTGCTTTAGGTTTTCCCACGTGCGTCAGGTAATCACTTGAGAATCTTCGTATTATAGCATTTGCAGTGGCGGATTTTAAAGCATAAAGTTTTACATGTTTAGAAAATATATCGTAAAAAGCTAAGATATATTTGACGCCTCCAGAGCTTGCTGGATGCGGTCCACTGATGTCAGTACACAGAATTTCCAAGGGTTTATTAGGTAAAATAGAATGTAAATCTGTTTTTGTGGATAAATTCTGAGGTTTTGATTTTTGACATATAACACATGTTTTTAGTTCCCTGTAAATTTTTCTTCTCATATTGCTAAAATAACAGTATGTACTGAGCTTTGCCAAACACTTTTTCGTCCCATAATGACCCCAAACTAAGTGTGTGTGCCAAATTAGATTACGTTCAGACTCTTTGGGAATGCATACACACCAGTTAGTAGCATTTGGATGTCGGCGGTAAAATAACACATCATTGTGTAACTTGTAATACTTAGTCAAAGGATGATTGTGTTTTTCTACCAGTAATGTTATTATCTTATACCAGTGAGGATCTGATTTTTGTAATTCAGCCATGTTTCTGCACATATCAATATAATATTGGTGATACTGCTTGTCTTGCATTAAGAGAATCCTGTAGTCATTTATATTTTCTAAGTCACTGTTGGTATCATTCATACCTTGTGGAAGTCTAGACAAAGTGTCTGCAATGGTGTTGTCCTTACCTCTTATGTACTTAATTTCAAAAGAGTAGTTCTGAAGTGTAACTGCCCATCGTGATAGTCTAGGATGTACAAGTTCACAAGTTAACAAAAATATCAGGGCCTGGTGATCGGTGTAAATTACCGTATGTCTTCCAAATAAATAATAATTGAATTTCTTGAATGCCCATACTATGGAAAGTGTTTCTAACTCAGTAGTGGAGTATGTACGCTCACATTCAGTTAGAGTGCGACTCGCAAACCCAATAATTCTTATCTGTTCCTCCTCTTTATTCTTTACAACTTGAAATAAGCAACAGCCCAAGCCGGTACGTGAAGCGTCACAAGTCATACAAAAATCTAAATTGAAATCTGGATGGCTCAATATGTTAGCATTCACTAAAGCATGTTTAATTGTATTAAAGTCATTCTGGCACTGTTCCGACCAGATCCAAACTTGATTCTTTCTGAGTAGATTTAGCAGATGTTTGCTGTTCAAAAGTGGTTGTGGCAAAAAACGTCTGAAAAATGAACATAGCCCAAGGAATGATTTTAACTGCTTTTTAGTTCGAGGGCTAGGAAAGTTTCTGATAGCATCTAATTTACTGGGATCCGGACGTATGCCCTGTGAATTAATGATATGTTCTAAATACTTTATCTCACTGCAACCAAATTTTGATTTTCTTAGGTTGGCTGTGACTCCAGCTTGTGCAAATTTTTCTAAAATTCTTTGAAGAGTGTCAACGTGTTCATTCCAAGATTGTGTAGCTATCAGTATATCATCTACATAGTGTGTGACTGTCTCAACTAAATCGTCGCCAAGCACGGTATCCAGGGCTGTAATGAATACCCCAGAGCTGACATTCAGTCCGAAGGGTAGAACACAAAACTGATAGGTTCGCCCCCCGAACATAAATGCAGTTTATTTCCGAGAATCTGGAGTGATACCCACCTGCCAAAACGAATTAGCGAGATCTATTGTGGAAAAATATTTTGCATCTAGAAATTTCTGTAATTGCTCTTCTAAATTTTCAGGTTTTGTGTGAACCGGTAAAATTATTTCATTAATAGCTCGTGCGTCTAACACTAACCTAATGCTTCCATTTGATTTTTTGACAACAAGTAGAGGACTACAATAAGGTGAGGTGGATGGTTCAATGACTTTCCAGTCTAACATTTGTTTTAATTCTTGCCACACAGCAGGTCGTTGAGATAACGGTACGTTATATGTCTTACGGTAGAAGATCTTGTGAGGCTTAACTTCAATCTTGTACACATACGTGTTGATAACACCTAATCGTTTGGCAAAAACTTGTAAATATTTGGATAACACTTCCTGTAGTTTTATACGTTCATGTACACTGAGAGCTGTAGCTTCACTTATCTTATGATCAAGCAATGTTTTCAAGTCCATTAGCTCTGTGTCAGATGAGTGTGTTTGCATGTCTTGAATGTCATTGTCAAGTACTAACTGAACCTTGTACCCTGTACAGTGTTTGTCATGCTTTAGAGTTCTCCTGTCCAAATCAATAATAATTACACTGCTTTTATCATTTAAAATACATTTACCTTTGGAGAAGTCTATAATGCAGTCCTTCTCGCTCATAATATCTATTCCTAATATGCAATTTGTCACAAGGTTTTGTACAACCAGGAATGGCCATTGTACGGTTCCATTACCTATTTTAACGTTTACAAAAACTTGCTTCGTAACCCTACATGACTTATTACCTAGTGCAGTAGTTATTTTACAGTTTTGGGCAGGAAACTCAGGCACAGGTTCCAATTCACACATCCTTTTATAGAAATTAAAAGACAAAACGATCACAGCTGCACCTGTATCTAGGATAATAGTAGTTGGAATCCCACCTACTACACCAGTAGTAGATGCTAAAACAATTTCATTTGTGTTTAAACGACATTGTGTACTGTCTTGTAAAAGTTCATCTGATATATTGTTATTGTGGTTGTATCTTATAAATAAAACAGGTAGTTTTTGTTTAGAATTACTCGGCATATCATTATTCTGTTGTTCAAGTGTGGTGTCAAATAACTGATTAACATTGAAGTTGCCCCCCAAGAATTCTTCAGCCACGACCTGGGGCAAAGTAGTGACTGTTTCTAGTTTGTTGGATTATCATTTGTACTAGGTACTGACACAGATTGAGGTTGTGCATCAGGTGTCATTTCTATTATATTCACATTCGGATATTGCCTATTATGATCTCCAAACTTTTGCGGTTGTTGTTGCTGTTGCGCATTATAACTTACCTGTCGGTCGTAAGGTATGCTCCAATTTTGTCCTGGTGGCTGCTGTGGTAAAGCAGAGTTTGAATGAAAGTACTGATCGTTACGAGTCCAACCTTGATGCTGTCTTGGCTCGTAGTTATTATTATTTCTATTTCTGTTTGTGTTTTTGTTATTACCTTTGTATCCGTTGTTACCGTTGTAGTTATTACCGCGGTGCCTTTTGTATGGATTGCCGCATGAAATGTTATTACTGTTGTAACTATTGTTTGGATTGGAATACGCGTGTTGATTTTGATTTCCGTACTGAGACGGCATGAGAGTTTGCTGTTTTTGTTGTACCGCGTATCCAACTGTGGGCGCGCCAGAATTGTGTTGGCAAGCCTGCATGTTTTGCATACCACTAGTGTAAACATTGTGGCTGCTGTTTTGCCGCGCGAAGCGCTGATCTTCAAGTAACATGTCAACCGAATCTAAAGCTGTTAAAAAATAATCTGAATCGTCATCCGGGATATGTAGAAGTTTTTCCTTAATGTTGAAAGGCAATTTGGCCTTCAACGCTCGGAGTATATCACGCGTTGCGACTGGTTCGTCTAAAAAATGTCCCATGTTCAAGTATTTTTCAAAATATCTGCGTAAGTTACCATTTTTACTGTTAAAAGTTTCAGGTTCTAAAATTTGTCTTCTGAGTCGCTCCTGGACGGATTGCGACCAGAATTTGTTCAGAAAAGCACGCTCAAACTCACTGTACGTGGTACATACGTCAGCTTGACTGTATGCCCAGACAGCTGCATCGCCTTGGATGTAACCGACAATATATGAAATCTTTTTCCGGTCACTCCAAGTGCGTGGAAATGCGTTACTAAAAGATTTAAGAAAAATCACCGGATGAATGGTTCGTTTTTCTGGGATAAAAATCTGAAATTGCCTGTGTTTCATTAAGCTTTCATCTTCCTTCGCATTGTGATATGGATTTATTCCACTGTAATTACTGGTATGTTCAGCTGGCGAGTAATTACGATAATGTTGCTGTGGTTTACCATGATAATAGCTTGTGTTTGTGTTTCCACATCGTGGTATGTGTTGTAGTCGTGGTGTGTTTTGTTCTTGTGTATTTGTCGTGTGCGGAATGTGTGTATCATACTCGAATGTATATTGGTTTCTGAACTGTACATTTTGACTGATATTTTCGTTACATTCAGACTGTAGTTGATCGGTGAATTGTCTCATGGGTGCAGTGACGGGTTGTACTGCGTCACTGATCAGCTGTTTGTTATTCGTAATGTATTGCGCTACGGAGTCGTGCACAATTGTTGGTAAATTTTCACGTAAGCATCTATCAAAATGTTTGTCTTTGTTCTCAACCCAATCATGAAATTCTTTATTAATATTTTGAAAATGAGCTGTGGCATCTGATTGTAAGATGTCAGTCAGGTGTTGTTCAACATTGTCAAATTTATTCTGTACGTCAGTAATTCGTTTTTCAAGATTGTCATGTACTGAAGGATATGTTTGAATTTGTTCAGTAAGAACTTCACACGTGACATTAAGGTTTTTTACTTGTGTCTGTAAAAGTGCTACGTCAGTTGTAGTCTTTTCTTGTCTCGTATTGAGCTGGGAAAATTTAGTACTGAGTTCGGTCATCTGTTTGGTCAGTGTGGCGTCTATAAGTTCCACACGATTACATAAAGTGTCATTACCTATCTTGATTGCTATGAGATCAGATTTGATTTCGTCATTTTGTGTTTTTAACTGTTCATTTTGTGTCTCTAATTGTGCCTTTAAGGTTGCCATGTTTTCGGCGTTTTGTTTCATTAGCATTTGTAACATGTCGGCAATGTTTACCGTTTGCAAGGTCTCTGCCCCCGCCGCGTCATTAGACGTGACGTCATGCATTAACATGGGCTCTGATTGAGATTTTGAAATTTTTGTAGTGGACGGCCTATCGTCAAAATTTTCGTCAACACTTGCGTCAATGTTTGATGAATCGTCACTACCGGTTGCTGTCGTAAAGTCATTTTCTAATACTTGTCTGACGTCCGAGTCGGATTGCGTCTGAATAGTACGTCCTTGCTGTTCCATTTTTGCGTATTGTTTTCTAGTTATTACCATGCCACACGTGATATATGTTTCAAGAAAATTTTTGACACTGATTTTAAAATAAAATGTAGTTGAGCATGAATCGCTCGTAGCGACAATGGCTGTCTGTTAATTTAAAAATATAAACTGAATTTGAGATTATTGGTAATGGCTGCTGGCCATGTTACATGATATCGTACAGAAGTCGGCCATATTGTACACTCGTGTATTGGTATTGTTGCATACGTTATTGTTTAGGGAAAAGTACTGAGAATGAAATTTATCACTGAAACTGTTATGCAGAAAAGAAACACTACAGAATTTACTGAAAAGCTAATACACTGAATTATACGTCTGGTCAAGCCTACCAATGCAAAGATGCTGCGTCTTACCTTATTTTGCTGGAAGTTTCATTGCGTCCTCACGCAAAATTTCAGAATTGGAAAATATCTTCAGATTTTGTTATCTCTGATACATTGACGTCCAGGTCCAGAAAGTTGATTTTTTACATGAAACAAAGAGAACAATGTAACAAATGACAAAATAACAAGTCTGACACGCAGTAGCCAATATAAAATAAATAAAAAAATATATTGTTATTTAAAATATGTTAATTCTTCTATCTGTATGATGGTGATTGTGATTGCAATTGTATTTGCTTATCTGGAACGAGGACGTTTAATTATTCGGTATCAGACGCTTGACAATGGCTTTTTCGTAAAGGCAATGTTACTCGTAGTTGACCGTGAAATAAAACTGAATAATCGGACTTCGTAATTAAATCGTTTCCAAAGACTGCTGCGGTAGGTGCGGACTCATAATCTAAATCTCAATATTACAATAATTTGCCAGCCATGCCAATACGTCGTACAGAGGTGATTGTCTACTAAACATAAAAAAGTTACACAGTTAGTTAAATCAGATATATTCAATGAATAAGCCTACAGTTCATAATCCTACTTACTTTTATAAATATAAATTCTTTACAGAATCGAGTGCCTAGTGTGGTTGCAACTCGCAGTATTCTTCTATAACATGAAATATGGCGGTGTGCCAGACAATAAAAAAAAATACGTGCTTCTCGCACCACTTGAACCAGAGCTCTCCTTTCTTAATCAAACATAAGAGTAACGTAATTGTGCTTTTGTTTTATCAGCGACACAGCGCTGCAGTTGTGTGCCATAGGCTTTATTTATTTGTCACTGATTATTTATTTAATTAGTATTTCGCGTTTCCGCGGAAACTCACGCTCGGCATGCAAATGTGCCTTTATAACATCCATGCCCGAGGCAGGATTCGAACCTGCGACCATAGCGGTCGCGCGCTTCAAAATTGTAGCGCCTAGAACCGCTCGGCCACTCGGGCCGGAGTGCATTGACAGAAAAGCGGTGATATCAGCAGATTGAAGCAGGTGAACTGGTGGATGAGGTAGGGCATATCAACAGAATAGAAGAGACAATGACATGATTTTTGGGTTTTCTTTGCACCAAGGAAGACAAAAATAGCTTATTTACTGAAGTGAAGCTGGTGGGTTAGGAAATGAGTGAGGTGCACGAGTTGATCACCAATGCCACACTTGAGCCATGATGGCTTTCGTCCTTTTCATTCTCCTCCAGAGATCGTGTCCTTTCGGCTCTCGTGATGCGGTCGGAAGGTGGGGCCAGCGTGAGAAAGACTGAGTGAAGGTGCAGAGTGAGCGGCAGTTAGTAATGGCTTGTGGTTGATAGTGGGCATGAGAGGCAATCTTGGCGGCGAATAATGTAGATGTGAAAACGTCCATTCGAGTCGGCGCTGGCTGTAATGGGCGCATTTTGGGATGGACTGTGTAGCGAAGAAGTTTGGTAGTCGTTAGCCGACAAATGTTGTTGGGGGTCGTGACTCGTGACCTAAATTTCCGATGCTGTTGGACACGGACTTCAACTGAAGTAATGCGGTGATATCGTTGTATTTACGTGATGCGTTGGACACATATTTTCTGCTGTATTGTTAGTGTGATGAACGTGAGACGGTTTAGCAGTTGATTCTCAGTCACGAAACCCTGTGTACAATTTATCTTGTGGCTTGCCGTTGCGAAACCTGTTGTGTCATTCTGACTGTAGTCATTCGTGTTGGAGTATGATGGCGTCGAAATTTCAATTTACCATTTAAGGCCTGTGGCTTACTGTGTATTATTTCTTAATCTTAGTCTGTTTGAGAAAGCACTGCATATCACTGAACAGATTGATGTACTAATTAAGTTCAGTCCTCGAGATCTTCGTGCAAAGTCTTGAATGTTTGGGTCCATCAAGGACGCGTAACTATTGTAAGGCTAATTTATCATTTCATGCCTTTCCTCCAGGTAATCTTACGTCACTATCATGTGAATTGATTATTTTAAATGCGTGGCGTTTGAGTGTGATTCGGTTACTGCTTGGAGTCAGTGACAATGGATTTCAAATGTGTTGGTGATAATTTGATGTTGTTTTATCTAATATTGTTGTAGGTGCACTGGTTTTGTTTCATTAGGGTAGGATTATTGATTTAAGGAATTTAAGTTACAGCGTGTTCGTTATCGTATTGGAACACGTGATTTATTTGATCAAAATGTTTTAAGATTTGTGTATCTCTGAGCCTGAGTTGTGGGTTCGACCTACGCCTTCAGGCACTTGCATGTCTTGCTTTTTTAGTAGATTCTAATGTTCTGTTTATGCTCCAGGTACAACCTGTAAATGTTGCCTGTTCAGAAGGAGTGTAGGTGGGAAAAAGTCGGCCTGAGATTTGAGTACCTCGCATTTCTGGTCGGGCCGACAATTGGTGGTCGAACGGGACAAGAGGCCGTTGTCCACGTTGTCTGTTGTGTACTGCGTTCGTGTTTTTACCCGGTTGGCGCCTGGAGCGCAGATGTATTTGTGAGGTACGTGTCGTGTATTAGACCAAGATTTCCTAATTTAGAAGAAATATCTGTATATGTAGTTATCGTCTGTCCTATTCAGCCGTCAGCAAAGTTGTGTTCCCGATGAAATATTGCCTATTTAAAGTTGCTTATTCCATTTATTCAGTTATGAATGCTTTACCATCGTGTCATTTATTGTTTGTAAGTCAGCTTTGTACTGTTCAGTTGTTCTTTAGTGTACTCTTCCAGATACTTAACGCCTAAAGCATTTTATTGTAATCGCATTAGTATAATCCCATGAAATTAGCATTAATGAAAATTGGCTTCTGCCGTTTGATCTGTAACGAGAGATCCCTGTCATTCTGCTGTTAATGATGGTAGAATAATCCCATGACAGGTGCATTAGCTTAAATCGGTTGCTTCCGTCTCATGTGTAACTAGTAATCACTGTAGCTATAATCTGTTCTGAAAACTCTTATTTGTTGCTTTTACTGATCGTATTTGTACCAGAATTATTGTCTTAAGGGCAAACCTGTGCCACTTCAGATATCAGGTAATCAATCATTCGGTAAAATTTTTCATTGCAATTGTCATTTGAATTAATTGTTTACATGAATAAGACTTTGTGTACAAAAAAAGGTGAATGTAGTTCTCCCACCCCCTAGGTCCTTCGACTTAGTCATTTAAGGGCGTTTTTTCTATCCCCTTATCAACAATGGTTTACGGGAAGGAGGTGGTGTTGCTGAACGCCGCGGGAGACAACTAAATCAATATTCTTGATAAATACTGAAACACTGAAGTGTCGCAGATGGGGAAGTAGGGGGAGGTACTAGTGGGAGGTTCCATCAGTTTGATGATAGCAACTTATGGGAGGATAGTTATGTAAAGGGCTAGAACAGATGCGCGGCATTCTTTGAGATGTCGTGATGCAGCAATGACCAGGGGAGCTGTTGCGTCTCTTGAGGAATACTTGTTTCATGTTATATACTGTGATTTGTGTATTTAATTCTGATTGTGGTATGTTGCCAAAGTAGTGGAATATGGAAGTCAGGCATGGGAGAGCAGTGTTTGTGCGTTCATGGATGGTACGGAAGAGGAAGTAGCCAAATGGGACGCCTCAGAGATGGGGAAGGTGTTGGGGAGAAAGATTGCGAAGCGGTTAGCTTTGTTCCAGTTGTCAAGTAAAGCCGGCTTTGTTTGGTAGGAGGTAGTGAGGGATGTCGTTATTCCCAGTGAATCGATGAAACGTCTTCCAATACTTGTAAAGTCGAGCGTGTTGCATGTCTGGCGTCAGTCTCTGGTCCCTTTTGCCCTTTTGCGTTTAATTAAGTCTAAGTCCATATATATATATATATATATATATATATATATATATATACAGGGTGAAATGTATTTAAACCGAAAAACTCTGGGAGATTGTAGGGGACGTCCAGACAAATATTTTTTTCTAATGTCACTTTTTCCTATGACGAGCATTTAAACCGGTAGAGGAAGATATATCTGGCAGCAAATTAATTAAACCATCAAACACATTTCCGTTTCTTTATGACCAAGAGACAACACATTAACACAATCCAATTTCAGTTACAGAAGATTTTCAAAAGTGCCTCCATTGACACGTAAACAAGGGTTTCACCGTCGGATCATGTTCTGCCTGAAACGGGCAAAAACCCCAGTAGTATCCTGAATTACTCCTGCTGCTGCAACTATCCGGGCAACCAGATCCTCTTCTGATGCAGCAGGAGTTGTCTAAACAAGATTGCGCATCTCTCCCCACACAAAAAAGCCCAGAGGGGACAAATCTGGTGATCGAGCAGACCATGATACAGGACCATCTCTGCCAATCCACGTTTCTGGGAACCGTCGGTCCAGGAATCGACGCACACGACGACTGAAACGTGCCGGCGCCCCGTCGTGTTGGAACCACGTGTGTTGTCTTGTAGCGAGCGGGAAGTCTTCCAGCAACTTCCTCAAATTGCAGCTTTCTTGCTGTGCGACGGCGTCCCTATCCAGGTAATCTGCTAAATGATCCGGTTTCACGCAGACGTTGGTACACAGCATCAAAGGTCGTATGATGCGGGATACGGCGATTAGGATATTGTTGTTAATAAACCCGCTGTACAGATCGTCCGTTGTGGTGTGCTACGTAGTACTCACCAACCATACCAGTGTACTCATTCCAGGTGTATCGCTCCATTAGTAAACAGAGATAGTGCACTACTACACTGGGCCGGCCGAAGTGGCCGAGTGGTTGCAGGCTCTACAGTCTGGAACCGCGTGACCGTTACGGTCACAGGTTCGAACCCTGCCTCGGGCATGGATGTGTGTGATGTCCTTAGGTTAGTTAGGGTTAAGTAGTTCTAAGTTATAGGGGACTGATTACCACAGATGTTAAGTCCCATAGTGCTCAGAGCCATTTGAACCATACTACATTGATGGACAGCAGTTGCCTACAACTGAAGAGCGTAATAAACCCTCTAACAACCCTAATAGGGTATCTAACAACTGATATGACCTCCACTGTTTAAATACTCCTCATAGGAAAAAATGACATTATGGAAAAATATTTATTTTGATATCCTCCACAACCTTCCGGAGTTTGTCGGTTTAAAAACTTTTCTGCGTGTGTGTGTGTGCGTGTATGTGCGTGTGTGTGTGTGTGTGTGTGTGTGAGTTTGCCAGAGGCTGTTGAGTGTGTCCCAGTCAGCAGGAATGAGCCCTGTGAGCTTGTCCCAGTGGTGAGTCAGCGGGAAGGAGCCGTAAAAGTCATGGTATTTTTGGAGAAAGAATAGGGCTTGTGGGGGGATGCTGGAGCGTTGAGGGTATATGGTCTCCATAGGAATGTGGGCGGATCAGCTTCTGACCATGACTGCTGCAGGAAGCACATGAGATGAGGAACATGGTCAGATTGCTGGAAGGTTGGGCTTGCTTTCAATCTGGGTCTCTAAGGATTCGCAGTAGGCATTCTTGTACATGTGGTAGTAGTGTTGGTCAATTCGTGAACAGTGATTGGCTTAGTGTATATAAGAATGAAGTAGTAGCATAGTGAGAAGAGGTATGTGGTCACTTCCGATTGGATTGAGGAGGTCAGCAGTGAGGCAGCCATAGAGATTCGGATACGCTAGGACGCTGGGATGATATTATGAAAATTTTTTTTTCATTTTCTTGTTAGCTTCATACCCCTCACCCCAAATCGACTGTGTGGTTGGTTGTCAGAAGTACAATATCTCACTCTTCAACCAAGAGTATTTTGAAGAAAAAAAAGGAAAGGAGTGGAGTACAGAACATGAGGACTCGTTTACCATTTTAAATCAAAAACTCAGACACGGATATTTAAAAACCGAAACTACATTTTAAAATCGCATTACACAATTGTAACATTCCTGTAGAAGAGAAGGCGCTGAAGAACTGCACATTCACAAAATGGTGAGATCACTGTGGTTCTTCACAACACAGGAACGTAAATATATTTAGTGAGTGAAAGTGCTGTGTGACAAAATCTAACACACACATGTGAAACGGTACCGGTAGGAAGAATGACGTAAATAATAAAATACCTGCACACTGAAGATGCTTTGGAATAAAGCTGCAAGAGATGGTAGTTAAACTTTACAACTTTCATTAAAGTTGTAAAACATGGTAGTTAACATACACAATTTGTGTGGCTGCAACATTTATAACTGTTGGATGATGTTTTTTTACTATCATTTCTACTATTCGCCCATACTTCGTCGGTATTGGGACAAAGTATACTCTGAGCCATTCTACATTATATGTATATAAGGACTTAATTAAACGCAAAAGGGACCAGGGACTGACGCCAGACATGCAACATGCTCGACTCTACAAGATGGTGGGGATGATTTCATCCGACATAGCAGAGTGTAGAATTGGCAACAATGCATGATATCATCCAACAAGGCAGCTTTGACGTCATCCAATATGGCGGGGTTTGGTGTAAAGTTTGAATTTTTGTGGGAGGATGGGGCAATTGTGCTTCCTCCACTAACCAAAGCCCCACTCCCTCCCCTCCCAAAGAAAATGGCGGGAAGTCCAAATTACATCAAGATCTACATCTAGATCTACATTTATACTCCGCAAGCCACCCAACGGTGTGTGGCGGAGGGCACTTTACGTGCCACTGTCATTACCTTTCTTTCCTGTTCCAGTCGATTATGGTTCGCAGGAAGAACGACTGCCGGAAAGCCTCCGTGCGCGCTCGAATCTCTCTCATTTTACATTCGTGATCTCCTTGGGAGGTATAAGTAGGGGGAAGCAATACATTCGATCCTCATCCAGAAACGCAGCCTCTCGAAACCTGGACAGCAAACTACACCGCAATGCAGAGCGCCTCTCTTGTAGAGTCTGTCACCTGAGTTAGCTAAACATCTCCGTAACGCTATTACACTTAGCAAATAAACCTGTGATGAAACGCGCGGATCTTCTTTGGATCTACTCTATCTCCTCTGTCAACCCGACCTGGTACAGATCCCACACTGATGAGCAATACTCAACTATATGTCGAACTATTGTTTTGGAAGCCACCTCCTGTGTTGTTGGACTACATTTTCTAAGGACTCTCCCAATGAATATCAACCTGGCACCTGCCTTACCAACAATTAATTTTATATTATCATTCCATTTCAAATCGTTCCGTACCCATACTCAAAGATATTTTACAAAAGTGTTTTCTCTGCTATCATATAATCATACAATAAAGGATCCTTCTTTCTATGTATTCGCAATACATCTACATTTGCCTATGTTAAGGGTCAATTGCCACTCCCTGCACCAAGTGCCTATCCGCTGCAGATCTCCCTGCATTTCGCTGCAATTTTCTAATGCTGCAACTTCTCTGTATACCACAGTATCATCCGTGAAAAGCCGCATGGAACTTTCGTCACTATCTACTAGTTCATTTATATATATTGTGAAAAGCAATGGTCCCATAACACCCCCCTGTGGCACGCCAGAGGTTACTTTAACATCTGTAGACGTCTCTCCATTGATAACAACATGCTGTGTTCTGTTTGCTAAAAACTCTTCAATCCAGCCACACAGCTGGTCTGATATTCCGTAGGCTCTTACTTGGTTTATCAGGTGACAGTGCGGAACAGTATCGAGCGCCTTCCGGAAGTCAAGGAAAATGGCATCTACCTGGGAGCCTGTATCTTATATTTTCTGGGTCTCATGAACAAATAAAGCGAGTTGGGTCTCACATGATTGCTGTTTCCGAAATCTTTGTTGATTCCTACAGAGTAGATTCTGGGTTTCCAGAAATGACATGATACGCGAGCAAAAACATGTTCTCAAATTCTACAACAGATCGATGTCAGAGATATAGGCCTATAGTTTTGCGCATCTACTCGACGACCCTTCTTGAAAACTGGGACTAGCTGTGGTCTTTTCCAATCATTTGGATACTTCCGTTCCTCTAGAGACTTGCGGTACACGGCTGTTAGAAGGGGGGCAAGTTATTTCGCGTACTCTGTGTATAATCGAATTGGCATCCCGTCAGGTCCAGTGGACTTTCCTCTGTTGAGTGATTTCAGTTACTTTTCTACTCCTTGGACACTTATTTCGAAGTCAGCCATTTTTCGTCTACGAAACAGTTTTGGAAAAGTTTGTTTAGTATTTCAGCTTTACGCGTGTCATCCATTGTTTCAATGCCATCATAATCCTAGAGTGTCTGAATATACTGTCTCGAGCCACTTGACTTAATGTAAGACCAGAACTTCCTAGGATTTTTTGTCAAGTCGGTACATAGAATTTTACTTTCGAATTCACTGAACGGTTCACGCATAGCCCTCCTTACGCTAACTTTGACATCGTTTGGCTTCTGCTTGTTTGAGAGGTTTTGATGCATTCAAACTTGCAGTGAATTTCTCTTTGCTTTCGCAGTAGTTTCCCAACTTTATTGTTGAACCACGGTGGGTTTTTCCCGTCCCTCACAGTTTTACTCGGCACGTACCTGTCTAAAACGCATTTTACGATTGCCTTGAACTTTTTCCATAAACACTCAACATTCTCAGTGTCGGAAAAGAAATTTTCGTTTTAATCTGTTAGGTTGTCTGAAATCTGCCTCGTATTACTCTTGCTAAACAGATATACCTTCCTCCCTTTTTTATATTACTTTTTACGTCAAAATTCAGGGATGCTGTAACGGCGTTATGATCACTGATTCCCTGTTCTGCGCTTACAGAGTCGAAAAGTTCAGGTCTGTTTGTTATCAGTAGGTCCAAGATGTTATCTCCACGAGTCGGTTCTCTGTTTAATTGCTCGAGGTAATTTTCGGATAGTGCACTCAGTATGTCACTTGATGCTCTTTCCTTGCCACCCGTCCTAAACATCTGAGTGTCCCAGTCTATATCTGGTAAAATGAAATCTCCACCTAAGACTATAACATGCTGAGAAAATTGATGTGAAATGTATTCCAGATTTTCTCTCAGTTGTTCTGCCACTAATGCTGCTGAGTCGGCAGGTCGGTAAAAGGGGCCAATTATTAACCTAGCTCGGTTGTTGAGTGTAACCTCCACCCATAATAATTCGCAGGAACTATCCACTTCTACCTCACAACAGGATAAACTACTACTAACAGCGACAAACACGCCACCACCGGTTACATGCAATGTATCCTTTCTAAACAGCGTCTGTGCCTTTGTAAAAATTTCGGCAGAATTCATCTCTGAATCCAGCCAGCTTTCCGTACATGTAACGATTTCAGCTTTGGTGCTTTCTATCAGCGCTTGAATTTCTCGTACTTTACCAACGCAGCTTCGACAGTTTACAATTACAATACCGATTGCTGCTTGGTCCCCGCATGTCCTGACTTTGCCCTTCACCCTTTGAGGCTGTTGCCCTTTCTGTACTTGCCCAAGAACATCTAACCTAAAAACCTGTGTAGCCGCCTGCTGTTTGTAGTGGACTCCTGACCTATCCAGCGGAACCCGAAACCCCACCACCCTAAGGCGCAAGTCGACGAATCTGCAGCCCACACGGTCGTAGAACCGTCTCAGACATTAATTCAGACCCTCCACTCGGCTCTGTACCAAAGGTCCGCAGTCAGTCCTGTGAACGATGCTGCAGATGGTGAGCTCTGCTTTCATCCCGCTAGCGATACTGGTAGTCTTCACCAAATTAGACAGCCGCCGGAAGTCAGAGAGGATTTCCTCCAATCCATAGCGACACACATCATTGGTGACGGCATGAATGACCACCCGCAGATGGGTGCACCCTGTACCCTTCATGGCATCCGAAAGGCCCCTTTCCACATCTGGAATGACTCCCCCGGTATGCACACGGACTGGACATTGGTTTTCTTCCCCTCTCTTACTGCCATATCCCTAAGGGGCCCCATTACGCACCTGACATTGGAGCTCCCAACTACCAGTAAGTCCACCCTCTGTTACCGCCCAGATCTTGCAGACTGAGGTGCAACCTCTGGAACAGGACAAGCAGCCATGTCTGGCCGAAGATCAGTATCAGCCGGAGCCAGACCCTTAAACCTGTTTGTCAGACAAACTGGAGAGGCCTTTCGTTCAGCCCTCCAGAAGTCTTTCGCCCCCCTGCCACACCTCGAGATGACCACCCACTCTACCACAGGTGAGGGTTCAGCCTGAAAGTGGGCAGTATCCCAAGCAGCCACAGCCGTAGTCTGATCAGGGGATGCGTGGGACGAGCTGGCACTCCCCGACAAACACCCATCCGGTCCCCCACAGTGATGCCCATTGGCAATAGCATCAAGCTGTGTGACCGAAGCCAACACTGCCTGAAGCTGGGAGCGAAAGGATGCCAACTCAACCCGCGTCCGAACTCAGCAGTCGCAGTCCCTATCCATGCTAAATACTGTTGTGCAAAGAACGTCTGAACTAATCTACATAGAGCACAAACAATTCGACACTGAATTTAAATGGTTATTAAAATACAAGATTCCTAGTAAATCCAGTAATGCTCCTACTTGCGCACTGCTTACATACTGTTCGGCGGCAAAAGGAGATACACGATTGTACACTATTCAGGTACTAAAACGCGATGCTACAACTCTCAAATACTACAATACGCCAGAAATTTATGAATTAAACAATGAAAGCATCCAAAAACACCCAAATAAGTTAAGAATTAAACTATGCAACAAATAAGTGAACTAAGAGTATACGACTTGCTGCTTGCAGCTGCTTATCCAACGGCGGCAGGGAGCACACACACCATTGTTATCTCTACTAACCTAAGAAAATTTCAGGAACATTTGTCACTTGGGCTACCTCCGCTACCCTAAGTAACCTGTCCGCCACCTCCTCCTAGGGATTCGTGGGAAAAGACTCAGCCTGCATTGGGCTGCGGGCGAGATTAAGGAGTGTACTTTATATATTTTGGTACAATTTATTTACGGGTCGAATATATTTATCACAGTGATATGGATCACATGCTCTGACATTACACAGCATACAGACCTGAAAACTACTCCTAAATAACTCATGTATATGCCACACAACCTACAGACCTGAAAACTACTAAATAAATCATCAATAATGCTCTACACACGCACTTGCTAATTGTAAACCGTCAAGATAACGCATTGCGCAGCCTACAGAACTGCAAACCACTCGTAAATAATGTATATATTTACGTCCAGACAGCCAAACAACTCGCAAATTGACTAAATAATAATCCATCTAAATTACTCTGCAAACATGCTTGCTAATCGTTAACCGTCGTAATCATGCACCAGTCTTTATTTAAACAATTAGGGGCAGCAAACAATTATAGACAGCACCCCGTGGGCGCTGTCGTATATTCCGTGATGTAATCCACGCTGGTAGCCATGATTTCAGTTGATGACGCAAGTGCCATTATCCAAGATGGCGGCAAACGGTGTGTTCACCTAGAGGCCTCGATCTACTACACAGTACCACCACCAGACAATGCTGTCTCCGTCTCATGACGTAATCCTAGATGACGGTGGGAAATGGTGGGAATATGACTCTGCCTGTTCTGGATATAAGTTTTTATTTTTCATGCAATGTCTCCAGCACAAGATCTAGCCTTCAAGTGACCTAGTGCACAATACTGACACCAGAGGGTGCTGTCATCCATCCTATGATATAATCCAATACGGTGGTCAGGAGTCGGGGAAAAAGCATGAAAGCGACAGCCTGTGCTGGGATACTGAAGAGAGGAAGGAAGAAGTGTACTTTATTTATTTTTGAACAATTTATTTAGCGATGGAGTATATTTATCACATTGATACAAAACACATGCATGGGATCACGCCATACAGCCCACAGACCTGTAAACTACTCCTCAATAGCGCACTGCAGACACGCAAAAAGCTCCTAACTTGCCGAAATAATTTCAGTACAGACATGCAGACTCCTCGAAAATAACGCAGTACACATATGTGCAGACACGAAATCAACTTGTAAGGTGCCCAAAAAATGCCTACAGACCTACTCGCAAAATAATGCAATGGACATGCAAACAATGTACGCTGACACCAGCCACCACCCCCTGTACAATGCACAGGAGGCTACCTGCAGCCGTGCGAAGTGATGCAGCCGTCAGCTGCCAGACAACGCACAGATGCCCGCATGCATGAGGTATCGACATCCTTTTCATACTTGATACCTGATAAATTTCTTTCGAAATACATGTTCACCAAGGCACCATTGCTGATGTGACCAGGCGTGAGCACAGGTGCTTAAGGGGCATGCACTGTCATAGCCAAGAGCTGCCGCCAGATGCAGATGAAAGTTGAATCTATTTTCGGGTATACAGCCAGCGTTATACTGACATTGGAGAACTTCAAGGCACGCACATGAAGGTCTCATACGCGAGACGCTTCCGGGCAGCAAGAGTCTTTACCACTGATAGACGTGCACAGGCCCCATTGTTCCTAGAGTGACATGAGAGATTCATGTAACAGTGCTTAACTGCAAATGGTGCAGAATAACTTCGAATGCACTTTTCCCAACGGTCCTAATGTGATTCCCCAGTCCATCACTTGTACCCTTCCTGCTTTCAACACACACAAACGTTCCCAGCACTATGTAGAGGCTCCTATATCCCAGCACAAAGGATGTGAATGAATCGAGCTTTATGATTGGCTCTTATCGAATTTACCTGCCTAATGACTGATGCTGTCGGTATCGAAGCACCATCCATCTTTTCTTTCTTTCTGCAGACGGGACCTTCATTGGTAAAATTATTTTGCAAAGATCAGTAAATAGCATTGACAGTTAAACCCGCTTAGTTTTGTGCAGATCATAAAATACATACCAGTCTCAGAAGAATATTGGAAGCCAGGAACATATTTACCATTGTAACTACAATTAAATATTATGATTTTTGCTACAGTCTGACACCAATCGATGTACAGGTAATGTGTTGTGTTGGCGGGAGAGCCAACACCGTGTTACCAGAGGAGGCCGAAGTGCACACGTTTTAGCTCACCCAGGCTGGCGTGAGGAGGGAAGAACTATACTGACGTGAGGTCTGGAAGATGACAAGGAATTAGAATTCAGAAAGCAGACATAGCTAGTTTGATACTTAACTTTAATCCATTAATGATGAACGTCGCTCTTAACGGTACATGATTCGCAATTTCAATATCAATAGTAACTGAATATGGCGCCTTGCTAGGTCGTAGCAAATGACGTAGCTGAAGGCTATGCTAAACTGTCGTCTCTGCAATTGAGAGCGTAAGTAGTCAGTGAACCATCGCCAGCAAAGTCGGCTGTACAACTGGGGCGAGTGCTAGGGAGTCTCTCTAGACCTGCCATGTGGCGGCGCTCGGTCTGCAATCAGTGGCGACACGCGGGTCCGACGGACTGCAGCCGAATTAAAGGCTACCACCTAGCAAGTGTGGTGTCTGACAGTGACACCACATAATGTCTCCACTTGACAGCTGTTCTTCTGGAACAAATCTCAGTATCTATAGCACACACAGTTTTCCACATAAAAAATCTCTCTCATAACATTGTGGTTATCGATGTATGGAATATATATATCCCTTGTGATATGACACACAGTCATCCTCTCTAGTCATGCCACAACATAAACCACAGTAACTTTACAATGCAATATATACACATTTTACACAAACAGTGCAGTTATCTTTTATATCTGTACAGCACCCGAAAAAATTATGGCATTCCTACTCTCACACCGGATATACGTCACGATGCTCCTCAGTCCTAGGGAAGCAACGTCCACCTTTTCTTGCTTTCTACAGATGTGACAATCAGTGGCAATAGAATATTTTATACTGATCTAGATACTGCACTGACAATTAAAACTTGCAAAGTGCAATACATATCGTCAAATGCAGAAAGACTCTTACTCAATTAAACTGGTCTCCCATTGAGGACAGGAGCTTGAATATTAGAGTGTGAAACCGATCTCCAGCCCAGCAATATATCACCGTGTACTGTGTTGAATTAGTAAATATACAATTCACATCCTCCACCATATAAAATCATCCCTTTTACATCAGAAAGCCATCAGTGGATCTAAACAGTTGTGAAAAGATTGACTTCCCCCCCCCCAATCCCTGCAAACACATTACTGTTTCTAGTCCTGACCTGCCTGCTTGCTCGCGTTTCTACACCCATTTACAGACTTTGGGGTTACAAGAACATATCTAATTTCGCATGGGTCGCACACAGCAGTACCCTACCAATTGCTCACACAACATAATTCCGAAGATATAGACTGGGAATTATTTCTACACAGACCCGAAACTTTAGCTAGATGGAGTGTGCTCTAGACCACTGAGTTACTAGAAACTAACTAGATACCTCTGATGACAGTAAGTCTTGCAACAACAGTGAATCTTACAAGTATAGTAACTCTTATGAGTGGAGTAACTCTTGCACGTGCAGGAACCCTTGCGAGGGCAGCAACTCTCATGGGTGCAGTAATCCTTGTGAGGGCAGTAACACTTGCTAGGGCAGTAACTGTTGCAGATAAGTTTCTGAAAGTATAGCTAAAGAATTTGGTAACACCAAATTAAGAACAAGCTCGTGTATTGAATGTTAGGTCTCACCAAACGTCACAGCAACCAACATAATAAAACTTGTACATAGTCTGTGGTTTATAGAATTAGCCATCGAGAATGGAATAACTATTATGTAGTACAAATTGGAAGACGTTTTAATATTCATTTAAGAGAACACACTAACACCAGTGACAAATTGTAGGTCGTCTTTCGAGAATAATATTCAGGCAAACATACATACATTACATGACATTGAAAATCTTTAGAAATTATCCTTGGGATCGGAAAAGTAAGGCAGCACTGTATATACTAGCGTCATTTACTCTCATGCTAATGCTGTTTGTATGTTTGCATCTTTTTCCTTCGCTGCCATTTTGATCGATCTGCCATGCCTGCTACACGAAATTTTGTCTTAATTGTTTATAGTGGATGTTGTTATTACTATCATATCTGCTGTTCGTTGTTATTTAGTCAGCTTTCTAGCGTGTGCTGACATGATATATGATACAGCGATGAGATAGATACCATTGCATTTAGTTGGTTTTACAATGTTGAAAATTATATTTCCTCCAGGTGACAACTTGATGCTGAGTTGGTCACAGCATGGTAAGTAGCTTTGAATTTACATTTTTCAACGATTGCCAGTTTTTTAACCTCATGCATTTTATTTGATTATTGAATGCTTTCAGAATGCTTAACAATGATCACAGTAAATAATATTTTAACATCCTGAAGTGAAATGATGTCTTTTAAAAATTTGTAATTTCTAGTTGTGTTTGTGGACGTCATACTAGCGAAAAACATAATTATTTTGTAATTGTACTTTTCCTCCGTATATTAAGTTATACTGTTCTCAAGATGAGTTGTGCTACACGTCCATCTAATGGATGATGTACTGCCTTCGACCTCCTCTTAGATTGTATATCTCGTTTTCTCGACGTAGTTTACCTCAATGTATCCCATAACGGAGTGTATTGTTTCCTTGTCAAATGTCATTTGTATAGCAGCCATTATAAACTTAATAGTGTCCATTGACAATATGTTGTGTATATAGGGCGTGTTATATTTCCTTATAATTACATAACCGCATAACGTACATAAATGGTTTATTTACGTGTGTATGCTTAAATATGTTCATGTAGGTCCCTCTTCCTGTGTAAAATTTTAGTAAATTTGCCAGTCAGTTTCCTTCGTCTGGTTATTCAAATAAAAGCTTTCGTCGCAACGAAAATCATTCAGTTCTGTATGTCTTTTAATAGTGAATGGGTCACATAATTTCTTTGTAAATCTTTGTTAATCTGTTGGGAACAACAAGTGTGATTTTAATAAAATTGTTAATATTATATTACATGGTTTATGATCTGTGACCGTCTTATAGTTTTCCTTTCCAACTATCGAATTACGATACGTTTACTACATGAACTTTTGGCTTTATAAGTTTATACATTTTGTTTTCTTTATTTCAAGTTGGCATAATTTCCGAATGATCACCAAAACTCGAACCGATCGGACTAAATACGAATTTAAAATACGGCACTATGTCACGCGTTTTCTATCTGTAATATATTTCAGCTGTTGATTATCTCCTAAAAGAAGTACTTCGTCTGAACATTACTTAGACCTCTTGATGAATGCGTTCACCTCGTTTCTCACTGACGTCACCGTTGTCTTCTAGCAAAATAAACACGATGGCTGTTCACAGATCTCATCAAACAACTCAACTCTTCGAACGTTCCCACCAGCCAGCACCTCAGATTACCGTAGAAAGTTTCTGGCCTTGTAACAGGGGCACTTATTCTGAGGGAAGATGCCATTGCCGGCGGAAAAGACATGTAGAATGAAGGAGTGCAGATAACCCTCAGTGATGTTCATGCGGATCACAGCTTTCATGGTGCCTTAGATTATTACTGCATGTCCCAAAGAAGCCGAAGTAAGAGCCCCATATAGCATAACGTTGCCTCCGCAGACCTTCGACCCTCGCGCAGCGCTCGTTTGGGCAACCTTTCGCCTAAATGACGGAAAATTCAGTCAAAATCATAAATCTGGTGTAAAGAGGCGTGATTCGTCCGATCATGTGACGCGTTTTCGTTGGTCCACGTTCCAGTCACGGTGATCACTTGCCTACTGCAGTTGTAATTTACAATGTCAGTAGGTAAACATGGGATTGTCTGCCGCTCGAAAACCCTTGTACCTGCACCAGAATTCTACTCTTTTGTTGTCTCTGTCAGAGATCGCCGCCTGAGCTGATTTGTACACCGTCCAAGTCGCAGAACTTCACGGTCTTTGATGAGCGGTGAACATCCAACACCTTATCACCTACTCGGGATTCAACAGCTCTACAACACTTATTTATTTTTATTTATTTAGCGTATGGCTAGAGATACAACATCTATCATGACTGAAATCTTCACTTGTATGTCTAGATTACGAATGTAGTCTATTGTTTGTGGAGTTGCGACAGCAAAGTCACCAGCACTGCCATTATACTTTCTTGCCCCCTATTCGGTGATGATGTGCTAGATCATCTGTTGTGTAGCACCACAGTCACACTCAGGCGTTGGAGTTGTGTTCCATTTGAAGTGGAAGGCTGCACAATTCCCATGGTGGGCTCGGATTCTGTTTGGTGTGGACCATTGTCTGCGAGGGAGGTTGAAACCAGGTGGCGGCATCTTCTTTACAGGAGGCACTCTTGGACAGCATTTGTCGTTAAGTCTCTTCTGCTACTCAATGGTAGTTTGATAGTTGTTGTTCGTCAATTTCATGCCATCTCTTGTTGCTGGTTTTCTCGAACGCAGGCGATTAGCATATGAGTTGCTGATGTCAGAATGTATCGGTAGTTCCGGATTGTCCATTATTTTGTTTAATTATCGTAAGATAACGTCTTTACGTCTGAGATCTGGCGGGGGATATGACTTAGTAATGGTAGCCAGTGTATGGGAGTAGATTTGATTGTGCCAGTGACAAGACGCATTGTGGTATTTAGTTGGGTATCTATGATGTTTGTATGGGCACTATTGAGCCAGACAGCACCACAGTATTCAGCAGTCGAGTACACCAACCCTAGAGCTGTAGAACTCCAAGTTGTTCCACATAGTTTATGAATTATGTTGTTGCGAGTTCTTGTTTTTAGAGTCACATTTTGGAGATGATGATTTGAAAGACAACGCTCTGTCCAATGTGACCCCCTAGGTATTTAGGGTATCTGTTGTGTCTCAATTGCTGGTTGTCCATGCACATCATTAACTCCCTATTAGCCATTTTGTTGTTTAGATGAAAGCAACAAACGTCAGTTTTAGTAGTGCTTGGCTCGATTCCCAACTTTTTGAAGTACTGAGTCAGCTTCTTAAGGACTTCTGTCAGGATCTCTTCGATTAATTTGTTCAATGGTTTGTTTGCCGACAGCAGTTGCCCAGTCATCTGCATATCCGAATTTCCTTGAAAGCTTCTCTGGCATGTCTGAAATGTACAGACTAAACAAAGAAAAAAAAAAAAAGAGCAGGAACCATAGATGAAATAATCGTCCCCGACTCAGGGCCGTAACACTCTGACATCTGTAAAAGTCTACATCTACATCTACATAGACACCCTACAAGCCATCGTAAGGTGTATGGCAGAGCGTACCCTGTACCACTACTTGTCATTTCTTTTCCTGTTCCACTCGCAAATAGAGCGAGGGAAAAACCACTGTCTGTATACATCCGTATGAGCCCTAATTTCTCGTATCTTATCTTCGTAGTCCTTACGGTCAATGTATGTCAGCGCCAGTAGAATCGTTTAGCAGTCAGCTTCAAATGTAGGTTCTCTATATTATCTTAATAGTGTGTAACTCAATTCGCAGCCTGTTACGTGTTTGCTCCACTTATATACTTTGCTTGCTACGTCACAGGTCCACAACGCCACTAGCTTGCAGTCAATATAGGGATGGCGGTTACCACTGAAACAACCTGTTTCCGACTGTATCGGTTTTTCAACGCCACTGTCTGTTGAAACTGCTCAAAAATAACCGGTTTCTGAAATAACCGATTTTCGGTTCTTTATTCCTAATATTTCCTGTAATACAAACAGAAACCTAACAAATATAGAAAACTTGGAACCCCATCTGTTTAAAGATATATAGAATCAAAATATTAAATTAAACAGGCAGACAATAGACAACTCATTTGGTCTTTTCAACCTTTCCCGAAAAGCGATAGGTTGTTGAATACTACAAAAAATCATGACTATAGTTCTATTGATTCTAATTCTTTGAATCTCTGCTCAAATATCATGTTGTAATCGAGAATCATTTCACCACAATATTCAGCATTAAAGTGTGAAAACTGACGTTCGTGTTAATCCGTCCGTTCTCATTGTCTGATTAGGTAAAGGCATGTTACATACACACAGGCACTACATTAGGAACTTAATATTTTTATAGTTAGCTGCCAATGAATTGCTAAGTTTCAAGCCTTCTCCTCACGTGATATCGCATGTTCCTTGTGAATCTTTCTATTCTTAATCTTTTAAACCAAATGGAGAAATTTAATTTATTGATACCGCGGTTTGTGAAACACTTTCTCATTAGGGATGTTGCTGTAGTGTAATACACCTGATATCCAATGACGACAGGTAGAAACTGCCATTTGGACCAGATGGGGAAAATCATCCACACTGCATGAAAAGGCGTACAATCTAAGAGACCACGCCATATGGTAACATGTGCATTAACTCAGCAACGCTGCATCGGTTCTTATGCCACGTGTTTGTTGCTCGTTTATGTCGGCACTGTTATAAAATGGGACTGATCACCTGTCCTGTTTTATATTATAAAGCACATTTTCAAACCTGTGGGAATTTTTCGGATAAGAACTACTTTCTATTTTTCTTTTAAAAAGGTTCATTTAAACAACAAAATTTTTAACACTGCCAACTGATATTTTGTATTTTTACTCAGACCCTAGTGAAAACTGATGAAAACAGTTTTTTTATCTCAGGCCAAACAAAAACCGAAATAAACCGCTTATTCAGCACTAAAATACCGGTATCCGTTGTAAGCAGTCGGTTTTTCCAATCCCTAAGTTAGTCTCGCTGATGGCAGAAATGTTTTTGCTCAGACGCCTCTTCCAACAGACGAAATGCCACACTTCCTTTCCCGTAAGTATAAAAAATTTATGAGCATATCCTTAACGACGAAAGGAAATTTTTCTAATTTTTATAAATTCAACAACTGCCAAAACTCTAAATCTTTCAAATTCCCTAATACTTACACGACACGTATTACGTCATACATGATAACAGGAGGATTTTAATTTCGTAGCCAAGCAAATGACAGGTAACGCTGATTTACCTGATTTCTGTATGCCCTGTTAATTAAAATTCCTTCCTGTGAAACAGTCACAACAGGAAAGACAATCGAGTGGAATTTATTCCATAAGACGAGAATGAATCTCTGATTGGCACATACTAGTGCTAAATATTGGTGCAATGCGAAACGTTTAGTGGCTGGCGTGGGAGGGGCAGGAGGAGATGGAGAATTGTGGGGAGGGGGGGGAGGGAAGAAAGGATTACGACGGAACGGAACAGCGTGGACGACTTTTACGTGCACATATATGAAAAACCGAGGATGAGTAATAAAAGTTAACGAAGCTCAGGCGTCGCAGATTTCTTTATTAAATTTTGATATATCGCATTTAATAAGTCACTATTGTAGGGACTCACTGTGGAAGCTTCTATCTCCGCGCGACAAAGTAAGGCTGGCACCAGGGTGTCATTAATAAATTCCGCCAACTCGTTCTCAAATGGCACCGCACCGAATGTAAGGCGTAAATCGCCGGGCGTTTTTGTCCTGAAAGTGAAAGGGAGAACCATATAATTAGTTTCCGTTTTTTCTATATAAATGTCACCGTAATATTTTATTGGTCTGGCAGTGCCTCCTTTAATATGGAGCAGGCTGCGGATATCGAGTGGAAATTATCGAAGACTCGCTTACAGATATACGTGGGTAGGGCCGAGTAACTTTTAATATGAACATTTACGTACGTAAAAAATTTTTATGCCGTTACGATAGCACATTTTAAAGTCACAGTGCAATTTTCGTAGGGTGCTGAATGAATTTCATTGAACTCTAATTTATCTCACTGGAAGAACACCAAAGCGAGTATTACATGCATCTGACGTCTCTTACTACTTCAGTGTCATTAATAGGTGAGTCCGCAGCATAGGGTACTGCAAGGCCCACTAGGATATGCAAATAGTATGTTACTATCAAAAACTGTTGTGCTGAATCTAAAAATATTGTGTAACAATATTCGTCATTCGTCTGGAGGTGTAGATGGTTTATCGTTGTTGTATAGTTACTTTGTTTTGATACGTATTCTCTAATCGATTTGCTATTATTTGTCCGGTTATGAATTTTTTAACTATTTACGAGTCTTTCCGTATACAATACAAAAGTCCACAATAAATAGTTATTAGTGCACAGAAATTTCACGGCAGTACACAAACGATTTTAAACAGTTCACATTAAAATTACAGTTAGTACTACATCAGTTTCGAAGCACAACGCTATTCTAAATGATTGTCCGGTATTCTTCAAGACAATGCAAAGAAACGATTATATTCATTTTAACAACAAAGTTCCATTCTGGATTGGCTCTGATTATTTCGGTTGTGTCAATGGAATATCGCCTCAGTTGTGCTACTGGATTCGTGATTTCCTACACAAAGGTCACAGTTCGTAGTAATAGACTGAAAGTCATCGAGTAAAACAGGAGTAATATCGGGCGTTCCCCAAGGAAGTGTTATAGGCCCTCTATTGTTCCTGATCTATATTAACGATATAGGAGGCAATCTTAGTAGCTGTCTTAGTTTCTTTTCAGATGATGCTGTCATCTACCGTCTTTTAATGTCATCAGATGACCAAAACGAATTACAAAATGATTTGAATAAGGTATCTGTATTGTGCGAAAAGTGGCAAAGGCCCCTGAGTAAAGAATGAGTATTAAAAGATATCCACTGCATTCCCATCACGCGATAAGTCAAACATATCTGAAGGCTGTAAATTCAAGCAAATACTTAGCGATTGCAATTACAAATAACCTAAATTGGAACGATCAACTTGATAATGTTGTGGGTAGAGCAAACCAAAGACTGCGATTCATTGGCAGAACACTTAGAAGGTGCAACTGGTCTACTAAAGAGACTGCTTACATCACGCTTGTCCGACCTATCCTGGAGCATTGCTGTGCGGTGTGGGACCCGCATCAGATTTTCCTGAAGGATGACATCGAGGAAGTACAAAGAACGAAGGCTCTTTTTGCATTATCGCGAAATAGAGGAGATAGTGCCACAGAAATGATACGTGAATTGGAGTGGTAATCATTAAAACAAAGGCGTGTTTCGTCGTGACGAGATCTTCTCGCCAGTTTTCTCCTCCGATTGCGAAAACATTCTCTTGGCACCCATCTACATAGTGAGAAATGATCATCGCGATAAAATAAGGGAAATCAGGGCTCCCACAGATAAAATTTAAGTGCTCGTCTTTCCCGCTCACCGTTCGAGAGTGGAACGGTAGAGAGACAGCTTGGAAGTGGTTCATTGAACCCTCTGCCAGCCACTTTATTGTGAATAGCAGAGTAATCTTGTAGATGTAGAAATTACGGTTACAGCAGTGTTTACTAAATGACGGTCAGCAGTAAATGCAAAGTGTTTAGCCGTTAGCGATTGAATTTCATCATCGTCAGTCCCTCACTATACCCAGCCCTATTTTCGAGAAAAGTAATGGAAGAGACTTACCTTCGACAGCTCTGTTCCCAGATGGTACGCTAAATGTATTGGCAAGCGTTATTAATACAGATGGCGAAGGAGGGGCAATCCTCTGCGCGAGAAATGGCAGTGAATCTGATCAGAGAACCTTATTCCAGTAACCCAAGAAATTGACTAGAACTGAGGATAGGGAACTGAATGTGCCTCAAACCACATTATGGCGAATGCTAAGTAGGGTTCCGAAGGTGAAACTACCACTGCTACTTCTGCAGTGTGCTTACTTTTGAATTTCAGTATCGGACATATAGAACACCTGGAAGGTTTTTGTGACAGAATAGTTTTGTACAAGGAAGTAAATATTCATGTGGATTTGAAAATAGCTATTCCTAAATGGAGCATGTAGTGTATGTCTGTGTGTGTGTGTGTGTGTGTTTGTGTGTTTGTGTTTGTGTGTGTGTGTGTGTGTGTGTGTGTGTGTGTGTGTGTGTGTGTGTGTGTGTGTGCGTGTGTGTGTGTGTGACTTCCTCCAGGAAGATGTGTTCTGTGCTGTTGCATTGTGTATTATGACTGCCTGAGACCCCCACAGCCCCACAGCATGGAGTAAGTATTTACTCTCGGAGGTTCACATTCCGCGCTTGTACAACTCTACGTTGTCGTATACGGGGCAGCAGTGTCGAAGTAGCGGTTCAGCCATTCTTTTCACGTATTCCCCTTTCATTCTTATAGGTTTTTCTACACAGATCAAAACCCACCGAAAGTAGATATAGAATGCCATGAAGAAAATTATGTTTTGATTTTCATTTCTTTTCACTTTTTCTTTTGCACTCAACCGCATTCATTGACGTCAGTTTTCATTGACAGGGTTGCTGAAACACAAGGTTCGATCTTCAGCAACTTAAAATTATATAGGAATGTATCTAAGTCTAAAGATACCAGACAGATCATGAGATTGTGGTGCCCAGATACAGGCGCTGTTACGATAGATCCTATGATCATGGAAAATGTGGGTGAAATCATGTCTCACATATATGGTGGAAAAATGAACTTTTACATGATTGCATAAGTGTAGAACGTTCCGTTCAGATGTGCCAGAATAAAAAGCGAACGTAGGAATGATTACAACATATCATACACTGACAGAGAAAAGAATCTGGAATTTTATATGACAGCATCGTATCAGCAAGGGAAAACCTTGAGCAAAATACTTGTACCGCATATTAATGTAATTGATTAATCACTTATTGTAGCACTGTACAATGGATTGGTACGACTTTCTTAGAGATATCCTAGATTAAGTTATTCAGGCTGCAGTGTGTATCCAAGACAACGTACCTAGTCTGGGTCATATCGCGAACTATACAGACAAATTTCGTATCTCACGTGCATATGAAGACAATGCAATGATCGTAAATTCTTGAACGATTTCGCGGTCTGAATTTGGGCATTAGTTCTATAATGAGCCAGGTAAATGCCACTATTTTGAAAAACCAGATAATCCACCACTATCGGATTCGTTTACTTCTCTGTTGCTATACCATCCCAAATAACACCCTCAGCTGTCATATTTTAACGATCTGTCAACTTGGTACAGACATACATCGCTACACTAGCAGTACCGTACACAGTATCATTGGTTTCACTGAAGCCACACCTTAGAGTCACAATATGCGTAGATCGCGAAGGTCGATTAAACAGTTATTTACAATACTTACCGACGAAACAGTCGTACGAAATGGAGATAAGCTGATATAACGTCGTTATCTTTAGAGTTTTAACATAATTTTCTATTTTTGGCTATAACATCATTCGTACATCATATGGACGATGCAAGGAAAGGAGCACGTTTTATTGCAAGCACAACTAGAAAAATTGTACCTAAATTTGCTTTTGTACTGTGTGTAACCTTAAATAATTAGATTATAATTTGTTTTATCTGAAATGTTTATATAGTTTATGTATATTTGAAGGGCTTCAATAAATCTCATATTAACAAACGTAGCTTAACGATGTGCTTTGATCATGTTCGGCTTTTCTTAGATTAGCATGCTTGTTTTGAAAGTAATCCTATGAGCAGAGCGCGCTATCTGTCGGTAAAAAATGTCTTTATTGCTTTGAGCCTTCCTACGAAAACAACAGTCTGCTTTAAAAGTGTATGTGTAACTTTATGTTCTTCTCTTAAGACGATTCTACAATATATGTGTTGAATTCAACTACTACTGAAATAATTGCTCAACTCCAGAATTTGTTTCGACCATCTCGTAAAGCATACAACGTCATTTCCTTTAAGAAAAACATAGTAGGACGACACACGAAATCCCCGAAGCTGCCAGCTTACCACACAAAACATTAGGCTTTTGTAAAAGATGCACCTTTGCCAGTCTATGAATATGTGTCTCTGCAAATCGTCTAGTCACAGTGTCCTCGTTCTCAAAGAATCGCTTCATTAGTGATCCATCCGTTTCCTCATGACTATCGTCCATTTAATTTGAAATATTCTGCACTTTACGGTGGTGTATAAGCCAATAATGTTATGATATTTCAAACATGTTTACCTTTGATCTATAATCGGCGTAATTTGTTTCCACAAGATTCATAACCACTTCTGCATACATGTATGGTATAGTCTCTGATTCGTAATATCCACAGTTAAAATTAAATGCAAATTTAATTTAAATTTCCGCACTCACTTCACTGAACTAGTTATGATGTTCCAGGAAAACAATATCAGTATCAGTTACCACTTTAAACCTATGTTCTTACAACAGCCACATCAATAAAGTTCTGTGGCTCAGTTTGGTAATATAAATCAAAGATAGCTTTTATGTTTTCACCAACGTCAATGTGAGTCGCGTCTTTAATAATGTATTTTTATAATACGGCATTGCATTTCTCAGTATTACTTCCACAGATATTTTGTTCACAACATTTTAAGACTCTTCAATACACCGCCTTTTGAAAATTTATTGCAACTACTTCACTGAATTTTAATTGGGACACAATGTAGATATCATCGTGCCAAGTAATAACTTTTAATAGAATGAGTAGATGACAAATGTTGGCATTTCAAGGCCTCTAGACCAACTGAAAGTCTTGCAGTAATATGATACCTGTCTTTCTATTTTCTTTGTTAAGAAAAATTGACATAGCAACTGATGTTAATGGCCACTTCTTCATCCCTCTGGCTGCCGACTTAATGGTGAATGTGTCCACTGGCCTCAACTGCTGTCTCTGATGCGAAAACTGCCATCGTTGCCAATTTCTTTCTGCGCCATTCGTGGAAATAATAAAACCACGCCATTTTTTACCTACACACAAATAGTATTAATTACGCCACCAAAACATGAATTCGTCTTACCATACCATACATCGTTACTGGTAGGGAGACCAGTAATGAAGCTACTGAATAATTCGTACCAGTACACTTGTGTCACTCTCCCCCCCCCCCCTCCCCCAACCCCCTCCTCCCAGTATAAGTCCAACCGGTTTAAATATTTTAGTAACTAACAGCATACAAACCTGTGTGCTGATACAGTTATACAACACAACTCTTCCCTTATACACTGTGCAAAATTCGCTCACCGTTATAACCCGATATAAAACTCAATTTTCCAGCAAAGAATGTGCTATAGGTGGAGTACAGTGTAAATAGACAAGCCTTCCCGCCAGAAATTGCTCTAGTCAAGGTAACCCTTTCCTGTATCGTCTTAATGAGTCAGTTGTTGCAGCTCATTGGATCCGCCAGAAGATGGAATTAGGCTACCCGTGATTGTAGGCGGACAGGCAGATACGTAATTTACTTTAAATAAATCCAGGGGTTGTCACTACGCTGCTTTTGTTAGCAAACACAATTAACCTCAGAAATTGAATTTCGGGATCGTGGTAAAGCTGGTTACCACGTAATAACAGGCTCAGAGCACACTCTGCTGTCCACTGACAAGATTGGCGCTCGGCCGATATCTCCTTCTTACGTCGTAAAACTTCATAGCTCATCGTCAATCTTCTTTGTCCACTGAATCAACTGTTTTATTGCAAACTGATATAATGGTAGTAAAGCCCTGATGATCTGTAGGCTCCTCCTAGTATTTATGTCAACATGAATCACTACTGCGCCATATGGGCCACTCGTCACCGCTACCTCATGGGAACCGGCTTCCTACTCGCTGTCATTGTATTCTCCAGCGCTCTTGAAGGCAGAGAATTACTTGTGCTCTCTGCTGAGTTCTAGTAAACGTAAAATTCAGAAAATAAAATACATCCCAAGGCAATGGGAATTTCACACATCCCCTTTGGTGACTCCTTTTCAACATTTGGATTTTTTGAAACAAAATTTTACTTCTGAAATATGGAGCCATTAGATTGTGGTTTACAGGAGTAGTCTGCAAACTACTACTTACTTCATCCTATGCAATAAATAATGCCGAACTTCAAAAGCGGATTGGTCCAAAAATAATTTTTAATCCATTAGAATATCTCGTAGGTGATTTTGCAGATTTCTTGAAATACTGTCGTAATTTATTTCTTTCGGTTACTTTATATCTGTTCCCATTTCAATTTGACTTTTATCAGCACTCTACCAATCCAAATATAAACTTGAATATGAAAACAAGACACTGTGCATGTTGTCCAAATTTATTCAGTCTTCTTCATTCATAAGATGGATATCAGACCCCTAAAACTACAACTAAAAATTGTAATCAGTTTCTATTTTTGAACATTATGTTAAATTCTTACCACTTTAAGCTGTCAGAAGACGAATACGTTTTGTATGGACAAGCATTTTAAATGAATTTCCTTTTAATCTCTTGTATAGTTATATGTACATTACGCATGTTTAAATTACGTCTAGGATTGCTATGCATCCTAGAGATGACTGTTTGCTGCAGGCAGGCTGTTTTGACTCGGTTTATTTTTACATGTCATGACTCGTTGCAGGGCATCAGAATGAGACGTGTATTGTACTTTATTATATAACCCCCTGATCTGTTTGTAATATCTTAATTTACGGGCTAATAACGCACTTTAATCTACTTCTATTGCGTAATCTGAAGGGTAGCTCGCGAAACATGTATTTCTATTGAAAATGCTGTTATTTGCCATAAACTAACCGTTTTGAAAGATTGTGTTAACTTTAAATGCACACTAATTTTCTTTTTCTTAGGAACCACAGAATATTTACATTTAGTTTCTCATGCTGTCATATTATTATACAAATTACCAATTTTATAATGATAAACAATGAATATAAAGTAATACAAAATGCCATACTTAAAATTAGTTTTCAAGACAATAAACACAAAATCTCCGATATTGTCTATAAGGAGTATCTTCATGGTAATCATTAGTGATACATGGTTTCGTTACACTAATTTATACAAAGAAAATCAAACATTTCATTCGCATTTCTTGTTGGCTTAGTTACCGTCTAATAGAAATCCACAATAGCGTTATATAACATTCAAAGTTTCGCTCCAGCACACTTCTGGTTTCCCTGCTTATTGATTGCCAAGCAAGATTCACACTCAATACTCATGTAGTTCAGCCCACTCTCATGATTCGCAACCACGCCATGTGGTCCCCTAGTCAGCACTATAATTCATGGTACCCAGCATCCTTCTCGCTGCTATAGTATTCTGCAGAGCCGCCGAAGGCAGCGAATTACTTCTGCTATCCGTCTAGTTCTAGTAAGTGTAAGATTTTACAGTTATTACAGTACTCTGTAACACAGACAGCCGTCACTTAACGACTGAGAGCAGAGCCGTTTGCGCTACAGTCTGGAACCGCGCGACCGCTACGGTCGCAGGTTCGAATCCTGCCTCGTGCATGGATGTGTGTGATGTCCTTAGGTTAGTTAGGTTTAAGTAGTTCTAAGTTCTAGGGGACTGATGACCTCAGAAGTTGAGTCCCATAGTGCTCAGAGCCATTTGAACCAACCAGAGCCGTTTGCGTAGAGTTGTCAGTGTTAGCACACAAGCAAAACTGCGTGAAAAAACCTCAGAAATCAATGTCGGACGTACGACGAACGTATCCCTTCGGGTGAAAGTTTCTCAAATGATGAGTTATACAGTGTCAAACTTGCATCTCTATCTTATGAATGAGACGATTGGGTGTGAAACATAGTACTGTGTTTCTGCTTTTATAAACGGTAATGGAGTTTAATGAAAGGAAGGAGATGAAGTCTTCAGCTATAACACAACACGCATAATGAAACTCTCGTGCTGATCATTGAACGTTTATTTCATTTGTTCCTTACACGTTTCGGCGTTTCGCCACTATCGAAAGATTTGAATGTAAATGGAGAATCACACAATGTTAAATGTCTCAATACCATAAACCCAATACAATAATACAAGAAGCGAATAATTTCTAGGAAATTCTTTACTTGTAACAATTTCGTCATCAAAAAATGCCTAATAAAGTTTTCAGAGCAAATATGCGTGATTCACTGTCTTACATCAGAGACTAGTATACTAACAGACGCAAACCACAAGGAAGAAGAAAAATAATTAAATCAATACTTATCAAGTAACAATATTAAGTTTTCTGTTGTGACTGAATTATAATGAAGTGCCAAAGAAATTGGTATATGTATGGGGTATCAACTACAGAGATACAGTAAATAAACAGGCAGAATACGGCGCAGCGATCGGCAACGGCCATATAGGACAACAAATGTCTGGCGCAGTTGTTAGATCGGTCATTGCTGTACAGTGGCAGGTTATAAAGTTTTATATGAGTTTCAAAGTATTGTTTTTGTTGGCATACGAGCGATGGGTCACAGAATCTCCGATGAAGTGGGGATTTTCCCGTGGAACCATTTCACAAGTGTACCGTGAATATCATGAACACGGTAAAACCTCAACACTCCGACATCGCTGCGGCTGGAAAGAGATCCTGCAAGAACGGGACCAGCAACGACTGAAGATAATCGTTGAACTTGGCAGTAGAGTACCCCTTCCGCAGATTTCTGCAGATTTAAATGCTGGGCCATCAACAAGTGTCAGCGTGCGAACCATTCAACGAAACATCATCGATATGGGCTTTAGGAGACGAAGGTCGACTAGTGCGCCATTGATGACTGCACGACACAAAGCTTTACGCCTCGCCTGGGCCCGTCAACATTGACATTGGACTGTTGATGAGTGGAAACATGTTGCCTGGTCGGACGAGTCTCGTTTCAGATTTTATCTAGCAGTTGGATGGAGGCAACCTTATGAATCCAAGGTCCCTGCATGTCAGCAGAGGACTGTTCTAGGTGGTGGGTGCTCTATAAAGGTGTGGGGCGACTGTAGTTGGAGTGACATGTGGTAAGTCTAGATACGACTCTGGCTTGTGACACGTATGTAAGCATCCTGTCGGTGCACCTTCACCCATTCACGTCCATTGTGCATTCCGACGGGCTTGAGAAATTGCAGCAGGACAGTGAAACACCCCAAACGAGCAGATTTGCAGCAGTGTTGCTCCAGGTACACTCTACTGAGTTTAAACACTTCCGTTGGCCACCCAACTCCCCAGACATGATAATTATTGAACATATCTGAGACGCCTTGCAATGTTCTGTTCAGAAGAGATATCCACTTCCTCATGATCTTGTGAATTTATGGACAACCCAGCAGGATTCATGGAATCAATTCATACATCAGTTTAGTCCATTCCACGTATCGTTGCGGCACTTCTGCGTTCTCACGTCTACACTATATCAGGCAAGTGTGCCAGTTACTTTGGTTCTTCAATGTAATACACCAAGTGTTCATGAACTTTCATGTTCGTTTTCTTTTGCACTAGAAAACAGAATGCTAGAAAATCGGAACTTTTCATATAGATAAATTACAATTCAGTATGTGTAAAACACTCTGAAACACTGTGTGTGAGTTTCATCTAAGTGTGACCACTTAACTACTAAACAATTTAAGGTATTCATTTGTGTAATTATTCGCTTCAATTATTTAAAGCAATAACGACATTTTGGGGGTACGTAACAAGTAACTATATTTTGTTACTGACATGAGTCGGTCCACCGTGTTTTCTTGCTAATCCTTACGTGAATGGGATAGTCTCTCCTCTTCTTTTTGAAATGAATGATCAAAAGGTTTCATTGACTTAGTTTTTGACCTTCACTGACATTGTACCCAGCTCTCTCCTTGTCTTTCAGTGGGTGCAGATTGTGTTAACTCCCAAAAATAAATAAATCCATACATTTATACAGAAAAAAACAGGATAAAGATAATGCGAACCCACAATGTTGAACTTTAGGGTCAAACAGATGATAACCGTCAAACACATTTACATAGGTATTTCTATTACTGTAAGGTAAAATGAAGCAGTTACTTACATTTTTCCATTGATACATATCATATGACGGATATCTGTTGCTAACATTAAAGACTTCCCAAAATATTAACAAATGCTGTGTCTAAACTTTCGAAGTTCTACCGAAGCCACACTTGCGGTATTTTCAACATCTAATGAATTCCATGGTGCACTACTGTCACCAAAAAATTAATCACTGCATTCAACTACATTCTGCAGTTGTAACAGGAATATAAATGTGCCTTTATTGGTAAGGGCAGAAACGAGTTTCAAGTCCGCTGCCAGCTACCAAAATGGCATATCACTCCGCACTTCAGTCCGCCAAACCTACATGAGAAGTCGACGCCACCTTCTCTAGCTATGAACTTCACCATGTGTTCCAGGAAAGTAATACGGATTTCTGGGAAGACGGCAAAATCAGCTACGTCAGTATTTCTAAAGAAGCGACAGCCAATGACAGGACGGCCTTCCACTCTCCATTTTTGTCATTACATTTAATATCTGCTTAAATTAAAATCTTATATTCTGGTCCTAGCCAGACTTGTCTCTTTCTTAAGCTACTATTAGCTCTTCGAACTGTTATTTTTCATTATTCGTATATGTAAGTACCTCTGTTCGGTGATTTGCGGAGACAGTATTTGGCGTATGGCCTTTGATAGCAAATGTAGTGGGACGCGAAATAGAAGCGTCACCCCTCCATCAGTGTCAGCCCAGTTTGCAGGTGAATATAGGTTTAATTTAGTTTTTTGTTTATGTATTTTTGTAATCTTTGTAATTGTTGTGAATTGTCTAAAGTTTGTATTTCTTTTTTATGTTTCACGTACGGAGAGGGCGGCGCAACGAACGGAGACAGCATCTTCGTTGTCGGGACCAGAGAGAAAATTGCTGGCCACTATACGTCGCGGGTCGACAGCCAAAGAGCAACCGAAGATCCTGAAACCGAGTTGTTGCGTCGTGCTTCTAAAAATTGAAAAATTGAGAATTTTTAATGTTTTGTACAACAATGACGTCATAGAAAGTTCAATCATGTGTAAATGGTCAATCCTATCTTGTCAAGGCTCAGGTTCACGTCTTATGTATGAAGATAAGTAGTGTATACTACAAAAGTTTAAATACGTGTTCCGAGAATTTATTTGTGAAGAATCATGTGAATGAATTAATAATCTATTTGACAAGATCATTAATTTTGACAACGTTCATCACGAGTTTGAGTCTTGAAAGTTTATTCAAGGTGGTTCTAATATTTGTTAAATCAGATAAGTTGCATTAATATAACTTCTGAGAAGAAACAAAACGACATCTAAATTGAAAAAGTTTACGCAAACCAATAGGACTGAGTGACGAAATTCGGCGCATACGACTCAAATGATGATGTTTTACAGTTTCGTTCAAGAACCATTCTGAGACAATTTAAAAAGAAGTTAAATAATTTTGAAGTGTGCTGTAACTGACGTAGGTGACGAAGTCTGCACATGGTCATATGTCAAATGAAAATCCTTTAAAGAAAACTTGCGTCGTTACACTACACAAAATACCACTTTCATCTTCAAAATTCATTTTCGGTATGGGACAACAGCCACGAAGTGAATGATAGTTAACACGGGACAGTTCTCAGAAAACCTAAGTTCAGAATTAAAATTTTGCTATTTTCAGCCCAAACTCTATTTGGAGGGGTGGCAGCAAGCTTCTAACCGATGTGACGAAAGAGAATGTGCCTTGAGTCGCAATATACATACGTCAAATCGCGGTGTGATGTTGGATATAAAGGGGGAATTTGGTTAAAAAATCCGGAGTTCATAAGATACAGGGAGTCTGATTCTGCTAGCAACACCACTGCGTTGGGGCAACATATGCAGAAAGAGAGACACAAATTGCGTCAGATCAATGAGGGCGTTAAGGTATGACAAGTAGCACCAGGTGGTCCATTTTCAATTATTGTGGAGAAACTTGAGACCTGAACGCATAGTATTTGTGAGCAGCATCGTATGTTTAATGAACAAAAAGGTTTCAGAGGAACTGTCATTTTGAATTATTTGAGGATACACAGAAAAGGTTCAAGTAGCACATGGCCTTCAGCGGTGTTTAACACGTTTGCTTTACATGTATTTGTCACTTTTTGCCTGTTTCGTTTACGTCCCCACCCTATCACCTACTAAACTTAACATTTATTCATTGACATTAATTGCACCTGCAGTGTATGGTTTTTAATATGTTTCTAAATCTGATTTTGTAACTTGCAACATTGGTGGCTTATTTTGTGGATAGTTCAGTGAATTTAAGTACATCTCTGTTCAACAGTTCTTTATACTGTATATTGTAAATTTGGACATGTACCTCGCAATATCTCCTCCCCCTCCAGATCAAAGTACTATGTTCTATATATTAGTAATATATATATGAATATGAATATAGCTGCTTACTACATTTGAGTAAAGTCATGCATTTGCATATTGGTTTTAACAATTCATTCTCACTTCCTTCTCGTCCCTCTTCCCTCCTTCCCACCACCCCACTAAAACGCTCTGTCATTGCTATAGTTGTAAATATGTTCATGAGGTTTCAGGTTAATGGTCCACGTTGGAAGGGAGTATTGTACTGAAAAAACTCTCACTACGTGTTAATATAAAATTAAATGTCATTATGTTTGTTACACAAGAAACGTGAAAAGTTTCTATTTGGTCCTTTCTGTCCCTTCATACCCACCTTATCAGTTCCTTGGACCTCCACCCCTACAATTTGCCTGTTTTAGTACTGCCCCCCCACCAACATGGCAATTCTGACCCCTTAAAATGCCATCATCCACCACATCCCCCCTACATCTGTCTACCACCAGTCCACCCTAACATGTTTGGAAAATCTGTTATTTATGATGTGTCTTTTAGACGTGACCCATCTGTGATGCCAATGGGTTTCAGCTTAGTAATTCATGTTAAATTTTGTTCCAAACCCACAGTCCACGTTCAACTGTCATACGACGCTGCGCTCTAAATGTTGTCAAAAATTCCTTTGTCGCAGGTGCTTCAACCTTCGATGCATTTGTTAAGACCTACTGTAGAATTGACCATTAGCTAATTCGTCTGCTAACTCAGTATGTAATGTCATCATAGAATGTAGCCTGTTTAAACCTGAGTACCAGCAAGCGGGAATATCATCCATCTGAGGCATTTATTTTTTCAGTCCAGATTTCTAGGAAGAGAAAAGACGAAATATACAACATACAAGAAATGATGAACCTCGTTATAACCTGAAACGTGTATCAGTCACTAGTGTTTATCAGCACTCTTAAATGGTAGCCAGACGGTAGATGCCACAGCGTCGAAGATTTGATTCATTCGATTAGAATCAATATGCGCGAATGAAATATCATCGATAAGAACCGGCGTGCATAACGGTAAGTAATTCTTACTTACGTAAGTCATAGGCTTCCACGGCCAGTGAAACTTTTTACAAAACAGTTTTGGGTGATGGGCCGTGTCACTGCTAAACACTAAAGCCATTAAATTGCCGATGCTTCCACCTGTTTACTGCTGTCAGATGCAGGGCGGTTAACTGTTGGTGTTGATGAATGTCTTCCCCTATTAAACTGTTTGTTCTAACTATCTGTTAGCTACCGACACATGTCTGGGATGTCACTGGACAATTCGATGAGAGGTTGCGATGGATAGGATGGATAGGGATGGCTGCACTGCAGGCTTCTTTATTTGAGTAATCATTCTTCTGAACGGTTTGAAGCGGCATGCCACGAATTCCACGCCTTTGCCTATCTCTCCACCACAGAGCAGCACTTGCAACCTAAATACGAAGTTATTAGTTGGATATATTCCAATATCTGTCTTCCGCTATACAATTACCCTCCACAGTTACGTCTATAACCACTGAAGTTATTCTGCGCTGCCTTAACAGATGTCCTGCCATCCTGTCCCTCCTTCTTGCCAGTGTTTTCCATATATTCCTTCATTCGTCGACTCTGCGGAGATCCTCCTCATTCCTAACTTTATCAGTTCTTGAAATTTTCAGCACTCGTCAGAGGCCCCACATTTCATGGGATTCGATCCCTTTCTGTATGCCCCCCACAGTCCACGTTCAACTGCCACGCTGTGCTCTAAATGTACACTTTCAAGAATCTATGCATGATACCAGTAGACAACTCCTGGCCAGGAATGACCTTTATGCCAGTGCTAGTCGGTTTTTTATATTCTCCTTGTTCCGTCCGTCATTGGTCATTTTGCTGCCTAGGGAGATGAATTCCTTAACTTCATCCACCTCGTTATCATCAGTCCTGACGTTACGTTTCCCTTTGTTTTCGTTTCTGCTGTTCCTCATTACTTTCACCTTTCTTCGATTTACTCTCAAACCACATTATACACTGATTAGATTGTTCATTCCAACAAAAGATATGTAATTCTTCTTCACTTTCGCTCACGATAACTATGTTATCAGCGAATCTTATTACTGATTTCGTTTGATTATGTATTTTAATTCCACTCCTGAAATTTTATTTTACCTCCAACATTAATTCTTCTGCATATGGACTGAAAAGTAAGGGAGAAAGACTACCTCCCGGTCGTATACCCTTTTTAATTCAAGCACTTCGTTCTTGGTCATCCGCTTTTACGATTCCCTCTTGGTTCTCATACATATATTGTATTACCCGTCTTTCCATGTAGCTTACTCCTGTTTTTCTCCGAATTGCGAACACCTTTCCACACTTGACTTCGTCGAAAGCTTTATCAAGGTTGAAAAATCCTATGAACATGTCTTCATTTTCCTTTAATCTTGCTTCCATTATCACCCTCAATGTTAGAACTTCGTCTCTGGTGCCTTAGCTTTCCTAAAGTGATGCTGATCGTCATCTAACAGATCCACACTTTTCGTTTCCATTCTTCTGTGTATTATTCCTATCAGCAACTTCGATATACATCTACATGTGCGTGGATACTCAGGAAATCATACTCAGGAGCCTGGCAGGGTGTTCATCGAACCATCTCCACAATAGTTTTCCATTTTTCCAGTCTCGAGTAGCGCACGGAAGAAAACGAACGCTCATATGTTTCAGTACGAGCTCTGGTTTCCACTATTTTATTATGATGATCCGTTCTCCTTATGTAGGTCGGCGGTAAAATAATACTTTCGCATTCGGAGAAAAGTGTTTGTGATTGAAATTTTGTGAGAAGATTTCGCCGCAACGAAAGACACTTCCGTTTTAATGATGTCTACACCAAGTCCTGTATCATGTCAATGACACTCTCTCCCTATTTCGCGATAATAGAAAACGTGCTGCTATTCTTTGAACTTCCTCCATGTACTCCGTTAATCCTACCTCATAAGGATCGCACACCGCGCAGCAATATTCCAAAAGAGGACGTACAAACGTAATGTAGGTAGTCTCTTTAGTAGCTCTGTTACTTTTTCTAACTGTTCTGCCAAAAAATGCAGTCTTTGGTTTGCATTTGACACAACGTTTTTTTTCCAATTTAAGTTGTTGTAGGTAATGAGTTGAATTTACGGCCTTTAGATTTGACTGACTTATGGTGTAACTGAAGTTTAACGTATTCCTTTTAGTACTCATGTGGATGACCTCATATTTTCAATTATTTGGGGTCACTTGCCAATTTTCGCACAATACAGATATCTTTTCTAAACCATTTTGTAATTTGTTTTGATCTTCTGCTGCCTTTACTAGATGATTAACGACAGCATCATCTGCCAACAACCTAAGACGGCGGCTCAGATTGTCTCCTAAATCGTTTATATAACCTACAAAACCAGCTTCGGGAACGCTGGATATCACTTCCGTTTTACTCGATGACTTTCCGTCAGTTACTATGAAATGTGATTTCTCTAACAGAAAATCACGAATCCAGTCACATAACTGAGACAAGATTCCACAAGCCCGCAATTGCACTATCTGCCACTTGTGAGGTACAGAGTCAAAATCTCCTGGAAATCTAGTAATGTGGGATTAGTTCCAAATCTCTTGTCAATGACAATCAACGCTCTGTGTGAGTTAAGAAATAGCTGTGTTTCAAGGAACGATGTTTTCTAAATCTCTGTTGACTGTGTGTCAATAGACAGGTCTCTTCGAGCTTTTAAGCTGATTGTGCGCCAATCCTTTAACTTGTCAGCTCTTGCAATCTTCGGAACTGTGTACATGATCTTTCTCAGAAAATCAGATGGTAGTTCGCCAGACTCATACATTCTACACTCCAAAGTGAACAGTCATTTTGTTACAGCATGGATAATTATTTCAGAAACTCTGATGGAATGTTATCTGTCTCTTCTACCTTACTTGATCATAATTCTTCCATAGCTCGTTTAAATTCTCATTCCAAAACTGGATCACCTATGTCCTCTATATCGACCCCTGTTTCTTCTTCTGTTGCTTCCTCACACAAATCTTCCCTCCCATAGAGTCTTCAGTGCACTCTTTCTACATATCCGCTGTGTCCACTTCCTTTAACAGTGGAATTTTCCATTGCACTCTTAATGTCGCCAACCATTGCTTTTAATTTCTCCGAAGGCTCTTTTGACTTTCATATACGCTGAATCAGTCCTTCCGGCGATAATTTCTTTTTGGATTTCTCTTCATTTTCAATGCAGTCATTTCGCCTTAGGTTCCCTACACTTACCATTTACCTCATTGCTAAGTGACTTAGCCAGCCGAGGTGGCCGAGCGGTGCTAGACGCTACAGTCTGGAACCGTGGGACCGCTACGGTCGCAGGTTCGAATCCTGCCTCGGGCATAGATGTGTGTTATGTCCTTAAGTTACTTAGGTTTAAGTAGTTCTAAGTTCTAGGGGACTGATGACCTTAGATATTAAGTCCCATAGTGCTCAGAGCCATTTTTTTAAGTGACTTATTTTTTTGTATTCCTGAATTTCCCTGAATATCTGGTGATTGGTACGCAATACATAAACGTCAGCCATTATCGATTAGGTTGTGTTTACTTGCGGTGAAGCCTTAAGGCAGCACAGTAATTCTCTCGTCACCGCTGTTTATATTGCTAAGCCCGGGTCAGATGGTGCTGATGGCTGGGTAACATATGCTGTCCGCGGACTGGAACCGTTGGCAGCCAGACCTTAGGTACCTTACAGCCAACCCCACTGTTTATTGTTTTAGGGCGTTTGCTTATGTTAGTAGCCTCTCTTATAATCAAGGTGCAGCGTCCGCGAGTAACGAGCAAGCACGAGAGGTCTTAGAATATTTATAATCCGCCACACTCATGGTGATGTTCAGCTACAACTGACTTATTCTGTTCCAGTCGTACAAAGATTCATGCTCTGACACCCTAGTGCAATGCGTTAACCGGTTTCACCAATGTAATCTTCGCAGCCGTCCAGGGGTTCTTATGTGGCCCTCAATACATCTCGTATCTTCGTTCAGTAATGTGCGTCTCATTCCTCCGCGACGCAAAACTTTTCCTTCTCTGTCGCTGACGCCTCGCACATGAAATCGGTGAGATAAAGGAAGAATTAATTCTATACCTTTATTTATTTTGTCTGCGCTGTCACTCAAAAATTGTTGCAGGCCTCAGTTGAATTATCCATTCGCACGCAATGTTCTCTTGAGCTGGTTCTCTTCATGTAGTTAGCGTCACTAACCCGATGAGCTCAGGCTGTCTGCTTACGTAGCACATAGTGCTTTTTTGCTGGATGTTGTTTCGAAACCGAACTAAGGAATCTGTTGGTGGGCGTCGGTTTCGTATAGACTTTATGTCACAGCTTGCCACTCGATGATCTGTATAACTCGACGTTCAATACCATAGCAGCAAGTGTTGGCGCAGTGGCGCTGTTGAATGTGTAATTTTCTACAGGTAAAAGGAACAAGCCCACCGCTGTTTATTCTGTCTGCTCGTAAAATTTTCCATTCAAAATAAATAAGTTGAAGAAAAGCACATGAAAATTATGTACGTCTGGGACAGAACGGCAAGTAAACTGTGGTTGAACACTACCAGCAATGTGGCCGTCCTATATTTTTTCTAGGACTAGCGTGCTTGCTCGGAGGCCACAGATACGGAAGCGTAAAATAAGAGAGGCTCAAACGCCCTAACAGCACAAACTGGGAGGATGGCTGTAAGTTACCTTCGACTAGCTGCCAGCGATTCAAGCCCGACGAACGGTGTGTATTCGCCAGCAGGTAGCACCACCTATCTCAGCTTTAGCAACATAAACAGCGGCCACGAGAGAACTGCCACGTGGCCTTATTGCTTCGCTGCAGGAAAACACTACCGCATGAATACTAGCTGCCGATATGGTAATGCCTACCAGACACCAAAAAGAGTTGCCTACCTGCCACTGGTAGTGGCACAGGCGAATTGCCTGCCGACATGCTATCTCCAGCTTTTAAAGGGAAGATATTCATCAGTATCCAGCGGTACCGCTATGAAGAGGATTGCAGAAAATAAGTAAATTTAGCTTCCTTAGTGTTTTAAAGTGACGCGCCCGAACAACCAGAATTATTTTATTTCGAATTTTTAATTTATTATATCCAAGTAAAATATCATTCAACGTTGCCTTGTAAAGTTAGAACATTGTTCCTCATGAAAATTTTACAGTACATTATGTATTTTATGTGAGTTACATGTTTAATAGATTGTTTCGAATCCTCAAATTGTGCCGCCCTGCTGCCTGAGGGCAGAGGGAGACAAGTCTCTAGATGAAGGCAACTATCAGAGCTCACTGGCTTCCTCAGGACCTTGGACTGTGCCCTAATGAGAAATCTACCAGAGCTATAGATTCCAATTGGGCGCTGATGACCACGCTGTTTAGCGCCCGGAAACCTCAAACCACACACACACTATAGCTTCCAAGGTTTTGCAAAGACATGTGAGGCACACCTCTGCATTCTTAATTGGCTTGTACGTTCAATTACTGATGAACAGCGTTGTTTCAGTGCGATGCCCTTTAAGTGACTTAGTGTCGTTAGTAGTCACATCATCAAGTGACCCTGTCGTCAATCAGTGTGTGTGGGCTTCATACACCTGAGACTATGGATAATATTAGCAAGCCAACAGCGAATGAACGAAGCCAATCAGCGGGTGAAACTCAACAGTGGATGAAAATAGACTATTCTGACAAATTTGACCACAGGGAAGAGAACAAGATTACTAGTTGTTAGTGTAGGTATGCCATCCTTCGTCCTCCACTCTGAAACTCCAGAGTAATTCATTTTTGTCCCTCTGGTCGCAAATAATCTGAATTTACCTCAGCAACTGAGGCTGGAACTGGCTATTCATGTTTTATGCTGTTCCACAGTTTCCCAATAATTATCTCCTGTTTTTGTGTTAACTTTCCCATTGGCACCAATAAATCGCCATAGCTGGCTTTCACAAGTTCCCATGCATTATCTGTCTTCATCTCACACAAACCTGCGCTGCGTACGCACCAGTTCCCTGACGTAGTTGTAGAAGGGAGCTTTACGGTTTCCCAGCTGCACAATTGCAATTTAGCTGAGGCTTATGAAATTTTCGACGTCAGCCTCCTAGGCTGTTATGACGGCGTTTGAGGCAGCACGTGTCCCAATGTTTCTACGCACAAAGAAGTTGATTCATGTGTCCGTCTTCTTTTTTATGGAGTCGGCCAGTAGTCAGTTACGGCAGCTGATCCATTGAATGCTCAACCTGTGGCCAGTCCAGTTACTGCTTCCACTGAAGTTGACCCCTCACTCTTGGTCGAGTCGGAGGTCACCTCCAGTTTTGAAAGGCGGCGAAAGACTCCCAAGGGGGCTGCACATAAGGCCTCCCCAGTTAGTACAAAGAGCTTCCAAGGGCTGACTATCCACCAGCCACATGCAGTCGTTTCAGAGGAAACTACATTCTGAAGGATCCAGGCAGTCACAGTGGATGGGATTATTGGCAGTTGGGAGCTCCAATGTAAGGAGCATAAGGGGCCCCTTAGGGACATGGCTGCCCAAATGCATTCCGTGTGTATACCAGGTGGGTCATTCCAGATGTGGAATGAGTCCCTCTGGATGTCATGAAGATCACAGGTGCAATAAACTGCAGCTGGTGGCTCGAGTCGATATCAAAGGTGTGTGTCGCTTTGGATCGAAAGAGATTCTTTTTCCGAGTGGCTGAAAAAGCGCTAAAGGCTGCCAGATGAAAGCAGAGGTCACCATTTGCTGCATAGTCGGCAGGCTCGATGACCGACCTATGGTACAGAACCGAGTGGTGGGTCTGAATCGGATGCTTAGACGGTTTTGCGACTGTGTAGGCTGAAGATTCCGTGACTTGTGCCATAAAGTGGTGGGGTATCGGGTTCCACTGTGTGGCATGGTCTGGACAGTTTTTTAGGATAGAGGGTCCGGGGAAACATAAAAAATACCTTAGTCCCAAAGGGTACAGGTCTAACGCAGGAAAAACGTAGATCCAGAAATCAATTCTATAACAACTGTATATTCTCGTAGAGGTGATGGGAAAGTACCAGATCTCTATGAGCTAATAGAAACCAGTGATGCTCAAATCGTTAAAGACACTGAAAGCTGGCTAAAACCAGAGACAATACAGCCGAAAATTTTGCGAAGAACCTATTGATGTTCTGGAAGGATAGGCAAAACACAGTTGGCGGTGGCGTCTTTGTTACTGTGAGAAGTAGCGAAAATTAATTACTTAGGGCAAAGGTCATTCATGGCAATCGGAATAAAATAATAACTGGATTCAGACGAACTTGAACTGTGACGATTTGCTAGTCAATGACAGTCGTAAATTATCCAGTACCCGTGTGGCAATGAAGCGTGGCGAAGTAAAGTAAATCTTTTTGTTCATTACTGTAATAAAGTGAACTAATATTTCATCTGTTTTAGTTAAAACTGAACCATGTCCCAGAATAGTCAATGAGTTCACAGTCGTGGCCGGAAGATTGTGATTTCAGCTAGTCATAAGTCTGGAATACGGAAATGGAGATCTCGTGGTGTATTGCATATTGGACAGCCGCAGTACTCTGCTCATGACAGAACTCCTCCGTTGCCCAAATATGAATCTGCATTTGCCAATTTTCTATTCTTAATAGAATGGCGTACTGTGAGGATTCCATCAGATGCGGTTGATGGCCCGAGCACATCCATGTCTTGGCAGAGTGGCCAATTGAAAACTTACGTTTTTCCGGTGTGTCACTCTGCATGAGAATCCAGTGTGTACACATATTGTCCGCAGCTGAGAGCGATAAGTGCAGTTAGAGCTTAGCTGTAAGTGGGAAGACATGACTGTTCTAAAAACATTTTCACGGATGGAACTGCCCGAAAATTGCAACTGTTTATGACTTGAAGAGATTCGAGCCACTTAAATACAGTAAATCCTCTCACATCTTCAGTAAAGTGGTACATCCGAAATAATATCGGTCAGATCCTCCATTTGTGTATACAGCATCAATAACTGCTGCATCATTAAAAAATGGTTCAAATGGCTCTGAGCACTATGGGACTTAACTGCTGAGGTCATCAGTCCCCTAGAACTTAGAACTACTTAAACCTAACTAGCCTAAGGACATCACACACATCCATGCCCGAGGCAGGATTCGAACCTGCGACCGTAGCGGTCGCGTGGTTCCAGACTGTACCGCCTAGAACCACTCGGCCACACCGGCCGGCTCTTACAAAACACACTGACGCCAATTCGATCTTTGTTTAGTACATGATTCGCGAGTTTGAGAGAGCTGAATGAAATGTAAGATTAAGCGTGTGTTCCACGCGATTGGTGGCAACTTATTTCCGTGCCTCCACGGGCTGGTACTGATATGTCACTCCTAAGTTGAACAGAGTTTAGGTAAGAAAGAAAATTCAGCTGTCAACGTGGCACATACACGTATGGTGCGAATTACGCTAGTGTTAAAGTTTTATTGTTCAAGGTGTGGCGTATCTACTAATTTACCGAAAGAATAAGTTTATAACTGAAGAAATCTCAGCCACCAGTTCCCTCCGAACGTACCGAAAAAAATTAAAATCTTTGTTTAGATGTACGAGAACAACTACGGGCCTAAAGTAAAAATCCTCTGATACAGTGAATGTGCCATTACACTACTCATATCTGGGGGCCTTAATTTTACGCACGGTGGCGCACGGAACGTGTCATAATTTTGATTTTGAATAACCACTTTATTATCAAGATAACTAAAAGGAGCATGTACTACCATGGAAAACACACCCGTGATTCATTCTAAGTCAGGAAACGTCGCCGGCCGCTGTCGCAGGTTCGAATCCTGCCTCGGGCATGGATGTGTGTGATGTCCTTAGGTAAGTTAGGTTTAAGTAGTTCTAAGTCGTAGGGGACTGATGACCACAGATGTTAAGTCCCATAGTGCTCCGAGCCATTTGAAGCATCAGGAACCGTCCAGTATGTCCACCATTTAGATTCCTTAGATCCTTCACACGAACAGTGGTGTTAGCAACAACCCTATGGTACACATCGTCCGTGATTTTACTGCAAATTTGAAGAAAAAGGGGTCTGAGATCCGTTAAATCATGTGGACGTTTTGGGCAAAATGTTCCCTTCAGGTCCGACCAAAGAAAAAGTCACATAGGTTGAGGTCTGGAATATGGGGGGGCCAAAATTGTCCGTATTGAAATGATATCGAAATCATTATTGAAACGACCTCGAAATCTCATTGAAATGAGCCGCATGCCGGAACGCTCCTATAAGAAATCCAACTATGTGTTTGCAGTATGTCATCTTGTTCCATCTTGCATAAGGCACTCAGTGTTGAAGGGCAACACAGTAACAATAATCTGTGTAACGAAGTAATTGCGGCTTCGACTGAGGCCGCTTTGTTTCCAGTATTGATGGTTCCCGTGCAAACAGACCACACACCCTGCGAGTGGTTATCTTGGAAGGTGCCCACCGCGTGTTAAAGTGTTGTCGAAACTTCTTCTGAATCGCAGCACGACTTCCCGTTTCGTGAAAACGTAACACGAGCGCCACTTGCTGCTGCGTTGATAGAATGGAGCTACAAAAAGAAGGTAGGTGGCAATAGATACTTAGCGCAGTACGTTGTTCCGAGTGGATTGGGCCTGCCGCCATTTTAAGTAGCCGAAAACATTAGCAGACTACTGTCTACGATTGCTTCTTGTTCGTTATTTCAGTCGTGTGCCCGCAACAACTGTTTTAAATGCTAAAAATTACAGTGCTTACATGAACAACATATTGTAAGGAAGGCAATTTCGATCTATTCCCTGTTCTTGAATGCGTCTTTGTTCTAGTAGTACGACACATTTGGCCTCGTTAACGTAACTTATTTTTCGATGCTATATATCGGATAACCAGAAAGAGGTGGAAGTCATGTGAAAAGCGTGTTCACATAATCAATTTAATTCCACTTTTACTTTGTTTCGTAAGCAAATGACACTGGAACTTCGAAAAGAATGGTTGCTTGCGTAATGGTATCGGTACTGCATCTTATTCGTTACATTTTCAGCTTTCATCTCGTATGCACAACATTTTTACTGTTCACTTTTGCAAAAACCTTACCTACGTGTTCTTTGCTAGCCTTTAAACGTGTACAATGTGGAAAAAGGAAAGGCACATTGTCGTGTCTTTTGTATGCCAACAAAGTGAATGATTATTTGATTGACAAAGAAACAGAACTCCAAGCAGAAGAGGCATCTTGTTTGTTTGGATTGTCAGTTGATTAGCCTCGCTGTAGTTAACCATCTTCTCACTTTGAAATCTTACTTGTGATATGTCATTCAATGTGCGGCCAATAATAACAACTTAGAGGGCAAAAAACGGTATAGGTTTTTAAACATCTTTCGGCATTGTGGAAGGCTCCAAATCTGATCAAGGGAATGGTCTCAAACGCATAAGATCCCTTAAAATCGATATTTTGCTTGAACATGTATGTGAGTAACTTTTCAGTAAGATGTAGACATACCATTTCAAAAGTAAGCTATTTGCTTCTTTTCCTGGAATATTTCTCGACTGTAACCGTGTCAGTTTTTCAGGAATAACCAAACATAGCACATCCAGAATGTACGTCTACTTTCATAATTTTACTTTTAAGTATCATTTTGAGGTTTTCAAAGTGTGTAAGTCTGTATCATTCTTTATAATATGCCAATAGTTACTTAGTTTCACTTTCCATGTATCATTTGCACGATAAATCACAATGATAGGGAACGAGTCATTATATACAGATAACAATTTTTTATTTGTGACTGTACCTCCATGGTGATCATTTATTAGTTTCTACGTTTTTTTTTTAATTAAAGACAAACACATGTTAGTATTTCCTACCCATCACCGTTTACACTTTACAGTAACAGATAACCTTCTGCGGAATAGGACCAGTTATCAAAGAGAAATGTATTCAGTTTAGATTCAAATTTTGCTTTGCTGTGTGTCAGGCATTTTATATCAATGGATAAGTGATCAATACCTTTGGTTGCAGCATTCTGAACCCCTATTTGTGCTACAGACAAGCTTAATGTGACGTAATGAATATATTTTTTTTCTGGTATTGTAATTATGTACATCATTGTTCCTGGTGCGGTACACTGGATTATTTAGAACAAACTTCATGAGGGAATAACCATACTTTAAAACTGATACATTGCCACTCACACGCAGAGCACAAGACAGGCACAACGAAAAGAGTGTTAACATAAATTTTCAGTCAAAGGCTCCTTCAGAAAGGAAGCACAGCACACACACACTTTCATACAATCACACACACAAAACTCACTCAGACATGACCGCTGTCTCTGGCTTTTCTATCCAGAATCTCGTTGAAATTGGGAGTAAATGTAAACAATGAATAATTACAATGGGTGAGAGGAATTTAGGGCATGGATGCTGCCCCACAATCAGCGCCTTTACGAAGCCGTGTGTTGTGCGGGTACAAGACAACTGATACAGTATGGCTCGGATGCCGGAGCGTTTGCGACTTTGAAGGCAATGAAAACCACAGGAAAGAAGAGAATGAAAGAACACTTGGTACAGTAGGGCAAATCTAAAGTAAACGACAGAAATAAAGCCATAACAATAAAAGTAAACGGTGAAATAATAATTTATGTACATAAAAGGAAATATTGCTTTAATTGCTTCACTTACGGTTGAAATGTGATTCCTTTAAACTTTACGTTACGGTCCGATCGATTAGTAGAACAGTAATCAATGCACGATGGCATTTTTGATGAAACAACTACGTCTCCACACAATCGATGCACCTTGCGCTGTCGAAACTGGGTACGGGAACAGCAGAGTGACGTAACGGGGAGGTATCACTGCGGTGAAATATGGAGGTACAAATGCGGTGAACCTAATGTTTTAGAGTAGTTAAGATGGTAGGCATCGGCTTCAAGTTTGTGACGAATGACACCTCCCTTCTTGGTTGTCAGTCGTCCATTGCACTCCGTAATATAAACACTAGTCTCTTAGCGACCGTAATGTGAATATCGTGTCGTTTCGAAAACTCATTTCTTTCTCGAAGCCATACTGCTACTGCTTTGGATATGATCAACGGTATATCTGTTACGACTCATGAATTATGTACGAAACAAATGGTGATACAATTCGAACGCCAGCCTGTTTCTGACTGCATGTGAGCAGTTCAGTTCACTGAGACAGTGATGTTTCGCCACTCAAGGCGGATTACTTTCCCAAGACTGGTTCGACACAAATAAACGAATAAAATGTTGTATCTCCACGCAGCAATTAATGACCAAAAGTAAATCTGCTGCGCATTCAACTGAAAATAAATATCACATAGTTACACACATCCGCTTGTAAGAGAAGAGCACAGATTACTAGAACAAATAAATGCGTCGTATATTTTGCTAATAACAATAAAGTCACTGCGCTCCGTGATGTTTGATTCTTAATTGAATTTCGAAGCAATTCATTCAATATTAATGTCAGTTATCCTGGCGAGGTGCAAATAAAATTAACGTCAGTCGGAAACAAACACAAAACAAAGACTGACATCGTACAATAGTCATTATTTTTCTGATTTTTCTTCCGACAGCAGTGAATTGTTGTCTCAGTGCTGCTGCCATTTGTTTTGCAAGTCCACCTGTCTCGATTCTGTCACGGGGTAATTCATTCTCTTCACCGTCGAACTGGTTATCGAATATGTAACAGACTTTCACACAATCATTTTTCGTCCCATTTGCCACTCTTCTCCCGTGACTCAGTAGACATTTGTGGTAGATTGCCCTAAGTAAGCATTCTGAGATTGTTTCATGGGCTGTAAGAAAGCAACGGATGTAACTGAAGAATGTGTCCTCGGAGTCCTTCACGACGGCATACATGAATAAAACGTTCTCGGTTTTCCAGCCGCGTCAATTCGAATAAAATGCTCGAGCTTTCGATGGCCACCTCCGCCCACGTCGTCAGGAGTTCACTGACTGCCAGGGCTGTTACGGCCTCCCGCTTATATAGGCATGATGACATCATCAGCAGCCAATCAGATCGATCCAATGTGGCGCGCGCGTGTAAGTCGACCCGGGCAGCTAGCGGAGCTACTGCCCGTGGCAGCACCGGTGACGTCAGGTGGCGCCAGGGGGAGGCGCCACGTTTGAAACTGGCGCTCCCGCATCGCGCATCTATCACACTTAAACTACCAGTTTCATTACGAGTCGTATGGAAAGTTGCCAGTTTTGAAACAATGCAAAAGTGATGACGGTACATCCTGCCTGACAAAAAATATGAAGCACCCAGAAAACGTGTCAGTTTAACTGCATACAAGCGCATATTACGGGAAGGTATAGCTAAATTAACAGAGTTGAAATTCTCATTGCTCTATGTCAGGTAGTCGGCCACAAGATCGCGTTAGTGTTGGTTGTATTTGCTGTTGATGCTAGGTCTAGTGCGGTGTATAAGCTGCGTGAAGAGCGTGAGTGGCTGAGTATCCGCGGTGAAGAGGACACCGCGTCAAGACTGCGTCATCTCCACCTGTTAGAATTTTAAACTGGTCACACTATGGATCTCCTTATGGCCAAGTGATCGAATTGCATAATATGCGAATTTGTGGGGTATTCGGATGTGGCAATAGATTGATGCTGCTAAGCATAACAATGTGAAGCAAGGCATGCTCGTGGGGAAGGTCTGTTGGAAGGCTTCTGGGTCCCACAAGAGAGGATTGCTCCACTTTGCGCCAACCATATTGTACCCGTTCACAAGGAGAGTCTGCCACCTGTAAACGAAAAATGAACTCCATGCAACATTCTGTCTCACTCGCACCGTTGGCCAGGGATAAGCAACAGCCGACTCAGGAATTAACGTTCCACGTATTACAACTAACTCAACGAAAAAATCGGCAATGTTCCGAGTTGTGACGTCATTGGGAGGTAGTGATTGTTGATGAAGGGCTCCGCATTCTATTCAGCCATGAATCACGGATTGCATTACCCTAATGACCATCATAGGTGAGTATGACGGTGACCTGTGGAATCCTCGCCGTGCTTCTGTATTTTGGAGAGGCGCAGTGGTGTTTGACATTGCATCGTGGGGTGGGTATTACTTCAAGACACTGCTAGTTGCGATTGAGGGAACTGTCATAGCACAGCAGTATGTTACGGCTATCCTGCCGCATGATGCGTTACCTCTCATTAGACATGATCGTGGTTCCATTTTTCAACAGGACGATTCTCGTCCGCACGGGGTACGTGTGTCTGTGAACTGCCTGCGTGATAGGGTACCCCCGACCCGGAAAGACCCGCTGTTCTGTACTTTACACAATATGAGTGGGATCGAATTGGAAGTCTGCTCTGTGCCTGTGTTGGTATGAAGACTATCAAGAACCAGCTACTGCAGTTGACTGTAAGCTGCCTTCGGTAGGGGATACGATGGCTTTCATACACTATTTCGATGTCCAACGCCCGTCCCCATGCCCTGCTGAGTGTGTATACCTGGTCTCTGTCGCAATTGTTATTTAAGCGAATTATGGCCGCTTCCTTTATAACGGAGTCCCAATATGTAGTCGCATGAGCCAACACTTTTGTATTTTCGAACTGTATTTTATGTCCGTTTTCTAGGCAATGCTCCGCTTTGGCCGACTTCTCAAGCCCTTTGTTTTATAAGGCGCTCGAGCTCAGTACAACGCTCCGCACCCGTGCCAATTGTCTATCCAATGTACATGCTGCCACATTCACTGGGTACACCATACACACCAGACACTGGAAGAGCAATGTCGTCCTTAACAGAGCGCAACATATCTCGCATCTTGGGGGCGGGCCGGAACACTGGTAGTAGCCAATGTTTCTGCAGCAGACGTCCTAACTTACTGCTAGTTGCTCCATAGTATGGCAGGAACACAGTCCGTTTGGCCTCTTCTTCTGATTCACCAGGTGTCTTTCGCCGGCGGCCCTTGAAAGCGTTTGCGATGTCTCTTTTTCTGTATCCATTTTCCCCGAAAACACGTTTTAAGTTCTGCAATTCTGACTAGGTGGTCGTCGCCAGACATAATCTATGTAATCCATGAACAAACATGTTCAGGACAGTTTTCTTGTGTACAGGGTGGTGGAATCTATTGGCGTTCAAGTACCGATCAGTGTGAGTTGGTTTTCGGTAGAATGAATGACCAAGCTGGCCTCCTGTCTTCCACTCTACCAAAACATCCACGAATGGTAGCTTGCCGTACTTCTCCATCTCGACAGTAAATTTAATGTTCGGATAGACACCATTCATATGATCGACGAACTGCTGTAGTGTATCTTCACCATGAGGCCATATCAGGAAGGTGTGGTTGGTTCAAATGGCTCTGAGCACTATGGAACTTAACATCTGAGGTCATCAGTCCCCTAGAACTTAGAACTACTTAAACCTAACTAACCTAAGGACATCACACACATCCATGCCCGAGGCAGGATTCGAACCTGCGACCGTAGCAGCAGCGCGGTTCCAGACTGTAGCGACTAGAACCGCTCGGCCACACTGGTCGGCTATCAAGAAGGTGTCATCAACATATCGTAGAAAGCAAGATGGCCATAATGTCGCAGTTTGCAGAGCCTGCTCCTCAAAGTGCTCCATGAAGAAATTTGCGACTGCTGGAGACAGTGGTGATCCCATGGCTGTGCCGCCAGTCATTTCATAGTATTCATCGCAGTACAAAAAGTACGTTGTCATTAAGACGTGACAGAACAACTTAATGATTCCAGATGGAAAATGGTGGGCCGAAAGATCCAGCTTATCTTCTATTGGCACCCACGTAAAAAGTGACACAACATCCAGGCTAACCATCAGGTCGTTTGGGCCTATCTTCATTCTCTTGAGTGTCTCAACAAATTTCTGCGAGTTGACAACATGGTGTTGGCAATGTCCCCATTTTGATGCTAATAATCCTGCCAGATGTTTAGCAAGTCTGTATGTAGGCGAACTGATTGCACTAACAATGGGCCTCAGGGGAACACGTTCCTTGTGTATCTTTGGTAATCCATAAAACCTGGGAGATCTGGCGGCACGAGGCTCGAAAGGTCGAGCATTTTATTCGAATTGACGCGGCTGGAAAACCTAGAACGTTTTATTCATAACTGAAGAATGTCAAAGGATAATGCGCAACATGAATGTGACGCTTAGAAACAGTATTACTCTACATATGACTAGCTAACGAATTCTGCTAGATTGAACTCGGCATGGAGACGTGACGTAAATTAAAACTGGAGCAGGCAAAGGGAGTTTTAAAACTCTCAGATGTGATCGTGCATGCCGACCGCCCATGAATGACGACGTGTTCATTAACACGGAACAAGAGCGCAGCTGGTCCCGGAGACAGGACAGATTGCGGAATTTATTTCCCGGCGGAAACAAAACTTGTCAAGCCGAAATGGTAGCGGAGGCGCGCAATGCACAGTTGTGAAACACGCCGCGGTACAGTGCGGAAACAGAAATGGAGTGGAATGGGGTGGGGTCTGGGATACACTGTTTTGAGCGATGCGCTCGTAACGGATTTTATCAAATGACTATAATTCACTGAAGCACATTATTGATAGGTCTGATACTAATGTGACTGCTGTGAGCTTAGGGCACAGGGATAGACGGCAGTCTGTTGATGCAGGATGAGCGGGAAAATAGGATGGCGTGAACATTGGGTGTAAGTGTATGAATGTATTTATATACGTATGAGCGCAAGCGCGCTTGTTTGTGTGTGTGTGTGTGTGTGTGTGTGTGTGTGTGTGTGTGTGCGTGTGTGTGTGTGTGTTAGGGAAACGGTACTGATACGCTCCATCTGCCGACTTTCATCGTAAACAGTCCACTACTGTTTTGCAGTGATGAAGTTCGACAGTATCTCTCGTGACAAAGCTGACAAATTGCCAGCGAAACTACAGTTTACGCGCCGAAGGTAAGTGAATTACTTTCCGGGGTATCGATATGATGATGAAGCCTTATAATTCGCGTTGAAAGCATGTCCAATTACTTTGGAGAATGCACTAATCCCACGTTACAAGTCAACTGCCAACATTACATCATTAACACTATCATACATTATTACTCCAATTGTGTTTCGTTATTACACGTACGAGTGACCTTCCTCCTTTTGCCAAAGTACAAAAAGAAAGTCATATTCCAGTAACATAAAAATGACCACTATTAGAAAATGAAAGATTACTTTTTTTGCAGTGACGCAAGTCTGCAAGGGTGCATGAAAATAGCGTGTTGTGGTGTGGTGTAACAGTACGAAATGAGACTAATGTTAGTTTATTTGCTTATTTCCGATCGAGTTTAAATCGCTCAGTGATTTTTCATTTATTACTACGTCTAGGATACTGCAGACTTCAGAGCAAAATTCCAGTCAACGCCCAGAAAAGGCATAGATTATTTTATAACTGTCACTGAACTTCATTGCAGGAGTTTTATATTTTGTTGTGTGTTTTTATTTTGTGTCGATTGGCAACTTGTCTATTCTTCTCTTTCCTATGTTACCCTAATCACAATACCAGATATGATGCCTGCAATAGCCGAAATGCCGTAAAAGAAAGGAGAAAAATGGAATAGGCAGTTAACCACATTCTAGTGTAACTGGGCTCGCATGAATAGCCGACGTCCCTAACGCAAGCATGTGCAAAGTCTCTTGACTCGGAGGTAAGCCGTTTCAAATCTTCGTGGTGAATGAAATTCGGCAAGAGAAGGTGAAGTGGTGACGCAAAGATCCTGATTAATCCAAAAGACTGGCAGAAAGACTGGTAAATTCCCAACCTCTGGGCTGTATATAATGAAGTGAGAGCATGCAACAACTGTTAATGGTGAATCGTCTGTTGGATTGATACGCTCAGCTTCACGGCCCCCTTGCTACTGTTCGAGATGAAAAGACAGGCTTCAGGTTCTAGTCCATGGTCGTATTTTTTTTTAATTTCGTCTGCTGGCAAACGATTTCGGTTCATAGCACCGTCCTCAGGCCATACCCTGGCACTCAATCGTCACCCTAGTTGAAGAAGTAAAAAAAATTATCACTATAGCCTGAAACATTTTTTTTTATTGCGATGGTCACAGTTGCAACCGAAAGTATTTCGGTATTATGTATTCCAGACCAGTAGGCTATGTGGCGGAGCAGAGTTGCACCATCTCCCTTCTTCCAACGTCATCATAAAACACAAACCTAATATTGTACGCTACCGGTATCCTACACTCCGCAGACACACATACGACAAGGCTAGTGTGCTCGGAGAAAGGACCGGCTTGTAAAACCACCTTGTGGGACATCCCAGCCAACAGCGGCACACCACATTTACGTTTTTGGTGTAACTGTCACTTCCATTTGTTTTACGTGGTCAAGTTTTTATCTGAAGACAGCAACAGCCAGAACATCACAGAGGCGGAAGTACGTCAAGTGATCTAAGAGGCACTAAGCGATTTACAAGGCTATAACAACGCAAGAGATTCAACCAACGGAATTATTAGCAGACAAAAAAAAATTAAATTTAATCATGTAGGAATAACGTAGTGTCAGTTCTTGGCATTCAATCGAAACCTTTAAAAAATGTATTACGATCCGGGGGTTAAGTTTTAACTTCCCTTCGGAGACAGGGTTATTAGAGCTGCGCCACAAAATCAGGTTAGGGAAATATGGGGTGGTTTCGCTTTAAGGTAAAGCTAGATGGGCAGTTCCGTCTTCTTTCTCAAGAATACGTGACCAGTGTGTTACCACATTCGGTCAGATGGATTGGAAGACTAATCACCAACGTTACTGAAAAAAAAAAAACATTTCCTGTTTGATATTCCGCATGTGCGTCGCTTCATCGCACTTTATGGGAACACTAGATCCCGAATAGATCCTAGCTGTTAGGAACTAAGGAAAGGTGCTGATTGGAAATAGTTTGGTTTCACTGCAACTATTCACACAGCACTTCTGGAGGCGAATAATGCTGCGCCATGGAAATTACGCTGTGTGTACACATGGTGAAATTAAAACCACGGGTAGTAACATTAGGAATAAAATGGAAATTCCACTGTCAAGCGCAAGGAAGAGAGCGGATAGGTGAATGAGTACATTGAACGCAATGAGTACACTGAAGGATTATTCGATATTGAAAAGCTAAGGGGACCCGGTACCATCATCAGAATTTAGAAGGGCTTTGGAGGACTTAAGATCGAATAAGGCAGAAGGAATAGATAACAATCCATCAAAATCACTGGAGGAAGGGGGGGGGGGGTAGTTTCAGTAAGGCGATTATTCACCTTTGTGTGTAGAGTCTGGCGATGAACCAGCGAACTCTCGGAAAAACATCATCCACCAGTTAAGAAGACTGAAAGAACCAAGAAGTGCGAGAATTATCGCTCAATCAGCTTAAAACTTCACGAACCAAGTTACTGACAAGATTAATAAATGGAAGAATGGAAGAGAAATTGGGGATGTGATAGATGATGATCACTTTCACCTTAGGAAAGGTAAAGTAATCGCAAATTCAGTTCAGACGTTGCGATTGATAATGGAAGCAAGACTAAAGAAAATTCGACACGTTCATAGGATTTGTCGACACGGAAAAGCGATCGACGATGTCAAATGGTTCAAGAAGTTCGAAATTACGACAAAAATAGGAGTAACTATAGGGACAGGTGGGTAACAAGAATCAAGAGGGAGAGGGAACAGTGAGAGTGCAAAATGTAGTGTAACGACGTAAGTTTTGTATAATTAATTTTCTTTTGACCTATGACCATGTGCAGACTTCGTCACCTACGTCAGTTACAACACACTTCAAAATTATTTAAATTCTGTTTAAATTGTCTCTGAATGGTTCTTGAACGAAACTGTAAGTAACACATCATCACTTGAGTCGTATGCGCAGAATTACGTCACTCAGTCCAATTGGTTTGCGCAAAGTTTTTCAATTTAGATGTCGTTTGTTTCTTCTCAGAAGTTATATTTAATGCAAGTTATCTGCTTTAATAAATATTAGAACCACATTGAATAAACTTTCGAGACTCAAACTCGCGATGAACGTTGTCAAAAATTAATAATATTGTCAGATAAATTTATAATTTCTTAACATAATTCTTCATAAATAAATTCTCGGAACACATATTTGAACTTTAGTGGCATCCACTAGTTTATTATCTTCCTACATATAGACGTGAACCTGAGCCTTGACAAGATAGGACTGAACACTTACAACATGATTAAACTTTCTATGACGTCATTGTTGTACAAACATTACAAATTATTATTTTTTCAGTTTTTAGAAGCACGACGCAACAACTCGGTTACAGGATCTTCTGTTGCTCTCTGGCTGTCGACCCGCGACGTATAGTGGACAGCAATTTTCTCTCTGGCCCCGGCAGTGAAGATGCTGTCTCCGTTCGTTGCGCCGCCCTCTCCGTACATGAAACATAAAAAATAAATACAAAACTTTAGATAATTCACAACAATTACAAAGATTACAAAAATACATAAACAAACCACTAAATAAAACTTATATTCACCTGCAAACTGGGCTGACACTGGTGGATGGGTGACGCTTCAATTTCGCGTCCCACTACAAAAACCAAGAACGAACCGTTTGGATTAAAAAAAGTCCCTACCGTTCAATCTGTACATCGAAGGAACAATGATGGTAATAAAAGAAAGGTTCAAGAGTGGAAGATATCAACGACAAAATTCAATGACAGCATTACTATCCTCAGTGAAAGTGAAGACGAATTAATGGAAATTCCTGAATAGAATGAACAATAACGAGTCCAGAGTTTGAATTAACAGTAAATCGAAAAAAATATGATAATAATGAAAACTGGATAAATGAGAACAGCGAGAAATTTAACTTCGGCGTTGGGGATCAAGAAGCAGTTGAAGGTAAGGAAATCTGCTACCTAGGCAGCAAAATAACCCATGACAGATGGAGTAAGGAAGTTATAAAAAGTGCATTCCTCGCCAAGATAGTCTGAGCACTGAAGAGGCCAAGAAGCTGGTACACCTGCCTAATGTCGTGTAGGGCCACTCGAGCACGCATAAGTGCCGCAACACGACGTGGCACTGCGGGAAATGACACCATGAACCCTGCAGGGGTGTCCATAACGTTTCAACGCATCCCAGCTACGCTCAATAATCTTCATACCAGAGGGGTTTGGTGGTCAGCGGAAGTGGAGTCACTCTCTAGCAATTATAGACGTGTGAGGGTGTCGCATTGTCCCACGTCCGTCGGAATGCACAATGGACATGAAAGGACGCAGGTGACCAGACATGATGTTTCCATACGTGTCACCTGTCAGAGTCGTATCTAGGTGTATCAGGGGACCCACACCACTCCAACTGCACATTCCCCACACCATTACAAAGCCTCCATCAGCTTGAACAGTCTCTGCTGATATGCAGGATCCATAAATTCATGTGATTATTTGCATACCCGTACATGTCCATCCACTCGATACAATTCGAAACGAGACTCGTGCGATCCGGCAACATGTATCCAGTCTTCAACAGTCCAATTTTGGTTTGGACGGACCCAGGCGAGGCATCGGCAAGGCGTATATAAGACAAGTGCCTGGCGCAGTTGTCAGATCGGTTACTACTGCTAGAAACGAAGGTTATCAAGATTTAACTGAGTTTGAACGTGATGTTATAGTCTGTGCACGAGCGATGGGACACAGTATCTCCGAGGTAGCGATAAAGTGGGGATTTTCCAGTATAATTTCATGAGTGTACCTGGAATATCAGGAATCTGGCAAAACATTAAATTTCCGACATCGCTGTGGCCGAAAAAAGATCCTGCATGAACGGGACCAACGACGACTGAATGGAATAGTTCAACATGACAGAAGTGCAACGTTTCCGCAAATTGTTGAGTATATCAATGCTGGGTCTTCAACAAGAGTCAGCGTGCGAACCATTCCATGAAACATCATCGATCCGTGCTTTTGGAGCCGAAGTCCTTCTCGTGTACCCTTGATGACAAGAAGGGATAGAGTGATAGAACATCGGTTAAGACTTCAACGAGAACGTCTTTGGTATTAGAAGAAGTTGTAGAGGTAGAAAACTGTGGAGGAAGTGAGGGATTGGAATACATCCTGTGATCGGCACAGGAGAGGAATTCGTTAGGGCTGCGTCAGACCGGTCAGATAATGACCGGCGATGATATCTTGTCCCTAGTTTTAGTCTTATGAAAGACCACCTTTACACAGATGTCTGAAATGTCGAGCGGGAGGTATCCGAAATTTGGGTAGACTGGTGGAGGCTAGACATTCTTTTAATTTAAATGAAATTATCTCATGCCGAACAAAATCAACGTAACATCACCACATGAATAACATCTCTAAATAGCGGCAACTCTTGGAGCATTACTTTCTGAGAAAATGATGCTACCATGTTGGCGTGGGTATCTCACGGTGTTCTGTGGGTATTATTATTTCAGCATACAAAATTATGTCGTAACGTACAGTATAATATGTGGGACAGAGCACGCAGAGAGAGGAAAAAGCAGACTGACTCTGGCAAGGCTTTACTAATGAGATCATCCGTCACACAAACTTGTCCTCAGCTTTTGGAGGAAAACGACAGCAGCATCTTGTCTAAAATGGAGGATGCGAGAGAACGATAGCAAAGCGTATTTAATGCATGTAAATACACTCCTGGAAATTGAAATAAGAACACCGTGAATTCATTGTCCCAGGAAGGGGAAACTTTATTGACACATTCCTGGGGTCAGATACATCACATGATCACACTGACAGAACCACAGGCACATAGACACAGGCAACAGAGCATGCACAATGTCGGCACTAGTACAGTGTATATCCACCTTTCGCAGCAATGCAGGCTGCTATTCTCCCATGGAGACGATCATAGAGATGCTGGATGTAGTCCTGTGGAACGGCTTGCCATGCCATTTCTACCTGGCACCTCAGTTGGACCAGCGTTCGTGCTGGACGTGCAGACCGCGTGAGACGACGCTTCATCCAGTCCCAAACATACTCAATGGGGGACAGATCCGGAGATCTTACTGGCCAGGGTAATTGACTTACACCTTCTAGAGCACGTTGGGTGGCACGGGTACATGCGGACGTGCATTGTCCTGTCGGAACAGCAAGTTCCCTTGCCGGTCTAGGAATGGTAGAACGATGGGTTCGATGACGGTTTGGATGTACCGTGCACTATTCAGTGTCCCCTCGACGATCACCAGTGGTGTACGGCCAGTGTAGGAGATCGCTCCCCACACCATGATGCCGGGTGTTGGCCCTGTGTGCCTCGGTCGTATGCAGTCCTGATTGTGGCGCTCACCTGCACGGCGCCAAACACGCATACGACCATCATTGGCACCAAGGCAGAAGCGACTCTCATCGCTGAAGACGACACGTCTCCATTCGTCCCTCCATTCACGCCTGTTGCGACACCACTGGAGGCGGGCTGCACGATGTTGGGGCGTGAGCGGAAGACGGCCTAACGGTGTGCGGGACCGTAGCCCAGCTTCATGGAGACGGTTGCGAATGGTCCTCGCCGATACCCCAGGAGCAACAGTGTCCCTAATTTGCTGGGAAGTGGCGGTGCGGTCCCCTACGGCACTGCGTAGGATCCTACGGTCTTGGCGTGCATCCGTGCGTCGCTGCGGTCCGGTCCCAGGTCGACGGGCACGTGCACCTTCCGCCGACCACTGGCGACAACATCGATGTACTGTGGAGACCTCACGCCCCACGTGTTGAGCAATTCGGCGGTACGTCCACCCGGCCTCCCGCATGCCCACTATACGCCCTCGCTCAAAGTCCGTCAACTGCACATACGGTTCACGTTCACGCTGTCGCGGCATGCTACCAGTGTTAAAGACTGCGATGGAGCTCCGTATGCCACGGCAAACTGGCTGACACTGACGGCAGCGGTGCACAAATGCTGCGCAGCTAGCGCCATTCGACGGCCAACACCGCGGTTCCTGGTGTGTCCGCTGTGCCGTGCGTGTGATCATTGCTTGTACAGCCCTCTCGCAGTGTCCGGAGCAGGTATGGTGGGTCTGACACACCGGTGTCAATGTGTTCTTTTTTCCATTTCCAGGAGTGTACATTATGAGAGGAAATTATGACCTGGAATTCCGTGTTTCAGAATTTCTCATTACACTGCATTCCGTACGTATAGACGCTGTGCAACCTACTGCCTTGTTCTGGTGACAATATGTGGAAATAATCCTACAAAATTATTAATTAGTCTTACAAAAATTTGAAATAGAGATGAGTATTGTTCTTTTAAATGATTTTGGTCTTAATAAGATTTTGATCTCATTGTATAGGGTTAAGTTCAATTAGTTTCAAATAAAATATATCCGTTATTGTGTAAGTCAGAACAATGATGTGATCAGAGACAAAGGAATGTTGCTGTAATAGTAGATTGCTGAGTCGTTGCAAGCCGCAGCATTTTTTTCGAGTTAGAATAATGACGCAATCCAAAATTTTAATACCAGCATAATAATATAACTTTAGCCTCCTTGCATGCGAGTTACTGAATGGTAGACAGGTATGCCTAGTATCATCTGCGGATTTCTCTTTCTGTATCCAACTGAGCACAGGTAATTTTCTAGCGGTAGGCGCAAAATTCACCAGATAAGCTAAGCAATGGCGCATGACAGGAAAAGCGAAGCGCTATGCATAAGCCTGAAGGAACCTTCTCATTCTCTGTAATGTACTGCTTCTCATTATGAGGAAGATAGTTGTGAAATAACTCGATTGAATTCTCCGCTCTATCAGTCTGTGATAAATTTAAGTACTCTATCTGCATGAGACCGATTGCTTCAGACGGTTGACTCTTTGTTCACCAGTACCAAAATCACTTGATCAAAGACGGTATGGATGTAGCGTAGTGTACACTTACGGCTACAACATAAATTTAAATGACTTGGTACATTGACTATCAGGCGTCATCGTGTGATTCGTCTTTTCGCCTTTGGTTTCCATACGCCAGTCTGTGATAAGATTTGCTGAAAATCGAAGCCATCTTTTATTCGACGTAAGAGACCCAAATACCTCGGTACAGGTAACATGTTTCACTTAAAGGTGATGTTTTGATAATGAATTATTAATGAAGACACCAACAAAAACGTATAGACAACTTTCAAAATGCTTTCCCTGGTCAAAATCAGATTACATACTCTACAATTAAAAAGCAAAAGTTATGTCTACCAGGTTCTGTTAAGTTACCATTTTTGTTATTTTTGCTCTGATCCTTGATTGTACATTTTTAGCCCTTCGATCCTCATGTATAACTGCTTCTTTCAATACATCAGGTACAGTGTTTCCAAGTCGTCGCAACAAAAGTCTAAGACTAATAGATTATATCATGATGAAGACCGTCAGTTAGAAATTTAAAGTTCGCTGAAGTTTCCTGGCTACATTGAGAGGCTGCAGTTAGTGGGCAGTCAGCGGCCTTCTCCGCTTATAGACACTCTGTCCTAGTTTCTTCAATCACTCCATCAACTCTATGATACAGGTAGTATGCAGAAGTAGCGCACCTGTTTATAAATGCTGCTAGTTCGCTGAAATTTCGTCGTTCCAGAGCCCAGAAGTTCAATCAAATGGCGCCTAGCGAAGCCGGAAAGTATCACCGAACTTTTCATTTTTAACAAAAATTATCCCACATGAGGCGGACTACCACTCTTTGAAATTTGTAGCAAAGACTTGGAAACACACTGTTTGCAAGTTCTGCATGCAAAAATAATCCTCAAATTATATTGTTATGCACTCAATGTTACTTAAATTCGGTCTTCAGCGCAATTCTTACTTGTGTAAATGATAATCTGACTCAAAAGGCTTTAATTAATTGGTTTCGCAACAAAGCTTTGTATCACTTAATACGGCATTGTGTTTTCGTTTCTGCGTAATGGTGTGGCGGCAACGCAGACTATGCAGATATTACACTGCAGCTGGGTACATGGTTTTATTTGTGCTAAGGGCTAACAAAATTAAGTCGTATGGCGTGGTTGGGTGCGAGATCCCAAGAGACTGGATCAATCGGCTAACTCGAAGGATTTTTCCTCTGCTCTGAAGACACTGGCACCTTTTCTTCGCTCAATGAGAACTGAGTGTCAACTGTATATGATATTTGTAGATGAGTGCGACAGGTGTATTTGTATATTGCAGTATCCTGTTTGTGATGAATGATGAGAAAAGACCCATGCTGGAACCTGCAGCCGGCACATAGTCTACTTATCTCGAATAGCTCCAATGGGTGCCTTCGAGCTTAACGTCATTATCCGACGGACGGATCACCGTTGACAGTATCCATGTCCTCACGTCATGAGATACTGCAGAGAAATTTTGAATTTAATCCAGGGCATTGGCAAAAAGTATGGTGATCAGAAACTCTGCGCCTCCATCTCTCTTGTCCCTTGCCATAAATACAGAGGAAAAGTTGCCAACAGCGCGTGGACTACCAAAGTGGTATTTGTCCATCTCGTGGACACACTCGGTGTTGCCTAACTTCGTTGATGGTACAAGAACCCGTGAATCCAGAGGGGCAAGGCCGTTGGCTAAGGTTAATGGTAAACCCACATTACGAAAGCCGTGGATCTGCAGCGCTGGATGCCATAACAATAACGTAACTATATCCACAATGGCTCGATTTCATGTCAGTAAGCAAACATAGGAAGATCTCACAGAGATCTCTTATGTCACCGTGACTCCTAAATAACTTTACATCCAAACTATCAGTTCGTTCAAAATACTGTACTGCTACCACTAAACACTACATCTGAACCCTGAATGGGTAAGCGGATATTTTTGTGTAATAAACAGTGGTTTTCGCTACAAGTACAACTGGTAAATTATTACAAATAACAAAGGACATTATACTGTCTATTAAATGGCAGTGAACAATACTGCTAAATAGGGTTATGGGATTGGCAACAGGCACTCTGTCACTGCTTCTAATCTCACAGTGTTCACGTACAATGATGGACAAAAGTAGTGAAGCATCACAAATAAAACGTGCAGTAACGTTGAGATTCGAAACAGGTGCAGTCGAGTTGGAATGGATGAAAACAAGTACCCTTTTGCCAGTCATCCTGGTAAGTAGTGGAAACATTAGAGAAGGATGGCGATCAGGCACCGTTTTATACGAAGTGAACCGCAAGGTCTCGCTAATACTGAGATGCGACAAATCGTCCTTGAACTTACAGCCCTAGTCTTGGATGATGCAAGCTGTACAAACGGGGGCCTGTCGTCTTGGAACAAACATTGTACAGTGCAATGGATCTGATAGGCCAAACAGGTATCATAATTCTAGGCAGTAATGCGATCTTGCAGAGTAACCATGGGGCCGACGGAATACCATGGTATGGCTGTCAAAATCATCACCGAATCCGCCGCCATGTTTCACTCTTGAGCCATAAACTGGGCCAGAAGCTGGAAACACTGTGAAACAAGACTCATCGAAGCAATTAACATTCTCTCATTGCTCCATAGTACAGCTACTACGGCAGCGACATGACGTTTTCCTGCTATTGTGATTTGCATCCATGACGTGTGGTTTTGGAATTCCTGCTTATACTGCAGATCACGTCTGATGGAGCCCCTTTCGTCTTGTTTTGGCGCTGACATGGTCCGCGAGTGTGAAAATTCATTTATACAGTGGTTAAAGCAGTCGTTCTCTTATTTTCTGTTACAAAGTTCTTCAGTGACCATCCGTGACTTATCATTCAACAGACACATTCGTCCATTGCGGCTAGGTAATGACGTTTCTCTGTATCCCCTGTATGTGGTATAATTCTTGGGTATGGTACTCTTGAAACACCTCACACTTCAGTTACTTTAGTTACGGAAGCACCCATCATAGTGGCCCTACAATGTGTTCCCGTTCGAATTCAGTTAGCTCCAACACAGTCCACCCACAACTAGACATGCCACTGTTCAGACAAAACCTAACACTTGCAACATACCGAGGGCCTTGCACAGGGGCCGTTGGTGGTCAAATACAACAACAGGCTGGAATGGCATCTACATTTATGTTCGAGCACGCGGTTCTCACTTTATGCTCACGTCCCTATCCAACGCCTATAGACGTAACATCTTCAACCACAGCAAAGTAAATCCTCATAGCATTTGACTACATCGGATTAACCTGTGAGCACCGGAGCGTATTTTTGCGACGTAACTACACGTGTAGGGTATATTTTACGCCAGTAAGAGAAAGGAATTCATGAAACTATTCAGGAAATTGGAATCTACGTGCAAACATCGTAACATTAGAGTATTTTAAAGAGGTATTTTCGAGGCTAGTTAAATAAGCAATGCACCACTTTTTATTTCAAAAAAGCCATTAATATACATACACAAATGTCCTGGTTGGTGCTTCACATATGATGTTTGTTCTGTGCGCTGGTGAAGTTCCAAACTGTTCTGATTGATGGCAGAGCCGTAGTACAAGGTGGAAATGGAGTCTACGTGAGACTCACGTTGCAAGCAGCGTGTTGTTATTGAATTCTTGTGTGGAGAAAAAGAAGCCGTGGTGAAAATCATAAACGGATCAGCGATGGGTAAAGAAACTTACAGCCTCAGGAAATGCAGAAACAAGCTCCATGATCAGCGACGCTCGGGATCTCCCGCCACAGCCTCTGCTCCAGACATGCTGAATCGTGCGGATGCGATTATTCGTGCCGACCTGCGAATCGTAACTCTACAGTGGGCTCTACAGTTGTCGATCAGCATTGGAAGTGCGTCTACAGTGATCGATACTCTCATATATAAAAGAGGTGCTCACGATAGGTTCGACGAGTGCTCACAGCGGACTACAAGAGTCAAAGAAAGGCCATTTCATCTGCATTGTGGGAGCGTCTTGAGACCGACGGAGAGGCCTTTCAGACACGGATCCTGTCAGACATGCAGCGAAAATATGGTTACGCCCACAGGACTAGAGCTTCAACCAGCAGGGAATACATGCTCTTCCACAACGATGTCGTACTGCCGTAGAACGTGATTGAGACTACGTAGAAAAGTAGAACATGGACAAGAAATGTTGATGTATATTGTCATCGAATTCTGACTGTCAACAACATATATGTTCTGAGGAAAAAAATGTTGGGCATTACTTATGCAACGACCCTCGTAAGTGCTTTTGTCACGTAAACACTCATTTATCATCATGTCAAAAGCTGAATCTCATACAGACAGAGTATTCTGGAGCGTTAGTCTTTTATATCAAAATCAGAATCCCAACCAATACGTTTCGGGACACACCTCACGTACCCCAGAAGACAATCTAGTTTTCTTGTGTGTTGGCTCTTCCACCGCAGTGATTGACATTACAACACCTCAAATGAGTTAGAGCGAATGTTTCTTGGTGTTGCGGATTTTTCCCACATAGTTTCATCCTTTCCTTGATCGCTGGCTTCCGATATTGCTGCCACATTCTCTGATTCGTCACTGTCCTACATTTTACCTTACCTAGACCACACTGGAAAAGACGAGAATTTGTGGGCCACACAAAATCTACTTAACAGTAAACACTACTAAAAATAACCACCGAGCAAAAGAAAGAAGAAACAAAGACGAGGCGGAAGAATGAGAGAACAAGATCATGTGGCAGGAGTTTCAGACTGAAAGTATTGAACTGGTCACTGGACGGCACTGGTACCTTAGTTGAGCCACTAGAGGTCTAAGGGTCGCGGGTTGAACATCTCTGATCTACCTCTTGCTCAGTATTTGTACTACGATCACGCTCTAAAATGTGTCATTTTCGCTCGCAGGATCGTTATTTATCTTATATTCGTTTCCACAGTATTCTACAAAGGAGATGCCAAGTCTATATGTTGTTCGAATCTGCTATCTACTTCCAAAGTTCAGTGGCTACATTACCACATGCGCGGAGTACTTTTTACACAGTGGGAGCCACAGCACCACTCAAGGAAACAATGTGTGAAACTGGGGAATTTACAAACTGTTTCAAGGAGGGACACATGGTTGTGAAGTATGTCGAAGGTCACAGTCTTAAGAGTTATCAAATGATGCAACTAACGTATCAAAGATACAGAATGATATATTTTGCCCCACGGGTTGTAAGGTGCCTCTCACGTCAGGAAGACATTTTTACCAGTTTTAATAAATTATTGTCTCTTATTGATGTATTCACGATAGTTAGGAAGTGCTGCAGTCCGTAGCCGGACATGAGTCGGAGAGCATTTCCCACGCTGGCTGAATAGGTGACGAAGCGACCATATTTCGCGCGTAGTGCGGTGGCGCTCTGCGCTGGACCGTAGCTACAAGCGTCAGCCTAGGAAATATACATGACGGGAAGTACCGCCAACTTGGCACCAAAGTCACCAATTTTGTTTATTTATATTTAATAATTAAAGTCATTTATGACAACATGAATACTAGGAGGAGCCTCTGGATGTTTAAAACTGTTTATCATAATTTTGCTTCGTTAAAATTCACACCTGTTCATTAACAAAAATGGCTCTGAGCACTATGGGACTTAACTTCTGTGGTCATCAGTCCCCTAGAACTTAGAACTACTTAAACCTAACTAACCTAAAGACATCACACACATCCATGCCCAAGGCAGGATTCGAACCTGCGACCATAGCAGTCCCGCGGTTCCGGACTGTGCGCCTAGAACCACTAGACCACCGCGGCCGGCGTTCATTAACAAATGCATATCTTAGTTAAGTACGAACTTGGTCGGAAATGCACGAACTGTGACGAAACTAGTTAGAGATACGGACTGCACGCCAATGTCGGCAGTCGGCGTTTAGATCTCTTCCTGTCTTGTTCGATGGTAGCCATGGTCTCGGTCACGAGTAGTTTGCGACATGAGTGTTTCATTATTGATCTAATAGGAGTAAAAGTGATATTACGGCATTCTGAATGTTAATTTCGAGTAAATAGATACCCCAAAGTTGATCGACAGCAATTTCAGATAATTAGCTTCCACGGACAGAGATTTTCAATGCGTCAATGAAGAATCTTCACGGGACGACATTTACGAGAGCTGCACCACGCACAGGTAGGAGGAAATCCGACGACACGACCCACCCAGGCGGATTAAGGAAGGTCCGACTTACACTCGCAAATTCCGGGTGAAAATGCTGACCAATTATACTGTACGTTACATATACCACCCTCTGCGGACTCGCGACTAAGCTGAGTAATAACAGGAGTAGTTTAGAAGCTAGGGGATCTTACAGGGTGTGCTTGCTTGTTAAACATATTCTAAATACAGCGAGAGGGAGAGAAGCCTTCATAAAAAAGAAAAATAGCTTTATAACATCGGGTAGTTGTATATAATTTAATAATATAATATTATAATATAATATAATATAATATGAATAATTCCAATCCCAAAGAAAGCAGCCGTTGAAAGATGTGAAAATTACCGAGCTATCAGTTAAACAAGTCACGGCTGCAAAATACTAACGCAAATTCTTTATAGACGAATGGAAAAACTGGTAGAAGCCGACCTCGGGGAAGATCAGTTTGGATTCCGTAGAAATATGGGAACACGTGAGGCAATACTGACCCTACGACTTATATTAGAAGAAAGATTAAGGAAAGGGAAACCTACGTTTTTAGCATTTGGAGACTTAGAGAAAGCTTTTGACAATGTTGACTGGAATACTCTCTTTCAATTTCTGAAGGTGTCAGGGTAAAATACAGGGGGTGAAAGGCTATTTACAATTTGTACAGAAACCAGATGGCAGTTATAAGAGTCGAGGGACATGAAAGGGAAGCAGTGGTTGGGAAGGGAGTGAGACAGGGTTGTAGCCTCTCCCCGATGTTATTCAATCTGTATATTAAGCAAGCAGTAAAGGAAACGTAAGAAAAATGCGGAACAGGTATTAAAATCCATGGAGTAGAAATAATAACTTTAAGGTTCCCCGATGACATTGTAATACTGTCAGAGACAGCAAAAGACTTGGAAGAGCAGTTGAACGGAATGGACAGAGTCTTGAAGGAAGGATATAAGATGAACATCAACAAAAGCAAAACGAGGATAATGGAATGTAGTCGATTTAAGTAGGGTGATGCTGAGGGAATTAGGAAATGAGACACTTAAAGTAGTAACGGAGTGGTGCTATTTGGGGAGAAAACTGATGATAACCGAAGTAGAGAGGATATAAAATGTAGACTGGCAATGGCAAGGAAAGCGTTTCTGAGGAAGAGAAATTTGTGAACATCGAGTATAGATTTAAGTGTCAGGAACTCGTTTCTTAAAGTATTTGTATGGAGTGTAGCCATGTATGGAAGTGAAACATGGACGATAAATAGTTCGGACAAGAAGATAATAGAAGCTTTTGAAATGTGGTGCTACAGAAGAATGCTGAGGATAAGGTGGGTAGATCACATAGCTAATGAGGAGGTATTGAATAGGGTTAGGGAGAAGAGGAGTTTGTGGCACAACTTGACAAGAAGAAGGGATCGGTTGGTAGGACATTTTCTGAGACATCAAGGGATCACCAGTTTAGTATTGGAGGGCAGCGTGGAGGTTAATAATCGTAGATGGAGACCAAGAGATGAATACACTAAACCGATTCAGAGGGATGTAGGCTGCAATACGTATTGGGAGATGATGAAGCTTGCAGACGATATAGTAGCGTGGAGAGCTGCATCAAACCAGTCTCAGGACTGAAGACCAAAACAACAACAACAGTTGTTTATAGTGGCATGCGTAAATGAAATAGTCTACCAGAAGGCTTTAGCATCGTTCATGTGCATAATATTTGTCTATGCAAAAACACACTGTGGTTCAAAACAAAAATGGTTCAAATTGCTCTGAGCACTATGGGACTTAACATCTGAGGTCATGAGTCTCCTAGAACTACTTAAACCTAACTAATCTAAGGACATCCGTAGCGGTCGCGCGGTTCCAGACTGAAGCGCCTAGAACCGGTCGGCTACAACGGCCGGCCACACTGTAGTTCCGACGATAAATTAGTATTCGGTCGGCCTGCACAGTGCGCCGAGGCGGTCCCTGGCGGCGGGGCCGCTAAGCGCCCCACAGTGCCGGCTGTTTTCCTTTTGTGGCTGCGGTGAGTCGGCGCGCGGCTGCGCCCTTTGACAGAACCGGCGGCAAACCGCGGTCCTCCGCTGCCGCTGCCGCTGCCTCTGCCGCAGCCGCGCTGCCGGTGCGCGCCCGAGCGGTAGGCGCGGGTGTGCGGGTGTGCGCTGTGGTGTGCCGTGCAGCCACACACGAGGCGTGTATGTGCGGCGGGGAGCAGGCAGCAGGAGCCGCTGAGGGCCGCGCAGCAAACTGCCGCTCTGCCGTTTGTCGTCCCGCAGGAGCTGTGATCATTACGAAAGGGACTTTCTGCTCGAGTGTACCACAGTTCAGGGAAGATCAACTAAGTGTTTCCTGAAACACGGCCGCTCTCAATGTTGTCCGGGTTTCTCGTGTTAATCGCAGCGTACGCCTGTGCAGGGAGCGAACATTACACGCAGGGGTGCTTTACGTTAGGCCGTAACTGTAGTGGAATGCCAGGACAGAGCTATGAAGCCAAATAATACAACGAAGAAACCTACTACCGACATGGAATGTAAACGGTACAGTAGTAACCTCTACTCTACTCTCTCTCCTTCTGTTAGTCTAAACGGAGTTCACCTACGATAATATATCAGCCCATATAAGAAACACATATATTTAATGGTAGCGTAATTAGAGCGGGGCAATGGTGAATATTCAGTGTTACGACAGCAGCGATTATTCGAAGCAAATAAGCCCAGTAAACAAGGCCTCCAAAATGAATACCTTAAGAACTATGAGCAATCGCTCATCTTCGCTGCTGGAAAAGATACGTCTCCTACTGAACAACTGTTCTTAGCTCTTACAATATTTACACTACTGGCCATTAAAATTGCAAACCACGAAGATGATGTGCTACAGACGAGAAATTTAACCGACAGGAAAAAGATGCTGTGATATGAAAATGATTAGCTTTTCAGAGTATTCACACAAGGTATATTGATAAATTTCACTTATGGACTGTCTGACAGCAACTGAATAAAACACAATTTTAGTGCCATACGCGTTTCGCCTTTATTTTCTGCAAGGCATCATCAGTGGCCTGGAATATGTACATATGTTAGCTATTTTATTTACATTTTTGTCACTGTGCCTATAGGTTATAAACAGTTCAGGTGGTTGGTATTTCCTATTAAGTAGTAATGTTTTGAACTGTACTTACAGGTTGCGTAGAGACAGTTCAAAACATTACTACTTAATAGAAAATACCAACCACCTGAACTGTTTATAACCTATAGGCACAGTGACAAAAATGTAAATAAAATAGCTAACATATGTACATATTCCAGGCCACTGATGATGCCTTGCAGAAAATAAAGGCGAAACGCGTATGGCACTAAAATTGTGTTTTATTCTGTTGCTGTCAGACGGTCCATCAGTGAAATTTATCAATATACCGTAGTATTACGCGCAACTGAGGAGGACAGGACCACAAAAGTTGAAGATATTCACACAAGGTTGGCGACAGTGGCGACACCTACAACGTGCTGACATGAGGAAAGTTTCCAACCGATTTCTCATACAAAAACAGCAGTTGACCGGCGTTGCCTGGTGAAACGTTGTTGTGATGCCCAGTGTAAGGAGGAGATATGCGTACCATCACGTTTCCGACTTTGATTAAGGTCGGATTGTAGCTTACCGCGATTGCGGTTTGTCGTATCGCGACATTGCTGCTCGCGTAGGTCGAGATCCAATGAATGTTAGCAGAATATGGAATCAGTGAGTTCAGGAGGGTAATACGGAACGCCGTGCTGGATCCCAACGGCCTCGTATCACCAGCAATCGAGATGACAGGCATCTTATCCGCATGGCTGTAACGGATCATGCAGCCACGTCTCGATGCCTGAGTCAACAGTGGGGGACGTTTCCAAGACAACAACCATCTGCACGAACAGTTTGACGACGTTTGCAGCAGCATGGACTATCAGATTGGAGACCATGGCTGCGGTTACCCTTGACGCTCCATCACAGACAGGAGCGCCTGCGATGGTGTGCTCAACGACGAACCTGGGTGCACGAATGGCAAAACGTCATTTTTTCGGATGAATACAGTTTCTGTTTACAGCACCATGATGGCCGCATCCGTGTTTGGCGACATCGCGCTGAACGCACATTGGAAGCGTGTATTCCTCATCGCCATACTGGCATATCACCCGGCGTGATGGTATGGGGTGACATTGGTTACACGTTTCGGTCACCTCTTGTTCGCATTGACGGCACTTTGAACAGAGGACGTTACATTTCAGATGTGTTACAACCCATGGCTCTACCCTTTACTCAATCCCTTCGAAACCCTACTTTTCAGCAGGATAATGCACGACCGCATGTTGTAGGTCCTGTATGGGCCTTTCGGGACACATAAAATGTTCGTCTGCTTCCCTGGCCACCACATTCTCCAGAATGAAAACGTCTGGTCAATGGCGGCCGAAAAACTGGCTCGTCAGAATACGCCACTCACTACTCTTGATGAACTGTGGAATCGTGTTGAAGGTGCATGGGCAGCTGTACCTGTACACGCCATCCAAGCTCAGTTTGACTCGATGCCCAGGCGTATCAAGGCCGTTATTACGGCCGGAGGTGGTTGTTCTGGGTACTGATCTCTTAGGATCTATGCACCCAAATTGCGTGAAAATATAATCACTTGATAACATTCCAGTTCTTGTATAATATATTTGTCCAATGAATACTCGTTTGTCATCTGCATTTCTTCTTGGTGTATCAATTTTAATGGCCAGTAGTGTACATTAGAGCCCGCATTTACTAGACAATTGCTTCTGCCTTTGGTCCGTACTAGCTCCTAAAGAATAAGGAAAGCAAACAGCTTGCTGCAGTAGAGACTTGGTTGACATTGTCCATATCATACTGTAAAAAATACAATCGAGCATTGGATATGAGTTACACGGTCATTTTAGGACTGAGATATACCCTACATTCGCCTTTGTTTATCAAAGTCACTCCAATCTTTCTGTGTGTAGTTGATTAACAGTGTAATCATACAGGTTTTGGATGTGTCTGTGAATTTTTCCGTTTCCATCTTTCGTAAATGGCTAAGAGCCATGACGTTATAAAGTATTTTTCACCATCGGACACAGCGAAATTAACATGAGATATTAAAAGGGGAAGCTTGGAAGTAACAACTTACAAGTATATAAACAGTCAAAAGATAAATATATGACTCACCATGTTAATGTGCTGAAGTGGCATCACAAATAAAGTTTGTGAATATGTCTAAGATGTCTTCATATACATACCAATTATTCTCCGACATTTTGACAATGCGCTTCATATCTGCAGAACGAATTATCCAACACCATTGTTTTGGTTGCATAAAACGTCATCGATAGCTGTATCATTCATTATAGTCTTGGAATCAGTGTTCCCTCAGATTTCTTTGTGATACAGGAGAAACGTAGATTCTTACGGATAACCAATAACCACAGAACGATGATGTATATCTGAAGCTGCATAATCCATTTGTCAAACAACTCACAGAAGTTGAACGACTGTAGACTAATTGTTTATAAGAGGAAGAAGTGGGATATTAAGAAGCGTCCCTTTGTCTCTATAAAAACACTTTTCATGTAGTCATCACATTCGTCTATGCTAAGCTGATAGTCGTTAGATAAAATACCCACCAGTCGATGAGCACATGTTAACTCTAACTACGCTACTGAAAGTAACTGGAGCTCTTATTACTGTCAAAAGGTCTGTAGTGTCCGGTATGACCAATTAAAGTTCCCGTCAGGCACATAACTTCACGGAATAATTACACACGCAAGTAATAGGAAATTTTCTTAATGAACACTACGAACCAAGTGAGATGGCGCAGTGGTTAGCCCACTGGACTCGCATTCGGGAGGACGATGGCTCAATCCCACGTCCGGCCATCCTGATTTAGGTTTTCCTTGATTTTCCCAAATCGCTTCAGGCAAATGCCGGGATGGTTCCTTTGAAAGGGCACGGCCGACTTCCTTCCCCATTCTTCCCTAACCCGATGAGACCGATGACCTCGATGATGAATACTGCGTATAATATGCTCATTGCTCTGACGAAGCATTGTCTTGAACCTTGAACCCATTTTGATAAAATAACAGAATTAAGACCAGAAACCTCTCCACCTGCACTAATACAAACAATAAGAACCATCTCATCCGATCCCGGGACAACATTTCCACAACATATTTCCACGAATGCTACTCAATCGCCAGTTCAATTTATAAATATCTAATTTGTAAATTTTGAGATGATCCAGTCCTTCAGAAAATACAAATTACCATTCTCTCGCGTTCGTAACGCTCATCAGAAACCCAAATTCAGACACGAGGCAAGGTACTAAGTCGATGGTCTGACGTAATTGGGGGCTTAGTACCCACCAGAATCGCAAGCCGGTCGGCAACCAGGTTTGTCGTCATGCATTTTCTACATCAACTTCAACAGGTGTTTAGCGCAAGAAAAGGGATGGATATGTGAATTAATTTCCGATAAACCCACCCATCAGGGGACACCCACAATAACGGATATCTTGAGCCTCAAGCTACAGCTCTGAACGTAATGGCGAAGCAGAAGGCTATGTTGGTAGAAGCACAGCCACTTAGAAGATAAACTTACCAGGACAGACTTAAGAAACAAATCATACGATGTGTCAAGATAGTACTGCGAGGTTTCAGTGAAGCAAAAAGTGCACTGGCGCTAACTTAAACACTGATAGACTGACGAAGCACACTGTTAATCCAGAAGGACTCTGAGGACGTAATTGTTTCAGTATTATCTGGCATGAAACGAAATAGGGAAGGTAACAACCAATAACAATTAGAGGGCAGGTTAGAGTTAGCAGTCCCGTCGACGACGTGGTTGTTACAGGCTGAGAACAAGTTTTGACAGGGGAGGAACAGGGAAGGAAATCACTGGTGTTCTTTTCGAAGGAACTATTCTGAAATTTGATTTTACAGTTTAGGAATGCTACCAAAAACTGCACCTCTGCGGCTTAGAAACGGTTTGAACCGCCTATACGTGTGTCCCGGGACTCAATCTGCGCCACCTTGTTTTGTTGTTGTTGATGTTGTTGTTGTTGTTGTGATCTCTAGTCCAGATACTGGTTTGATGCAGCTCTCCATGCTACTCTATCCTGTGCAAGCTTCTTCATCTCCCAGTACATAAAGCAACCTACATACTTCTGAATCTGCTCTGGGTGTTCATCTCTTGGTCTCCCTCTACGACGTTTCCCCACCACGCTGCCCTCCAGTACTAAATTGGTGATCCCTTCATACCTTAGAACATATCCTACTAACCTATCCCTTCTTGTAATCAAGTTGTGCCACAAATTTTTCTTCTCCCCAATTCTATTCAATGCCTCCTCATTAGGTATATAATCTACCCATCTAGTCTTCAGCATTCTTCTGTAGCACCACATTTCAAAAGCTTCTATTCCCTTCTTCTATAAACTATTTATCGTCCATGTTTCACTTACGTACATGGCTACACTCCACACAAATACTGACAGAAACTACTTCCTGACTTTTACATCTATACTCCATGTTAAATTTCTCTACTTCAGAAATACTGTCCTTGCCATTGCCAGTCTACATTTTATATCCTCTCTACTTCGACCATCATCAGTTATTATGCTCCCCAAATACCAAAATTCATTTACTACTTTGAGTGTCACATTTCCTGGTATAATTCCCTCACAATCACCCGACTTAATTCGACTACATTCCATTATCTTCGTTTTGATTTTGTTGATGTTCATCTTATATCCTCCGGTCAAGCCACCGTCAATTCCGTTCAAATGCTCTTCCAGGTCCTTTGCTGTATCTGACAGAATTACAATGTCATCGGCGAACCTGAAAGGTTTTATTTCTTCTCCATGGATTTTATTTTACATCGTTGTCCGAATTTTTCTTTTGTTTCCTTTACTGCTTACCCAATATACAGATTGAATAACATCGGGGAGAAGCTACAGCCCTGTCTCACTCCCTTCCCAACCACTGCTTCCCTTTCATGCCCCTCGACTCTTATAACTGCCATCTGGTTTCTGTACAAATTGTAAATAGCCTTTCGCTCCGTGTATTTGACCCCAGCCACCTTCAGAATTCGAAAGGGAGTATTCCATCCAACATCGTCAAAAGCTTTCGCTAAGTCTACAAATCCTAGAAACGTAGGTTTTTCCGTTCCTTAATCTGTCTTCTAAGATAAGTCGTAGGGTCAGTATTGCCTCGCGTGTTCCAACATTCCTATGGAATCCAAACTAATCTTCACCAAGGTCGGCTTCTACCAGTTTTTTCATTCGTCTGTAAAGAATTCGTGTTAGTATTTTGCAACTGTGACTGATTAAACTGCCAGCCGTATTGGCCGAGCGGTTCTAGGTGCTATAGTCAGGAACCGAGTGACTGCTACGGTCACAGATTCGAATCCTGCCTCGGGCATGGATGTGTGTGATGTCGTTAGGTTACTTAGGTTTAAGTAGTTCTACGTTTTAGGGGACTAATGACCTCAGAAGTGAAGTCCCATAGTCCTCAGAGCCATTTGAACCATTTGAACTTATTACACTGATAGTTCGGTAATTGTCACATCTGTCAACACTGCTTTCTTTGGGATTGGGATTATTATATGCTTTTTGAAGTCTAAGGGTATTTTGCCTGTCATTTGTATATTCACACCAGATGGTAGAGTTTTGTCAGGACTGGCTCTCCCAAGGGTATCAGTAGTTCTAATGGAATCTTGTCTACTCCCGCTGACTTGTTTCGACTTACATTCTAATTTTACCAAGATTTGGTATTATTTCACACATTGTATGTCAAGAAAGAGAAAAAATTGAATCATTTGGAACATTAGGTATAATCACATCCTCTTCCGTTTCCATAATATTGTCCTAGTACATCGCCCTTGTATAGACCCTCTATATACTCCCTCCACCCTTCTGCTTTCCCTTCTTTGCTTGGAACTGTGTATCCATCTGAGCTCTTGATATTCATACAAGTGATTCTCTGTTCTCCAAAGGTCTCTTTAATTTTCCTGTAGGCATTATCTATCTTACCCCGTGTGATATATGCCACTACATCCTTACATTTGTCCTCTAGCCATCCCTTCTTAGCCATTTTGCACTTCCTGTCGATCTCATTTTTGAGACGCTTGTATTCTTTTCTGCCCGTTTCATTTACTCCATTTTTATATTATCTCCTCTCATCAATAAAATTCAGTACCTCTTCATTTACCCAAGGATTTCTATTAGCTCTCGTCGTTTTACCAACTTGATCCTCTGCTGCCTTCTCTATTCCATCTCTCAAAGCTACCCATTCTTCATCCACTGAATTCCTATCGCCCATTCTTGTCAATCGCTCCTAATGCTCTCACTGAAACTCTCCACAACCTCTGGTTCTGTCAGTTTATCTAGGTACCATCTCCATAAATTCCCACCGTTTTGCAGTTTCTTCAGTTTTAATGTACAGTTCATAACCAATAGATTGTGGTCAGAGTCCACATCTGCACTGGAAATGTCTTACAATTTAAAACCTGGTTCCTAAATCTCTGTCTTACCATTATATAATCTGTCTGAAACCTTACAGTATCTCCAGGCCTCTTCCATGTATACAAGCTTCTTTCATGATTCTCGAACCAAGTGTTAGATGTGATCAAGTTATGCTCTGCCCAAAATTCTACCAGGCGGCTTCCTCTTTCATATCTTACTCCCATTCCATTTTCCCCTACTATGTTTTCTTCTCTTCCTTTTGCTACAATCGAATTCCTGTTACCCATGACTATTAAATTTTCGTCTCCATTCACTATCTGAATAATTTCTTTTATCTCATCATACATTTCATCAATCTCCTCGACATCTGCGGACGTAGTTGGCATATAAACTTGTACTACTATGGTAGGCGTGGGCTTTGTGTCTATCTTGGCCGCAATAATGCGTTCACTATGCTGTTTGTAGAAGCTCTCCCGCACTCCTATTTTTTTTACTCATTGTTAAACATACTCCTGCATTACCCCTTTTTGATTTTGTATTTATAACCCGGTAGTCCCTGACTAGAAGTCTTGTTCCCCCTGCTACCGTACTTCACTAATTCCCACTATATCTAACTTTAACCTATCCATTTAGCTTTTTAAATTTTCTAACCTTCCTGCCCAATTAACGGATCTGATATTCCACCCCCCGATTAGTAGAACACCAGTTTTCTTTCTCCTGATAACGACGTCCTCTTGAGTAGTCCGCTCCCGGAGATCCGAGTGGCGGACTATTTCATCTCCGGAATATCTTACTCAAGAGGACGCCATCATCATGTAACCATACAGTAAATTGCATGCCCTCGGTAGTTTTCCCTTGCTTTCAGCCGTTCGCAGTACCAGCACAGCAAGGCCGTTGTTCTGAGTCTTACAAGGCCAGATCAGTCAATCATCCAAACTGTGGCCCCTGCAACTACTGAAGAGGCTGCTGCCCCTCTTCAGTAACCACACGTTTGTCTGGCCTCTCAACAGATACCCCTCCGTTGTGGTGGCACCTACGGTACGGCCATCTGTATCGATGAGGCACGCTAGCCTCCTCACCAACGGCAAGGTCAACGGTTCATAGGTTGGGGGGAGGGGATGGGGGTCCACCTCACTTGGTGTCAGTAACTGTAGGGTTAGCCAGCGGTATTGGAGCGACCAATTGAAATCGGTTTCTCGAGATTGGGAGTTGGCGATATTATATAGTACTACACAGTGTGCAAACACGTAAATGCAAATATTTCGGTTGGTGACTGAAGCCGGTATACTGAACAGCACGACATCAGTATTTACGTCATTCGCTGACCAATAACGCTAGTCAATGTGGTACATAAACTAGTATGTATTTTGGTGTGTAGAATCCGAATATACCTTTCAAAATGTTCTAGCACGTACCATTTATGGGTTTTTAAAAGTTTTTTCTCTTATTTTTCGTATTCAATATTTCACTTGTTGATTTTCTTCTGTTTTGATATTAATTGTTTGCTTGTGATTTGTAGAGGAGAGCTAGATGTATTAATGGTCAGTAATTGGTTGGTGTGGTATCGAGTGTTGTGAAAGAGATGCTCAGTGAGTGTTTCCTGTGAAAGATAGTGCAAACTTTGTGTGTTTAAAACTTACACTAAGAAAAATGTGAACCAGTTGCTGTCTAAACCACCCCGACAACTAGTGTTATGTGTGTGGGAATTTCACTCCAAAACCCCAAAGAAAGCCAGTTACTGATTTGGTTAAGGAGGCATATAAATTTTATTTTTATTGTGTTGTTGGTGATCAAGATAAAAATTTTGCACCTTATATTGCCTGTGTAACTTGTACTTCAGCCTCAACCGAGTGGTTGGAAGGAAGACGCTGAGCCATGCCATTCGCTGTTCCAATAGTGTGGTGTGAGCCTGAAGACCGTTCTTCAGGCTGTTACTTCTGTCCGACAAATATTTCGGGCTGTTCAAGCATAATTAGACATAAAATAGAGTATCCAAGTGTATCCTCAGTGCATTTGCGTGTGTCCCATCATGAAGGATTGCCTGTTCCTGTCTAAGGTGAAAGCCACGAAATCAGACACCATGTCAAGTGAATCGGAAAGTATTGAACATATAGAAGAATACTGCCCTCAGTATCATGACATTTCGCCTCGTTTCTTTAATCAAAAGCAATTGAACGATTTTGCTTTCGAAACTAGCAAGCTGTACTCTTGGGATCGAGAGTGCAACAACGGAACCTTCTAGCTCCAGAGACAAAAATTTTCAGTTTAAGATCAAGAGGTGTTTCCTTCGCTCAATATTTCGATATGCCGAAATCAATGTGTATATGTAGAGATGTCAATGGTAGGATAAGGCAACTAGGTGTACAACATAATCCACAGGAGTGCGACTATTTATTGATTCCAGTAAAACCAGCTTGAAAGCAGTACTTCTGCATAATGACAATGCATTTCCATCGGTACATTTGGGTTACGCAGTAGACATGAAAGAAAGTTATGAAACCATGGCTTTGCGGCTAGAGGCAGTGAAATATAAGGATCATGAATGGCAGCTTTGCTGTTATTTAAAAGTTGTTGCATTTCTTACAGGTTTACAGGCTAGATTCACGAAATACTGCTGATTTTAGAGCCTTTGGGACAGCAGTGACACCAAGAACCACTATACAATCAAGGAAAGCCCTGTAAGGAAGCCATATGTTCGTGGAAATGTAAATGGGAACAATGCCCAATTGGTTGAGCCAGTAAGAATATATCTATGTAGGACCACAAATAACAAAATTGCTGAAAGCTCCAACCTTTGATACCGAACTCAGAGATATCCAGTTACTTGCTTCATCTTCTTTTAAAGCAATAGTGAAGGGCTTTTTGGGTGACAGAAAAGCTAACTCTGTGTTACCATTGTGAATGATCTGCAGGAGAATTACAAGAACATTGGGTGTAGAATGTCGTTTAAAATTCACTTTTTACATTCTCACCTTGATTTCTTCCCAGAAAATTTGGGAGTCGTATGCGATGACCATGGTAAACATTTTCCCAAGACATTGTTACCATGGAACACGGTTACCAAGGCCATTGGAACCCTTCGATGATGGGTGACTACTGCTGAGGTCGGGTTAGGGAGAGTGATGAAACTGCAAACAAAAGAAGAGCTCCGTCGTCGCAATTTTCGAAAACTAAAGATGATTAAAGGTGAAAATATCTTATGAACTAATTTGGATCTTTTATTGGCTTCATGCCCATATATACATACAAATTAGTATTGATTTCAAACGTTCTGAATGTGTATTTTTGTTTGACTTTATTGTGTCAATTTTCGCTGTCACCATTTTTTATTCTGCTGTGTATCTAGGAAATGCGACGTCATAGAGAAAAACTGATTTTACCAATGTATTCAGCACCCCAAAATTAGGTGAATCCACCCGTTTACAAACTAGGTGGAGAAAAAAGTTTCAATTTGTTAACTAATATAGTTATAATCATTACAAGTCGTATGTTTTTAGTTTGTTTAGCGCCTCTAAGTACATAAGGCAAGAGCAGTCCGCTAATGTTTATTTATCCCTGATCAGCATGTCAGATGTTGAGGTGTGGATGCAAAACGGTGAGTCTATACAGACAGGCATAGTCAACTCAGTAGTGCAGTACGATCACAAAGAAACATCAAATCGTAAATGTTGTAACGTGCTTGTGGGAAGACTGGTGCAAATGAAAAAACAACCAACACACTGATGTGTACACATGTTAAGGTACTACATATACCAGTATCTGCCCTTATACTCCATACAACTTGTACAGGGTTATTCTAAATGATAGACCAATTTTCTAAACTTCATATTTAGTCTAGTACAAATCCAAAATGAACAAGTCTTATATCAATGAAAAGAGGAGGTTTCAAAGTTTTGTTCATAATGTTTGATATCAATTTAATAAATTTAATAGTTTGTACAAAATTGTAATTTATTAGTTTTTAATAATTATCTAATTATTAAATGAAATTATAATTAAATCCAGACCTTTAGCTGCTTACAAATGTGATAAATGTTATAAATGTTGATTGTGGCCACGGTTGGCTGCACGGCAAACACCGACATGGTAGCGAAACTCGTCTAACACGCGCAAAATCATATCTGGTGTTACTGAGTGCGCGGAAGCTGTGACCCGGTTCCGCAGATCGGACCGCGTGATTGTTAGTGGCGGGATGTAAACAGCTTCCTTCAAATAACCCCATAAGAAGCAGTAGCAAGAAGCGAGGTTGACAGAAATGCAGAGCCAGATCCTGCAGTCTCCTGCGACCGATCCAGCGCTTAGGAAGGAATTCATTCAAGAAGCATAATACATCCCATTGCCAATGGGTTGGAGCTCCATTCTGTTGGACAATAAAGTCCTGGGAATCTTCCATAACTTGAGGGAACAGCCATTCTTCTAACATGCCAGGTACATGATTCCCCAAACAGTGCTTTCCAAATAGAATAATGGTCCATAAACCCTGGTACGGGATACGGCACAGAACACGTTGATCTTCGGTGAGTCTCTTCCTTGCTGCAATGGTGAATGTGGATTTTCCAAACCCCGTATGCGAACATTGCATCTGTTGACTTTTCCACTAAGGTGGAGTGTCGCTTCATCACTAAAAATTACTCTCTGTGAAATGCATCCTCCATCTTTGCTAGCACATAACTTCAAAATGTGAGCCGCTTGTGCTTGTCATCGGGGTTGAGAGCCTGCATAAGTTGTAATCGGTAGGGCTTGTACAGCAAACGCCGTCTCAGAACTTTCCATAGAGTTGGTTAGGGTATTCCAAGTTCTCAACTGGCGATATTGGTAGACTTACTGGGACTGCGCACAATACTTTCTTGAATCCGTCGGACATCAACCTCTGACACTCGCGGTCGACCCTTGCCTTTTCCTTTGCACACACTCCCAGTCTGTTTAAATTGCTTAAACCAACGGCTAATGCTTTTGCAGGTTGGTTGTTCACTACTGGTTTGATACGAAATTCCCACTTCACTGCCATTTGCGACTCACTTTTCGCGAACTGAACACAGAAAACCTTGTGATCCACAGTCGCCATCTCTCTCAAGCTGACAGTGAAACAGAACGATGGCCTTATTCCCGAGCGAACTCTACCCCGCCAAAAACTTTGAAACTTCCTCTTTTCATTGTTTTAAAGCTTATTCCTTTTGGATTTGTACTTGAATGCGTACGAGTTTTTTTAAAATGGATCCATCATCTAGAATAACCCTGTATATTCACTGAGAAATTAATATACGATACAGTAGTGCCTGTGTTGTTAAGTATAACGGTGCGATGTTGCTTTGGAGAAGCAAGCACGTCTTAAGAAGCAGACAGTACGGCTACTACAACCACTATGAAACAAATGAAAAATATATTTGCAGTATGCAGTACAAACAACCATCAGCTGTATAAGGGAATGACGACAACGAAAGTTTGTTCTGGACAGTGGCACGAATCCGTATTTCCCACTTTACATGAGCGGTGATCTTAACCGCTTTGCTTGACAATACATGACTCACAGCCAGACCCATACTTCCATACGTCGTCGTTCCGGGTTCAAAGCTTGTGCTTGTACAAAGATCCCATACAGGGGTGGCATTTCAGGTGAAGGCAGGATAGCTCAATGGCAAGCAGGAAAACAGAAGGTTATTAAGAAAATAACTAAATATGCGATCCCGTTTTCTGGGATACTGCCACAGAGCCGTTCCTAAACAATCTGGTCGAAGATGACAAGTTTATGCGTATGGCACCCAAGTCTGATGATTTGCTAGTAGCAATAACTGCAAAGTCGAAAGCGCTACTTGAATGCAAGTAATTGTTGCAGTCATAACAAGCCGAGATCGCAGCAAACAAGACAGTATGTTTACTGCCCAAAGGGGCACTGCAGAGAAACCCCACTATTATATTGCGCAACAATAGCATACAGATAAAAGTAACAAGAACATACCTAGTGATATACCTCGAGGACCGATTAAAGTCCAACGAGTACATTAGACTGACAACTGAGACAGCGACAAGATTAATGCACGAACGTGTCACATTAAACTCAACTCACTACAGACTGCCATTGCAGGTGCTATGAATATATCATATAAGCATCTTTGGGTCTGTTGTGTGCTTCGCAACAGATGCCTGGCCACATCGACTCTCACTGATGACCCACAAAAGCTCTGTGAGGAAAGGGCAAAGAGAAGTATTGGCCAAAGTGTCAGAGGCATTTGACACAATATCCGTGGAAGTCCTATGATTTCTACTTAAAAAACACCTCATTGACGTAACCATTAGACACAGAGCAGCAGCATATTGGCTCATACTGGGAGAACTGGACAAGGTACATGAGATAACAGAGGAGCATATTACAGGAAAACGCCCACTAAATCTTTGGAAGGTTGTTCCAAAACATCTTGGAACGTTTGAGGCTTGAATATGTCGACCCAAGTTGGAGTATGCTGCATTTCCTGATGAGACATGGTCCTTACCCTACACACCTGCACCAACTTTGGCTTTGGCCAAAGTAATGCATGTGAATGTGGGGAACACGGAACCGGGAATCTCAGCACTAAAATGCGACAAACTCACACATGTAAGACCGACGACAGAAATCGAAGACACATGGCAAGCTTTAAGAGAACCAGACAAATGGAGCGTACTTAACCAGATCACTGCCGAGATATGCAGAGCGCTGCACAAGACATACAAGCAGCAAAGACAACATACAAGATAACGACCAGACCCAAACCCTACACCACGACATGATACATGGGACAACAGAGATTCAAACACTGATATGATAATAGATGATGACATGTACACACTGGTATCAACATATACAGATACTTAGATGGCATAGTAGCAAATCACACTACTCCAGCAATACTACAAGAAATATACACATCGAATTTAGAAATGAGTTAGGAATTGTTTAGCTTTTTGATCATAATTTTCTAACAAGTAATTGTGTACCATGTAAACTGAATGGGAAGCAAACCGCAAAACATGCTAATTTTAGAATATTGTACATCAATATACACATGTGCTATTGTAAGACACAGCTACACCAATATGAACGCACAGCATAGATAAGAAGTTCTTTTCGGGGATGTCGCCTTTCCGAGGTTTCTCTTCTGCTTATGGCGTTGGCAAATGGAGGAGGTAAATGTAGTAACAAACAGTAGTGTTAAACCGCATACATGAACAACGTAGAGTTAATGTGACGACATACATACAGTAGTAACCATAGAAGAATAGAATACGTTAATTCAGATGAGACAGGCTCGAAGTGTTTACCGAAGCCCTCCCACTTGAGATAGTTAGGGATCTTGTTTATTACCCTAATCTCTCCTCTCATTATTTCTTCTTAAGAAGTTTTCCTTTCTGTAAATGTGCTTTGTGACTCACATGTTTCTTTTAAATAACAGCGTATATATCCAAAAGATAAGAAAAATAACAGCACTAAGAGAAGCTACTAAGAAAGACGAACAGTCTGTTTATGCTGCTTGTTACCAGTTTTTAGAAGCAAAAGACCCACCCATAGTTATGAACGCGGTGCGTCACTCTGTAACGTTAATAAATAAATTACTAAATGAATAAATTTTGATTGAAAGTAGCTACCTCGTATAAGCGAATAAACACAATATTTCAGAGTACATAAGGTTAAGAAGAATATACATGCATTTTCAAAGGAACACTGCATTGTTGTTCTTAATAACACAGGCATTGCAATATCGTATTTATTCGTCGATACCAGACAGTAATTTCCAATTAAAATCCCCCCCATACTGTAATTACATTATGACTGTACAAGTACCGGTTGTGACTCAGGAACGACGACATATGGGAGTATGGGTCTGACCATGAGTCGTGCTTGAATAGGCAAATCAGTTAAGCAGCCGCTCTTGTAAACCGTGGAATCCGGTTTTCAGTCCTTGTTCTGCACAAATTTTCATTGTCATCAGTTCCGGGTACAGCAGACCGTTGTTCGTTCATACTTGCATCAGAGATTACATTTCGTGTATTTCATAATGGTTGTCGTCGCTGCAGTATCTGTTCCTTCGAACTTGCATGCATGTCAGGAGAAACATGGCATCGTGCTTATTAATAACACAGGCACTCCAATATCGTATTTAATCGCCGATGCCAGACAGTGAAAAGGAAGCTGCAACACAATTCAGCTAGATACAGGTGAGTATTTAACAGTTAAAGAATTTAATGTGGTAACAGTGTCACCTACTGGATCTCAAATAATTCTAACACCGAAAACTAAGAGTGTGTACGTGCCATGATCTGACAGTCGGTATCAGATACGGGATCCTCAAATTATTCTGTCATCAGTGGCCGATAGTGAAGGTGCCATAGCTTGGGATCTGACATAGCATCCCTATTATTAGAAAAAAAATTCAAAATGCCTCATAAATCACAATGATTACACAAAATTGGAGCTAATAGCTCCATATATCACCACCGTTACAAAAAATTGTAAAAGACTCTGCATATATATATCTTCATTGCTACACAGAATTGTTACAAATTGCCCTATACACCGTTGACTAACAAGGGGAGGCCGCCAATTGTGAAATTCAGATTCGATTCATACTGCGCATAATAAAAGCTCCTGGCCAGTGGTGTAATGTGGCAAAGCACCAAGATGCACTTCTCAGCTGTTGTCGAGAAAATCGACAGTTAAAAGAAACCGTTGCCGTGAAATACTCTCTACGATTGATAATTTTTCTACAGCGTCGTGGCACAGCGGTAAGCGCTGGGGTTCGTAATCCGGAGGTCGCCGGATCGATTCTCGCGCCATGCAACCCTTTTTTTGTATTTGTTTTTTGTAATTCATATATATATATATATATATATATATATATATATATATATATATAAAATTCCCGGCAATCAGTTGCAACAATTATGCCTATAATAAGTTGTTGAAAATCGTTTGTCGTGCAAAAACTGGCGACTTTGAACATCATTATGTTTTCCGCAAACAAAGTTGTATTTCACAAATGTTATTAATTGTCTTCATAATGTTAACCACGTACAGTTAACGGAAGACGTAGAAATGGTATTCCGAAACGAATACGTGTAGCGTAAGTCAAACGTTAGAATTAGAATAGAGACCCCACGAACACAAATTTGCTGCGGCATGTATGAAATATAAACTCCGTTACTCGCTTGTTACACGTGAAGGACAGATGTTGAATGGGCCGAAACGAGCCGCCGCATAACAGCGTAGTTGCCTGCTAACTGCGAAAGAAGGTAGATGCGGTTCCTAGCGCAACTTATAACATCGTCGAAAATCAGTGCGGACGGGAGAGCTTTGGTACACCCTGTTAAAAAAACGGAAAAATGGAGGCGGTACAATTGGAGAGCGATCCGCCTTCACCAGTCTGCATAAGCAATTCATTAATAGTATATATATATATATATATATATATATATATATATATATATATATATATATATATATATATATTTGAATTGCAAGAAACTAATAATAAAAAAATGGCATGGCGCTAGATTCGATCCGGCGACCTTCGGATTACGAACCCGAGCGCTTACCGCTGCGCCACGACGCTGTAGAAAATTATTAATCGTAGAGAGTATTTCACCGCAACGGTTTCTTTTAACTGTCGATTTTCTCGACAACGGCTGAGAAGTGCATCTTGGTGCTTTGCCACATTACACCTCTGGCCATGAGCTTTTCTTACGCGCAGTATGAATCGAATCTGATTTTCACAATTGGCGGCCTCCCCTTGTAAGATGAGTTTTCTTCTGACAACTTGCAACTTGTTCCAACAGGCAAAAGTGATTAGTCTACAGGATGAGACACAACAGTGCCAGCAAGTGAAAACTTGTTCCTACAAGTAAAAAGCGAATGTCTGAGACTGACATCCTAGCAAATGCACTCATCTCAGTGCAGTTCTCTCTGATGCATCGTGTTACCAATAATACACTACCTCACTTACGATACCTGTAGATATGGATCTCACCAGTTTAATGAGAATAGATTCTATATGTACACATTTATAGAATGAGTTATAACATGCAAGTAAATAAGTATATCTGCACATTTAAATTCATATTGAAACATTTCACTTCAACTGATGTAAAACTATTTTATTCATAGTTTCGAAGTTGCATCAGCTATTATTATTGCTGGTATTATAAACTCTTTGACCTCTGGGTGAAATAACTGCGCTTGTTCATTGATAGGGGATACAGAAACTTGGCAGGAATGTACTGTGGAATGGATGTTCTTCGCAGGAGACTTGTTACAAAGGGATTTGATATTGTTTTGTAGTACAGCTGAAGGTGGTCGTACTATATCTTATTAGGGCTGAGTATGAAAACACTGAAGAATATATCTGTTTCATTGCTCAAAGCTACGTTTGTTGGAACAATCATTGGGACTTACCCGAGTATCAACACTCTGGCCGTCGTAAGGGTACAGATCCCGGTCCTGTGCTTGAAAGATGGAATCCACCCTTACGTTTTATTGCTACAGAGGGGTTGCGCCACTGATTAGTATGTCCCATAGTTCCAAAAGGGGAGATTATCGCTTAGAAATAGTTTGGCGCACAGGAGTGAGTCTGTTGAGCCGGAGCATTCCTGCAGATCTCGACTGATTGCAATTCTGCTATCACGTATAAAAGTAAAATAACTTGTAGAAAGAATATAGAGACTCACACCAGACACTCTACACGAACAGGACTAGTCTGTGTTTGAGCAAAGTGAGATTTTTAGCTCAGGATTAATTTCGTGTCAGGATAGTTGTTATATAATTAATTGGTCATCTTATAGTAAAGATTCAGCAATGATAAAGTGATAGACGAGGGACTGAATTTACGGTGTGACAAGCTCGTGAATGCACTAAATCATTTACTTTCTGTGAATGTATGCTTTCCCGGCGTATACAGCTGGCGAAGAGTTCTCGGGCTTCCAGCCTGGTGGCGGTGTCTTCAAACTGTGACGTTTCGACGAGTGACATACTCATCATATTCTGGCGAAGTGCCGAGACTTTGCGGATGCCGGTCCCTTTATACCTGCGGTGTGCGCCCCACCACCTGGCCGCGGGAAGCTGGGTCCAGAGGAGCCGGCGGGCGGGTTGGAGGAGGAAGCGGGTGCGCCGTTCGTGTCTCCGTCAGAGCATTCTGATCGCGTCTCGTGAGCTGGACGGTTCCTGTTGCGTTCCTGGCGTATTGCGGCTAATGCTGGACTCCAGGCCGCGCTCAGTTGATAGCCTTCGTCCCTGTTCACAAGATTCTCGTGGAGCCGTATTTCTATTGATTCTTTAATGACGCTATCCCAATAGCTCCCGGCTCGGCACAGCACCCTGGTGTTTTCGAAATCAAAGGTGTGGTTTTCTTTGATGACGCACACAGACCTGTACCTCCATGCAACCAGCTGCCACCATCCGGCGCAACGCCAGTCAGTACTGGCCACCTTGGTACATAGGGCGCACGTCATTTGTGACAAAGAAAGCCTCTCAGACGAATTACACCACCTAAGAGAGGTAGTTCGGAAAAACGGGTACAGTGAATCACAGATTGGCAGGGCCTTCAAGAGGAGACAGGGTGACAAATTCAGGAAGAGGAAGAGGAAGTTAGCAAGAGACTCGTCTTTCTTCCATATTTGGGGCCCACATCAGCCAAAATCGGGAGGCTATTAAGGAAATCAAACATAAATACCGTCTTCCGACCACCGCCGAAGACGAAAGAGCTGCTGGGCTCAGCTAAAGACCCTCTCAAACTAAACACACCTGGTATATACAACATTGCCTGCGAATGTGGTGTGCGGTACATTGGTCAAACGCAGCGCTGCATCTCTAAAAGGTGCGAGGAACACATCAGGCATGTTCGACTTGGACAGATAGAGAAATCTGCTATAGCTGAACATAGCATCAAAGAAAACCACACCTTTGACTTCGAAAACACCAGGGTGCTGTGCCGAGCCGGGAGCTATTGGGATAGCGTCATTAAAGAATCAATAGAAATACGGCTCCACGAGAATCTTGTGAACAGGGACGAAGGCTATCAACTGAGCGCGGCCTGGAATCCAGCATTAGCCGCAATACGCCAGGAACGCAACAAGAACCGTCCAGCTCACGAGACGCGATCAGAATGCTCTGACGGAGACACGAACGGCGCACCCGCTTCCCCCGCCACCCCGCCCGACGGCTCCTATGAACCCAGCCTCCCGCGGCCAGGTGGTGGGGGGCACACCGCAGGTATAAAGGGACCGGCATCCGCAAAGTCTCGGCACTTCGCCAGAGGATGATGAGTATGTCACTCGTCGAAACGTCGCAGTTTGAAGACACCGCCACCCGGCTGGAAGCCCGAGAACTCTTCGCCATTTATTTTCTGTTTATGGTGGTTTTTTCTGTTTTTGCAGTCCATTGAACCAGAAGTATTTGAAAATCCCATGTTTACTGAATTTGAAACCTTTTCTATGAAATACGTGAATAAAGTTTATTGGCTGTATGAATACGTGATCTCTCTTCTTTCAGACTTTCCACAACACATTTCTGCAATTATCAAACTGAAAAGATCGATAACTACAGGTGTCATACATGCCTTACTGTAGTGTCGGTTAGACCATCAGTGAGCGAGCATCGTGAATCCTGCTGCTAATAAGGCGAGTACAGCATTTGTTTGTTACACATGTTACGAGCTTCCAACAGGAGCGACTTATTTTCAGTTTACTTGTGTAGTTACTAGTATATTTTTGTGCTTTCTTGCGTGTGGCGGTGAAGTATTTATTGCTGTCAGAAATAGTTTGCCTTGTAGTTAAACTGAAGTAGACATATCCTGCGAAATAGTGGTTATACTTCACAATCGGACTAAACTATTAATTGGATCGTTTTACCGACCACCGATTCAGAAGATATAGTAGATGCACAGTTCAAAGAAAACTTGAGTCTCATTTCAAACAGGTACCCCACTCATACAATTATAGTCGGCAGCGACTTCAATTTACGCTCGACAAGTTATACTGAATTGTACTGAATACTTTCTCAGAAAATCGTTTTGAATAATTAGTTCATGAGCCCACTCGAAGCGTAAACGGTAGCGAAAGCATACTTGACCTTTTAGCAACAAATAATCCTGGACAAATAGGGAGTATCATGACGAGTACAGGGATTAGCGACCCCTGAATACCGTAACACGCATAATCATCAAAAAGAAACGCAAAATACATTTATTTAAAAAATCTGATAAAATGCTCTTAAACGCCTTTTTAAGAGACAGTCTTCACTCCTTCCGATCTGATCACATAAGCGTAAAAAAGATGTGGAATGATTTCAAGGAGATAGTATCGAAGGCAATTAAGATATAAATACCACATAAATTAATAAGTGATGGTATTGATCCCCCACGGTACACAAAACGGGTGAGATTGCTGTTGCAGAAGCAACGAAGAAACATGCCAAATTTAAAAGAACGCAAACTCCCCAATATTTGCAAAGTTCTGCAGAAGTTCGAAATACAGCGCATGCTTCAGTGCAAGATGCTTTAAATAATTTCCACAACAAAACTCTGTCTCTGGATATGGCAGAAAACCCAAAGAGATTCTGGTCATACATACAGCACACCAGTGGCAAGACGCAACCAATACCTTCACTGCGCGATAACAACGGTGACGTCACTGATGACAGTGTCACCAAAGCAGAGTTATTAAACACGGTTTTCCGAAACGCTTTCACCACAGAAGGCGAAGTAAATACTCCCGAATTCCCATCAAGAGCAACTGAGAAGATGAGAAACATAGAAGTACATATCCTCGATGTAATACAGCAGCTTAGATCACATAATAAAGGCAAGACCTCCGGTCCACATTGTATACCAGTCATGTTCCTTTCAGAGTATGGTGATGCAATAACTCCATATTTAGCAATAATATACAATCGCTCGCACACAGAAACTTCCGTACCTAAGGACTGGAAAATTCCTCAAGTCACACCAATAAGCAAAAAGGGAAGTAAGAGTAATCTGTTGAATTACAGGCCCATATCACTAACGTCGATTTGCAGTAGGGTTTTGGAACACATACCGGATTCGAACACTATGAGTTACCTCGAAGGAACCGATTTATTGATACGTAGTCACCACGGATTCAAAAAATATCGTTCTTGCGGAAAACAACTAGCTCTTCATACTCATGAAGTAGTTAGTGCTATCGACAGGGGATGTCAAACTGATTCCAAATATTTAGATTTCCAGAAGGCTCTCGACACTGTTCCTCACAAGCGTCTTCTAACCATACTGCGTGCCAACGGAGTATCGCCTCAGTTATGCGACTGGACTCGTGATTTTCTGTCAGAAGGGTCACAGTTCGTAGTAATAGACGGAAAGTCATCGAGTAAAACTGAAGTAATATCCGTCGTTCCCCAAGGAAGTGTTATAGGCCCTCTATTGCTCCTGGTCTATATTAACGACATAGGAGACAATCTGAGTAGCCCTCTTAGATTTTTTGCAGGTGATGCTTTCATTTACGGTCTTCTAAAGTCATAAGAGGACCAAACCGAATTGCAAAACGATTTAGACAAGATATCTGTGTGGTGCGAAAAGTGGCAATTGACCCTGAATAAAGAAAAGTGTGAAGTTATTCACATGAGTACTAATACAAATCCGATACATTTCGATTACACGGTAAGTCACACAAATCTGAAGGCTTTAAATTCAACTAAATACTTAGGGATTACAATTACAAATAACCTAAATTGGAACGATCACATAGATAATATTAAGGGCAGAGCAAACCAAAGACTGCGATTCATTGGAAGAACACTTAGAAAGTGCAATATATCTACTAAAGAGACTGCTTACACCACACTTTTCCGCCCTATTCTGGAGTATTGCTGTGCGGTGTGGGATCCGCATCAGGTGGGACTGACGGATGACATCGAGAAAGTTCAAAGAAGGGCAGCACGTTTTGTATTACTGCGAAATAGGGGAGATAGTGCCACAGACATGATACGTGAATTGGAGTGGCAATCATTAAAACAAAGGCGTTTCTCGTTGCGACGGGATCTTCACATGAAACTTCAATCACCAGTTCTCTCCTCCGATTGAGAAAAAATTCTGTTGGCACCCACCTAAATAGGGAGAAATGATCTTAACGATAAAATAAGATAAAGCAGGGCTCGCACAGAAAAATTGAAGTGCTCGTTTTTCCCGCGCGCCATTCGAGACTGGAACGGAGGAGAGACAGCATGAAAGTGGGTCACTGAACCCTCTGCCAGGCACTTAATTGTCATTAGCACAGTAATTACGTAGCTGTAGACATGGACGTAGATTATTGGCTTTCAGTATGTATCAGAGGGAACTGTACTTAGAAGTCTGCATGTGCGGAGATGGCAGTCTGAAGCTTTCGCTAAGCATTTTATTTGCAGGAATTGATATGTTTGAACTTGTAGATTAATCACTTTTGCTCGTTGGAACTAGACGCAAGATGTCAGAAGAAGACTCATCTTCTTTAGTGGCATATGGGGCAATATGTGACAACTTTGTATAGCAATGGTGATGTATGGGGGAGTCTTTCACAATTTTATATAACACTGGTGATATGTGGGACTACTTTTTACAATTCTGTGTAACGATGGTGGGTTAGGAGGGAATGTGAGTCGATCATAAAACACGCTGAGACAGTACGCGCATCTGCGATAAATACTGCGTATGGGTGGCACAGTGGTTAACACAATTGCCTAGTTAGCAGGAAATCCTCGTTCAAGTCCTCGTCCACTATACATTTTGACTGGTCGTCTCTGATTCCCCATAAAGTCAAACTTCAGCTGGTATCATCAATTCCTTTCCATTCCTTTTCCACCTCAACCTTCAGTTTACATTGAGTTCATTGGTTAATATACTTGTGCTCGTATAAAACTCTGTTTTTCATTCAAGTACTTAACCGCTTTGGGCTATTAGGTTAAAGTAAATAACAAAGGAATTTCGAGGATTGTGTTTCTATGTAGTTTTTTTATTCACCTCGGATTTTTATGTTTCAAGAATTAAGTAATGAATTTAAACGAAAATTAATCGTGATACTAATAAGACGTTGTTGTGTGAGGAATTGTGAGAAATGTGTTCCTATGTATTTTTGCATTTGGTTTGGACTTTTATATTTCATCATTTTTGAAGTATATTGAAACAAAAATGTGATTCTATTATTCAGTTTTGTCTTGTGGTGCTAAGAATTTTGATTAATGTGTTTCTAGTTATATTTCTTGCAGCATGGACGGAAACAATTAATGCATTCAGAAATGGACTCAAACGAAATCTGATATTAATGTTCAGTGTGATCTTTTTCTGTGTGAATAATTCTATCCAATGTGAAATTGAGTATATTTTTATAAATTTCCAAAGATTTTATATGTGTGAAGTATAAATTTGGAAGAAAGGAGAGGTAAGACAATTTTACAAAGCTTTGAGGGTCTCATTTCAATTTTCAGTCATTTCCAGATAGTGGAGACTTCTTTATTCTGGTGATTTAAGGGGATTCTCTTTTCAAAAGCCCTTGATGCATGTGGCTTTTGAAAGCAGTTAATTTTTGGTGTAAGGTACAGAAATCGATTCTGTGCTTTAGGATCAAATTCACCATTAATTTTTACAATTTCTTCTACTGTACGTTTCATGGACACAACCGTCAAAGCACCTAAAAATATTTTTATGTACTTTCTGAACCTACTGGGAGGTTGAGAAAGGTCCATGAAACCACAAATCGTTGGAGCAACGTTTTCTTTCCTTTTCCTGTTGCAAGCACTGCATACACTAACTTCAAATTCACTTCATATGAATTAAGCGCAATGTTCGAAGCCATTTTCGAGATAGATTTATTGCAGAATCTACAAAGAGCAACCAAGTTTGAAGCTAGTCCCTTCTTGCTACTTTGTTGTTCAGTTATTTCCAGACAGCCTACACCATGACATTGTTTACCTTTCGCCATTTCCTTTATCAAAGAAGATAAAATGCCCACATCCACAACAACCTATCCACTACAAACAGTATCACTGTTAGCACAAAAATTTGAATCACCATCACCAAAAGGCGTACCATGTGGGAGTTTCTTCCGTGAAGAACTGATACATAGGTTACTTTCAACTGTGTGGCTTGCTTTGCTTGTGAACTGGTTACCACGGAATTTCCTTTTATTGCATTTCTTGATGCGTAGCATGGTTCGTGTTTATTGCATACTAAAGGATATGTACTTCCACAAATATATGTAGCACTTGGACAACAATTCCACAAATATATGTAGCACTTGGACAACAAACATTCAGTAACACGTGAATAAACTGCTTCAGCGAAACAAAAGTAAATACTAGCAAATATAATCATTTGCAGAGACTAGAAACCTAACTGCTACCAACATTTGCAATGTATCATACGTATAATCGCTGGAAATAAAGATCACGGTTCTTTTCAAAATACTCGTAATACTGGTTTCTGTAACAGAAATAAAGAGCGTATGTGGCATACATGACCGTAACATTGAAATTTGGTACATATAGGCAACCAGGAAAGACTATAGAATTTAATAAAGTCATTAAAAAGTTTCGATTTTTACACCATTTATAAGTACCCTGTTATCCTTAAACGTTAAAAGCGATTTGACCTCCTCTGAATGAGCGACATCAACTGCTAGTACTATTGCCGTCTCTGAGCTTTGCTCAGAATCAGCAGTCATCTTTGCTACTGTCCAACAACCTTTGTAACAGGCTTCTGACTCTTCTCCTTATCTGTAATTTTTTTTGTGGTATTTACGCATAATGCTTCTACTCCCTTCTTAAGGGAGTTAACTAGTTACTTCTTGTTCAAACTTCCTGACTTGGAACAGCATATAACCTAATTGCATTTTCTGTCATACCTTTCACATGTTCCTCTTGTAAGGCATGTACATCCTCTTGCAATGATTTATTCTGATGTTCCACGTGTTCCCTTAATTTAATCGGAGTTTTTTCTATCACAAAAGTAAACATGCTTCCATCATTTTCTGAATTCTGACTACTGTAGCATAGGATTATGGTGTAGTGGAATTTAGACAGATGTGACACTCAATTTAACAGTTAATTTGCCAAACGTAACAGACAAAATAATAATACAGTAACATTAAAACAGAATATAACTCTCTATGATCGCATTTACTTGAGCAGTGCTCCAACAATAGAGTTCTGTTTGGTATTTTCGACACAATAAACAGAATTTAAATCAAACCTTTGCTTCAGAAACATAACCAGCAAGAATGGTAGAAATTCTAATACATGGATCTTAGCCACTGACAGGAAATATAAGAAATTTACTTCAGTAATTAAGCGTAAGAGACCAAACCAATACTGAGACCTAATGAAGGTCATCTATATAATACGTAGCTGCAGATTAGACCATTACCAAGCGGCTACTACAGCAAGAGTACCATCAGTGCTCTACCAAACTACCTATGAATTTATCTCCATAATCTCCTATACAATAATACCTACAAATTGGTCACACACGCAGAACAAATAACAAGATGAGTTGTTGCACAAAATGCGTAAAAAATCAGTGATGCTAACAGCATTGTTCAAAGACTATCAGTTTCTTCATAATACCACAGGTTGAAAATATGGTTACAGTTGTAAGGTTCTTTTATTTAGGACACGACTGGTTTCGGTCTCCTATATGCCCACCTTCAGATGTCGTACTGAAAATAACAAGAGACGGGAGATAACTTTTACACTCAGTAATACACATGAAAAAAAATTCCATAACACAATTTAAAAGACCACGTGTAAGACTATGCACTGTGAGAAAAAGGTCAATGCCAAAGTGACACCAGACAGTACTACAGACATCTTCCTGGGTAAAAGAATATGCCACAAATACCAGGACACTTACACTTGGTGCTGTGACTCCAATCGCAGCGGTGAACAAGTGCAAGACGCGCTGAGCTACCGGCGAGCGCAGAGTCTTCATAACAACATTAATCAGTTAGACTTCCGCATCGATTCACTGTCGTCGATTTGAGATCGGGTACTCAGCCGGTGGTCCCCTTCGTCCCTACACGTTATTGCGACACTGTAACACGAGGTCTTCATCAGGTGTTTCTTATCTCAGGGAACACACCTATTCTTCTCAGGGAACACGAGTTAAGGCCTCGAAAGTCGTGTTCGAAAGACGCTGATCACCGTCAGATCACCTTATCCCAAACAAAAGGCAGTTAATCACCCTAACCACATGAAATTTAAAAATTAAAAAGACTCACTCATTCAGAAAGCTCCCGCACTCCAGTCATACCATCAATCAACAACCAAAACTTGTCACATGATAACAATGGGCTTTCGTGTGTACTATTGTTTACTAACCAGTCCACCGAACACACCACTCAAAGAGGACGCAGTGTACTACCAAGCGCCGGTTACTGTCGTCGAGCGGTTCTAGGCGCTTCAGTGCGGAACCATGCTGCTGCTGCTACGGTCGCGGGTTCGAATCCTGCCTCGGTCATGGATGTGTGTGGTGTCCTTAGGTTAGTTAGGTTTAAGTTGTTGTGAGTCTAGGGAACTAATGACCTCAGATGTTCAGTCCCATAGTGCTTAGAGGCATTTGAATCATTCTGCACTACCAAGCATTGAATCAACAGGGTGCTACCATCAGCTGCTAAAGCACGTAAGCAGGGCTCTTCTTCACATGCAGAGGCCCAGAAGCCAGGAAAAGGCACCAACCACTCTATCAGGTTTTTGTGTCAAGCAGAGTGTTTGTGACGTCTGGTCGACCGCACTGCAGTACATCAGCTTGTCGAGGCTGTCTCTCTTGACTCTCCCAAAATAATGGGGACAAAAAACAATTAACAAACTTCCCCACGAACAGCTTACTGGGCCTCACACAAAAGCGATAATTAGGACTCATCCAACTTACGATAACGAAATAATGTTCCACTGTGCTACTATAATCTCAGCATAGCATAACAAAACAAGTAATACGTGATAATAGTATCACATATTGTTCCTAAAGACCCACAGGAAGCTAAAAACCAAGAACGCACTGTACCAGGTTTCCAAAATCGAAACTTCCCATCGTTACACAAATTATAAGGATAATTAATCACCAAAGCATTTCTATTAACCATAAGCTGTAAATAGCCATTATCACGAGGGGAGGACATCCTGGGACTCAGCAGTCCACACTCAAAAGTATCCCCTACTTCATCAGGCCACAGAAGTTTTCAGAGTTACGCATATTCTTCCAGAAAAAGATGAATTAACTAAAACTACTAAAATCATTCAATTGAAGAACTTAGCATCCGCAAGATGTGTGAAATGCACGTAGTACCACTTAAAAGAGCCGCACTCTAAACCAACAATGGAGGACTCCTGATAACTTTGTGTACACAGCCAAGACCGTCAGTCCCTCCCCACTGCTAATCATAGCCACGGAACTGGCAATCCAAACTTTCTCCATCGCAACAGCCCACATGGACCTCACAAGTGAATTCATTCAAAAGGTTGAGGGTAACAGTTTGTAAAATATGCATGGCATACCCACACGAGTAACCAATAGCACAGAAATTGTTCTAGTTAAATGTCAATGAAATTCTTAAACACTTATCCAAGATACGAACATGCATTAATTTCACAGCAACATAATCTAGAATGAAGAAGGAACAAGCTACAGATAGACCTCACCAACAAATTCAATTATAAACTTCTAAGTTGAAGGAACATTACTGCAAAATTGAGCGATAGTAAGTAGGTATTCTCTTCTCTATGTTGTAAAATATCATACATCAGTAGAACCCTTGAACCCTTGAAACAAAAGAGTAATCAGGATCTTTCTCTCTCTCTCTCTCTCTCTCTCTCTCTCTCTCTCTCACACACACACACACACACACACACACACACACACACACACACGTGTGTTATATAGAGAACTAAACTTTATCTGACCCAACACATTGAGTAAGCTGCATCCCGTGCTGGGTTTAGTGTTACTGATCTTATACGCACTCTACGTGAAACAGTCAATACAATTAAATGAGTAACATCTACCTCTTAGCCTTGCCTTCATTTTGAGAAGGCATTCGATTCAGCTGTGTTTGAGGCTCTAACGGAGAAAAGAATAGAGCATGCCTATATTAAAGACTTTCACAACGTAAACAAAACCTCCACATAGTTTGTGAATGTAGTTGAAGAAACCAACGGACTGCCCATCGAAAAGGGTGAAATACGAGGTGATTATATGCCTCCAAAACTATTTTATTCAGTCCTAGAAAAAGCAATGCCTAAATTATATTGGAAAACAAATGGAAATAAAATTCTCGGAAAGAGGTTAAATAACCTGAGGCTCGCTGATGATTTTGTACTATTTGCAAATAGTATACAAGAACTCCATATGTTGGTTATTGAACTTGCATCAGTGTCCCCTGAGGTTGGACTAAAATGACCTGTGACAAAACCAAAGGCATGATGAATGAATGGAAACCCTAGGGAAATACACTATGTGATCAAAAGTATCTGGACATACCCCAAAACATAAGTTTTTCATAAGAGGTTCATTGTGGCTCTGCCACCTACCTGCCACCTTCCGCCAGGTAGTCCATATCAGCGACCTCAGTAGTCATTAGACATCGTGAGAGAACAGAATTGGGGGCTCCGCGGAACTCACGGGCTTCGAGCGTGGTCAGGTGATTGGGTGTCTCTTGCGTCATACGTCTGTGCGCGAGATTTCCACACTCTTATACATCTCTAGGTCCACTGTTTCCAACGTGATAGTGGGGTAGAAACGTGAAGGGACCCGTACAGCACAAAAGCGTACATGCTGACCTCGTCTGTCGACTGACAGAGACCGCCGAGAGACCGCCGACTGCTGAAGAGGGTCATAATGTGTATTAGGAAAACATGTATCCAGACCATCACACCGGAACTCCAAACCGCATTAGGATCCACTGAAAGTACTATGATAGTTAGGCGGGAGGTAAGAGAACTTGAATTTCTTGGCCAAGCGGTGACGTAAGCCCCTCATCAAGCCTCGCTTAGTGTAAGGAGTGCAAATATTCGACGATTGAACTATGGAAAAACGTTGTGTGGAGTGGCGAATCCCGGTACACAACGCGACAATCCGATGACAGGGTGTGGGTATGGAGAATGCCCGGTGAACGTCACCTGCCAGTGTGTATAGTGCCAATAGCAAAATTCGGAGGTGGTGGTGTTATGGTATGAACGTGATTTCATGGAGGGGACTTGCACCCTTGTTGTTTCGCATGGCATATCACAGCACAGGCCTGCATTGATGTTTTAAGCAACTTCTTGCTTCCCACTGTTGAAGAGCAATTTGGGGATGGCGATTGCATATTTCAACACGATCGAGCACCTGTTGATAATACACTTCCTGTGGCTGAGTGGTTGCACGACAATAACATCCCTGTAATGGACTGGCCTGCACAGAGTCCTGACCTGAATCCTACTGAACAACTTTGGTATGTCTTAGAACGCCGACTTTGTGCCAGACCTCACCGACCGTCATCGGTACATCTCCTCAGTGCAGCACTCCGTGACGAATGGACTGCCATTCCCCAAATAACCTTTCAGCACCTGATTGCAAGTATGGCTGTGAGAGTGGAAGCTGTCATCAAGGCTAAGGGTGGGCCAACATCATATTCAATTCCAGCATTACCGATGGTTCAAATGGCTCTGACCACCATGGGACTTAACATCTGTGGTCATCAGTCCCCTAGAACTTAGAACTACTTAAACCTAACTAACCTAAGGACAACACACACATCCATGCCCGAGGCAGGATTAAAACCCGCGACCGTAACGGTCACGCGGTTCCAGACTGAAGTGCCTAGAAGCGCATGGCCACACCGGCCGGCCATTACCGATGGAGGCACCACGAACTTGTAAGTCATTTTCAGCCAGGTGTAAGGGTACTTTTGATCATATTATGTATATCTGTAGGAAACTCCTAATTACAAGGGGTCACAGAATATGGCTATGAGGAACAAGTGATAAATATGAAAAGACCCCTAAACCTTGTAGTATTCCGACATATCAAACTAGGCTGGCAAGCTTATGGGAGATATTCTTGAAAACTGAAGTCCAAAGTGTCGGCTCAGCTGGAAAAACAGTTTCCGTTCACGGTCTACCACCAGCAATAAAATTTGGTTCTGAGACATGCACATTAAGTGAAATCATGGTTAGAAAACTAATTGTAGCCCAAAGAGGAATGGAAATATTAATAGAATGAAATTTTCACTGTACAGCGGAGTGTGCGCCGATATGAAAGTTCCTGGCAGATTAAAACTGTGTGCCAGACCGAGACTCGAACTTGGGACCTTTGCCTTTCGCGGTGAAGTGCTCTACCAACTGAGCTACCCAAACAGGACTCAAGACCCGTCCTCACAGCTTTAATTCCGCCTACCTCGTCTCCTATCTTCCAAAGTTCACGGAAGCTCTCCTGCGAACCTGGTATGAGGTACTGGCGGAATTAAAGCTGTGAGGACGGGGCGTGAGTCGTGCTTGGGTAGCTCAGTTGGTAGAGCACTTGCCCGCGAAAGGCCAAGGTCGTGAGTTCGAGTTTCGATCCGGCACACAGTTTGAATCTGCCTGGAAGTTTCATATCAGCGCACACTCCGCTGTAGAGTGAAAATTTCATTCTAGAAACAACCACCAGGCTGTGGCCAAGCCATGTCTCCGCAATATCCTTTGTTCCAGGAGTGCTAGTTTTGGTTGGTTCGCAGGAGAGCGTCTGTGAAGTTTGGAAGGTAGGAGATGAGGTACTGGTGGAATTAAATCTGTGATAACGTGGTGTGAGTCGTGCTTGGGTAGCTCAGTTGGTAGAGCACATGCCGTCGAAAGGCGAAAGATTAATGTTGCGCACCACAACGAAAAACAAAGAGTAAAAGTTGGTATCAGAAAGACAACAAACATCAGTGACGTGAGGGAAAGTGATAATGTCTTCTGATATCAGGGGCTGGTCATGTCACTCGAAGAAAAGATGGGAGATGGTCATAACGAGTACTAGATTGGAGACCAAGTTAATAAAAAAAGACCAAGGGGAAGACCACAGGAGTGATGGGACAGAGTCTTAAGAAATACAGTTCGAATATACTGGTAACAGGAAGTTGAAGGTCGGCCGAAATTGTAGAACTAGCAGGGGTCCTACGCTGCACACGGTGTCGTAGAGGTCTCATCACCAAGAGATCGATGTTGATGCCTCTTACGCAGATTATTTGATTTTTGATTGGTGCTGATTTTCGTTGATTCTTGTATGCGACTGAGTGCTGAGGTGAGAATCTGTAGTCCACAAAAATGTGACTAAAATCCATGACAAGAGTGGAAACATAATGGGGCCAGATTGCTGCGATTACAAATGTTATGCCTACTGAGCTCACACGTCACGCGGGGAATAAACAGCGAATACGATTTAACGCAAATGTCTTTTGATTTATACTGCCTCCAGTAAGAGTAGCACTTTGTGCCGTTGCTGCTAAAAGCAAATGTTCTACTCAGAGATTATAGCACCACGGTCCACCAGTTTTCAGAGCGTGCAAATGTAAACAGTAAAGCAGGCTGCGCCACGAGTAGCAGTAAAGCAGGTGTTGGGGCGTAACGCCGCATTGTAGACCGTATCTCGTTAAATATCAATACCACCGCATTTCGCCATTTGCCTCTAATGTAGCGTTCCGATTTACAGCAGCGAAATGCCCCAGTGACAGCTATAGCAGCATTTTGTAACTACGCTGTTACTGGACGTGCTAAACAGCATATCATACGCGTGGTGTGTAAATTCGTAGCATCAGTATAATACGGGCATAGCTCTCTTTTCCGTAATTCTTTCAGCTCATTTCCAAGTAGACGGGTAATAGAAATTTTTTCGAGTGTATGATTCTCACACCAGCCAGTTATGTTGCTACGAAAACGAGACGCAGTAAAAATAAAATTATAAACGACAGGGGAGTTGCAGCATCAGATAACTTACTGCTTACCGCACTAACCACTGTGATTTGCTCTACATATGGGCTTCTGAAAGTCTGAAGATTAAATGAGAGGTACAAGTTTGAATCAAATATTTTCAGAAAAGACCGTATTGAATTATATGAAAGGACTGAAACAAAGACATCATGATCTGTGATAAACTGTAATTCATTTAAGAGAAATAATACAGGGTGGTCCATTGTACGTGACCAGGCCAAATATCTCACGAAATAAGCGTCAAACGAAAAAACTGCAATGAACGAAACTTGTCTAGCTTGAAGGGGGAAATCGGATGGCGCTTGGTCGGCCCGCTAAATGGCGCTGCCATAGGTCAAACGGATATCAACTGCGTTTATTTAAATAGGAACCCCTATTTTTTATTACGTATTCGTGTAGTACGTAAAGAGATATGAATGTTTTACTTGGACCCCTTTTTTCGCTTTGTGATGGATGGCGCAGTAATAGTCACAAACATATTGCTCCCATTTTAGACGAACAGTTGGTAACAGGTAGGTTCTTTAAATTAAAATACAGAACGTAGGTACGTTTCAACATTTTATTTTTGTTGTTCCAATGTGATACATGTACCTTTGTGAAGTTATAATTTCTGAGAACGTATGCTGTTACAGCGTGATTACCTGTAAATACCACATTAATGCAATAAACGCTCAAAATGAGGTCCGTCAATATCAATGCATTTGGCAATACATGTAACAAAATTGCTCTCAACAGCGAGTAGTTCCCCTTCCGTAATGTTCGCACATACATTGACAATGCGCTGACGCATGTTGTCAGGCGTTGTCGGTGGATTACGATAGCAAATATCCTTCAACTTTCCCCACAGAAAGAAATCCTGGGACGTCAGATCCGGTGAACGTGCGGGCCATGGTTTGGTGCGTCGACGCCCAATCCACCGGTCATGGAATATGGTATTCAATACCGCTTCAACAACACGCGAGCAATGTGCCGGACATCCATCATGTTGGAAGTACATCGTCATTCTTTCATGCAGTGAAACATCTTGTAGTAAAATCGGTTGAACATTACGTAGGAAATCAGCATACATTGCACCATTTAGATTGCCACTGATAAATTGGGGGCCAATTATCCTTCCTCCCATAATGCCGCACCATACATTAACCCACCAAGGTCGCTGATGTTCCACTTGTCGCAGCCATCGTGGATTTTCAGTTGCCCAATAGTGCCTATTATGCCGGTTTACGTTACCGCTGTTGGTGAATGACGCTTCGCCGCTAAACAGAACGCTTGCAAAAAATCTGTCATCGTCCCACAATTTCTCTTGCGCCCAGTGGCAGAACTGTACACGACATTCAAAGTCGTCGCCATGCAATTCCTGGTGCATAGAAATATGGTACGGGTGCAATCGATGTTGATGTAGTATTCTCAACACGGACGTTTTTGAGATTCCCGATTCTCGCGCAATTTGTCAGCAACCGATGTGCGGATTAGCCGCGACAGCAGGTAAAACACGTACTTGGGCATCATCATTTGTTGCAGGTCGTGGTTGACGTTTCACATGTGGCTGAACACTTCCTGTTTCCTTAAATAACGTAACTATCCGGCGAATGGTCAGGACACTTGGATGATGTCGTCCAGGATACCGATCAGCATACGTAGCACACGCCCGTTGGGCATTTTGATCACAATAGCCATACATCAACACGATATCGACCTTTTCCGCAATTGGTAAACGGTCCATTTTAAGACGGGTAATGTATCACGAAGCAAATATCTTCCGCACTGACGGAATGTTACGTGATACCACGTACTAATACGTTTGTGACTATTACAGCGCTATCTATCACAAAACGAAAAAAGTGGTCCAACTAAAACATTCATATTTCTTTACGTACTACCCGAATACGTAATAAAAAAGGGTTTCTTATTGTTTAAAAAATGCAGTTGATATCCGTTTGACCTGTGCCAGCGACATCTAGCGGGCCAACCATAGCGCCATCTGGTTTCCCCCTTCAAGCTAGACGAGTTTCGTACTTTGTAGTTTTTTCGTTTGATGCTTATTTCGTGAGATATTTGGCGCGGTCACTATCAATGGATCACCCTGTATATTGCTGTATCATCCTCTAGCATACTTGGATTCTCGTTAATCCGTCCCGACGACTAAAAACACACTGTTTTCTTCAATGCCTAAACAATAGTATGTATTTACTAGCAGTATTAGCAGGCAGACAGTTAACAAATTTCGTTTTTAACGCATGCATTAAGCAGCCGTTCTAAATGTCGGGCTCAAGGCACACCTAACGTTGTGCAGACACATCTCAGTAGTTAACTTGCACTCTTCAACATTCCAGGAAACAAGGGTCTGCTTCTATGGGCAGTAAAATGTTTGTCAGCAAAGTACGTGGAAAGGCCAGGTCCTAACGTTCTTCAAACGAACCTAGAAGAATTATATGTTTGTGCTATATGTACATCGGAAAGGAATATTCTTGTTGTTGGGTTACATCGTACTTAAAACGTGTTTCCTGACATCAGGTAGAAGCAACTAACCAAAGGCATCACACGATACGCCCTCACAGATTTACCCCCCAGTACAATCCTACTTTAGAAACTCCACAGAACGTCTCCTTCATGTATTATGGGACTAGGACTCCTTGAGAAAGGGTACTGCGATAACATAGCGCAGGCACCGCCTGCGGAATTGCTTCCAATATGAATTTTCAATCTGCAGACGAGTGTGCTGCGATTTTGAAGTTCCACGGGGATTAAAAGCTGGCATCTCTGCTCGTGAGATCTGTGTGAGACGTGCTTGGATGCAGTTTACTCGGTCAGGCTGCCTTTGGCAGGGCAACACAAGGGACACGCCAGTGTCTCCGTGTGCGGAGCGCGAGCTCGCCATCTTTACGTTCTGCTCCCGTTGCTTACGTGCCGACTTACCGTTTACGATACATGGTGAACCTTTACTGTAAATTGTGCAACAACTATCTCCGACCCAAATCACTCGAGAAGGAGCGTTTTTTCCGGGAGGAAGTGAAGACTCCACTGGCCGACATTATCGGAATACGTCTGTGGATCCTGAGCAGCGCGGTCTATATTAAAATCATTACAACGCAGCGTGCGAACGTATCCTACGGGAAACCAAACAGGGGCTCCGCTTCTGTCTTGCTGACGGCAATGTCGATGCGATAAGCGTCGAATACGCATTTTCCACTTGCCATTCTATGTCCTTGCAGAACTCAGACCATGCGACACAGTCCACGGCCATACTGCGGAGAAGTCGACACGATCCTGTACCAAACGGCATCCGACAGGTCACTACTGATCTCCGAAGCAACGTCCCATCCTACGTACAGATTGGTGGATCCCGTGCGATAATTATGTATGATGGCCAACCTCGGACCTGATCCGGGTGCGGCAACAAATGCCACCTTAGATCTCAATGCCTACAAAGGCATATTCCGCAACTTTCAGCAGCCGACAGACCACACGCGTATTCATGTACGGTGCTACAGGTGACGTACGCTGCAGCTCTCTCTTCTCCTACCGTCTCGCAACGCCGCCCCACCAAACCCCCAACGGAGAGTTCCTCAGTCGCCCGCCGTCTTCGTCGGCCACTGACCTCACTCCGAAGGCACCGACGCTGCAGGCCGCTGACTCAACCCTCGACAACAAGAGGGAGGTTCATTCGCTCATCGTTCCTATGGCGGCTTTGTTGGCAGAGCTATAAAGGCACATTTGCATGCCGAGCGTGAGTTTCCGCGGAAACGCGAAATATTAATTAAATAAATAATCAGTGACAAATAAATAAAGCCTATGGCACACAACTGCAGCGCTGTGTCGCTGATAAAACAAAAGCACAATTACGTTACTCTTATGTTTGATTAAGAAAAGAGAGCTCTGGTTGAAGTGGTGCGAGAAGCACGTATTTTATTTTATTGTCTGGCACACCGCCATATTTCATGTTATAGAAGAATACTGCGAGTTGCAACCACACTAGGCACTCGATTCTGTAAAGAATTTATATTTATAAAAGTAAGTAGGATTATGAACTGTAGGCTTATTCATTGAATATATCTGATTTAACTAACTGTGTAACTTTTTTATGTTTAGTAGACAATCACCTCTGTACGACGTATTGGCATGGCTGGCAAATTATTGTAGTATTGAGATTTAGATTATGAGTCCGCACCTACCGCAGCAGTCTTTGGAAACGATTTAATTACGAAGTCCGATTATTTCAGTTTTATTTCACGGTCAACTGCGAGTAACATTGCCTTTACGAAAAAGCCATTGTCAAGCGTCAGATAACGAATAATTAAACGTCCACGTTCCAGATAAGCAAAATATTAATTACAATTGCAATCACAATCACCATCATACAGATAGAATAATTAACATATTTAAAATAACATTTTTTATTAATTTTATTTATTTTATATTGGCGACTGCGTGTCGGACTTGTTATTTTGTCATTTGTTACATTGTTCTCTTTGTTTCATGTAAAAAATCAACTTTCTGGACCTGGACGTCAATGTATGAGAGATAACAAAATCTGAAGATATTTTCCAATTCTGAAATTTTGCGGGAAGACGCAATGAAACTTCCAGCAAAATAAGGTAAGACGCAGCATCTTTGCATTAGCAGGCTTGACCAGACGTATAATTCAGTGTATTAGCTTTTCAGTAAATTCTGTAGTGTTTCTTTTCTGCATAACAGTTTCAGTGATAAATTTCATTCTCAGTACTTTTCCCTAAACAATAACGTATGCAACAATACCAATACACGAGTGTACAATATGGCCGACTTCTGTACGATATCATGTAACATGGCCAGCAGCCATTACCAATAATCTCAAATTCAGTTTATATTTTTAAATTAACAGACAGCCATTGTTGCTACGAGCGATTCATGCTCAACTACATTTTATTTTAAAATCAGTGTCAAAAATTTTCTTGAAACATATATCACGTGTGGCATGGTAATAACTAGAAAACAATACGCAAAAATGGAACAGCAAGGACGTACTATTCAGGCGCAATCCGACTCGGACGTGAGACAAGTGTTAGAAAATGACTTTACGACAGCAACCGGTAGTGACGATTCATCAAACATTGACGCAAGTGTTGACGAAAATTTTCACAATAGGCCGTCCACTACAAAAATTTCAAAATCTCAATCAGAGCCCATGTTAATGCATAACGTCACGTCTAATGACGCGGCGGGGGCAGAGACCTTGCAAACGGTAAACATTGCCGACATGTTACAAATGCTAGTGAAACAAAACGCAGAAAATATGGCAACCATAAGGAAACAGAACGCCGAAAACATGGCAACCTTAAAGGCACAATTAGAGACACGAAATGAACAGTTAAAAACACAAAATGACGAAATCAAATCTGATCTCATAGCAATCAAGATAGGTAATGACACTTTGTGTAAACGTGTGGAACTTATAGACGCCACACTGACCAAACAGATGACCGAACTCAGTACTAAATTTTCCCAGCTCAATACGAGACAAGAAAAGACTACAACTGACATAGCACTTTTACAGACACAAGTAAAAAACCTTAATGTCACGTGTGAAGTTCTTACTGAACAAATTCAAACATATCCTTCAGTACATGACAACCTTGAAAAACGAATTACTGACGTACAGAATAAATTTGACAATGTTGAACAACACCTGACTGACATCTTACAATCAGATGCCACAGCTCATTTTCAAAATATTAATAAAGAATTTCATGATTGGGTTGAGAACAAAGACAAACATTTTGATAGATGCTTACGTGAAAATTTACCAACAATTGTGCACGACTCCGTAGCGCAATACATTACTAATAACAAACAGCTGATCAGTGACGCAGTACAATCCGTCACTGCACCCATGAGACAATTCACCGATCAACTACAGTCTGAATGTAACGAAAATATCAGTCAAAATGTACAGTTCAGAAACCAATATACATTCGAGTATGATACACACATTCCGCACACGACAAATACACAAGAACAAAACACACCACGACTACAACACATACCACGATGTGGAAACACAAACACAAGCTATTATCATGGTAAACCACAGCAACATTATCGTAATTACTCGCCAGCTGAACATACCAGTAATTACAGTGGAATAAATCCATATCACAATGCGAAGGAAGATGAAAGCTTAATGAAACACAGGCAATTTCAGATTTTTATCCCAGAAAAACGAACCATTCATCCGGTGATTTTTCTTAAATCTTTTAGTAACGCATTTCCGCGCACTTGGAGTGACCGGAAAAAGATTTCATATATTGTCGGTTACATCCAAGGCGATGCAGCTGTCTGGGCATACAGTCAAGCTGACGTATGTACCACGTACAGTGAGTTTGAGCGTGCTTTTCTGAACAAATTCTGGTCGCAATCCGTCCAGGAGCGACTCAGAAGACAAATTTTAGAACCTGAAACTTTTAACAGTAAAAATGGTAACTTACGCAGATATTTTGAAAAATACTTGAACATGGGACACTTTTTAGACGAACCAATCGCAACGCGTGATATACTCCGAGCGTTGAAGGCCAAATTGCCTTTCAACATTAAGGAAAAACTTCTACATATCCCGGATGACGATTCGGATTATTTTTTAACAGCTTTAGATTCGGTTGACATGTTACTTGAAGATCAGCGCTTCGCGCGGCAAAACAGCAGCCACAATGTTTACACTAGTGGTATGCAAAACATGCAGGCTTGCCAACACAATTCTGGCGCGCCCACAGTTGGATACGCGATACAACAAAAACAGCAAACTCACATGCCGTCTCAGTACGGAAATCAAAATCAACACGCGTATTCCAATACAAACAATAGTTACAACAGTAATAACATTTCATGCGGCAATCCATACAAAAGGCACCGCGGTAATAACTACAACGGTAACAACGGATACAAAGGTAATAACAAAAACACAAACAGAAATAGAAATAATAATAACTACGAGCCAAGACAGCATCAAGGTTGGACTCGTAACGATCAGTACTTTCATTCAAACTCTGCTTTACCACAGCAGCCACCAGGTCAAAATTGGTGCATACCTTGCGACCGACAGGTAAGTTATAATGCGCAACAGCAACAACAACCGCAAAAGTTTGGAGATCATAATAGGCAATATCCGAATGTGAATATAATAGAAATGACACCTGATGCACAACCTCAATCTGTGTCAGTACCTAGTACAAATGATAATCCAACAAACTAGAAACAGTCACTACTTTGCCCCAGGTCGTGGCTGAAGAATTCTTGGGGGGCGACTTCAATGTTAATCAGTTATTTGACACCACACTTGAACAACAGAATAATGATATGCCGAGTAATTCTAAACAAAAACTACCTGTTTTATTTATAAGATACAACCACAATAACAATATATCAGATGAACTTTTACAAGACAGTACACAATGTCGTTTAAACACAAATGAAATTGTTTTAGCATCTACTACTGGTGTAGTAGGTGGGATTCCAACTACTATTATCCTAGATACAGGTGCAGCTGTGAGCGTTTTGTCTTTTAATTTCTATAAAAAGATGTGTGAATTGGAACCTGTGCCTGAGTTTCCTGCCAAAATCTGTAAAATAACTACTGCACTAGGTAATAAGTCATGTAGGGTTACGAAGCAAGTTTTTGTAAACGTTAAAATAGGTAATGGAACCGTACAATGGCCATTCCTGGTTGTACAAAACCTTGTGACAAATTGCATATTAGGAATAGATATTATGAGCGAGAAGGACTGCATTATAGACTTCTCCAAAGGTAAATGTATTTTAAATGATAAAGGCAGTGTAATTATTATTGATTTGGACAGGAGAACTCTAAAGCATGACAAACACTGTACAGGGTACAAGGTTCAGTTAGTACTTGACAATGACATTCAAGACATGCAAACACACTCATCTGACACAGAGATAATGGACTTGAAAACATTGCTTGATCATAAGATAAGTGAAGCTACAGCTCTCAGTGTACATGAACGTATATAACTACAGGAAGTGTTATCCAAATATTTACAAGTTTTTACCAAACGATTAGGTGTTATCAACACGTATGTATACAAGATTGAAGTTAAGCCTCACAAGATCTTCTACCATAAGACATATAACGTACCGTCATCTCAACGACCTGCTGTGTGGCAAGAATTAAAACAAATGTTAGACTGGAAGGTCATTGAACCATCCACCTCACCTTATTGTAGTCCTCTACTTGTTGTCAAAAAATCAAATGGAAGCATTAGGTTAGTGTTAGACGCACGAGCTATTAATGAAATAATTTTACCGGTTCACACAAAACCTGAAAATTTAGAAGAGCAATTACAGAAATTTCTAGATGCAAAATATTTTTCCACAATAGATCTCGCTAATTCGGTTTGGGAGGTGGGTATCACTCCTGATTCTCGGAAATATACTGCATTTATGTTCGGGGGGCGAACCTATCAGTTTTGTGTTCTACCCTTCGGACTGAATGTCAGCTCGTGGGTATTCATTACAGCCCTGGATACCGTGCTTGGCGACGATTTAGTTGAGACAGTCACACACTATGTAGATGATATACTGATAGCTACACAATCTTGGAATGAACACGTTGACACTCTTCAAAGAATTTTAGAAAAATTTGCACAAGCTGGAGTCACAGCCTACCTAAGAAAATCAAAATTTGGTTGCAGTGAGATAAAGTATTTAGGACATATCATTAATTCACAGGGCATACGTCCGGATCCCAGTAAATTAGATGCTATCAGAAACTTTCCTAGCCCTCGAACTAAAAAGCAGTTAAAATCATTCCTTGGGCTATGTTCATTTTTCAGACGTTTTTTGCCACAACCACTTTTGAACAGTAAACATCTGCTAAATCTACTCAGAAAGAATCAAGTTTGGATCTGGTCGGAACAGTGCCAGAATGACTTTAATACAATTAAACATGCTTTAGTGAATGCTAACATATTGAGCCATCCAGATTTCAATTTAGATTTTTGTATGACTTGTGACGCTTCACGTACCGGCTTGGGCTGTTGCTTATTTCAAGTTGTAAAGAATAAAGAGGAGGAACAGATAAGAATTATTGGGTTTGCGAGTCGCACTCTAACTGAATGTGAGCGTACATACTCCACTACTGAGTTAGAAACACTTTCCATAGTATGGGCATTCAAGAAATTCAATTATTATTTATTTGGAAAACATACGGTAATTTACACCGATCACCAGGCCCTGACATTTTTGTTAACTTGTAAACTTGTACATCCTAGACTATCACGATGGGCAGTTACACTTCAGAACTACTCTTTTGAAATTAAGTACATAAGAGGTAAGGACAACACCATTGCAGACACTTTGTCTAGACTTCCACAAGGTATGAATGATACCAACAGTGACTTAGAAAATATAAATGACTACAGGATTCTCTTAATGCAAGACAAGCAGTATCACCAATATTATATTGATATGTGCAGAAACATGGCTGAATTACAAAAATCTGATCCTCACTGGTATAAGATAATAACATTACTGGTAGAAAAACACAATCGTCCTTTGACTAAGTATTACAAGTTACACAATGATGTGTTATTTTACCGCCGACATCCAAATGCTACTAACTGGTGTGTATGCATTCCCAAAGAGTCTGAATGTAATCTAATTTGGCACACACACTTAGTTTGGGGTCATTATGGGACGAAAAAGTGTTTGGCAAAGCTCAGTACAAACTGTTATTTTAGCAATATGAGAAGAAAAATTTACAGGGAACTAAAAACATGTGTCATATGTCAAAAATCAAAACCTCAGAATTTATCCACAAAAACAGATTTACATTCTATTTTACCCAGTAAACCCCTGGAAATTCTGTGTACTGACATCAGTGGACCGCATCCAGCAAGCTCTGGAGGCGTCAAATATATCTTAGCTTTTTACGATATATTTTCTAAACATGTAAAACTTTATGCTTTAAAATCCGCCACTGCAAATGCTATAATACGAAGATTCTCAAGTGATTACCTGACGCACGTGGGAAAACCTAAAGCAATTCTATCAGATAATGCAGCATACTACTCTGGGTACAAATGGAGAAATTTCTTGAAGGACAATAACATTAAAAGTATATTTATTTCGAGGTTTAGTCCACAATGTAACGCGACTGAGAGACTTTTCCGAGAATTAAATCGTTTCATGAGGACCTATATTTCATCAAAACATACTAATTGGGTGTTCTACCTAAGTCTTTTCGAAGACGTACACAATAACTTAAATATTTACGATACGAATTACACACCTAACGAGATCATGTTCTATTGCAAACAGAACGATCAGTGGATAGAACCATTACCTAAGATGTCGGACAAGGAAATCACACCTGAACAGAAAATAAAAGAAGTATTGACTACATTGACACATCACGCACAAATACGAAACAAACATCACAGAAACATAATAAAAAGAAAACAAAAATTCGAGGTAGGAATGCTTGTACTACTTCGTACTCATCATAAATCTGTAGCACTCAAACGACGCAACGCTAAGTGGCGTCTGCTATATGAAGGACCTTATATAATTGTTAACATACCGCATCCTGGTGCGTATCTGTTACAACATCCTAGAACTAACAAAATTATTGGGCTATACGCACACCGAGATCTTAGAGCATTTCATGCTGAATAATGTCAAGGTCATACCCATCAAAATATTGCTAAGCAACTCGAAAAACTCTGTTGTTACAACACAGATAATAAGTAGTATAGAAATTTTCATTTCAGCGGTTCCAGTGACGCAGTTGAAGACAGAAGAACTCTTCTTTCAGCGCGCGCCTCCACCTGAAAGACGGAATATTAAAGTAAAATTTATGATTACGTAGCAGTGGATGACATATTAATTTTCACGGAACATTTGTTACTGAAGGTACCACTGACTTGGTGTGACACCTGACGAACTGACAGAAGTCATCTGTGAAGCGATCTTTTACTTTGAGAAATAGATTAGACGCACATCTCTCAACACGAAAAGCATCTATCAGTAGTCAAGGCCACACAGACACTCTACACACACGCTCAAAACGCGAGGAATCGAACATTTTCTCTCTCTTACTATTTTGAATATTTATTGAGTAGTGAAAACGCCTGGTCTTGCCTACTGATGTAATGAATGTTGTGTCTAACCTATCTTAATTTCAGATGACATCACAAAAAACATCGATAATATCCCAGCGAAACCGCTAAAGAGGATGTAAATATCTGCAATTCATGTGATCAAATGTGACACAATGTAATAACCTATAGCGATGTAATGATGATGTAAACATGTTTATGTGCAACTACATTATGTTTATGCTAAAAAAATATGTGATGTGTGTATGCATAATTACTTATTTTTTTAACTGATGTATAGTGTAACTGTTACTATGTAAAAATTTGAACAAAACGAGTGCCAAAAAGACATTGCATAGTGAACCACTGTTCACGGACATTAACGAACATTACTAACTCTGCAACTACGCGGAAACCTATGTGAAAGAAACTGTTAATGCCATTCATTATGCAGCGTATCAATGTAAACGCGATGAACGATTTCCTTGATTAATAACTACGAACATTTAGGTGAGCTATATTCAGCAAAAAACTGAAAATGTGAAGTGCATAATTCGTGCATCGTCTAGTGACATTACTACAGTACCCAACTTCAAGATGTTAACTGGATTAAATGGACACAAAGTGCCTGTCCAGAAAACAACACGACGGGTGGAAGAATTTTGGTTGGAACTTCAGGGAATGAAATGTTCTCGAAATGTGACGGACACTCTTACCTGGACTGTCCAAGGATCGACGCCAGCTATGTGCCGTCCGAGGTTCTGCAACCAAGCTTCCACGGAATGTAAAAAACGAACTGCACGTGGACCAATTACTCGACGGGTCACGTCTGATCTGTAATAAGCAATGCTTTTAGTCACAACGAACTGCATCACTACGACTATAATGGAAATGAGAAATGGACACGCTTATGTATTAATCACGTTGTTATACAACGATGTTACTGTGATCAAAAAACTTTACCACGACGATACTAACCTGTAAAAAATTATTGTGCAGCGGATGAATATGAACTGTAATAACGACACGATGTGTATAGGTCAACGCACCTGAAAAATACGGACATTTTTCTTTGAAGTATTTCAAAACAATACTATGTAACTAAGAACATTCAACAATCTAAGTTGTATTGTGTTATAACAAATATTGTAAATTTAAAACTAAGTTACCTGTCATAGAATGTAGTCTTCATATGTAATCTTGGTTGAATATTTTCTTTGTGCAACGACTGAAAAACGCGCGCACACGAACAATATGATCTGCAATACTGTGCCGCGTGATCTAACTGTACGATATAACGGCAGTGCCACAGTTACACAGACGCTTCTGCGCATGCGCGCACTCTATCTGCCAACATTAGAACTTTTACGGCGCACCCACGTCATTCAAATTTTGTATATAATGTGTATATTGTGTAATGTAAGTCATGTAAATAGTTGTAGATAACTTAGATTTTCTTGTGCCTTTAGGTGAATTGCTCGCCTGCAGGTGTGTCCTTTCGCCTCGCAATTCAGGGGGCAATATAAAGGCACATTTGCATGCCGAGCGTGAGTTTCCGCGGAAACGCGAAATATTAATTAAATAAATAATCAGTGACAAATAAATAAAGCCTATGGCACACAACTGCAGCGCTGTGTCGCCGATAAAACAAAAGCACAATTACGTTACTCTTATGTTTGATTAAGAAAGGGGAGAGCTCTGGTTGAAGTGGTGCGAGAAGCACGTATTTTATTTTATTGTCTGGCACACCGCCATATTTCATGTTATAGAAGAATACTGCGAGTTGCAACCACACTAGGCACTCGATTCTGTAAAGAATTTATATTTATAAAAGTAAGTAGGATTATGAACTGTAGGCTTATTCATTGAATATATCTGATTTAACTAACTGTGTAACTTTTTTATGTTTAGTAGACAATCACCTCTGTACGACGTATTGGCATGGCTGGCAAATTATTGTAGTATTGAGATTTAGATTATGAGTCCGCACCTACCGCAGCAGTCTTTGGAAACGATTTAATTACGAAGTCCGATTATTTCAGTTTTATTTCACGGTCAACTACGAGTAACATTGCCTTTACGAAAAAGCCATTGTCAAGCGTCAGATAACGAATAATTAAACGTCCACGTTCCAGATAAGCAAAATATTAATTACAATTGCAATCACAATCACCATCATACAGATAGAATAATTAACATATTTAAAATAACATTTTTTATTCATTTTATTTATTTTATAGAGCGACACAGCTCCCTCCCGTCGTCGGACACGGAAGTTCGCGTAAGGAAACAACGTTCTACGAAACGTCACAAGGGAAGGCCTCGCCACAGTTTCCAACCAAGAGGAGACGTGGCACGTCGAGGACGTCCCAGAATTCGCCACAGCCGAACGAGACGTTGAGAATGCGGTGACATCCACCTGTGTGCCTGCCCCCAGCCCCCACCCTTCCAGCGAATATGAGGGCTCTGAAGATTTAAACCGACATAGCTAAGCAGAAACTACACCACGAACCGGCGAACCGCTACTCCGTCTTCTGAAAACAAAATGAACGATACACCAGTGCCCATCTCCACGGAATGGCACGACGACGAGGTCGAGGAGCAGGACCGATCATGGGACTCGGCGTCGTCGGCGCCGCTCCATTATCCATACTCTCCCCAAAACTCTTTGAGCGCAAACGAGATGACATTCCACACCCACGCCGTTTCGCTGACGCCAGCGTGAAAGTAGCCTCCAGCAGTCCGCCACCAGTTCTATCGGATAGCAACCATCAACACCAGAAACATCCGATCCACGGAGAAAATCCGCCTTATGCAGATGTTCTCGCTTTCATACTGATTTCGCTCTCCTGGAGGAAGTTCGACCAGGCCAGTCTCCCAGGTATCAACGGCTATGAGAGCTGAAGCTCTATATATGAGCACCATGATAAGACACGGGACCGGACGCGGCACATCTGACATGCAGCTTGCTTCAGTTCCTCCTGCCCGCGTCCACCTCACCAATGGTTCTGACGGCCACATCGTGCCTCACATTTCTGCCGTTATTGTCGACTACAGTTACACACATGCCAGCCTTCCAGATACGTTTCCTCCCAGAACGAAGAATTGTAACAAACCACTGTTCCTCATAATGTGATAGAGAACAAATAATCCTCCATTCAGTAGCCCATAGTGTGGAATACCATGCCCCAGCCCTTCGTCCCTAAGGATGCCCGAATAATGTGGTACAATATAGTCAACAGGCAATTTGCCAAATAATTTACTTTATTTTATCTGAAATAAGTCCCATGTATGTCATGTTTGTAATTCTCTTCTTGGAATTTATTACAGCTTAATTTGTTTCTTGTAATTTTTGATACAACAGATCAATCTTTTGGGATTTATAATTGTTAACAACTGCTATCTGTTAATTATTTAAGAACACAGGCGTGACAATAGCATTTAAAACTAATAACCCCCTACAGCAGAAACTGAAACACACAATTGGTGACTCAAATATATATCAAAAGTCAGGCGTTTACAAAATAATATGTAATGACTGTGAGAAACACTATATTGGCCAAACTGGCCGTAACTTTCTAACACGTTTCAAAGAACATACTACTGGTACTGCACGTACCAAATCAATATTTAGTCAACATCTTGATGGATACAATCATTCTGAGGGTTGCATTTCTAACAGTTTGAAAATATTACATACTGTTCCAAAAGGACCACTGCTAAATACTTTAGAAGAAATTGAAATCTTTTCACATCACAAAAGTAATCCATTATCTGTTTTAAACGAACAACTTCAGTTCAAAGACAAACATTTCTTTGAGCTTTTCGTTGATCTGCTTTAGAATGTTTACTTTTCTGTAATTTGTTTTTTTTTTTTTAATTATTAAGACTTTTAGGAAGTAATTTATCTTTACATTGTAATTTTTATATCACCAACCATTACTTTATGACTGACTATCTGTTTTAGAAATTTTGCTTATATACTCTTAGACGGCATATATCTAATTCACATCCTTTTATTTTTGACACTATGGCTCGTAATATTATAATTTTAAATTCTCTCCATCTTCATTATTTTTATTTGTTTGTAAGACAGTCATATAACTTCAGGAATAGCAATGCCTTTTAAAAATTGTCACATGTAATTTACATACCAACTTCATAGACAATATTTCATATATATGGACAATTACTTCGTATAGTATTTGTGCAGCATGTAGTATACATGTCAGCTAAAGATTATTGCAGCCTTCTCATTGAAAATCATTTCAATAAAGACATGTTGCTGCTCAATAATACATCGTCTGACGTGACAGTCTTCGCCATTCCACTTTCGCAACAACTTCGTTGGAAAGAAGCCTGACGCCACATCTTTGCACTGCCGTTTGTCCTCATCATGGCAACCACTAGTTCGTCTATCGACTTTACAACAACTTCAGTGGAAAGAAGCTTGCTGCCTCAACTTTGGAACGGCGTCCAACTTCACCATGGCAACCAGTGGTTCCAACTGGTTCACTAACAGGCCTTTAGAGGGCAACCCATGTACAGCCAAACCGAAGTTCATTTATCCTACAATTTTAAATATTTTTAACGCTTCTTAATTGGCAGTAGCTGTTTAATAAGCTAAGTTTAGTGTGTATTTATTTTTGATTCTTGACAATGTTCTTTTAACTAAGAAATTTTAGATTGTAATTCGACTTATAACTCATTGGTTAGTAACGACATCATGCCATCAGAAGTGGGCGGAGCCCCCAATATATATAGTAAGACGTGCAGTAGTGATTCTGCAACAGAAAGAGATTCCTACTCAATGGTAATTCATCGTTTTATAGCTTTGTAACTTAATCTACTTTCTTTAATGTAGGTAGCCCTCTAATTAAAGCTTTGTATACAACTTGTAGGTCTGAAGATGACCACAGTAGTGGTCGAAACCGGTCACCTTGATAAATAAATCTTGATCAAGTCTGTTTTTAATAGTAAATACTTATCTTAAAAGTTCTCCAGTAAAATTCGGCTGAAGGCCAAATATAAAAATATAACAAACTTATGCCTTAAGGACAAGAGAAGAGTATTAATTTAAGGGATATTGATACTCAGCTGAAAGCCACACATCAACCAAATAACTAAAATCGAAACAGGGAAATAACTACATAACATATAAGGAACGGCGCTCGGAAGCTTCCAAGGGTCGGCCTGGGATTGTAACACTAATGCCCATTTAGGTGAGACAGGCAGCCTGTCCAACGACTTCCTAATCTGTAGCCAACCAAACCAACAGACTGCCAACGACCAACCAACCAAATCAGTTCCACTCCGCGAAACCAGCAAATCGACCACAAGATTTCAATACACTACACACTGAATATTGGCGCCCACGACGAACACCACCACCTCAGCTGCCGAACTACACGCCGCGCTGGACAGCAACAACACAACGAGGAAAATACACTGCATAAAATTACGTCAACGACCTGAGCAGGTAACCGGAAAGTCAATGGCCACAAGGCCGAAGACTTCCACAACCGGGAATAAGTTAAGTTAAATTTCACAAGAAGACGGCTGGAATCTTAGCCGACTTAAAAACACACACGTTGTTGCTCTTACGAATGTCCCAAAAGCGACAACCAGGATCAAACGAAGAAATGTAAACAGTTATGGCTCGATAACAAGTTAAGCGAGGACTCAACTTTCATGTCCTAAATCGGTGGGTGACGAGCTTCGTAGTAGTCGCAAGCAGCACCTCACACTCCAACCGCGCGTACACGCCGCCACTGGCTCCAGCCCCACTCTACTCGACGGTGCCTTGATTGCTGATCCACGCCAACCGTCCGACTAGACTGCTGGTCCCTCCGCGACTGCTACTCAGTCGCAAATGTACTGCTGGTGCGTCTCCCACTCATTGACTACCCGACACACGACGACCCGGAAATACTACCGGTCACTCCAGAGATGGTACGACAGTGCGCTTATCGATACGCGCTGCTGCCACTAATGGGCAAGTAAGGCAGGAAGCTAGTGATGCCAGTAAATGGAATAAGAAAACGAGGCGGCACTACCGTTATAGAAGATGACAAACAATTAGGGGGATGAACACGAGCCGTGCACGGCTCAAAAATATCAAAATATGCGAATGTCATTCTTTTAACAAAACGATGTCCGGCAGCAGTCACACCATTTACTAACCTGGCTAGCGAATTATCTGGCTTAGACGACGTAAGACCTTATTTCTGCCATCAGTTCTCTCCACGAAGCGTAAAATGTATTTCATTTCTAAAAGTAGTCCATCGCCGTTATTGACACATTATGACAACTCCAATCATTTGTTATTATTTTCCATTTGCGTCCTGTTGATACTTTCACACAGTTTTCATATTGTAAAGTTTTTGTCTTAGGTGATTCTACCGTAAGTGGAATTCCCAAGCTTGGAGTTTCTTATGCAGGAGACATAGCAATCTCACAACGTATGCAAAAACTGAACTGACGACAAATGCGAGCATGAGATACTTAAAAGTAAATAAAGTAGACCCCTTAGTATAGGCAAGCCATTTAGGTTCCTTAATAAAGAAAAAACTTCTTCTCAAAACTGTATACAAGTCTGATTTATTTCGAAATGTGACAACGAAATTATTTACTTGCAGCAGTTATATGCAAATTCTCTCTCGACCTTAGTCTGCGCCTACGGACTGCAAAGTTTCACAGATCCCATAAAAACTCAACAGAAAATTGAAATATCCGCAGAATTATATGCTCATTAATATCGCTTTGTTGTATGATTTAGGAACACGTAAAGCTTTCAAATATTATAACATACCTGAAACAAAACAGGTAACTGTCACCCATCATGAATGCAAAAAATGTGTTAATTGTGAAAGACAATTGGTTCTCTATTCTCACGAGGTACGACAGGGATTCACAAGTTGGTTCCATACATCCAGTAATGCAGAAGTTTGTCTCCTTTCCCTTCAAGCAGCTTCTAATCAAACGGCATGGCTGTGGAATCTCGTCTCACTTAGGCAACTTGCAATTGTAGATTCTGTCAGATATTTCACAGTACGTCGTGCCTGATAAGAACTCATCTAACGAAGTGAAGCTGTATCTGGCGTTCTCTAATGTTGATCTGGATCTATGTACATGATGCAGAAACATTCAGAGTTACTCTTTTAGGTTGCAGGTGAAAATATTGTCTAGTGAAATCAACTGACGATCACGATTTATGACGCGAAAAACAACAATGAACCTATAAAAAACATAAGTGCGCAGTCCTCCTCATAAGTATTTTAACAATTTTATTGAATTTGTATTACGTTTAGAATGGCACAAACGTAAAATTTATAGATTCAACAAAACATTCCGAGATTACATATACGGGCATCTTTAACTGAAAGAATCATACAGAAAATATTCTGAGGAAAACGAAAATATGCTTCCTTTTATTTCGTACGTACAGCACTTGCCGGCGAGTGTACAATTACCTCCATTCTGAATTTCCCCCAGAAATTAGCAGGGGACAATAAGACCTGTTAAATACTAATCTTCTGCGACGAAGTTTTAGTGAAAGTGCTTCGTCTACGATTTCATTCTGAAGTGAAGAACCATAATGATACTTAGATGTGGCGTAAAATTACTAATTTATAAAAACTAAAAATTACTGGAATATTTCTGTATTTCATCCTTGCATTTGATCTGTATGATTCTAAACGTTCCACTTAAGTGCATGTATTTCATTGAACATGAATTTATTAAGACAAAAATTTGTAATCTGTGGCTACACAGTAAACAAACGTAACTAATACAGCCATCTTCCCATCATGACGCTGGATTGTCCAAGCAGAACTGATACGTGAAGAAGGAATTTCCTGTAGCAAATCATCTTCTGAAAACTAATGCTTACCAAAAGCTGAATACGAGATGGGTAACTCATTTTTTTTGACTTCATGAAAAGAAAGTTCGAACGTAATGTAGTTGGCGTTTGGGTGTAGTTCTTTGGTTTTAAACGAAAGGTGGATGGAAACAGCAATGTAATGGCGGAGGTTATACATTATAGAAATGAGCGAAACCTGTTCATTTAGGGGTAAAAGGAAACGTCCTATGCGTCTTGTGTGTCGCAGACAATTATCCTGACTGAACTCACAATTTATTTAACATCGTAATGTAATTGTTACGTTGATAGCAGGTCTCAGGTCTGTGAGGAGTGAAAAGACTTAGTCCACAGACGATTATAAAACAACAAATTTGATGTACCAGGCATAAAATCAAGCAACACTGGCAGTAGCACAGAGACACAATGAATCACAACTTATTAATTGTTCAATTAATAAGTAAAGTCAAAAATTCAGGAAACATTTGTGAAGCAATGAGCGTAACGTTTAAGAATATATAGTTTACGTCAACTGGCGGTGATTACCTTCACCAAAAGGATTTTTTTAAGTTGAAACTGGTGCTTTAACTTGTGACAAAAATGAAGTTGCGAAATATAGTTTTCTTTTTTTTTTAAGAAAAATAAGTTTTACCACAAGACTTTAAAGGTATTGTACTTTTTGAATGCAAATTTTTTAGACAAAATAATTTGACACAGGACTCACGAGACTGGTGGCTCCGAAAGGGACAGAAATTTTTTTAATAGATAAAACACCAAAAACATGATTTACAAGCTACTATTTAAAGTCAGAAAAAAATTTCTTACAGATAGAATATATGGGTAAATTACTGCAGTGCTCAAACCGCTCAAACTTAGCAGCCTTCAGCGATCATAGACGCACTTAGCTGTACTGGTCACGCAGCAATGCTTGGGGAGAAGCCCAGTCGGCTTAGTAAACAAGTTCCTTCTATAATACACCAAACAAACTATCATAAAATGACACATTTTACTCCAATTGTGAACTCAGCCAGCATCTGGAGTGCAAGACGTAACATCAGGTATCAAAGTACAGGCTTGCAAACAGCCAATAGGACCGAAGTTCTGAAAGCAAATTGCAATACTTTAAAGCACGAAAGACATTTTCGTTGCAACTTTAATCGTCAAGTGATTTAAGTGGGAGGTTCATTGAAATACTCTAGCAGGGCGCAAAGCAGTGAAACCACAGTTCGTTACAGAGTTAAGATAAAATTACACCTTCAGAATTACAACGAAAATGCCACTGAATGATTCGAGCTGTTTGCGCACACAGTTGAACAGAGGTAACCAGTACAGCAAGAGCAACATTTACCAGTTATCTGGCAGACTCATACGCTGCTATTCAGTAAAACATACTTCGAATAACTTAACAGACTTAGCCACACTCGCTCTTATAGAACTTGCCAGGCATTGGATTTACATAAGCAAATATTGCACTTCCAATACTTCTCTGACCCAAGATGTATATATTTTGAACAATTTGCACAGTTTTAGTTCGTTAAACAAAGTAAAATACGCAATAGACACACTTAGTACTTGTACGCACAATGGCACCTACAGGGCGAGGAGCAAAATGGCTCTGAGCACTATGGGATCTAACATCTGAGGTCATAAGTCCCTTATAAATTAGAACTACTTAAACATAACTAACTTAAGGACATCACACACATCCATGCCCGAGGTAGGATTCGAACCTGCGACCACAGCACAAACCAGCAGTTAATCGTAGAAGAACGATCCTTACCCACCAGAACCAACACAGCTGAAGGCTGCAGACGGTTGAATTCAGATCTCTGTACGCTACACTATTCTCCAGACGTAGCTAGGATGCAGTTCCACTATTTATGTGAAGTCTCACTCCAAGTCACCACTCACGAGCGTTGCTTCCGTACTCGGCCAAAACAAACGACGGGATCGCACGGCCCACCACCGACCACGGCTCGACCACTACCGCCACGACGACTGACAGGGTCACTGCCCTCTCTCTGTAACAAGCGTAATTACCACCGCGTCTCGCTGCGGCACAAAATCTTCCCTTTCGAATCCTTCCTCTCGCGCCTAAGCAGGTGATCACTACCAATCGCACCGCGGCAAAGCGCGGACACGAGAAACTGCCGATACACTAATCGTTCCAGAGATAAGTTACGAATCAGTAATGATATACTGTTTCAAGGAAGGTTTAGTAGCTATAAGTTACAAAAGTTGACGTCCATATAAGGTTTTTGCATTAGGCCTCATCATACATTTGTCATTACGATATCATTAAATACAAACTGGCCGTGGAAGTAATTACACAAAATTACCGAACCCTTCCTCCTCCAGCCTTCCGATTTGGCGCCATTTCACTTCATTTCCCCCTGGAGGGAAGACATTGTCTTCATATGAGCAGGTTATTTGTGTTGCAACAAATACAGGGTGTTACAAAAAGGTACGGCCAAACTTTCAGGAAACATTCCTCACACACAAAGAAAGAAAATATGTTATATGGACATGTGTCTGGAAACGCTTACTTTCCATGTTAGAGCTCATTTTATTATTTCTCTTCAAGTCGCATTAATCAAGGAATGGAAACAGCAACAGAAAGTACCAGCGTGACTTCAAACACTTCTTTACAGGAAATGTTCAAAATGTCCTCCGTTAACGGGGATACATGCATCCACCGTCCGTCGCATTGAATCCCTGATGCGCTGATGCAGCCCTGGAGAATAGCGTATTGTATCACAGCCGTCCACAATACGAGCACGAAGAGTCTCTACATTTATAACCGGGGTTGCGTAGACAAGAGCTTTCAAAGGCTCCCATAAATGAGGTCAGGAGAGCGTGGAGGCCATGGAATTGGTCCACCTCTACCAATCCATCGGTCACCGAATCTGTTGTTGAGAAGCGTACGAACACTTCGACTGAAATGTGCAGGAGCTCCATCGTGCATGAACCACATGTTGTGTCGTACTTGTAAAGGCACATGTTCTAGCAGCACAGGTAGAGTATCCCATATGAAATCATGATAACGTGCTCCATTGAGCGTAGGTGGAAGAACATGGGGCCCAATCAACACATCACCAACAATGCCTGCCCAAACGATCACAGAAAATCTGTGTTGATGACGTGAATGTACAATTACGTGCGGATTCTCGTCAGCTAACACATGTTGATTGTGAAAATTTACAATTTGATCACGTTGGAATGAAGCCTCATCCGTAATGAGAACATTTGCACTGAAATGAGGATTGACACATTGTTGGATGAACCATTCGCAGAAGTGTACCCGTGGAGGCCAATCAGCTGCTGATAGTGCCTGCACACGCTGTACATGGTGCGGAAACAACTGGTTCTCCCGTAGCACTCTCCATACAGTGACGTGGTCAACGTTACCTTCTACAGCAGCTACTTCTCTGACGCTGACATTCATCTACATCTACATTTATACTCCGCAAGCCATCCAACGGTGTGTGGTGGAGGGCACTTTACGTTCCACTGTCATTACCTCCCTTTCCTGTTCCAGTCGCGTACGGTTCGCGGGAAGAACGACTGTCTGAAAGCCTCCGTGCGCGCTCTAATCTCTCTAATTTTACATTCGTGATCTCCTCGGGAGGTATAAGTAGGGGGAAGCAATATATTCGATACCTCATCCAGAAACGCACCCTCTCGAAACCTGGCGAGCAAGCTACACCGCGATGCAGAGCGCCTCTCTTGCAGAGTCTGCCACTTGAGTTTATTAAACATCTCCGTAACGCTATCACGGTTACCAAATAACCCTGTGACGAAACGCGCCGCTCTTCTTTGGATCTTCTCTATCTCCTCCGTGAACCCGATCTGGTACGGATCCCACACTGATGAACAATACTCAAGTATAGGTCGAACGAGAGTTTTGTAAGCCACCTCCTTTGTTGATGGACTACATTTTCTAAGGACTCTCCCTATGAATCTCAACCTGGTACCCGCCTTACCAACAATTAATTTTATATGATCATTCCACTTCAAATCGTTCGGAACGCATACTCTCAGATATTTTAGAGAAGTAACTGCTACCAGTGTTAGTTCCGCTATCATATAATCATACAATAAAGGATCCTTCTTTCTATGTATTCGCAATACATTACATTTGTCTATGTTAAGGATCAGTTGCTACTCCCTGCACCAAGTGCCGATCCGCTACAGATCTTCCTGCATTTCGCTACAATTTTCTAATGCTGCAGCTTCTCTATATACTACATCATCATCCGCGAAAAGCCTCAAGGAACTTCCGACACTATCTACTAGGTCATTTATATATATTGTGAAAAGCAATGGTCCCATAACACTCCCCTGTGGCACGCCAGAGGTTACTTTAACGTCTGTAGACGTCTCTCCATTGATAACAACATGCTGTGTTCTGTTTGCTAAAAACTCTTCAATCCAGCCACACAGCTGGTCTGATATTCCGTAGGCTCTTACTTTGTTTATCAGGCGACAGTGTGGAACTGTATCGAACGCCTTCCGGAAGTCAAGAAATATAGCATCTACCTGGGAGCCTCTATCTAATATTTTCTGGGTCTCATGAACAAATAGAGCGAGTTGGGTCTCACACGATCGCTGTTTCCGGAATCCATGATGATTCCTACATAGTAGATTCTGGGTTTCCAAAAACGACATGATACTTGAGCAAAAAACATGTTCTATAATTCTGCAACAGATCAACGTCAGAGATATAGGTCTACAGTTTTGCGCATCTGCTCGACGACCCTTCTTGAAGACTGGGACTACCTGTGCTCTTTTCCAATCATTTGGAACCTTCCGTTCCTCTAGAGACTTGCGGTACACGGCTGTTGGAAGGGGGCCGGCTGCGGTGGTCTAGCGGTTCTGGCGCTGCAGTCCGGAACCGCGGGTCTGCTACGGTTGCAGGTTCGAATCCTGCCTCGGGCATGGGTGTGTGTGATGTCCTTAGGTTAGTTAGGTTTAAGTCGTTCTAAGTTCTAGGGGACTTATGACCTAAGATGTTGAGTCCCATAGTGCTCAGAGCCATTTGAACCATTTTTTTGTTGGAAGGGGGGCAAGTTCTTTCGCGTACCCTGTGTAGAATCGAATTGGTATTCCGTCAGGTCCAGTGGACTTTCCTCTGTTGAGTGATTCCAGTTGCATTAGGGTTATCGTCAACTGCACGAAGAATTGCCTCGTCCATTGCAGATGTCCTCGTCGTTCTAGGTCTTCCCCAGTCGCGAGTCATAAGCTGGAATGTTCCGTGCTCCCTAAGAGCCGACCAATTGCTTCGAACGTCTTTCTGTCGGGACACCTTCGCTGTGGAAATCTGTCTCGATACAAACGTCCCGCGCCACGGCTATTGCCCCGTGCTAATCCATACATCAAATGGGCATCTGCCAACTCCGCATTTGTAAACATTGCACTCACTGCAAAACCACGTTCGTGATGAACACTAACCTGTTGATGCTACGTAATGATGTACTTGATGCTAGTACTGTAGAGCTATCAGTCGCATGTCAACACAAGCACTGAAGTCAACATTACCTTCCTTGAATTGGGCCAACTGGCGGTGAATCGAGGAAGTACAGTACATACTGACGACACTAAAATGAGCTCTAACATGGTAACTAAGCATTTCCGGACACATGTCCACATAACATCTTTTCTTTATTTGTGTGTGAGGAATGATTCACGAAAGTTTGGACGTTCCTTTTTGTAACAGCCTGTATAGAGCACTGCGGGAAACAAATTTCGTTTCAAGTGTCATAAACGATTAGGAATATTCCTAGATCATGTGCAGTTGAGGTTACGTAGAGCTGCATTACGTACTGTAATTGTACCCGTGATGTACTCCAGGAACTGTGGAATTGTAGTGATTGTTCGCTGAACGAAGTATCTGCGAATATCACGAGTGTGCAAGTAGTTGTTTCGAATAGTAGCAGAGGCCATAGCTGAAAGAAGCACCGTTTACTAGCAGGCGATAATAAAGTGCTGACAATGACACTGGTAAACATGAAGCAGCACTGCGTGAAATAACTGCAAAAATCAATGTGAAGTACCAAAAGGAGCCAAAATTCCTTTCTGGTGAGGACTGAAGTCTTTGACACATCATCTGGTTGAACAGAAACAATTACTCAATCTGCCGCATAGCTCAGTATGTTCACAGCAGTGAAATCCTGTACTTACCCTAAAAAATAGATCTTTCATTATTTAACGACGAGTTTCTATTACTTAATGCAAATTAATAGTTACAGTAGTTATAGAACCGACAGTCTCAGTCTGCTCCATAAAAGCACTTCCATCGTCACCAGAGAACAGCGTATGTAGACTGTCGCATAGATGTAAGTTATGCATCGCCTCCTATGCATAACATGTAATGCCGAGATGAGCTAACTTTGCTCTACGAAAAGGGCACAGAGACTCAATTTCGTTCCGTAAAGCTTTTATAAAGTGATCAAACCCTAAGCAACGGCGGAAAAAAGAGGAGCAAAAAAGTAATAACTACTGCACCCCAGTTTCAGTCGCCTTTACCTCTGTCGGTAATGATGACCCATCCCGGTAGCGGGTCTCCACACCGTCCCACAGGCCGCAAGAGATCGCCATTGCGATTCTGTGTTCCATCTGCGCATGTGCGCAGAACTACATCGCAACCAGTGGCGCCGCCTGCACTCCGAGGCGGCTGGAACTGGCGCGACGCACCAGCGAGGCCGCGGCTCCTTTGATGTCGCAGGGAAATAATGTCCGGGGGCACAAATTAATTACGTAGTCATTTTCAGGCTGGACGGCGCGCGCGCAGGAGCATCGCCAGGGAACTATAATATAGTCTCTGCAGCCCTGTGACACTGGCTGCGTCCCGTTCACGCACCGTCTGCTAACTGCGAAGACAATACGGGTGGCGAGATACTCGTTTGACGCTTCTCCAACAGTAAGCGCCTCCATGAACTTTAACTTTATTGTAGCGCAATGGTTAGTAGAAATTCGTTACTACGATTTGACAATTATTAAGCTGTAGACTCAGTACTGGGTGATTATAATTAATCTTTCTAAGCGTTGTAGAAATGACACCACTGATAACAAAGGCGTCAAGTTGCAACGGAATATTATCGGAGAAAGGAGAAAACGCAAGGCAGAAGAAATAAATGGTGCTGAAATTGATCAAGAGATGGCGCTTTATGTGTCAGAATACGCAAATGAAAACACCTGTCATGCGCACGACCCACTGAAACTGGTATAAACACCCCCGGTACACGGCTTTTCCTCGTTCCGCACCTGCGAAGTTCGCCGTGACTGTCTCAATGTAGGATCGCGCTCTAACAACCCTACCACAACAAAGGTTAAAAATTAATTATGATTGTAGTGTTGTTCACGCTGCTAAATATTGTATTTTTGGGCAACAACAAAGTTACATTGTGTGTCAGGTGTCACTGGACCACAGTTAATAAAGTCATTTCTTGAAATAATGGATAAACAAGGCACTCATCTTTTCGTGATTCCCACGCTGGTCTCGTTGTGAACTCATGGCTCAATCGTCGAAAATCTAGGTAGTGATGATTCCAAGCTCGGATGCAAAGAGCCCTAGGTGTCATTCTGCGATATTCAAAAGTCTTATAGATGTGTTTCATAAACCATTCTTGAAGAGTAAACTTTTGCAAGTTAGGACAATGGTGATGTAAAAATGTAATCAGCGCTCCGAATTTAAGTTACACTTCTTTTTTATTACTCTTGTTGCAATATCACGTAACTCGTTCCAAAACATCACTTCACAATATAAAACATACTTGAAAATATCTTCCTCACTGTTAAAGTTCACATTTCATAAGCTGACTTCAATTTGCGTCTTTTTAACATGACGACCAAAGCTTGACTCTCTAATAACCGCATATGCGCCCAAAAATCAGAGTTACAAGTACGTCTAAGATCATAGTAACAAAAGAAAGAATACACATTAGAATAATATTATTGCAATACATACATATCGATGTATCGAAGTACCTCTACATTAACGAAATCAATCTGAATGTTGTCACGGAAATATGTTAACTATATTACAGAAACTAAGTAGAATATTGCTGGTATCGAGAGGTTGAGGTGAGGTTCCGTAATAGTTACGTAATTCAAGTACCATTACAAGCTGTATTACAAGAGTGATGACAGTGCACACGTCGCTTTGCAGAAGTTCTGGACACTGAAGGTTTTTATAAAAAAGGCCGATGACTGCCGTGAGTCTGGAGGAAATGATTCGAAAATTGAAAAAGGCGGGTTCTTTAGGTGTGTAACTTGGTAGATGGAGGAAACGAATTCATTCGACGTTAGTGAAAACAGCTGCCACAGCAGTGCAGGAGGAGATGCGTGGCGGTGTGCAAACGTGTAGTGCACGGAGAATTGCCCGAACTATGCACATAAAATCCTACGAAATATCCTTCTTTGATGTCCATTCAAAATTACTCATTTGCACGAGTTGCTTCCTGTTGACCTGCCAGCGAGAGAGAACTTTGCTTTAGAATTTATTGCTCACATGGAAGTGGACAATTACTGACCGTATAAGATTTTGTGGACAGGCAAAGTCCACTTCCTTCTGACAGAGTATGTCAATATACAGAACTGTAGAATATGCTCAATGGAAAATCCACATGCAAATCAGCCAGTACCACTTCATCCTGAAAAGGTCAATGTGCGGATGGGGTTTACGGCATCATTTATCATAGGGCCATATTTTTTTCTAAGAGATAGGTGCTTCCGGTCCTGTTACCTGTACCGTCACTGGTAACCGCTATGAGTGTCGTTTGCGCATCCATGTCATTCCAGCTGTCCGACATCGCGGATGTGTGGATGGGATCATTTTTATGCAAGATGGTGCACCTCTTCACATTGAAAATCCAGTTAAGCAGTTGCTGGAGCGCCATTTCGGAAATTCTGCTATCATTATCCACCATGTCCCTACAGCCTGGCATCCCCGATCACCTGATCTTAATCCTTGTGGCTTCTGGCTGTGGGGCTATCTGAAAGATGTTGGTTCAGTGTTCCGATTGCAAACTTAGCTGCATTGAAGGGACCCATTGGGCAACACATTCTGAACGTGACCCCGGAAACACATTAATCAGTTGTGGAACAAGCTGTTTCACGAACTTGTTGCGGAAAATGGTGGACAGCATACTGAACACGTTTTGCGCCAGTCACACGGAAATTAATAATCCGATTTGATTTTCATTGATGCTTTCTATGTGGCTTCTGGCCTCAGGACAGTTAAAAACCGATATGATTGATGCTTTTTACGCGGGTTTTGGCCTCAGGACAATTAAAACCATATGAGAGTGATGCTTTTCATAGGGTTTTTGGCCACAGGACAATATAAAAACGATTTTTTTTTCCATCCGATGTGATATGACCTGCCATGGTGAATGGGCTTACGTAGCTAACAGTATCACACCTGTATACCCATGCACACTGAGTAGCACAGTTTGTTTAATGTCAAACGTACACCTTAGGCATCGTTGTATCATTTGTCATTTGTAGATGACCATTATTAAATTAAGATGCTTACAGCGCTGTCTATTACTGCATTTATATTTCTTCTGCCATACGTTTTCCCCTTCTCGGACAATATTCTGTTGCAATTTGACGTCATTGCGACCGGTGGTGTTATTTCTACAGCGGTTTGAAAGTTGAACTTTAATTATAATCACCCTGCATATACTCAGGCAGTGCACTGTGTTATGGAGCTGCTGGCCATTGCACTGAGGTGACAACAGTCATGGAATAGAGACATGCACATATATATATATGTGGCGGTAGTGTCGCATACACAAAGTATCAAAGACCAGAGAATTGACCGCGATGTCATTTGCACTCTGGTGACTCCAACGTGATTATGGCCGGATGACGTGAGTTAACTGACTTCGAACGCGGAACCGTAGTTGGAGATGGATACACGGGACATTCCATATCGGAAATCATTAGGGAACTAAATGTTTAGTGTCAGGAATCTTCCGAGAGCACTACGTTTCAATTACTATCTTTCGCCACGCACGGAATGGCCGACGGTGTTCACTTGACGAAAGAGTGCAGCGGCGTTTGCGTAGAGCTGTCAGTACTAACAGACAAGCAACACTGTGCGAAATAGCTGTAGAAATCAATGTGCGATGTATGACTAACGTATTCGTTAGGACAATGCGGCGAAATTTGGCGTTAATGGGCTACGGCAGCCTACGGCCGACGCGAGTGCCTTTGCTAAAGAGCATGATGTCGCCTGCAACACCTCTCCTGGGATCGTGACCATGTCGCTTGGAACCTAAACGGTTGGAAAACGTGACCTGGTAGGATGAGTCGCGATTTCAGTTGGTAAGAGCTGTGACACAGTCCCCCGAAGCCATGGATCCAAGTTGTCAGCAAGGCACTTTCCAAGCTGGTAATGGCTTCATAGTGTTGTGGGCTGTGTTTACATTTAATGGAGTGGGCCCTCGCATATCTGCTACTTGAAGACCATTTGTAGCCATTCATGCGCGTTATGTTCCCAGACAAGACTTAAATTTTAACGGATGGTAATGCGACATGTAAGCGGACCACACCTGATCACGATTCGTTTTAAGAACATTCTGGACAAGTCGAGCGAATGGCGTGGTCACCTGGATCACCCGAGATCAATCCCGTCGAACATTTATAGGACATAACAGGGAGGTTAGTTCCTGCCTCTGCAGCACTTTCGTATCTATGGAAGGCTATAGAGGCATCAAGGCTCAATATATGTACAGAGGACTTCCAACCGCTTATTGAGTCCACGCCACGTCGAGATGCTGCGCTACGTTGGGCAAAAGGAGGTTCGACACGAAAAAAATGGCTCTGAGCACTATTGGAATTAACATCTGAGGTCATCAGTCCCCTAGAACGTAGAACTACTTAAACCTAACGAACCTAAGGACATCACACACATCGATGCCCGAGACAGGATTCGAACCTGCGACCGTAGCGGTCGCTTGATTTCAGACTGTAGCACCTAGAACCGCTCGGTCACCCCGGCCGGCGTCCGACACGACTTTAGAAGGCATCCCATGTCTTCTGTCACCTCATTGTAAAATTGCAACATTATAGGTGGAACGTAAAAGAAAGTGATCGACAGCAAAGCACACTCAGGCGCGGAAGTGTATGATATCGGTTCGCGATTGCGAGCGCATGCATTATGGCTATCGCAGCAACAGCGGTGTGCTTTCGTATTTTATTCTCCCTGCTGATGTGCTATTTTGACTTAGCTTTACCGGATCTTAATATCCTTATAGCTGAACAAACGCACTCCTGTGGAAAAAAATTTTATCATTTTCTCATTTTATATACATTTCAACAAAAGTTACAGGACATGAACTGTCTTTTACGACAATTACTATTCCTCACGTTCAGGTGGTGTATTCAATACGAAACGGATCCTCAAATGAATCTGAATCCTTCATGTGACTACATTAACTACGTTCATTAAAATAATATGCACTGGTTAAGAGTATATCAATCGCTATAACGTGGATTTGGTGCAGACTTGTGCAGAGGCGTTTTCCTCAGCAGCGAATAAGACCTACGACGGAATTACGATAGACATAACTCAAAATAAGACACTCAAACCATGACTGCAGAAGTAATACGAAGTACGGCAAGGGTAGATGTCGGTTCACAGTCTCTTCATTCCCTTATACTGTTGTTATCAGTGTTATGCACCCTGGAAGAGTCACTCTAATTTCGGAAGGGTTTCAAAATGGTTCAAATGGCTCTGAGCACTATGCGATTTAACGTCTGAGGTCATCAGTCGCCTAGAACTTAGAACTAATTAAACCTAACTAACCTAAGGACATCACACACAACCATGCCCGAGGCAGGATTCGAACCTGCGACTGTAGCGGTCGCTCGGCTCCAGACTGCAGCGCCTAGAACCGCACGGCCACTTCCGCCGGCTCGGAAGGGTTTAATTACATCTTCTATATTATTGTCTGCACTCACTTCGTCCTAATTTAACAACTTTTTCTGAGTGGCGCAAAGCATTACTCCACTTCTGTGGTATAATTTACGCCATTGCTACCTCTAACGATTCGTAAATTGCTGCCACAGCGAAGCTTTTATTGCTTACTGTCATTTTATGTGCGATCTGTACCCAAATTAATTCGATTGCGTTAAAATGGCATTGCTACGGTGGAAGTCTAATAGACCTGTGACTGCGTCCTTTATCCATCTCGTCGACAACGTACTGTTATAACAGTAATTTATTTTGTACCTGAATTTCCATGAGGTCCATCTTACGTAAACCATCGTGCGCTTCTACATTGGCACGCATTAACGACTTAATTGCGTTTGCGATTTTTTGTGGCCATCATCGGAGCTTTATCTTCAATAACCGTATGGTACGGGACATTCTCCATTGCAACGTCTGGCGGTCGATTAATTTTTCCAGTAGTGGGCCGCTGAGTCACTTTAGCAAACTACTGTAACTTATCTCACCATAGTATTCGTTTGTTTTTCAAGAATTATAGACCAGGAGACAGCTCGCTACTAAACTAGAGACTTCCACTACACAAGACAACAATTCTTGTGCCTTTTCCCACGAAACAGCAGTGTTCCTACATATACTTAGTTCAGTCTCTTCTCACGGAATTACCTACGCTTATCCGTGTTCTATCGAGGAACACATGAACTTCAAACCTAACCTTAAGAGTGTCTCATAAAAATCGACACACCATCGAAGCGATATCACATATATCGATTTGGCGTCCATTAATTGTTTTGTTCCTGAAGCACAGGGCTCTGATTGTTAACGGAGAAGTATTGCTGTTACTAATTGATGCTACCACGCGAGGAGTAAGGCACAGTCTCTTGGTAACCGTATGTACAGGACCCTCAGTGCTTTTCTCGTAGTTTGTTTCCCTTGTATGTACATGATACGGATGAAATTACTTATCAGAGACTAGTACATAACCTAATATACTTTTTCTGAAATTACTTCGTAGTTTTATCTTTTATAGTAAAGGTGCGTTTAAATATGGCGGAAACATAAACATTAGGCTATACCACAACTCAGTATGATAGGACAACATTTATTTGGCATTCGCATTTGTTGGTTAAGCCAATTCATGGCCAAAAGGCCACATTTCATCCTAACCTAGACCGGCTGCGCTATATATCAGTCTGTACCACAACCGTGATTCAATGGGAGACCAATGTCACGCTCTAATAGTTTCTTTGTGGACTGGTGCTCTCTACCTTAGTAATACCGATACATGTGGCAATAACAGCATCTTGTGGAAATGAGCCCACGTTTGTTACTTGATGTCTTGTATTCCTCTTTTCACTCTGTGTTCGTATCTAGATGAACTGGCCTCTTCTGTTCTGCACAATGTTTTTTGATATAAACCTACATAGCAGTGCTTTTTATGAATGTTCGAAGGGGCCCGCATCTCGTGGTCGTGCGGTAGCGTTCTCGCTTCTCACGCCCGGGTTCCCGGGTTCGATTCCCGGCGGGATCAGCGATTTTCTCTGCCTCGTAATGGCTGGGTGTTGTGTGATGTCCTTAGGTTAGTTAGGTTTAAGTAGTTCTAAGTTCTAGGGGACTGATGTCCATAGATGTTAAGTCCCATAGTGCTCAGAGCCATTTGAACCATATTTTTCGAAGGGTTTGCAATTCTTTAGACAACCTTCATCCTATACATTAGAGGCGTACCATTCTCTCTTTCCTTCTCTACATATTCCCGCGCTGAGCCCACAAACTCTTATTATCTGACTACATAAAACGTGAGCAGATTCTGAACTTTCTGTTTCACAGCAGCACTTTTCTGCATACTTCCACTACAAGCTTCAGACATTTTGAAGCACTAAATAAACTTGCTTCACAGAGCAGAAAAGCATACGACTAAAACGGATAGCAAGCGTCAGGTTACCGGCTACAACCGTTGTCCGCAACTCTCCAGTGAACGCTACCTGGCGTAGCAGTGTCATGTGACAACGTGGAACAGAACATAAAAGAGTGTTCTCTGAACTTCTGTGTTAGCAGCGCTGTAAATAGCAAACCGTCAATCACATTGTTATTCTGATCCAGACCTAGGGAAGATATCAAATATCAGAAAAATATAAACAATGTATGTATGAAATGCACACTGAAGCACCGAAGATATTGGTATAGGAATGAGTATTCAAATACACAGATATGTAAACTTTCAGAATACGACGCTGCGGTCGGCAACGCCTATATAATATAAGTGCCTGGCGCAGATGTCAGATCAGTAACTGCTGCTACCATGGCAAATTATCAAGATGTTATAGTCGGCGTTCGAGGGCCGGGACACAGATTGTCCGAGATAGCGATCAAGTGCGGATTTTCCCGTACGATCATTTCAGGAGTGTACCGTGAATATCAGGAATCCTGCAAAATATTAAGTCTCCAACACCGCATAGGCCGGGAAAAGATCCTGCAAGAACGGGACCAATGACGACTGAAGGGAATCGTTCAACGTAACAGAAGTGCAACCCTTCCGCAAATTGCTGCACATTTCAATGCTGGGTCGTCAGCGTGCGAACCATTAAACGAAACACCATCGATATGGGCCAATCGTGTACCCTTGATGACTGTACGACACAAAGCTTTACGCTTCGCCTTGGCCCGTCAACACCGACGTTGGACTGTTGATGACTGGAAACATGTTGCCTGGTCGGAGGAGTCTCCTTTCAAATTGGATCGAGCGGTTGGACGTGTACGGGTATGGAGAAAACCTCATGAATCCACGACCCTGCATGTCAACAGGGGCTACTCAGGCTGATGTAGGCTCTGTAATTGTGTGGGACGTGTGAAGTTGGAGTGATGTTGCACCCAAGATATGTCTAGATACGATTGACAGGCGACACTTTCGTATCCTATCTGATCACCTACATCCATTCACGTCCATTGAGCTGCCCGACAGACTTGGGCAATGCAACACGCCACGCGTCCACAATAGCTACAGAGTGGCTCCAGGAACAGTCTTCTGAGTTTAAACACATCCGCTGGCCACCACACTCCACAAACATGAATATCCTTGAGCACATCTTGGATGCCTTGCAACGTGCTGGTCAGAAGAGATCTCCACCCCCTCGTACTCTTATGGATTTATGGACAGCCCTGCAGGAATTATGGCGTCATTTCTCTCCATCACTACTTCAGACATTAGTTGAGTCTATGCGACGTCCTGTTGCGACAGTTCTGTGTGCTCACGGGAGCCCTACACGATATTCGTCTCGGGTACCAGTTTCTTTGGCTCTTCAGTGTAGAATGTTACACGCAATATTAATTTTGTTTTTCCAAATTCATTTTTATATGCAAATTATTGGGAGATATTTCTGTGACTTTCGTAAAATTCTACATCAGTTCTGTTCGTTCTTAGTTACCGCTTCTTTTGGGAACAGGTAGTTGACGCTGTGGACTCCCAGTTGGTGAAGAGCAGGATCTGGAATCTGCAACGGCCATTCAATTCTGATTTCCAATAGGAGCACTGCATCATACGAGAATCATTTTTTGCATAAAATACATTAAAGTAATATAACAAGACAGTCGAGGTATCTCTTTAAGCAGTTCGCCTATTCCCTGAGCTGTGACATTACTACCACTTATCGCTATGCGATATCAGTCCATAGATTTGTGAGCATTGGACATGTGTACTTGGAGAGGAATCTTTGCGACCTTCTAGTAGTTCAGGTGGACCACGTTATGGTCTCTTGTCTCATTTGTCAGCAGAGGGCAGTCTATGAACCTCATCAGGTCCAGCATACTCCCCTAAGTTGTTGAGCAACTTTCAGTGAAGTTAGGCTTCGGACTGCTCCACAGCTTGTGTCTGAAAACGATCACCCCCTGTCTGTGTGTTGGACAGTGAGTGCAGTGACCATGGTGTCGGCCCCTCGGGTAATTGTAACACGACAATTTCCCTTTCTGTGCTGGCATCAAAGGCCCAGAAACGATTGTGCTGCTCAATTAGTGTGGGAGTCTCTGTTCTGTTTCCCTCTAAAACTTTGGTATTTCCAATCAGATTGTGTCGTGTCGTCTAGCACATGACGAGCAAGGGCCACCGATCGAAGTGGCACTGCTTTAGCACAGTGCCTACCTCTTGATGGTAAAATGTGTATCTTGTACACAAATGGTGAGAAGTTTAGTTTCCTTTCCCTGAGTTTCCGTACATTTTGTTATATTTCTCATCCATCACGTTAACAATAGCTTGGAGTTGTCGCTTTCATATTGAAGTTTAGAAATGTTGAAAGTTGTGCAGGTGGATGTAAATTTTGGGCATTCTTAGACGAACCGTCGGAGGAAACGGGAACTGACTACTAACTGGGCTTGTTTGACACACAGTGCTGATCCTGAGGAATGTAAGTTTTCGTAATTAGTGGCAGTGCCATCCGTAAAATGAGCAACTCTCTTTTCATACATTCCACCTACGCAACCCGAGTTGCTAAATTAGTTGCAATTTGTATTTTGTTCCCGTAATCTGGTACTCCGAGCTCCACAGATAAGGATATCTAGGTTCTTTATTCTCCGTGCAGTCTTTCTTTCGTCTGATACCTCTCACAGTGTTACTAAAGTGCTCATAATTTCATAGATCAGTTATTTTTGATTAACCTCTGAGAAACTTAAGAGTAAATAAAGTTATGTTTAAGGACAGACTTGATGTCTATTTAAAGAACATTAACTTGTCCTACTATTTTACTTGTTAGGCGATTAATTAAAAAATAAATACAACCTGCTATACTATCAAGTTTTGCTTTGATGCACCGGCGTTGTCATTTACGTGTAGTGGCCACATTGGACGATAGGTGATTAGTTATTCATTTTGTAGTAGCAACGATCGTGAGACTCCGTGCGACACCAGTAGGACACTTACTTAATAGCACATCTGAAGATCCGCAGGCCGGAGTGGCCGTGCGGTTATAGGCGCTACAGTCTGGAACCGCGTGACCGCTACGGTCGCAGGTTCGAATCCTTCCTCGGCCATGGATGTGTGTGATGTCCTTAGGATAGTTAGGTTTAAGTAGTTCTAAGTTCTATGGGACTGCTGACCACAGCAGTTAAGTCCCATAGTGCTGAGAGCCATTTGAACCATTTTTGAAGATCCTTTTTATATGACTATTATTCCGGTATTCCTAGTTTATGATCTGTTACCAAAAACGTCCACCTCGATTTGCGTTTCGACAAACAACCTACTTAATCAGCCGCTACCGCAGTCTTCCAATTTCAGAAATAAATAAGACTTCACAGAAATACCTACCGTTAGTAAAATACTTTTTAAAAACCTTTGTATCTTTTTAGGCTATCTTCCGTGTCATTGGTTTATCCGTATCGCAGAACATGCATATTGAAAAGCTTCTGTGATATCTAGTATATAGGGGAGAAAATTATCATCTTTTCAGCACTGAGACAGACGTCTAGGGGTTGCTGATTGTCTAAGGGCTCTTTCCCGTGAAAGTGCCCGGGGAAGATACCTCTTTTCATCAATCCAGCTATTGGAAGATGCACAGTACATTCGAAATGACTCTATGCGACTAGGTGCAAGGCAAAATCTACACAAAGGAAGCTTTCAGTGCGTGTTCACTATTTAAAAATTGTAAGAGAAAGAGGTATACATTGAAAATACGAGACATAGTAAAATGCACGCTGCATAATATCACGTTCAGACAAAGACTGGAAAAACATGTATTTGACTGCAAGGTTTGCGTACGGCGAAGTACAAACGTTAATCGTAACTTCGTAATGATGATGAATAGATTGAAGTTTAAGAGACTCGCCAGGAATCAACGTATAAGCAAGTTGGATACTGAAGTAATGAGAATTTATGATCTGCATACGAAGGTCCATGAGACGGAGAGCCTGTGGTCACCTGCACGACCTTCGGTAGTTCTTTGCGGAAGGAATGGAAATCTTAAAAAAAGGTGATCACAGACGATGGATAGGCAAATACAGATGTTATAGTGTGAGGAAGCCAGTGCAGAATAGCTGCTCAAGAAATATGAAGAGACCAGAAAAGAAAGGTTGACCATGAGTACATATTAGCATGCAGAAAATTCAGTATTTCTTTCGGGGAATTTAAAAGTACACAAAACAGTAAAAGTGGTGAAAACATTCTATTGTGAAATGTAGTGGGGAGACAGTACGTTGAGTGTCTCTACGAAGGGGGGGGGGGGTGTCTGCTAAATTGTTAGAAGACTATATTCCTTCTTTAAATTTTGCATATTTGTAAGTCTTGAATTTATTGAATAGACATTGTTATCATTCTCGTTTCTTTTTGATTATCGGTACAAATACGTAAGTGATAAGACTAAAAGTGACATTTCTATTTATAGCACAGTTAAAAGTAAATTTACATTTGTTGTTACCAAATAAATTGTGTTTAGGGTTATGTGATACAAAAATTACGTCCCCACCAATCCCAGCCCTTCCACTCTACAGCACCAACGCCCCTGTAGCCTTATCAAACCTATTCAGAATATAAAATATTTCCTAAAAGTCATAAAATCGTTTTGCATTCCATTACAAGAGAACAGTGACAGAGGCCTAAGTTATGACGGGACTAATACAGGCGACAAGAAAATCGACAGCCTCGGCTGACTGTCATAACAAAGGCAAAGATGTACAGAATGTTTCCAGAGCAGGCGCACAGCGAATGGACAGCTGGAGGGCAACATTGAGAGGGATGTAGGTAACTGAAGGGGGTTGCCAGAGTCACGACCTCACACCTGCGTAGCACACTTCGCTTTCAGAAGGAAGTATTGAGAATTTCAGTGCACATGGAGTACCGTAAATTCTACAGGTAACGTTGACAGTTTAGCGCGACAGGTTGTGAAACAGCTGGTCGTTGTATCCAGCAAGAATGAAATTACTCATGATCCATGAAAGCTAGAAATAAAAAGTGTGCTCTGCGGGAGAGCTCATCAATATGTTAGAACAGTCTGTAGGACAAATATTGGCAGAGTTAGTGCTAGTGAACCAGTTTCTACCGTCATACTAACCAATGGTTACACCAGTATAGCTAGAAAGACATACTCTATGTAAAGTGATAGCAACTACTAACAACTATACCTTACAATATATTGACGATTCGTGAAGCATTTGAAACGATACAGTATAGACCATTAAGAATTAAGTACTACGAATATACAGCCAGAAAACTGTAATTCAGATATGTATATTATTATATAGCACGATGTGTAAGGGGTCCGTAGGCCCTTACTATAAATTTGCACTCGGCACAGGTCGATAGGGCAAACAATCGATTGTGTCGTGTTGCAAGAGTGAGTGTGGAGTTGAGCGAGTGCCATGTTGCGGGTAGAGGTGTGTGGAGGCCAGTTGTTGTAATGCAAGGCTTTAACGACAAAGGGAGTTGCCATCGCCGTGGTTTAACCCCTTTGTACTAGAATAATAATGGGAAAGTGAAGAAGTATAGTTACGGAAGTGGTCAGTGACATTTCTAGTGCCGATATCTTGGTTTCACGTCTACCGCGCCGGCATCACCTTGGATTGCAGTGTTGGAATGCAGTGTTGGATGCAGTGATGGATTAGCGTGTGATGATAATGAAAAATGAAGGAGCCTGTGCTGAGATTAGCCGTATTTAGATATGTATGACGAAGGCAGTGGCTGTCTCCTCCTTTTTGTGTTTTTTGAGACGAATATAGATTCGTAATTAGTGAAACTGTGTTGGTGTTTTTCTTGTTACCAGACATTTCATTATTACAGTATTGAGAAGGATGAACTGGAAAGTAACAACTTCCGTTCAGTCAATTCCGATTGCCAGCCCCATTACGTGCACGGTCACATTAATAATAATTATTGGGCTGCTATTCGATCAGATCAGGTTGGGATAAATAAACAGAGGTGTTACACCTTGGCTTACCGTGAAAGGACAAGTGCAATCTTCAGACGAATAATAAAGAACAATAGGTAATTTTATCTTGCTTAACGCGATAAAATATTTTTCAATTTCGGATGAAGACAGAGTATAAACTTTAAAATCGCGACAAGAAACAGTGCATTTTCAACAATAGGAAGTAAAGGATCTTACGATTGTGAAAAAACTGTTTTTCCGACATATTATATGAGAGTAGTAGTGTCGATAAACTGTGTTATAATGTGCAAACGTGTAAATCTGCACGAAAAACTGTGAAAAGTGAACACCAAAGAAAGACATGTGTGAACATTACCACAACAAAACGAGCCAAGAATTCGTCACGAAAGCTTTTAAACAAGTGTTTAATAGTAATGATATGACCGAAATTGCTTTTTAAATGATGAAAATCGAGAAACTTCATGTGGACCCATAAACTGTTATGCAGGCAACAATATATGTGGCGACGCAATTGTTGAATGACGTCACGCAGACCCGTGCAGCAGCTGCGCCCAAGAGCTTCGATCCGCGAGGTGATTTCACACGTCATCCCAACTACCTGTGCAAGGAGTAGATCAGGCGCAGACGCACTACACTGATAGATCTTCAGCGCGGCTTCGAGACACCGAGCGCCAACCCGGCATCTAGCGGCTGAACTACAAACTATGCCCGCCTGCAGCGCCACGGAGCGGCCGACTGAGAGCTACGACGACTCGCCACAGATCTTCAGCGCGACTTCGAGACACCGAGCGCCAACCCGGCATCTAGCAGCCGAACTACAAACTACACCCGCCTGCAGCACCACTGAGCGGCCGACTGAGAACTACGACGACTCGCCACAGATCTTCAGCATCACTTCACGCGGCTCCGGCGGCAGTACAGCGCCACGCCCACTTCAAATGTAAAAACATTGCGACTCGTGGTAACGTCAATTGCTGAGAGAAGATGGACATCAACGAGAGAGAGAGAGTAAGCTACAGAAGATCATAGACCAAGTCCAGGGAGACGTGGAGGAGATGGAAGGAAAGTTAACAAAAAAGATAGAAGACGATATTAAAGAAACTAAAGCCGAATTGGGAGAAAGGATCACTGAAGTGGAAACAAATTGCAATCATCGAATCGCCAAGGTGACACAGATGCAGAAACAATGCAATGATGCGGTTAAGGGGATAGGAGATAGGCAAAACCAACTGGCTGTCAATCTGAGAAATGCTATAGCTGTGCAACGAGAAGAGGATAACAAGAGGGTTGCAATGGAGGTCAGGCAATTACAACAGGGAGTGCAACAATTGGAGAGCAAGACAGAAGAAATTGATAAACGAATTAACAATGCCACTTTAACCGTTGGGGAAGGTACAGTCGTTACCTTGATGAGCAGCGATAATCGGTACGTCCTAAATAATACAGGGCAGAAGTTTAAACCAGAAGGAGGGTTGCACCCAATGAATGGCAATGGTCGACAGTTTCACCACAATCATGGGAGAGATGATGATAATGACAGGAATTATGAGAGAAGAGATGATAGACAAATGGATGAAGAGGTACAAATTGAAGAAAGTTAGGTGTAGGGAGCCAGCAACTCTTTTGCTGGTATACCAAGTGGCGACTGGTACACTCCCACACTCCCAGCTGGGTGAGACTTTATTTCTTATTTCAAGTGTCACTCCTCTACCATATTTCTCTATCCTTAGGTTAAGAAAGTTAGTGTAGTTCTTGGGATTGGTAGTGGTCATCCAAGTAATTCAGTCAGGAACCATGTAGCATATTTATAGTTGACTTAAAATAAGAATAAGTAGTTACTGTTGATGTAGTGTGAGAGGCGTCAAAGAATCAATAAGTTAAAAGCTCAGTTTAGTGTCAGTATATTGCAAAACTATTAGTGCCAGAAGTAATAAAATGAGAACCAGATAAGGAAGTTAATGTTTACAAAATGTCGTGGGAAGCTAATTGGTCAAACAAGAGTTTGTGCAATCTTATAGAGTTGTTTTACGAGGCATGAAAAGGTCAAGCAATGGTAAGAAAATTGAAGTAATGTATCAGCTTGTAATTAGGATGGCATATAAAGAAACAAATACACGAGGAGATTGTTGTTCGAATAAATGATGTGAAATATGATGAACGGAGAGGCCAAGGAGCCTGGAGTAGTATTTTTACGTAGTTACTGCAGCGAATATGGAGGGTTGATGTAGGTTGAAGATGTATATTTATTTGTAGTTGAAGTTGCTGTTAAGAGGTGGTGGTGGTGGTGGTGGTTAGTGTTTAACGTCCCGTCGACAACGAGGTCATTAGAGACGGAGCGCAAGCTATGGTTAGGGAAGGATTGGGAAGGAAATCGGCCGTGCACTTTCAAAGGAACCATCCCGGCATCTGCCTGAAACGATTTAGGGAAATCACGGAAAACCTAAATCAGGATGGCCGGAGACGGGATTGAACCGTCGTCCTCCCGAATGCGAGTCCAGTGTGCTAACAACTGCACCACCTCGCTCGGTGCTGTTAAGTGGAGGGAGTTATGTGTAATGAAATGTATGGAGTATGAGATGTTTGAAGTATTGAAGTACGTCATTTAGCACATGAGCAACATCTGTTTGCAAGTTATTTGTAGGTATACATGTTTATCTGAAGTATGCCGAATAAAACAGAAAGTGTAACTCATGAGAAATGAGTAATTCATGTATCCAATTAGCTATCAAAGTCAAGTATGGTTGTACTTACATCAAGCTTTAGAAGCAGAATTCTGGCACTGTGTAATGAATAATAAATATCCATATAGAAGATTTGGATTAATGTCAGTTTAACAGGAAATATTGTACCTCTCATCTAAGCTTTCTTGATAACAATTCACATATGGCAGTAGTGTTTGGCGAAATGAAATGATCAGTAGTTTAAAATTTTTCATTGGGTGACCACATTAGTTATAGTGTTGCAAACAGTTATGTAAGACATACTTAGTGGTATAATGGAGCATTTAATATTATGGAATCTGTAGAGGTATGAGGGATTGTAAAATAATTGCATAAGTCAAGGAGTAAATGCTACATTTAGTTTTGATATTCAATTTTGCTTGCGTTAAAAACTCAGATGAATAAGTTGTGAATTTCTTCCTTAATTTTAATGCGTATTGGCCAAGTGAGTTGTAAGTTAGAGTGATTGTAGTATGGACGGCAGGAACCCCGCTGAAAGGACGGCATACCAAAGGGGTAGCTGGCATTCAACTAGTTTGTTTTCTTGTCTTTGCTGTAGCAAGTTATAACAAATATGTAGTTAATGACTCGTACAAACCTTTGAAAGTGAAGATTTTTGGTAATTGAATGTAAGATAAGTTTATAAAAATATTTACCATGCTATGTTAATTAAGATACATTGATTTTGTGTGTTACATTCAATATGGACTATAGAGGATTATTGCTGCTTGATAAAAAATTGTGATATGGACAATGCCATGTTGGTGAGATTTAATAACCTTTTGTAGAATATTGTTGTGGAGGCAGCCCACTACCGGAGTCGAGGGATTATTTGGTGAATTGTAATTTCATTAATTATTTACACTGTGTGTTTTGTTGAGATGTAATGATATCTCATTTCCTTGCCGATTCTTTTACGCCAGATGCTGCAAAGCAGTTTTTGAGGGCGGGGATGTAAGGGGTCCGTAGGCCCTTACTATAAATTTGCACTCGGCACAGGTCGATAGGGCAAACAATCGATTGTGTCGTGTTGCGAGAGCGAGTGTGGAGTTGAACCAGTGCCATGTTGTGGGGAGAGGTGTGTGTAGGCCAGTTGTTGTAATGCAAGGCTTTAACGATAAGGGGAGTTGCCATCGCCGTGGTTTAACCCCTTTGTACTAGAATAATACCGGGAAAGTGAAGAAGTATAATTACTGAAGTGGTTAGTGACATTTCTAGTGCCGATATTTTGGTTTCGCGTCTACCGTGCCGGCATCTCTTTGGATTGCAGTGTTGGATTGCAGTGTTGGATTGCAGTGATGGATTAACGTGTGATGATAATGAAAAATGAAGAAGCCTGTGCTGAGATTAGCCGTAATTAGATATGAATGTCGAAGGCGGTGGCTGTCTCCTCCTTTTTGTGTTTTTGAGACGAATATAGGTTCGTAATTAGTGAAACTGTGTTGGTGTTTTTCTTGTTACCAGACATTTCATTATTACAGCATTTGAGAAGGACGAACTGGAAAGTAACAACTTCCGTTCAGTCAATTCCGATTGCCAGCCCCATTACGTACACGGTCACATTAATAATAATTATTGGGCTGCTATTCGATCAGATCAGATCGGGTCGGCTAAAATAAACGGAGGTGTTACAAAAGTCATCGTACACATCGTATTCTTTCCTATATAGAAACATTTTAGGTATATGATTGACTTTATCGTACAATCAGCGTTTAACTGAAACGGGCTGCAATTCAAAATTTATCTGAAATATGTACAATTTGATATCACATTGACTTTATCGCAAAATCAGCGTTTTACTGAATCGGTCTGTAATTCAAATTTATCTGAAATATGTACAATTTGATATCACCATAGCGAACAACACGAAATCTTTAAAAATGGTTCCTGAGTTAATAGTAGAATGATGAGCAATTTGCTTTGTGCGATGTACTTTTGAATGACTGATTAAATTTCAATTTTAGAGATTAAAGATTAAGTATAGGTTGAACAGACTGTCAAATCTGGAAATGACTGTTGTAGTACCACGAAAATGCTGTGGTAGCAGGTTTCATCTTACGATTGTATATTGTCTAAATACAGAGTGGACACAGGAAAAGAGGTCCTATGTCTTATTAAAAACAAGCAGGTAATTCATTCGGTTATTGTGAACACAACATACACTGTAGTAACCTATTATCATGGAAAAGAACGTACTAAATATTCAATAGGTCAATAGTTCAAAGGAGGTGTGTAAAATGATCATTATAATCTTCGATACACGACTCAGCACATCTTAACATGATTCTGAAAACTTTTGCCAGTTCATCTGGTGTGATTTCCGCAGTTGCTTTGCGAATGTTTGTTTTCAAGTCGTGAAGTGTATGCGAACTGCTACTGTAGGCTTTATCTTATAAACCATCCCACAAATAAAAGTCAAAGGTAGACAGATCAGGCGATGTGGGAGGCCATAAACATGTGGAAGCTGCAAGCGGTTCCTCCGTTACCTGCGCTATGAATGGTTGCAATAATTCGATTACATATACTTGAGAAATCGTGGGGTTGTTGAAGGAAACTGAAACTACAGACTAAGCGCTTACTTTCAAATAATGCAGAGGCACCTCAGAGCGTGCCCTGGGATTGCTTCTTGAGCATCAGTGTGTGTTTTACGAGTTCACCTATCCACTAAGGTGAAACCATGCATCGTCTGAGTTGAAGAAAAATTTGGATCCACGAAACCTTGAGCGACATCCATGAGTAAACATGGGCAATATTGTTGTTGTTCGTAATCGTTAGGTTTTAACCCTTACATTTCTCTTACTTTGAATGCTCGCATTTGTAACAACTTCAACATTTTCTGGTATGATTTTCGTTTGATGTTTAGTTTGAAGGATAGAAGTCTAGTTAATACTCGCAGACTTGTTTCCACAGTCTTGTCTTCAACATTTTCCAGCGAACTTAATTGCTTTACATGTTTACGTTTTGCGTTAGCGACTAAACCTGTTGCTCTAAATTTTTTATCAATTTCTGCGCAACACTTTTAGCACAGAAGCTATCTCTGAATATTTTACCACGTAACTTTCATTTAGCGTTTTCAACGATTCACATTCAAAAAAATTTAACAATAAACACTCATTGTTCCACTGAAAAAGGCATTCTCCAGAACTTTATTTACAACAAGCTCAAAACCGACTACTGAAAACGCAGCACTGACCATTATATCGTCGTTCGACATCACGTGACCCCTCACGAGCGCCGTTATAGCGTTACGAAATAATGGCACTCAGAGAGCCTTACAGCTGTGTAACACGGGGTCTCTTTTATCTTGGTAACCCCGTATAAGTGTGTGTTCTAACACTAAACTTTACACTGGTCGGTTGAAGTAAATCATTGGCGGGGAGGGAGCGAGTCTAGTGAAGGCAGCGTTTTCCAATCCCCAGGGATAAAACAGTTCTCGCATTTGGAGGAACACATAGCATTAAGTTGGCAGCCGATGGCTACAGGCACTGGACTTAGTAAAATTGCAACATGAGGCAAGGAATATTTTTGAGTTTGACTTAAAATTTGGGCTAGGGGAATAGTAAGCGCTGGACACTGAAATTTTCGCGATAGATGAACGTTTGAGGGCAACGGACTCTAACTTTGTACAGCATTTTGTTTACTGTTTTGGACTCAGTTACAACTCCTCAAGTTGAACTACAGATTCTAGTCCCAAACTTATCTTGAGGTACAGTCGCAGAACCGTAACTTCAGATTTTGGTGTCAAACTTTTCATGAGTCAGGATACTTCAATGTCTGGCCCGTGCCTACGTCATAAACTTTATGAAGTAATACGAAATACACCGAAGCACCAAAGAAATTGGTATGGGCATACGTATTCAAATACAGAGATATGTAAACGGAGAATATGGCGTTGCGATCGGCAATGCCTATATAAGACAAAAAGTGTCTGACGCAGGTGTTAGATTAGTTACTCTTTATTTATTTTAAGTTTCTGCTACCAGTCAGTTTTTATTTTATGCTTAATCTAACATAATGCAACGCGTTTCGAACATGTTTTTTATCTTAAGGCGTTTGTTTCTACTACCTGTCACTTTTTATTTTGTGCTTAATCTAATATAATGCAACGCGTTTCGAACATGTTTTGTTCATCTTCAGGCGTTTGTACATACATACATACACACATAGAGAAATGTTACTAAAAAATAAACAGTCTTAGACTAGATTAAGCTAGAACACTTGGCCCATTGTTTTTTACTGTAGCTGCTGGTGTGGCATTTGGGTGGGAGGAGGGGGGCAGTGTATGGCTAGAAATCGAAAACAATGATGTCTTCTGCTGGTTTTCTTCTTTGTGGCTGACTATGTATATCACAGCCTGTATAGGATGCAGATTGATTAGCATCAGTTATGTGTTACGAAAATAATGTAAAAGGCTTTTATATGACAGTTCATCACTTACAATTTCATAATCTTGCTGCTTATCTTGCATCACTGGTGTAATGGAGGAGCTGTTGATTGACATTACACTATTGCACATTATAATTATGACACTGATTGCCAGCGTAATTCACTGCACAAATTGCTTCGATGTTATACACACAACACAAGATGGCGGGCTGTATCATGTGAGTCTGTATCGATTATCGAGGTTTTGTTTCGATATTCTAGGTACTGACAGATTTGTTGTCAATTATTTACATTGACATATCTTGAATCTATTGAGTCAGAATTGGATTAAGGCTGTTGAAGAATTTTGAGTTTTTGAATTTGGTTATTTCATTAAGAATGTTATCTCCATGCTTAGTGTTATATATGTGAATTTCCACTTCTTCCATGATATCCATTGTTTTACTTTTTCCTATTTTGTGTAAAATTTCTAGGTTGTCTTCGATTTTAAAAGGATGGCCTGTGTCTTTAATGTGAGTTGCTACTGCTGATTTGTTACATTTATCTATCCTGTAGCAGTCTAAATGTTCTTTGAATCGGGTTCTGAAATGTCTGCCTGTTTGGCCGATATAACATTTATTACATTGGCTGCAGGTAATTTTGTAAATGCCAGATGCATCAAGACTTGTATCTGGTGGTTTTATATTGCGAATAAGCTTCCTACTTAGGTTGTTGTTGGTGCTGAAGCTGATTTTTTACTTCTGTGTTTTTGAATAGTCTTGTCAATTTGTCAGCGACTATTCCAAGATGTGGAATTTTTACATATTTGACGGCTGGGGCACTGTCAGTTGTGAATGTAGTTTGATGTTGTTTGTTCAGTTTATTTTTATCTGTTGTGACATGGTATTAATTAGAGAAAGATGATATTCACTGTTTATTGCAGTATATGCTATGGTTTCTATTTCTTGTTGGAGTTATGTATGTTGAAGTGGAAATTTGTGTGCTCTGTACATCATTGATCTATAAGCAGCTTTTTTGTGGGGGGTGTGATGCGTTGAGGAGTTTGGTATAGTGGTTTCAGTGCCAGTAGGTTTTCTGTAAACGTTGAAAACTACCTTTTGGTTCTGTTTTGGTATTTTTATGTCAAGAAAAGATATGGTGTTGTTTTCTTCCTGTTCAAGGCTGAACTGAATATTTTTATGTAGGATATTAAATTTGTTAAAAAGGTTTGTCACTTCATCCTCTGTGCCATCAAATAGAATGAGGGTCTCATCTGCATATCTCTTATAGAATTTAACTTTGCTTGTGATGTTATCATTTAGTGTTAGAATTTTATTTTATTTATGGTTGATAAATAAATCAGCTAATAGGCCACTGACAGGGCTGCACAAGCAGAATGTTCTGCCTTCTGGCCGTTAACGTCGCGGTTACCTGCCCTGGTCGTTGACGTAAATTTCAGGCTGTGTAGTTTCCTCATCGTGTTGTTGCTGTCCAGCATGGTGTGCAGTTTGAGAGCTCCATGTATGATTGGTTGTGGGAGCCAACATCTTCTACGTTGTTCCGTTGAACTTCCTGTTGTGCCTGGTTGGGTGAAGTGGAAGTTATCTCTTCGATGTGACCGCTAACTGTAGGTCGATTGGGTTGTCGTCTGATCGTCAATGATTGTCCCGACTGCCTGTCTCACCTAAGCGAGCGTTAGTGTTTGAATTCCAGGCCGACCCTCGAACATCTGAGCACCCTTCGGCGTAATGTCTTTTTTTATTTGTTCTTGGCGTTTGTACTTGTATGGCTTCCAGACGATTTGTTTTAAAATTAAGGTTGTTTAGCCCTTAAGGCACAAGATTCATTAGGCCTTCAGCCTAATTTTATGAACTGTTTCACGTAAGACATTTGGTATTTTAAAGGTTTTAAGGTTGTTGAATTTTAAGTGTTGGGCTCGCAGTCGATTTTCAGTTTGAGTTGTTTTGCTCTTATGGTCTTCAGCCTAAATTAAAGAACTATTTCACGTAGGGCCTTTGGTATTTAAAAAAAATTAATGTTGTGGAGTTTTACGTGTTTGGCCTTCAACCGATTTTAATGTAACTTGCTTGCTCTTGAAGTACCTGATTCTCTTGGCCTCCAGCCTAACTAAGGAACTGTTTTAAGATAAAGCTTTACTTTTTAAGTTTTTCTTTTGGTTGAGTTTTGTATAATTTAGAACTATTTTGCGTAAAGCCCTGTTTTTTTTAATTAAGTTGTTTAGCCTTAAGTGTTGTGCTTTCAGCCGTTTATGAATTCAATTTGTTTGCTTTGAAAATTTAAGATTCTTTGGGCTTTCAGGTTAAATAAAGAACTGTTGTAAGGTAAGGCTTGCCTTTTAAATTCCTGATTATGCTTGCGTTTTAACGTATGAACCTTCAACCGTTCTTAAAGTGGCTTTCAGCCGGTAATTAAGTCCCAAAGATTAAAGCTGTGTGTTCAAAAAAACTTTTTTTGTGCTCTTGTAATGTTTGATCAAATAATAAAGTTGTATGTTCGAGTGTAACTGGCAGCAATTTACTTTGGAACCTTTCCACGATTTTAACCACCTGTCCTGTCCTGCGAGTTAAGCAGGACGTGTCACTTATGATGAGCATATCTGAGATGCCTTGCAATGTGCTATTCAGAACAGATCACCACTTCTCGTACGGATTTATGGACAGCCCTGCATCACTACTTCAGACATTGGTCGAGTCCTTGCCACGTCGTGTTGCGGTACTTTCGTGTGCTCGCAGGGTACCTGGCGCGATATTAGGCAGGTGTTCCATTTGCTTCGGCCCTTCAGTGTATGCTCCTGGTATTGAGAATAAATCTGGGCAATCAGCACTTTGTATCACCCGATCGAACTCCATGAGCGTTAGGTATCTCAAAGTTTGGGTAATATAAACATCAAATAATTCGCCAGCACTTGCAGGCGGATGTAATTGATATTTTCTTGGTCAGCGCTGTTTGCAGCTATACAAGTAAATCACGGCGCAGAACCAGACGTGCTCTCTGTACTTACAAATTCTGTTGTACGAATTGTAGAACTGATGCCAGGAACCAATTACATTAACCTGCAGAATACATGGATCTTCTGCAAGAAACACTATAAATTCACATCAATGAGAAAGCCATTGCTATTAAATAAAGCGTCACGTGACAGCCGAGTAGTCTGAAGGGTGACATTAACCAGTTAGGCACAGTTCTGTGACGATACTTCCAGTAAACGGGAATCAAGGTGCTTCAGAGACTTAAGGTAAATTGCAACCTTAAAGGAAGCCACTACAGTATAACCTCCATCAAGTTCATTCGTCTTTCCGGCACTGCGCCATTTTCGTTGATATCGTAATATTTTCCGCAGTTATTAATCTCAATACATATTTCGGAGTCGGTGCGATGATTAATGAGAGCAGTGATCGAAATACAATCTTCCGCAGTGAGCCCCATTTTACTGACTTCATAATCTCAGCTATCTCTGAGTCATCTTCAGTTTCAGATTGAGAACTGAACAACTGCTTAAATGCTACTGCGCCGCTTACTGACCTTACGTAACACTAAAATCTTCGAAATTTTCGTCAGAATTTTAGTTTAACATTCGGCTAACGTTTCTCGTTTTGATCTCATTCCGTTAACTTCTGACTGGTGGTGATTCCGTTTGTGAACAATGTGGTGTCACCGCCAGACGCCACACTTGCTAGGTGGTAGCCTTTAAATCGGCCGCGGTCCACTAGTAGACGTCGGACCAGCGTGTCGCCACTATCAGTGATTGCAGACCGAGCGCCGCCACACGGCAGGTCTAGAGAGACGTCCTAGCACTCGCCCCAGTTGTACAGCCGACTTTGCTAGCGATGGTTCACTGACAAATTACGCTCACATTTGCCGAGACGATAGTTAGCATAGCCTTCAGCTACATCATTTGCTACGACCTAGCAAGGCGCCATTATCAATTGCTATTTATCTTGTGAGGCATGTACCATCAGACCGATGTTCACCAATTATGGATTAAAGTTAAGTATTCCAGAAGCTACGTACTTTTTTTTTACTAGACTCACTCCTTTAACTGTTCCAGACCTCACGCCAGCCTGCGTGAGCTTAAATGCGTGCCCTTCGGCCTCCCGTCCTCATGGACTGGCTGTCTTGCCAGTCCACAAAAATTGGCGATGAGGTTGGGATATGAACCCATGCGCGCACAGCACATTGGATGCCCTTGGACAGCTCGTCCAGGGTCTACATCTACATCTACATCTACATTGATACTCCCCAAGCCACCCAACGGTGTGTGGCGGAGGGCACTTTACGTGCCACTGTCATTACCTCCCTTTCCTGTTCCAGTCGCGTATGGTTCGCGGGAAGAACGACTGTCTGAAAGCCTCCGTGCGCGCTCTAATCTCTCTAATTTTACATTCGTGATCTCCTCGGGAAGTATAAGTAGGGGGAAGCAATATATCCGATACCTCATCCAGAAACGCACCCTCTCGAAACCTGGCGAGCAAGCTACACCGCGATGCAGAGCGCCTCCCTTGCAGAGTCTGCCACTTGAGTTTATTAAACATCTCCGTAACGCTATCACGGTTACCAAATAACCCAGTGACGAAACGCGCCGCTCTTCTCTGGATCCTCTCTATCTCCTCCGTCAACCCGACCTGGTACGGATCCCACACTGATGAGCAATACTCAAGTATAGGTCGAACGAGTGTTTTGTAAGCCACCTCCATTGTTGATGGACTACATTTCCTAAGCACTCTCCCAATGAATCTCAACCTGGTACCCGCCTTACCAACAATTAGTTTTATATGATCATTCCACTTCAAATCGTTCCGTACGCATACTCCCAGATATTTTACAGAAGTAACTGCTACCAGTGTTTGTTCCGCTATCATATAATCATACAATAAAGGATCCTTCTTTCTATGTATTCGCAATACATTACATTTGTCTATGTTAAGGGTCAGTTGCCACTCCCTGCACCAAGTGCCTATCCGCTGCAGATCTTCCTGTATTTCGCTACAATTTTCTAATGCAGCAACTTCTCTGTATACTACAGCATCATCCGCGAAAAGCCGCATGGAACTTCCGACACTATCTACTAAGTCATTTATATATATTGTGAAAAGCAATGGTCCCATAACACTCCCCTGTGGGACGCCAGAGGTTACTTTAACGTCTGTAGACGTCTCTCCATTGATAACAACATGCTGTGTTCTGTTTGCTAAAAACTCTTCAATCCAGCCACACAGCTGGTCTGATATTCCGTAGGCTCTTACTTTGTTTATCAGGCGACAGTGCGGAACTGTATCGAACGCCTTCCGGAAGTCAAGAAAAATAGCATCTACCTGGGAGCCTGTATCTAATATTTTCTGGGTCTCATGAACAAATAAGGCGAGTTGGGTCTCACACGATCGCTGTTTCCGGAATCCATGTTGATTCCTACATAGTAGATTCTGGGTTTCCAGAAATGACTAGATACGTGAGCAAAAAACATGTTCTAAAATTCTACAAGAGATCGACGTAAGAGATATAGGTCTATAGTTTTGCGCATCTGCTCGACGACCCTTCTTGAAGACTGGGACTATCTGTGCTCTTTTCCAATCATTTGGAACCCTCCGTTCCTCTAGAGACTTACGGTACACGGCTGTTAGAAGGGGGGCAAGTTCTTTCGCGTACTCTGTGTAGAATCGAATTGGTATCCCGTCAGGTCCAGTGGACTTTCCTCTATTGAGTGATTCCAGTTGCTTTTCTATTCCTTGGACACTTATTTCGATGTCAGCCATTTTTTCGTTTGTGCGAGGATTTAGAGAAGGAACTGCAGTGCGGTCTTCCTCTGTGAAACAGCTTTGGAAAAAGGTGTTTAGTATTTCAGCTTTACGCGTGTCATCCTCTGTTTCAATGCCATCATCATCCCGTAGTGTCTGGATATGCTGTTTCGAGCCACTTACTGATTTAACGTAAGACCAGAACTTCCTAGGATTTTCTGTCAAGTCGGTACATAGAATTTTACTTTCGAATTCAATGAACGCTTCACGCATAGCCCTCCTTACGCTAACTTTGACATCGTTTAGCTTCAGTTTGTCTGAGAGGTTTTGGCTGCGTTTAAACTTGGAGTGGAGCTCTCTTTGCTTTCACAGTAGTTTCCTAACTTTGTTGTTGTACCACGGTGGGTTTTTCCCGTCCCTCACAGTTTTACTCGGCACGTACCTGTCTAAAACGCATTTTACGATTCCCTTGAACTTTTTCCATAAACACTCAACATTGTCAGTGTCGGAACAGAAATTTTCGTTTTGATCTGTTAGGTAGTCTGAAATCTGCCTTTTATTACTCTTGCTAAACAGATAAACCTTCCTCCCTTTTTTTATATTCCTATTAACTTCCATATTCAGGGATGCTGCAACGGCCTTATGATCACTGATTCCCTGTTCTGTACATACAGATTCGAAAAGTTCGGGTCTGTTTGTTATCAGTAGGTCCAAGATGTTATCTCCACGAGTCGGTTCTCTGTTTAATTGCTCGAGGTAATTTTCGGATAGTGCACTCAGTATAATGTCACTCGATGCTCCGTCCCTACCACCCGTTCTAAACATCTGAGTGTCCCAGTCTATATCTGGTAAATTGAAATCTCCACCTAAGACTATAACATGCTGAGAAAATTTATGTGAAATGTATTCCAAATTTTCTCTCAGTTGTTCTGCCACTAATGCTGCTGAGTAGGGAGGTCGGTAAAAGGAGCCAATTATTAACCTAGTTCGGTTGTTTAGTGTAACCTCCACCCATAATAATTCACAGGAACTATCCACTTCTACTTCACTACAGGATAAACTACTACTAACAGCGATGAACACTCCACCACCGGTTGCATGCAATCTATCCTTTCTAAACACCGTGTGTACCTTTGTAAAAATTTCGGCAGAATTTATCTCTGGCTTAAGCCAGCTTTCTGTACCTATAACGATTACAGCTTCGGTGCTTTCTATCAGCGCTTGAAGTTCCGGTACTTTACCAACGCAGCTTCGACAGTTGACAATTACAATACCGATTGCTGCTTGGTCCCCGCATGTCCTGACTTTGCCCCGCACCCGTTGAGGCTGTTGCCCTTTCTGTACTTGCCCAAGGCCATCTAACCTAAAAAACCACCCAGCCCACGCCACACAACCCCTGCTACCCGTGTAGCCGCTTGTTGCGTGTAGTGGACTCCTGACCTATCCAGCGGAACCCGAAACCCCACCACCCTATGGCGCAAGTCAAGGAATCTGCAGCCCACACGGTCGCAGAACCGTCTCAGCCTCTGATTCAGACCCTCCACTCGGCTCTGTACCAAAGGTCCGCAGTCAGTCCTGTCGACGATGCTGCAGATGGTGAGCTCTGCTTTCATCCCGCTAGCGAGACTGGCAGTCTTCACCAAATCAGATAGCCGCCGGAAGCCAGAGAGGATTTCCTCCGATCCATAGCGACACACATCATTGGTGCCGACATGAGCGACCACCTGCAGATGGGTGCACCCTGTACCCTTCATGGCATCCGGAAGGACCCTTTCCACATCTGGAATGACTCCCCCCAGTATGCACACGGAGTGCACATTGGTTTTCTTCCCCTCTCTTGCTGCCATTTCCCTAAGGGGCCCCATTACGCGCCTGACGTTGGAGCTCCCAACTACCAGTAAGCCCACCCTCTGCGACTGCCCGGATCTTGCAGACTGAGGGGCAACCTCTGGAACAGGACAAGCAGCCATGTCAGGCCGAAGATCAGTATCAGCCTGAGACAGAGCCTGAAACCGGTTCGTCAGACAAACTGGAGAGGCTTTCCGTTCAGCCCTCCGGAATGTCTTTCGCCCCCTGCCACACCTTGAAACGACCTCCCACTCTACCACAGGTGAAGGATCAGCCTCAATGCGGGCAGTATCCCGGGCAACCACAGTCGTAGTCCGATCAGGGGATGAGACGAGCTGGCCGTCCCCGACAAACCCCCATCCCGACCCCCACAGTGATGCCCATTGGCAACAGCCTCAAGCTGTGTGACCGAAGCCAACACTGCCTGAAGCTGGGAGCGAAGGGATGCCAACTCAGCCTGCATCCGAACACAGCAGTTGCAGTCCCTATCCATGCTAAAAACTGTTTTGCTAAGAACGTCTGAACTAATCTACAGAGAGCGCAAACAAATCGACAAAATTTAAACGGTTATTAAAATACAAGATTGCCTAGTAAATGCAGTAATGCTGCTACTTGCGCACTGCTGACACTGCTCGGCGGCGGAAGGAGACTAAGCGAAATTACACTATTACACTATTCAGGTACTAAAACACGATGCTACACTCTCAAATACTATAATACGCCCGAAATTTATGAATTAAACAATGCAAGAACCAAAAACACGCAAGGAAATTAAGAGTTAAACTATGTAACAAATGAGTGAGCTAGGAGTATACGACTTGCTGCTCAGCTGCTTATCCAACGGCGGCAGGGAGCACACTGACTGCGACCAACCGACGCTGGCCGTTCAAAACAAAACAGTAGACAAACGACTACGCGAATTTACACTATTCAGGTACTAAAACACGATGCTACAACTCTCAAATACTATAATACGCTCGAAATTTATGAATTAAACAATGCAAGTACCAAAAACACGCAAAGAAATTAAGAATTAAACTATGCAACAAATGAGTGAGCTAGGAGTATACGACTTGCTGCTGCAGCTGCTTATCCAACGGCGGCAGGGAGCACACTAACTGCGACCAACCGACACTGGCCGTTCAAAACAAAACAGTAGACAAACGACTACGCGAATTTACACTATTCAGGTACTAAAACGCGATGCTACAACTCTCAAATACTATAATACGCCCGAAATTTATGAATTACACAATGCAAGTACCAAAAATACGCAAAGAAATTAAGAATTAAACTATGTAACAAATGAGTGAGCTAGGAGTATACGACTTGCTGCTGCAGCTGCTTATCCAACGGCGGCAGGGAGCACATTGCACGTGCAATGCAAAATGGTGCGGCAGCCGCCGCTCCACCGCTACCGCAGCCACAACACGCTGTTGCACCACCTTTTCGTCCGTTTGATGCAGCACTGGAAAGCTGTACGGAGTGGTGACACCAATTTGGATTCCATCTCGCCGCCTATAGAATTCAAGGTAATGAGCGGCAGCCTTTTCTCCTTTCCGCCGTAGGCGTCCAGACGTACCGTGTGATAGTGAAATTATTTCCCCGACGTGACGTAGCAACTCTGTCCTACGACGAAATTTTGTCTGCATTAGATGCACATTTCAAAGAATCAGTCAATGTAATTGCAAAAAGGTATACCTTCTTTCGTACAAAACGTACGGCAGGTCATACTAATAGGGAGTGGGTTGCAACTTTGCAAGGCCTTACTAGGGATTGTGCGTTTGAGTGTGAATGTGGACTTCCTTATTCAGATACAATGGTCTGTGATGCAATTGCACAGAACGTTTCTGATGTTCGTATAAGAGAACATATTTAGAAACTAGTCAATCCCTCCCTTCAACAAGTGATAGACATATTGGATCGGCAGGACACACTTGACTTTGCTCAGGGATCATTTGAAACTTCCCCGGCCGTGTGTCACATTAACCGGCCCGCCGGGCGCGCTGCACGGCCCGGTAAACAGCCCTCGCACACGTCCGCGCAGCTGCCGCCATGCTCTAAACCAGATGTGCCGTGCCAGCATACAAATGCAGTGAAATCATGCCCGCGGTGTGCTACTCGACATTCGCGTGACAATTGTCCGTCACGCCAAGCTATTTGCTTTTTCTGTAATAAGAAAGGACATGTTCAAAGTGTTTGCCAGAAAAAGCTCAGATCAGACAATCACAACCATTCCAGACCCTTTGCTTCGCGCCGGAATCGAACCAAGAACACTCAGGCTCGTGGACCTTCACCCATGGACGTTCATGTAGTTAATTCCACTTAGTCTAGTGCCGCTGTCTCTAACAGTGACTGTGTTCGTCCCACAAATACTGTGCGTCGACGTCGCCGGAAATCACGTCAATTAGCAAGTGATGCTGTACCTGTATCAGTTCAAATTGCAAGAGACAGTCGCGCTTGTCGTCAGCAGGACAATAAACTTTTTGTAGATTTGGACATTAATGGCAGCGTGATACCATTCCAGCTCGATACCGGAGCTGCAGTTTCCTTCATCAATCAAGACACGTACAAACAGCTGGGCACACCTCCGTTGCCTGCCGCAAATGTTAAGCTCAGTATTTCTTCGGGACAAGCAATCCCAGTGTTAGGACAGTGCAGCCTTCTTGCAACATACAAAGGACAAACAAAACTTGTGTCATTGTACGTTCTTTATTCTTCTTCTGCAGTGAACTTTTTTGGTTTAGATTTATTTCAGTTGTTTAACTTGTCTATAGTCAATCAGGTCCTATCGGTGAACCAGACTGTGCCTTCAGCCAGTGTTTCTCGTCTATGTGAAGAATTTGCAGACTTTTTTGCACCGGGCCTTGGTTGCGCTAAGAACTATGAAGCACATTTGGAACTGAACGTAAACGCGCAACCAAAATTTTTCAGAGCGCCAATGTTCCCCACACATTGCGTGATGAGGTCGCAAGAACATTACACGATTTGGAATCACAAGGTCTAATTGACCGTGTGCAGGCTTCTCTCTGGGCATCACCCTTAGTAATTTTGCAAAAGCCTTCCGGAAAATTGAGACTTTGTGTGGACTTCAAGGCAACAGTGAATCCACAACTAGTGACAGCAACTTTTCCTTTACCCTGCCTGGAAGATCTTTTTGACAAACTGTGCCCAGGTAAATATTTCTCGAACTTGGACCTAGCAGATGCGTACTTGCAAATACCGGTGGATGAAGAATCCCAGCGCGTTTTGGTGCTTAACACGCATCTTGGTTTGTATCGCTTCAAAAGACTGCCATTCGGGTGTGCATCCACGCCTGCATTGTTTCAGCAATATCTGCAAACTGTTTGTGCGTCGGTCCCTACTGCAGCAAACTATCTGGACGATATAGTGATCTCCGGAAAGACGGAAGAAGAACATCTAGCCAATCTCAGAACATTATTTCAGGTCTTGCGCCAAAATGGTCTTCGTTTGCGGAAGGACAAATGTGTGTTTTTTGCTCGTGACTTACCATATCTGGGACATGTACTTAATGCCCAAGGCATACATCCCAGTCCTGAGCACCTCCGTGCCATACAAGACTTGCCTTCGCCGCAGAATTTGAAGCAGCTACAGAGCGTGCTGGGAAAAATCAATTACTATCATCGCTATGTGCGCCACGCCTCTTCCATTTCAGCACCGCTTCAGCGTTACTCCGTAAAGGTGTTCCGTTCGTCTGGACAACGGAATGCGAACGCGCCTTTCGCCACTTGAAATCGGCGATGCTTTCCCATACTTGCCTTACGCCATTCGATCCCCAGAAACCCCTTTTGTTGATGGTGGACGCATCGGATTTCGGGATCGGTGCTGTGCTTGCGCACAAAGATGGTTCTCACGATCGCCCTATTGCCTTTGCGTCCAAATTGCTCTCGTCTGCGCAAAGAAATTATTCACAGATCGAGAAAGAAGCTTTGGCTCTCGTATTTGGTGTTTCAAAGTTTCATGATTTCTTGTATGGTCGTCACTTTACCATCATCACAGACCACAAACCTTTGACGTCGCTTTTTCATCCGAACAAGCCTGTTCCTCCACGTACAGCGCAGAAATTCACTCGCTGGTCTATATTCCTCTCGCATTACCGCTGCCATATCTTGTATCGGTCCACTGCTAAGCACGGAAACGCCGATACGTTGTCCCGTTTGCCTGTTGCTGATGATAGAGCATTCGATTCCTCCGAAGTTGCTTGCATTTTCATTGATTCGGAGACCGATGACGTGGTCGAATCGTTTCCGATTGATTTTCGTCGTGTAGCTACAGCCACAGCTGCTGACCCTGTCCTTGCTACCGTTCTGCGTTCTGTTGCTACGCAATAGCCCTTGTCAAAGTCACGGATCGAGGAGCCGTTGGTTCGCCGATTTATTGCTCACAAGGAGAGACTTTTTGTACGACGTGTTGTTTTGCTGTTGCGTTCTGATAATGATCAGTCCAGGGTCGTGGTCCCACGTTCGTTACAGTCCTCTGTCTTACGGCTTCTCTACCAGGGACATTGGGGTATAGTGTGAACGAAACAACTTGCTCGTCAGCACTGTACTTTGTTCGGAATCGATGCTGCGATTACGAATATGTGCTCTTCTTGCATGGCGTGGCCGACCAACAATCCGCACCACCGCGGAAATTCTTTGCATGGCTGAAAGCCACTACCCCTTGGCAACGCTTACACATCGATTTTGCTGGTCCATTCTGGAATGCTCGATGGTTGGTTGTGGTAGATTCATTCAGCAATTTCCCTTTTGTTGTCCGGATGTCTTCCACGACGTCATCTTCCACCATCCAAGCGTTATCCGTTATCTATTGCATTGAAGGTCTTCCACAGACTATTGTTTCCGACAATGGCCCACAATTCATGTCCGCAGAATTTCAGTCATTCTGCAAGGCCAATGGTATTCAACATCTGACATCCGCGCCGTTTTCGCCTTAGTCAAACGGTGCCGCTGAACGATTGGTCCGGACTTTCAAGTCACAGATGTTGAAGTTAAAAGCGTCGCATTCTCGGGAGGACGCGTTATTGCTCTTTTTGTCCTCGTATCGCTCTCAGTCCCGAGATGGTCGCTCGCCGGCTGAGTTGCTCCACAGTCGCCCTCATGGGACCTTGATGTTTTTGCTACATCCGCCGCATCAGGTTCCTGTGCAGCGGCAGACACCTGCTTTTGCTCCAGGCGACATTGTCTACTATCGTAACTATCGCGGTTCACGGCGTTAGCTCAAAGGGCGCATTCTTCGCTGCCTCGGCCGCGCTATGTATCTGGTTTTGGTGGCCTCTGGTGAGGTGCACCGGCATCTCAATCAGCTGCGCCTCTGTCGTCGCACGGGATCTGCCGCTCCCCGTCTGCTTTCAGCGACGGTGCCGTCCGGTCAGCGCCCTGGGGACCCATCTACTGGCTCGCCTCAGCCCCAGGTGTTCCCGACGCTGGCTTCCATTCTGCTCCATGGCGACGCGCCGCCGCCGCCGCCTGTTCTTCCACCGGCGACGCTCGCAGTGGACGCGTCGCTGCGACCGCCGGGCGCCTCCCTGGGTCACGCGCCGCCGATCGCTTCCCGTGACCAGTTGTCCTCCGTCATGGAACTCTTGCCCGCTCCGGCCCACATGGCGTCTTTGCCCGTCGAGTGCGCCGACCCGATGGAGGTCGACCTGTCGGCCCCTCCTGTCTCTATACGGGCGCCTTCACCTCATGTTGGCGTGCACCTTGGACTAGGTTTTCAGGCGTTTCCTTGCTCCCCTCGGACCGAATGGCAGGGTGCGGGTGGCACAGCCTCGCCTGTTGTTAGGTTCCCCACCTCGTCGCATACGTCAACATGGGGTCCTCCGCACGGCGGGCGGAAGCCTTATAACACAACCGTACGCCGGTTTGCGGGGGAGGAATGTGGTGTCACCGCCAGACACCACACTTGCTAGGTGGTAGCCTTTAAATCGCCCGCGGTCCGCTTGTATACGTCGGACCCGCGGGTCGCCACTATCAGTGATTGCAGACCGAGCGCCGCCACACGGCAGGTCTAGAGAGACGTCCTAGCACTCACCCCAGTTGTACAGCCGACTTTGCTAGCGATGGTTCACTGACAAATTACGCTCTCATTTGCCGAGACGATAGTTAGCATAGCCTTCAGCTACGTCATTTGGTACGACCTAGCAAGGCGCCATTATCAATTGCTACTTATCTTGTGAGGCATGTACCGTCAGACCGATGTTCACCAATTATGGATTAAAGTTAAGTATTCCAGAAGCTACGTACTTTTTTTACTAGACTCACTCCTTTAACTGTTCCAGACCTCACGCCAGCCTGCGTGAGCTTAAACGCGTGCCCTTCGGCCTCCCATCCTCGTGGATTAACTGTCTTGCCAGTCCACAAAAAACAAGACTTTAACTAGGTCAAATCTGTCATGAAACTCTCTTTTTGATTCCTTAACAGTGTTCCAGCTTAGTTACTGAACAAAACATGTCCAGAAAATACGTGTCTTCTGCGTATTTTACAATAACCATTTTGTGATAGCCTCAATCAGTCTTACCATTTGTAATATACTAACCCTGACGGGCGAATGTAAACGTATCGATGCTACAACTAAATTTCGCATGGGAGCAGTTAAGTGTCCTTATTTTATTACGGTGCTTCAAAATATATTAGGTGATTTCTTCTCTAATTACTGCTAATAGCTGATATGAAAGATAGGCTTTCTTGGTGTAAGTTCTGTCTAACCGTAAAATGCTGTGCTAGCGCATGTGAAACTTAAAGACGCAGATCAATTACGTTCTATGTAGCACTCGTACCTATTGCCATTATATATGGAAATAAACTTAGAAATTCTGTCCAGAATATAAAAAATATTCATGTCAGAGTCTTATAGTGGCAAGATGTTAGTTTCATGTGCTAGAAATATGCCTGCACAACGTCTTTAATTTCACTTTTCGGAGTAACCATCAGGATTGGCTAAGTATCTCTCTTTGAAACGTTTTAATGTTGTACTAAAATTGTTATTTGAAGTTGCATTTAGTTCACAAATTGTTTCAAAGAAACCCATGTTGTGATAATCTGTCATGTACTATGTGTCATTTATGTTCAACAAAGCCTCTTACATCTTCATTATTTTGTATTGTAATATAGAGAAAGTTCTATTGATTCTTACTGAAGGTTCCGAGTGCTGCCTCCCTGAAGAGGACCGCTAGAAAATCGATCGAAACGTCGGCATTTTAGTTGATTTTCTTGTACACGAATTCGTACACAACAGTACGAAGAGCTATGTAGGTTTATAACATTAGTTGTTTATGGTCCATCTAAATTTTTATATTTTTTTTACTTTAAAATTTTCGCTTAAATGGTGCTATAATTTCTATATATGTAAAGTGTGCTATAATGGAGGGTGAAATTCTTAGCATTGTATGTGAGCAGTGTATGGAAAATACTTTGTAAATTGTGATTCTTGAGTTTCTCCCGGCGTATTTGATAGTCAAAATGACCGCACGAGGATTCTGGTACAGACGTCGAGATACTGGGACAGCGTTGTTAGAGAGGCCATCGAAATTCGCACCAATGACGACCTCATAAACCGTGACTGTGGCTATAATCTTAGCAAGGCTTGGGAACCAGCGATTGGATTAATCAAGAGTAAATCGAGCAAACGTATAGTTGTGACGACCACGGCGGACAGAGCCATCACACCGACGTCATCTGAGACGCCGTCGCAATCTGTTCCACCGCGCGACCGTGGCGCGAGGCGCGGACGGTGGAGGGAGCGCGCCGCGGGCGGAGGGTATTTAAATCGGCCGCCGCCGCGACCAAACCCAGTTCCCTCTGAGCAGCCATAGAGTACGTATCTCCGTGCCGGCACGTTCACAGGAGCTCAGTCCGTCAGTTCACCTGATGATGGCGACATGTATGATCGCCGAAACATTGTGCCCCTTGGACACTATAGACCGGCAGCACACCCGTGGATATTTTGATTACTTTGTAAATTGTTTATTACGTTAAATAATTTTCTGATGACATTTTGTATTTAAAACTATCTGTGTGTATAAACTGTTCATATTGATGTAAATTTAAAGTTGTAAGAAATAGTCACGGTTAGGAACAATGTAAGAAATAGGTGTTATTTAAAAGCAGTGTGCTTTTGTTTGAAACGGAAGTGGTTCTGAGGAGTGGAAAAGGTGGCAAGGGCGAACTGGCGCGCAACCTAGAGCAAGCGCGGGAAGTAAGTCACTCAGTCTATAGGCAGCAGTGATTGAGGCAATATCCTTGTGGAGCAGGAGAAGCTTTGCCTGCAAATTTGCTCAAAACATGCCTCGGTTGAAGACAGCAAACGGCTTACGGTATAGCTGCGAGTTGTAGGGCTAATGTATGTAAAATTGAACTACGCCAAGAAGAGAAATTGAGCCCATACAGCAAGATACTTGCAGGCCGTACTGTGGGTAGTTTAGCCACTATTATTGTTCGCCACACTCAAGCCTGAAGCGACCAGATAAGATGTTTTTTTGTGTTTTGGTTTAAATGGCTCTGAGCACTATGGGACTCAACTGCTGAGGTCATTAGTCCCCTAGAACTTAGAACTAGTTAAACTTAACTAACCTAAGGACATCACAAACATCCATGCCCGAGGCAGGATTCGAACCTGCGACCGTAGCGGTCTTGCGGTTCCAGACTGCAGCGCCTTTAACCGCACGGCCACTTCGGCCGGCTTTTTGTGTTTTACTTTTGTACACCATCAGCCATTAATTTAAAGTGTGTTTTAATAGTCATTTTTTAACTGTAAAGAAACTGGTTCACCCTGTTATTTCATCCTAATCACACACTCATGTAGGGTTCCTTCCTGGTGTTCGATTAATCCGAGTATCCTGTATTGTCGACTTATGAAGTATCAAGTTAATATAATGTGGCATCATTGAAGTTGTTTCTGTGAAAAATATGAGAATGTTCTCTTAACCATTGCTTAGTGTTATGGTAAAAGTTTGCTTCCGTAAAGTTCAGAGTGAAGCTAAGTTATTAGAATCTGTTAAATCACTATACAGAGTTAGTTCAAAGAATTATAGCTTTTGAAAGTTAATTCCATTAAGAAAGACGTTTTCTTGAAGTGAAATGTTGAGTATAAAAAGTGTGTGCTTCAGTATCTAAGTATTTTAGTTTTTCAATTTGTTGATTATGGAAAGTTCTTTCTAAAGGTCACTCCTGGCAAATTTTTTTTAACTTCCTTGAAGTTATTTACTGGGCTTATTCTCTTTTAAAAAGTAATGTATAAGGATGTAGGAGTCAAAACGAAATTCCAGTGTCTGCATTCCAGTGCCTATACCAACATTGTTTACGTGGAGTAATATTTATTTGAAGAAGCAACTTAAACAGTAGCAAGAAAATAGGCAAAAATCATTTCTGCTTTTCCAATACTTCACTTTTCATTGCCTGGATAGACTGCCGACCGTTGGTACATATTTTAAACCACTAAATGAACTGAGTTGTCATAGCTTCAATATAATACTATTCGTACTGCGTTTCTAACCGCTGCGTAAGATCTTAGTAAAAGATTTGAATACTCTGATTCACTTATCCATTAAACACAACACACCATAAGACCCTGTAAAAAGGGTAACTCTATTGATTAGCTTTTCCTATTAACAGGATTATCCTCACATAGTGCGCTTTATATGGAGACTAAAGTAAATTTGGTAAGGGGGTTGTACGTGGCAACGTATCGACAGGGTTTTCTGTTATATAAGTAAGAGCATACTAAATTACAATAGTAGTGGTAGGGTAAGAGGCCACAGGGTGGCGTGGCAAGTGTCGCCATAGTAAACTACACAGCAGCAGAAATGATTAGTTGATAAGATAAAGGAACACACAAAAGATTTATTTGATTAGTATTTCTGCGAACTTACGAAGACTCAGTACAAATAATGCAGCGAGGAACCGTGTCCAGTTATCAAAGTGTCCACAAGGAAAAGTCTCTCACTACTAAAGCACCAACGATGAAGAAAGACCACGCATACCAGGTGGCGCCGGCTGGCGTGGCCGAGCGGTTCTAGGCGCTTCAGTCTGGAAGCGCGCGACCGCTACCGCCGCAGGTTCTAATCTTGCCTCGGGCGTGGACGTGTGTGATGTCCTTAGGTTAGTTAGGTTTAAGTAGTTCTAAGTTCTAGGGGACTGATGACCTCAGATGTTAAGACCCATAGTGCTCAGAGCCATTTGAACCATACGAGGCACCCGCGCAGCTTCACGTTGCTAAGTGGCTCCCAGCACAAGTGAGCCGTCCTATATTGCGGCGGCAGAGGGTGCTGGAGGTACCAATCCACTAGAAACGTGAACCAGTGGCTGAGTGCACGACTGCTATCGGCGTCTCACGGGTAATTGCAATTCCGGTCCAATGACGCCCGTGGGGTGGTATCAATACGTGATGTCTCCATTTTGGTATTTTTTTAATATCGCAGCCTAATGCTCAAAATGATTTAATTCGAACTGATACTGGTAGTAGAAGCCGACGAACTTATGTCGACTCTTACTTCTTAGTAGTCAGTTCATGTAAACTTAGTGTGCAGCTGACACGTGGAGTGCTGGACGATAGCAATGTCGGTCGCCACTGCATTGTTGATATGTAGTACTTGCATATTTACGTAAAACGACGAGGCTTTTTCGGCTTATTTCTTGCAAACGGTGTCATATTCCCACAAGCTGTCTCGATCAGACTGATAAGATTGTTTTTACTGAGGGATATGAATCCCATATTTATGCACAGCTTTTGCAAAAATTACGGCGCAACTCGTGTTCTCTAGTTGCTCTTGAACTTTATTGGACGTTTCAATATACCACATCTTAAAAAATTTCTGTCTATACCACATGTTTTCTGCTATCTATGTACCTGTTCCCTGAGTGTACTGCATGCGTGGCCCATATTGGAGCACCCTACAACTGTAGAACATATAGATGCCCTGTTCTTTCTCCATCCTCCATTCGGCTTCGAACTAGAGAACCACGATTACTTGTGGAAAGATGTTGCAAATTTTGCGAGGCTACCTGTCTTCATCAATTCAGCCAATCTTTTACAGGAATCTACGATGTCCAAACTTCCAGGTATCAGGCGTCTTTTAAGGTAACACGAAGTACGATTTGCAGTCGATGCCATAGACCGCTATGATCCATACTGTACTCCCCTACTTTACGGTAATTTGACAAGTCACACTCTGGAAAACGTGAATGTGAATCCTGCAACACATCATCCATATAGTATTGTTGGACTGATGAATGTCAGAGCAGTCGCCTCGTTCCGCTAAAACTGAAGCTTTTCATTACTTCAAAATTCAGGGTGTTTACAAATTAATATCGGGGTTTTAACGCCTTATAATATTTATTACATTAAACTTAGTTATAAATGGTTTGAATGGTTTTAAGCACTATGGGACGTAACAGCTGAGGTCATCAGTCCCCTAGACTTAGAACTACTTAAACCTAACTAACCTAAGAATGTCGCACAAATCCATGCCCGAGGCAGGATTCGAACCTGCGACCGAAGCAGCCGTGTGGTTCCAGACTGAAGCGCCTAGAACCGCTCGGCCACCACGGCCGGCTACAGTTACAAATCATATGTCAAATTAAAGAGCAACTCAAACAGTTGTGTCTAGCACCAGTGCCCGTGTGCAGCGCGCAATGTTTCCGCAGCAATCCGCTAGACAGCGGTAGTAGCGGAGATGGCGATTAGTGAACAGAAAGCGTTTTGTGTTTTCCAGTTTACAAAGACCGAAGCTGTAGTTACTGTGCAACGTGCACTCCTGCTGAAGTTCGGTTGTGATCCTCCAAGTGATAATATTTGTAGATGGTATCATCAATTTAAAGATACCAGCTGCGTTTTTAAAGGGAAGAGCACAGCAGGACGTCCAAGATTTAGTGAAGGGACTGTTGAGCCAGTGGGAGAGTCGTTCACTCGTAGCCCAAAGAAATCAGTCTGGAAGGCTAGTGCTGAATTAGAAGTTGCCGTGTCGACTGTTTGCAAAGTTTTAAGAAAACGCGTACAACTGCGTCCTTACCGTTTACAGTTATTACAGGCTCTAAAGCCGGCAGACCATGAATTATGTGCCAACTTTGCAAACGAAGTGTTGTTTCATGATGATGAAGATTTTATGGATCATGTTGTCTTCAGTGATGAATCGACCTTTCACCTTAGTGGACATATTAACACTCACATTGTGCGCATCTGGGGCTCAGGAAATCCTCATGAGGTGGTAAAAATGCAACGAGATTCCCCTAAAGCGACTGTTTATTTTTCTTTTTTTTTGCCATATCCTGACGGAAAGTTTATGGCCCTTTCTTTTTTGGTGAACTTACTGTAACTGACGCTTCTTACTTTGATACACTAGAGCAATGGCTCTTCCCTCAGTTGGAAGAAGATGAGCCAGAGAACCTTATTTAAGATGGTGCGCCACCTCACTTGCATAGCATAGTATGCGATTGGTTGACATTCGCTGTACGCAAGCGCTGGATAGGCCTCAAGGGCCTCAGTGACAGGGCTTGCTTTGCGTGGCCTCAACGTTCACCTGACGTAACGCCATGCGATTTTTTTCCTTTGGGTCTTCATCAATAATCGTGTGTATGTGCCTCCGCTACCAGCAGACCTCCCTGAATTAAGAAACTGGATTGAAGCACCATTTGCTACTATCACGTAAGACACACTTATCAACATTTGGGAAGATCTCGGCTATAGACTTGATGTGTTCCATGTGATAAATGGTGCTCACATTGAACATTTATAAGGTTCTTGCGAAAAGTGATTGAGTTGCTCTTTCATTTTACATATCTTTTATAACTGTAAATTTACTGTGATAAATATTATAAAGCGTTGAGACCTCGATATTCATTTACAAATATCCTGTACTTCTGTCATATATCGGAAGCTATTAGTAATTTCGGTAAACTAAGTCAATAATAGGTACCAACTCCTACATATCTACATGCGAGTCGCTTTCTGAAAACAGTTTGATTTTACACAGAATTGCAATACACCATATTTTCCCCCACTCTTTTGGCTACAAAACCCTTCTTCTCTTTATAATCTCAATTCACTGCAGTTGCCTCACATCACCTTAGCGTGAGGACTTGTATACCCGCATGGTAAAACTCCACTAGTCGACGTCGGAGCCAACGTCATGCTGCATTTATACACTCCCATCATCCACGTGCGGCTCCCCACGGAGTGTATCCTTCATTGGGCCAATCAGAGGGACGTCTGAAGCTGTGAGACCCAGGCTGTAGGTTAGATGAAGAAGAACACTCCAATGATGATTCGTGAACTCCGTTCGGGTGGGCAGACCTGTTTGGGACCTTGAGTTGTTATGGAGAAGTTCGTTTGCAGTTTTGTGGTGACGAACACGCTCAAGTCCTTTCTTCATTTTCCTGATGTTACAGCAATGCATTTCAGGAGTTGATCTTTGCACCATGATGGAGGACATCAAACGGAATAACCCCTTCAGAATCCCAGAAGACTGTCGTCATGACTTCACTGGCTGAGGGCGAGGCTTTGAACTTTTTCTTCGGAGGAGAGGTGTGAGTCGCCACATATTAGATTGGTTGGTACGAAGTGATGAATCCTTATTTCAACGTCTGTGAAACCGTTCGACAGAAAATTCTTAAAATCTGTCTCGTGTGGCGCAAGCAGTACCGCACAGGTTGATCCTTAATTGCACTTTATGGTCTCCTGTCAGGCGGCGAGGGACTCATTGGGTACACTACTTCGAGTACAACAATTGCTGGATGAAAGTGTCAGTACTACCAAGAGACACGTCCAGTTCACCAGCTAGGTGTTTTAATGTGATCTGTCGAACACCTCGAATGAGAGTGTCCGCACGTTTCAATATTGCATGAGTCACAGCCTCGTACGGCCGGCTGGCAAGCAGGCAGGAGATCGGACAGGATTGAGCGACCGTGTTTTCCGTGATGACTGACACCTCGCCCAATGACTCATCGTTCTTCTGTTCAGTGGAAGGTCTCCGTAGACATTCTGAAATTTTTCCCAAGAAGACACTGAGTGTGAGCTCTCTGCTTGGAACACATATCCGTTACAGACGTCATTTTGAAGTGTACATATAGCGCCACCACCTACCATAATTCCATGACACTATAAGAGCTGCTTCAGGAATGCACCATGACGTCCCTCAACAAATTCCGTATTATCTTTTTGAACCGAAATTGGCCCTTAAAAAGTGTATTATATTACTAAATGCCACTAGTACAAATTTTACGCTCTTCATTAAATTAACTATGCGAGTTAGTAATTTCCTGTGTGATATTGCTTTCATTCCGCTTTATTCAAGAAATCCTAATCAATAGAAAGGCACGTAGTTACTAAACTGATTTTCTGATCCTAGTCTAAAGGTTGAAAGTTGCTTACCACGTATGTCAACTTTCAGCTTTCACTATATTCCGTGATTTCTAATTCACAAGCATTTTTACTAACATATAATCTGTGGTCAGTAGTTGATGACCGAGATGAAGACAGTTTTTTCTCAGTTGAAGTGGGTAGTGTCAGCATCGTTCTTTGGTGAACAGTGTCTCGTAATAGAAGGTCAGCGCGATCTTGGTAACAAAGAAAATGTTTGCATTCGAATTGGACGAAGGAGTTTAGTGGAAAGAAAGAATCAGGCCTAGATGGACGGATAGGCTGGTGGCGGTTGTTGCCCAGGTGTGTGTGTGTGCTGCTTTGTTCAGACAAGTACTTTCTGTAGACCATCGATGTGCAAACTCACGTTGAAACTTGCGTCCTGCATTCCCTTGTTCAAAGCTACCACTTATGGTGAGTTAGTGCACTGCAAAACACAGGTTACCGTAGTAATTCTGTGGAACGAAGTCAGGTTTCCACAGACCTATTACCCGTGATAACATGCAATATGCTTCGTACTGTGAAATATTCAGTCTCGATTCATATGAGCCAGAAATATGATTCCCTATAGCACATATCAATCAGGAGTTAATTAAATGAATCACTTCCTCCTTCATTTAGCCATCCTTGATATTTTCGTAGGGTTCTATGACAGTTTGTGGGTGAATTCGTTGTTAGCAGTCATATAGTACTACACGAGGTCCTTGCGTAAGTAATGCTCTTCCATGTACTATGAACTGTGTTTTAAGATGAAATATCTAGTAATTTGAATACCATTCGTCTCAATTTCTTTCCATTCATTCCCACTGCTAAAATGACAGCTGCATTTAACCATTCTGTTTAGCAAGTTATATGCTCATGCAGTTTGCAGATGAACCTATAGTAGAAGTTCCGCCACGATCATTGACCTTCAGCAAACAATTTTAATTCACTATGAGGTGCCTGCACAGTCTCCTGTCATTTATTCAATAACACGGTTAGTATCAGCGTCTTTGTAGGAATCTTTCAGATTTCTGCAGGTAATTTGCGTAGTGATCATTGTGGCAGCTAAATACGCCTCAACATTCATCCAGTACTCACTCTGTTGGAAGAGGGTTACAAATCGCAGTCCTAGCCAGGTGTACTCATCGCGCATTATTTGTCTATTGGATGGGACACTTAAACTTATTGTTAAGTCAAAACACAAACTAGCTGGTAAGCAACCTGATCATTAAAGTCCTTTCAGTAATCCATTTATGCCGAATGACCAACCTATTGCACAAAGTAAATGTTTCCCTTGTTAACATGTTCTTAAAATAAACAGGCAGTGTGAATAACATGTCATCGCTCAGTTTCATGTTAGGAGAGAGCATTTTAATCACAGACATTTTTTGTCACACTCTTACATGTACCTAAAATTTAACAAGATCGGGGAGGGGGACACCTTGCAACGTGTGCTGCACGAACCACTGACTTGGACACAATTACTCGGAGCTAGCCCACTGTTTTAGTACCTTTAAATCTAATCGAACTTCATCATAGGCGAAGAAATATTCAGTAGTTCAAGAGCGCACGATCATTATGAAATTGTATTACACATATAAAATTAAATTCTTAAAAAACAAGGCTTTTACAGCATTGGGACTTACGGGATATTCTTAGTCAAACATGACGATGTGCATTGTTGTTTCATCTCGCACCAACAATTGTCTATAGAAGTTCACACCAAGGATGGTACGTATGAAACGTAACTAGTGCCAGTTTCCCATACAAAGCTGCAAATTCCATCACAGGGTATCAGTGTCTCATGAACCAAGATGTGTGTTACTGCTATGGGTACACAGTTCCTAACTGTGATAGCTCTCTCAAAACTCATAATGTTTAAAATATAGCAGAACACATCACACTGTTCTTGGAAGACATCATGAGAAACGTTTAATTTAAAATCCAGTCGATTTACAGATACTGGGAAAAATATTAAGGATTCAATAAAGGTTTCCACTTAGAACTTCCGGGCTGATAGGGCGTCATCGATGTATAAAACTCTCCCCTGGCGTTTCGTCTCCGACTGCGGGAGACATCCTCCGAGGTAAAGCGGCGAACTGTACCTCGGATGATGTCTCCCGCAGTCGGAGACGAAACGTCAGGGGAGAGTTTTATACAGGGTGTTTCAAAAATGACCGGTATATTTGAAACGGCAATAAAACCTAAACGAGCAGCGATAGAAATACACCGTTTGTTGCAATATGCTTGGGACAACAGTACATTTTCAGGCGGACAAACTTTAGAAATTACAGTAGTTACAATTTTCAACAACAGATGGCGCTGCAAGTGATGTGAAAGATATAGAAGACAACGCAGTCTGTGGGTGCGCCATTCTGTACGTCGTCTTTCTGCTGTAAGCGTGTGCTGTTCACAACGTGCAAGTGTGCTGTAGACAACATGGTTTATTCCTTAGAACAGAGGATTTTCCTCGTGTTGGAATTCCACCGCCTAGATTACAGTGTTGTTGCAACAAGACGAAGTTTTCAAGGGAGGTTTAATGTAACCAAAGGACCGAAAAGCGATACAATATAGGATCTGTTTGAAAAATTTCAACGGACTGGGAACGTGACGGATGAACATGCTGGAAAGGTAGGGCGACCGCGTACGGCAACCACAGAGGGCAACGTGCAGCTAGTGCAGCAGATGATCCAACAGCGGCCTCGGGTTTCCGTTCGCCGTGTTGCAGCTGCAGTCCAAATGACGCCAACGTCCACGTATCGTCTCATGCGCCAGAGTTTACACCTCTATCCATACAAAATTCAAACGCGGCAACCCCACATCGCCGCTACCATTGCTGCACGAGAGACATTCGCTAACGATATGGTGCACAGGATTGATGACGGCGATATGCATGTGGGCAGCATTTGGTTTACTGACGAAGCTTATTTTTACCTGGACGGCTTCGTCAATAAACAGAACTGGCGCATATGGGGAACCGAAAAGCCCCATGTTGCAGTCCCATCGTCCCTGCATCCTCAAAAAGTACTGGTCTGGGCCGCCATTTCTTCCAAAGGAATCATTGGCCCATTTTTCAGATCCGAAACGATTACTGCATCACGCTATCTGGACATTCTTCGTGAATTTGTGAAAGTACAAACTGCCTTAGACGACACTGCGAACACCTCGTGGTTTATGCAAGATGGTACCCGGCCACATCGCACGGCCGACGTCTTTAATTTCCTGAATGAATATTTCGATGATCGTTTGATTGCTTTGGGCTATCCGAAACATACAGGAGGCGGCGTGGATTGGCCTCCCTATTCGCCAGACATGAACCCCTGTGACTTCTTTCTGTGGGGACACTTGAAAGACATGGTGTACCGCCAGAATCCAGAAACAATTGAACAGCTGAAGCAGTACATCTCATCTGCATGTGAAGCCATTCCGCCAGACACGTTGTCAAAGGTTTCAGGTAATTTCATTCAGAGACTACGCCATATTATTGCTACGCATGGTGGATATGTGGAAAATATCGTACTATACAGTTTCCCAGACCGCAGCGCCATCTGTTGTTGAAAATTGTAACTACTGTAATTTCGAAAGTCTGTCTGCCTGAAAATGTACTGTTGTCCCAAGCATATTGCAACAAACGGTGTATTTCTATCGCTGCTCGTTTAGTTTTTATTGCCGTTTCAAATATACCGGTCATTTTTGAACCACCCTATATATCGATCATGGCCTATCAGCCCGGAAGTATTAAGTGAAAACAATACCCGTCGTGAAAGCTTACATTGTGTGTTGAATAAAAGTTGCTTGTTCTTAGTTTTCAGACCCAGCTATCTGTCTCATGCCGGAAGCTGTGTCATATCCACTCTACTTGTCGGTAGTTAAACATAGCACTAACTTCTGTGGAAAATTATGCTCTCACATACTAAATACCTTGATCATTCATCTGGTACAACGGACGAAGTTGCAAAATAACATTTACGTCATCAAATACTGCTGGCATGGCTGATGCGATGTTTCAGTCAATGCATAGGCGTAACTCACTTTTGCGTTTCAAATGAGACAACCGGTGCTCGACATTATTTCTCTTACTCTTAATCAGTTTTTTTTCTGGCAACTTTAGTTTCATTCACTCGTTTCACTGTGTTTCAAACGACACGTTTATGTAAACAACTGTAGCGATTGCGTGAAGATGCATTTCCAGACAGGGATTTCTGAGAATGACTCTTGTGTCATATAACAACATCGTTAAGCAAAAAATTTTTTAGCCGCTCTTCCAAAAGAAACTAACAATTGTCATATTCTTGAGGGATTATAATGACGAGTGTTAGATGTCACCGTTAGATAGATAAAAAGGGTTCCACTGAATGTAGCTTTTAGTTTTGTTTCCCAGTTACGGAACAAAGGCGAGGAGAAGTACGTCCTGTGATCAATATCAGCGCCGTATAAAGAAGACTCGGTGAAGCGGTGATAAATAGCTTAATTAAAGCCAACAAAAATTGAAACCATTAATCAAGTGCAACGGCCGTTAAACTAGACAGGCTATTAAATAAGAGAGGAATTCGAATTCCTGCATTACGCTTTATGTAGGGAAGTGGGAACCATAACAATTATTTGTACGCTACCGCAACTCATTGATCCTGTATTCAAAATTCACCGCTTCCAAAATATACAGGACTCACGATTGGGCATTGCATACATTTTCTGGGAAAGTTTTCGTTAGTTATGAACAATAACTTACAAACGAATGTTTTCGGTACAAACTCTGTAAAAGCACCTTTGCTATGTATAAATTAAAGGAAGGTATGAAAAAAATTCCACTTTCATAACTTGAAGCAATGGTTCATGTTGACCGCTTCATTGATCCACCCTATATTTTAATCACGGTCTCTCTGCTGTCAACAAGAAATAGGCTTCTAAAACTTGACTTGGCACCATGATCTTTTGATCATTTGCAGTGCAGTGTCAATGCAACGAAGCTGAGAATTTTCTCTTACTAAACTATATACAGGGAAGGAGATATAGAAGTTATTGCTCCCTTCTATAACTATATACACACCTCGCAAGCTTATGTACGGTGGATAGCAGAGGATCATCGTACTCAACAGGGTTTTGCGAGAACTTTTTCGTCTTTCTTTCTTTTTAAGTTGCCCCCTTATTTCTACTCCATTTTTTGTTGGGGCTCTATCCACCTGTCAGGATTCTAGTAGTTCGTTGCTAGAGCACTAATCTTGTAATTAGATACATTTTTGTTCTTTCTCTTTCTTAAAATCAGAACATTACATGACGTCGAGGTCATAACAGGTAGAGCTATCTTTTTGCACACAAATGATGCAGAGAATTAGTAAACCCAGAATAATGTCCCCAGTTGCGCAATATCCACTTCTTCGTTTTTACGTTGTAAAGCTACAGAATGATATACTAACAATAAATCAGTATTTAGTCGTATTGCTATCTTTCTAATGGAAGAGATGTGGAGGACATCAAGAGGAAGCTATTAGCAAGCAGTGTATACGACAGGGCTGCTCAATCTCCCTGTCGGGTTCATTGAATGCATTCAGAAGTCAATCAATGAAGCTAGAGAGAAACTAGGCGCTGTAGAAGGAATTAAAACTCGTGGTGAGAAGAAAGACACGTGGTGGCTTGTTAATGATATAGCACTGCCAAGTGAAGGTACGGAACAATTAGAAACGAGATTGTCCCAGACGGAGTCGAACCTCAGTTCGTTTTATTACATCTCATAACAAGAAAATTAATAAAACCTACAACAAACTTTTCAGTAGTTAGTAGAAAAAGCTCCGTTGTCTAATGATTGCTTAACAATGAGCGACTGGAGGCCGTCGAATCCTTTGGCCTGCGTAGGGAATAAAATTATATCAGATGGATGACATCAGGAAGGATTTTCAAGCCGAATCCGCCATGCCATAACCGTTTCTAAAAAGAGGAGTTACCCTTCCATATACATCTGAATAGGGAAACATCTCACAAGGGAACCTCCCCATCGCACCCCCCTCAGATTTGGTTATAAGTTGGCACAGTTGATAGGCCTTGAAAAACTGAACACAGATCAGTCGAGAAAACAGGAAGAAGTTGTGTGTAACTATGAAAAAATAATCAAAATATACAAACTGAGTAGTCCATGTGGGAGATAGGCAACTTTTTGAATGATACGAGCTCGGTAGCGCCGTGGTCCCTTGGTTAGCGTGAGGAGCTGCGTATTGAGAGGTCCTTGGTTCAAGTCTTCCATCAACTGAAAATTTTTGTTTTCAGGCAATTATCAGAGTTCAGGCACTCAAACATAATCAACTTCGCTATCCAAAATTCCAGGACATGTTCAAATTTCCTTGGACATATACAGGTCTACACACGGAAAAATTTGAAAACGTTAAATACATATGTTTTGAGAGAGCACAGAGGAAACTGTGCGACTGTGAAACTGTTGCATTCATTTGTTGCAGTTTATGTGACACACACTTATGTTTTCATCACTTTTTTGGGAGTGATTATCACATCCACAAGAAAACCTAAATCGGGCAAAGTAGAAAAATCTTTTTACCCATTCGCCAAGTGTGCAAGTTAGGTGGGTCCACAACATATATCTGTCATGTGACGCACATGCCGTCACCAGTGTCGTATGGAATATATAAGACGTGTTTTACTGGATCAAATGTTTTCGGTTCCCATTGCAGAGGCACGTACATTCGTCTACTAATCGCACGGTTTTGCGGTTCGGTCGCAAAACACAGACATTAAACTTGTTACAGTGAACAGAGACGTCAATGAACGAACGGACAGATCATAACTTTGCAATAATAAAGAAAGTAAAATTTTCGCTACAGTGAAGACTTGAACCAAGGACCTTTCGCTCCGCAGCTGGTCACGCTGACCACGGGACCAGCGCGACCCTGCACTTACATCATCCTTTACATGGCCTATGTTGCCGATGGACTACTCAGTTTGTATATTTTGCTTATTTTTTCATAGTTCCACACAACTTCTTCCTGTTTTCTCGATTGATCTGTGTTCAGTTTTTCAAGGCCTATCCACTGTGCCAAATTATAACTAAATCTGAAGGGGGTGCGATGGGGAGGTTCCCTTGTCAGTAAAGACATTTGTTTCGAGTGCGCTGCTGTACGGAAGTTGAACATGAACACCCGGAGAAGCAGATGCAGTTCTACCGCAGAATGCTCAAGATTTGCTGTGTAGACCAGAAATCAAATGAAGAGACGCTCCACAGTGTGAAGGAAAAGATGGCATCTACCTTGAAGCTTATTCAACACAGAAGGAACGCATGTGTCGGCCATCTCCTGAGGCATCACAGAAGGAGCGTTAGAAGGAAAGAACACGAGAAGCAGATCGAGACTAGAATACATCACCCAGATCATGGGGGATACCAACCGCACCAGTTATATCGCTCTTAAGGGGAAAGCCAAAGTGAGGAACGCCTGACAAGGTGCTGCTAACCGGGTTGATGGTGCAAGACCTAATAAGGCAAAAAATTGATGTTTTTTACAATTCGTACTGTACTCTGTAGATAACTGAATTGCAACACTTATTTGTGTTACAATACTATGCTGCTAATTGACGTTTGCTATGCAAGAAAATGTTCCTCGAAAGTTATCCGCAGCCGGCCGAAGTGGCCGTGCGGTTAAAGGCGCTGCAGTCTGGAACCGCAAGACCGCTACGGTCGCAGGTTCGAATCCTGCCTCGGGCTTGGATGTTTGTGATGTCCTTAGGTTAGTTAGGTTTAATTAGTTCTAAGTTCTAGGGGACTAATAACCTCGGCAGTTGAGTGCCATAGTACTCAGAGCCATTTGAACCATTTGAAAGTTATCCCCTATGATTTTCTTCACGCTTTGCTACCCACTTGTAGTGCCTTAACCCTCTCAGGTTGTTCCCCCAGTAGTATTCCGCCCCTGCGATAGGCGTGACTTGCATTTCTCTCGCTCTGGGAAGATGGCGCCCCTGTCGATAGTGTCAAAAGCCGTCAGCGGTAACGAGCTGCTCTCGACACGTCATCAGGGGAGCCCCATTAGCCGCACACGAAGCCGTCAGACAACTCAGTACGTCTTTTCTTCATTAGAGTCACCTTATGATCCAATGAAAGACTAACCAATCTGGTGGGAGAACGATTACGCATTCCTTTCATGCCAGTACTGCTAACGTTTCGACGTTGACGCGAAGGGGGCAAAGGAATACATCGATTACTACGAATCGCTGGATGGGATGTAATATCTCTAAAAATGGAAGGATTTAGGCAGTTTTCTATCTGACACTGCGAAGTTGCCTTAAAGTTAAATATTGTTTACTCCTGGATGTTGTAATGGCACACTGAATTTTTGTGAAAGAAAATTGCAGACTTTGATCCCGTATGTTATGATTCTGGAGAAATGTGAGTGCCGTGACGCACTTTCGTGAAACCACAGGTCGACTACTTCATGTTTGACCCTATAAGTATGATTCGTGATGAACTTGGTGTTTTATTATATCTACTCGTATTCCTTTTGATCTACTGGCTTATTTATTTATTTATAGAAAGGAGACTTAAAAGAAACTGTAGCGGACTACTCCTGTACATCACAAAAATTGTTTTAATGTCTGTCACATGAGTTTCTGTTGTCCACAAGATCCTCGGCTAGGTCTGCGGGTACATCCTGGTGGCATCATAATAAAAGCAAATAATGTACCATGAGCTTTGTTATGCTAAAGCCGATCCATAAACACTGAAATATATTTCAACCCCTCAATTTCTCTCTGTCTTAATTCAACGCACTTGTAAAATTACATACCAAGTTGTTTGAACACACAATCATATGAGTCATCTGAATGAGAATTTTTTGCCACGAAACTGTCGTGAGCTCTTTTTCTTTGTTTCCTTTTTAAAGGAAGCGTACTAAAATCCAATTTTGGTTGGTTACTGCTATGAAGTGTACTATTTTTCTTAAGGTAGGATACCGCAGTAGCTGGTATACATCGATTCCCGTAAGTTTAGTGCCAATATGTACAGTAACCCTAGACTGTAATAGCATTGTAGATATTCATTTTATTATTTGTTATTTATGTATCTGCGTATTTTTGAACATCAGTCCGCGAACCGGTTTCTTGTGGCCCAGTGCCCATCAGGACCTTTTCTCCTGCTTCAACGTCTTCGTCTCATTATAGCATTTAGACTCAACGTCCTGAACTGTTTGTGGGATGTATTCAAATCTTTGTCTGTCCCAGCAGATTTTACGCTTCACAACTCCTTTTAGTACCCTAATAACGTAATAATCGTCCTGCACATTCTTCTAGTCAGTGCCTTCCACAAACTTCTGCCGTCGGCGACTCCGTGGATAACAGCCTCATGTCAGTCCACTGAATGTTCAGCATCCCTCTGTATCACATCTCAAATGCGTCAATTTACATTTCTCCTATTTTCCCCACCAGACCATGGTTCACTTCCACACAATTCTGTCCACCAGATGTACAATCTCTGAAATTCCTCCCTCAAACTGGAGCTGATATTTGATACAAGTACACTTATTTTCGCCAGGAATACTCTCTCGGCTGCTGCTAGTCAGCGTTTTATGTCCTTCTTACTTCATCAATCATACGTTATTTTACAAAATTGTTAAGGCTTTCGTGGCCACTTGTTGACGAACTGCCTATTGACTTCTGTCTCGGGTTTTTCGGCCGACGTTCATCTAATGATTTTTCTGACGTTTCGCCAGCACGAGTGGCTGGCATTATCAAAGCTTCACCCTCCATTGCTGGTGGTGAACTGTAGGCGAGCTCGCGGCCGCAGACTATATGTACCTGGCGCGCCAACGTCCGAGGGCTTCTCCGCGGAATGAGACCGACCACGTAATAAAATTCGCCGACACGGAAGTTCTGGCTGTAGAGAAGCACTATCACACTCGCTTGTTCAGAGCAGCTGTAGAAATCCAAAATCACGCGAACAGTTTCAACAAGGAAGAGGAAAGCCTTAAGGTAAACAGGTCCTAGCTTCCCGTGCAGTAGCGAACGACCGTCGCAGGTAGCAAGAGGAGAAGCGCACCGGAAATGACCGCGGAGAAGCCCTCGGACGTTGGCGCGCCAGGTACATATAGTCTGCGGCCGCGAGCTCGCCTCCAGTTCACCACCGGCAATGGAGGGTGAAGCTTTGACAATGCCAGCCACTCGTGCTGGCGAAACGTCAGAAAAATCATTAGATGAACGCCGGCCGAAGAACCCGAGACAGAAGCCATACGTTATTTTACTTGCAACATAGCGGAATTCATTAACTGCGTCGAGGCTTTTGTCCCCAATTTAGATAGTAAGTTTCTTGTCATTCTCATTTCTGCGTCTCCCCGTTACTTTCATCTGTCTTCGGTTAACCCTCGGTCTATAATTCGTTCAAATGGTTCAAATGGCTCTGCGCACTATGGGACTGAACTTCTGAGGTCATGAGTCCCCTAGAACTTAGAACTACTTAAACCTAATTAACCTAAGGACATCACATACATCCATGCCCGAGGCAGATTCGAACTAGCGATCGTAGCAGTCGCGCGGTTCCGGGCTGAAGCGCCTAGAACCGTTCGGGCAACAAGGCCGGCTATAATTCGTGATTACTAAACTGTTTCTTTCTTCCAGTACGTGCTTGTAATTCTTCCTCGCCTTCACCAGTGAATCCTGACACAGATATCCCTTCACCATAAATTTTAATCCCACTCCTGACGCTATCTTTCATCTCTGTCATTACTTTCTTGATAGAAATATTGAACAGAAAGGGAGAAAGATCTATATTTGTCTTACATCTTTTTCAATTCGCGTACCTCGTTCTTGGTCTGCCATTCTTATTGTTCTTTCTTGCTTCTAGTACATATCGTATATAGCCCAGTTCTCGGAGAAGTACGTGTAAAGCTATAGAGCTTACACTATTTTTCTGACAAATTCCAACGTCTTTGCCATTTGCATTGTCGAATGCTTTCTCTGGATCCACAAATATTACGTAAACGTCTCGGTCTTTTAAAATATTGTTACCACTATGAAACACTAGATCAGAAATGCCCCCTCTGGTGCCTTTACCTTCTGTGAAGCCAAACTTTTCACCACCTAAGAGTTCCACAACTTTCTTTTTCATTCTTCTGTACATTATTCTCGCCAAGAATTTGGAACTATGAGCAGTTAGGCTGATTGTGCGACAGTTATGGCCCTACGCTACCGTTGGTATTTTCGGAATTATATTTTTCCGAAAGCCTGGTCCTATGTCTCCAACTTCAGTAGCCAGCTGGTAGACATTTCCGCCAATGGTTTAGGTTTTCCGAAGGAATGATATCTATGCCTCATTTTGTGCACTGACTCAAAAATATGCCCCCACTATGACGACTGTTGCTCTTGTAGATTACTGCCTCAGAGCTTCAGGCGGAACAGTCCTGGAATAGACTTGCCAGTGTGAGCCGCCCGACACGTGGCTGCGAGGTGTTAACGGCCGGGTGGGGCCTCGCCGTGAAACTTTACAGCGGCCGGTGGCGGTGGGCGGGTCCGCGTAATCACCAGCCCTAACTCCGTCTGCGACCGCACAGTGGCGGCCCCGCCGCCTCCGACGTGTCACGCGCAATCACTGTCCACGGCACGCCGGCCGCGCGTGCATTACGGCTTGCCCCGCGCTGCCCCTGTCTCTTGTACATGTCACGTTCCCCGCCGGGTCTCTGTCAACAAGCCACTGTTGTGCGTGTCAAATGGTTCACAGACAGGTGACACGGCTCTGCGTACCATTACTTTCGTGTGAGCTGTATGTCTCATGAAAATTACCAGCTCATTACGATGCAAAGGTAATGAGAAACGTCTCGTGAAAGTATCAGCGTGCGAAACATTCAACGAAATTTCATTGATATTGGCTTTCGAAGCCAAAGGCCCTCTCATGTACGCTTGATGACTGCACGATACAAAGCTTTACGCCATACCTTTGCCCATCTACATCGACAATGGACTGTTGATGACTGGAAATATGTAGTCTGCTCGGTCTCGATTCAAATTAGATCGAGAGGATGGACGTGTACGGGTATGGAGACAACCTCATGAATCCATGTACCCTGCATGTCAGCAGGGGACTGTTTAAGCTGGTTCAGGCTCTGTAATGCTGTGGGGCGTGTGCATTTGGAATGATATGGGATCCCTGATATTAGTAGTTACGACTCTCACAGGTGACATGTACGTAAGTATCCTGTGTGACCACCTGCATCTATTCACGTCCATTGCGCATTCCGACGGAATTGGGCAATTTCAGCCAGACAACGCGACACCCCGCACATCCAGAATTCCTACAGAGAGGTTCCAGGAACACTCTTCTGAGTTTAAACACTTGCGCTGACCACCCAACCCTCCCCCCCCCACCCCCACCCCCCGCGTCCTCAGACATTAACATTATTGATGGTATCTGTGATGCCTTGCAGCGTGCTGTTCAGAAGAGACCTCCACCCCTTCGTACTCTTACGGATTAATCGCCGACCCTACAGAATTCATGGTGTCAGTTCCCTTCAGCACTACTTCAGACGTTAGTCGAGTCCATGCCGCATCTTGTTGCGGCTCGTCTGTGTGCTCGCGGCGGCCCTACACGATATTAGGCGGGTAGCACTCGGCGGCCCTACACGATATTAGATAGGTGTACCAATTTCTTTGGCCCTTCAGTGTATACTATATTGCAGAGCCCGTGTTATTCCGGATTATGATGAGTGATTGCATGTCCGGAACAGGCACAATGGTGACTACAGCCTTTATGAAATTCATTAAATGTATTCGCAGTTGCGAATATGGACAAGCATCAGCTGTATAATGAATTAGGGAGAATGGAAATTGGCACCAGAAAGGGACTAAAACCCGGATTTCTCGCTTATCGTGGCCAGTCGTCTTACCATTTTGCTATCCATGCACCACTCATGATCAGACCCAGAGTTTCATGTGTCATCAACCGTGTGTCTATTGCATGTGCTCATACATCCTTTACGAATATTCGCGTACAGGCGAGACATTTCACGTCAGTGTCGGCCGATAAAGAAGATATTGCAGTGACTGTGTTATTCCGAATCACGATGCAATGTGCCTTCAGACATGCGATATCCTATTTATCCGGCGACACCAGCAAGCGATTTAAAAGAAAAATGTCTCTCCTGTACGGTAATATGCGTAATGCTGTACAAGTACAGGTTGTAGACACTTGGTTGACGATATATGAAAGTTTGGCTCTAGCCGTGAGTCATGTTCAGATAGCTAAACGCGAAGGCGACCGTTCATGGTAAGTTGGAATTGCGGCTGCGAGTCCCGCTGCGGCACAAATTTTCATTGTCATTATTCCATTATACAGCTGAAGGTTGTCCATATTCGAAACTGCGAATACATTTCATGTATGTATATATAAGTGTGTGTGTACCACACCTCATCTTAAACCACAGGACCCATTTCAACCAAAGATTGTGCACGTATCATTTGCTGTCCGCAAAGCATCACTGTGTGTGTGAGAACCACTCACCAGTCAAAGAAGTGAGGCACAAAAGAGCAATACAGCATGACGCGAGAATAGCAATACATTAGTCACCCATTATTTGAGAATGATGGTTCAAATGGCTCTGAGCACTAAGGGATATAATAGCTGAGGTCATCAGTTCCCTGGAACGTAGAACTACTTAAACCTAACTAACCTAAGGACATCACGAACATCCATGCCCGAGGTAGGATTTGAACCTGCGACCTAGTGGTCGCGCGGTTCCAGACTGAAGCGCCTAGAACCACCCCGTCATTCCGGCCGGCATTTGAGAATTATCCCAGTTAAGACCTTGCTACAAACTTCATACATAATGTCAAATCTTGATGAAACTTTTTTCTCCCTGACGACCCCCACAAAATGATGAACAGAAAAAAGTTTATAGCTTACTACATTTCTGCCTTTCATGAAGTCAAACTGCCAAATGAAGCATCATCTCTCAGTTTATTACATCTTTACTACCAATTCTATTCTAAAAATTTTGGAGGCTGTGTTTACATATACCACTGAAAGCACCAGAAAAGAATTATATCATTGTACGGCACTTTTCTCAGGAGATACGACGTCATGAACACTGTGATACGTGGAAACCTACCACATCACGCAAAACGTTTAAATTCTCTACTTACTTGCTACTAACTGTTCTGGATGGTAATGGAGAGAGAGAGAGGGTGAAGGAGGAGACGGACTGCCGGCCGTGGTGGCCGAGCGGTTCTAGGCGCTACAGTCTGGAGTCGAGCAGTTAAGTCCCATAGTGCTCAGAGCCATTAGAGGAGACGGACTAGGGGGAAACTGGAATAAGTACGTACAAGGGCAACGCCAGGTACTCAGCTAGTAATAAATAGAGGAGAAATCTTTGACCAAAAGTGTGGTATGATCACTGGTGAGATTGCGACAAGGTCAAAAGTCAGAAATTATCATTAACAAAAAGTTTTATTTAGCACGTACACCTTGGTTCTTACACTCCCGGTACAGTGACAGAACTCCAAGAAGCAAATCAGCTGCTCATCGAGTAACTGATTTTATCATACTAAGGTAGGCCAGAAACACTTGTTGATACAGTGTTCGGTCCTGGGGAGGGGTTAGACGGGTCTGGCGCAGACTTCCACGCTATTATATCCTGTGCAAGCCTGTTCGTCACCACACAGCAACTGAATATGACATTCATTAGAACCTACTGTATTCAGAACAATAGCTCTCCTCAGCAATCTCCGCGTCCTCCCATCCGACCCCGTCACCATGCTTCCCTTACTTCCGGAACTAAAGAGACTTTGACGCCTTAGAATATGTCTTAGTAAGCGATCCTTCCTTGTGTCCCCAATTTTTCCTCTGACTCGACTGACTACTTCTTCATTAATTATTCAATATACCCATGTAATTTTCAAAATTTTTCTTTAACACAACATTTCACAAGCTCTTTGTCTTTACAAATTATCGCCCGTGTTTCACTTCCATAAAAGGCTATAATCAAGGCAAATAGCTTCAGAAAAGACCGCCTAACATTTAAATTCATGGATTCATGTTATATGTCTACTCTTTTTTAGAAGCGCTATTCTTTCTGATTTACGTCTGCATTTTATATCTTCTCCACTTCTGTCATCATCTTTTATTCTGCAGTCCAAATACCAAAACACATGGACTACTTTTAGTATCTCATTTTCCTACCAGATTTTACCAGCATCGCCTGATGTAATTCGACTACATTCCGTTTCTCATGTTTTACTTCCGTTTATAATCATCTTGTAATATCTCTTCACAACACCGTCAATCCCATTCAACTGCTTTTCGAGGTATTTTGCTGTGTTGCAACATTTGAACCATGCAGGACATCCTAACCAGCCGTGGAGCCTGCAGACACGCCACAGACAACATTCATAACTGTTCATCTTAGCAGTTTTATGGGTTACTCAATGTCGTAGCACAACACTGGGCAGCCACAGCCGTTTACGTGACAGCAAGTGGACCAATCTCCGAACTCGACCAGGCCCAACGAGTATAAAGGCCTCTGCTCTGCTATTAGAAGCACATGATGTTAGAATTTCGAGTTCTGCCAGCACTGTGGTAATATCCATATAATTCGTCTGTCCAGTGTGTAGCCGAACTACCACAACCCAAACCAGAAGTTAAAAATCAATAAAAACAAACAAAAAATGGTATAGATGGTCTGTGGGAAGGGCTGAAACCGGTAACAGGTTTTAACAAATAAAATACTGAAACGTTATGGAAACTGTTTTTATTGATTTGTAGTGTTTTATACCGCTCGCTGTGCTCCAGTCAATAAAGCTTTCTAGAATTCCAACTCAGAAGCCTTATTAGCTAGGTGAAACTGCTGGTCTGTGGGCTGTCAACTAGATTAGATGGTTTCGGGTTTCAAACTGATATTCCTGACAGAAGACCTCTCCCTGGGTCTTGACGCATGATGTTCCTGCTTATCCCTGCCTGGAGCTACCTGCAGTTAACGCTAGACTAGCTGTAAGGTCAAGGTCCACCAAACTAATTCCCACCTTGCATCACCAAGGCCACCTCAGCAGCCAGATTTGTTATGCTGAAGAGGTACGGTCCACTTTTCCTGCCCGGTTCCTAAGGAGCAGTCATAGAGCGCTTGTGTGGATGTCATGATTAACAAAAGATGCTGTTACTGAGTGAGCACTCATGACTCAGTTTGCCGCTGTATTTGGGAAATTCCCACACACAGATCCCGCGGCCTCCATAGTGGGCCATAAATGGCCATTCCTGTAATAGTGTTGACGGTGTGGTCTGCCGCTGCCCTGCACCATTACAGCTTTTTCTGACGGAATTGATCAAAAAATGTTCAGATGTGTGTGAAATCTTATGAGACTTAACTGATAAGGTCATCAATCCCTAAGCTTACACAGTACTTCTTAAATTATCCTAAGGACAAACACACACACCCATGCCCGAGGGAGGACCCGAATCTCCGCCGGGACCAGCCGCACGGTCCATTACTGCAGCGCCTGAGACCGCTCAGCTAATCCCGCGCGGCGTTTGACGGAATTAAATCACAGACAAAACCCAAACTTTTATTTTCTTCTTCTGAACTCTAACATATTTTCCGAATTTATTCAATGTTTCCTTTATTGTGTTCTAAATGCACGGACGAATAAGCCTGGGAAGTGATGTTTCAAATAACTACCTCGAATCAAGCATGAAATTAATGACAGGACAGTCGATGTATATTGAACTCTAACACAGAATGTGAAAAGACTAAAATGACTGTAGTTACCTGGAAAGGACGCATATCCCACATTGGTCGTGTTTTAAAATAACCGCTTTCAATTGTGACTCACGACGAATTTTCTTCATTAGTACACTTTAAAGGAACAGTCACTATGTTCAACAGCATCTAGCATGAATAAAATTAAGTTAGGGCTTATAAAGTACAATGAACTGAATAACAACTTGACAAACTAACTATATTATTTCACAAGTAATTTATCGTGTCCTCGACATTTATGACTTCTCTTGTGAAGGTAAGCAGGATCTGTTACATAAAGAGTGACAAATTCTTCCGCTATGGATGGTGGCATTTATTAGACACCTATGTAAGTTTTCCGTTATTTGTTACTTATTTCAACAAGTCTTTATGACTTATTTATATTCTTTAAATTTAGCGCTGACCCGCAGAACTTCAAGTAATAAATAATAAAACAGATTATATATAGGTAATAAACAATAAATTATAAGATTTATATTTTTTTCATTTGTGAGAAAATTGTGGCTAACCGCCTTTAACAATAACAGCATATTATCCATTTGTTTTCATTCCATTTGATAAATGTAACATATTTCGTTTGTCCTCATTTCTTTTCCTAGTTACCACATAGGAGACCCTCGTAAAGAATTCTCCTACACTTCATCATTGAAATACAGTGTTCAGGATGCAATGCACAGTGTAACTTTTGACTGCGTGTTCTGCTCTATAGTATAAAAGATATCATTTTAAAGTCACAATCCATGTAAAAACATAAATGAAAACACATAATAGCCATTAATTTAGATGCATTGCTTATGGCAAATTAATTCTTTCATTTAAAACAAAATTAATTGAAACTTTAAAGAAAGTGCTACCGTATTATTTATGAATATTCAAACAACTCCATCAGTAATTTATTTGACCAGAAATTTGTTGTTGCTTTTGAACAAAAATTTGGTATATAAACTAAATAATGGCATCCGTATTGAAAATAGTATTCTTTTAAAAATAGCTGTAAAATATTATAGGTGAACGTTAGTTCATTAAATCACGTTTTTGCAGTTTAAGAGTGGAAGTTAATGTGCCCATCTGATGTGCAGGACCGTATTTGTTATTCAATAACTATGAAACTGTGACAATTCAAATGAGTGCTCATGAAAGTCAATAACAGCTGCTGAACACTGTGTATTTAAGTTATCCTGAGAAATAATTATGGATATATAGAATATTTTTCATACAGATAACTTAAATTTAAGCAAAATTATCTATTGATTAATGTGAAAAGGTGCAATTAATGAGTTTTTGAAAATCGTCAACACATAAAGCAACTTACTAAACTCAGGTACATGCCAAAAGGAAACGCATGACGGCATAAAACCAGAATGCAGCTTTCTAAGATCTCTGATTTTTTGTGTATTTTGGATTTTTATACCCACAGTCAAGATATCTAAATACCACAGACGAGATTCTTGCATGTCAGTAACTTCAATCACAGTTTACTGCGCTCTAATACCGGATACTGCGGTAACTTGAATGTAAATTATTGCACATTAGTCACATAAAAATTATCTACTACACTTTGGTTCCGTAGTTTCTATGTCAATATAGAATCTTTTTTGGCTGCATTCGCGTGGTCATAAAGTTATTTGTCCAGTTACTATGTAGCTATTATTTACAGTTACCATTCTACTCTCATAACTAATTTTAGAAGAGACTAGCTGTATGTAACTCATTGATATTTATCTTAAGATTTGTAACGGCGAGTTATAATATTTTTGCTGTATTCCATTGGAAATTCTTGCTCAGCAATACAGAGGCACATACATCACATTAGTTCACGTATTTTCTTCAAAGGAGGCACTTGGTATTTTGTCCATCACAGGGAATACATTTGCAGTCGATTTGGTCTTTCTACTATAGCTTTACCCTAAAGACTTCATACAGCCAATGGGCAACGAGTAGTGTTTTCAGAATTATTAATCTCATACGGAATAATATTTTCGGACTTCATATATATAGAAAAAACAATGCAATGATAAAACGTCCTTAAAGGCAATATATGATCTACATCACCAAACGTTCGGTAGGTAACCATGCGAGACAGTTGACTTCCTATTATACATATATAGTGTTTCCAAAAAAAACTCTGAAACCGCTTAGCATGTTGCGTGCGAAGGTAGACTGATCGTTCTCAAGAGAAAACCCATTTCCGAAAACGTACGGTTTAAGTACTGGAGACCGTCGAAGTCTGAGAACGGAAGGATGTGACGATATGTTCCAATTTGTTTTGGTGTCTGAACGTGGAAGGAATGCAGACTGAGCTTACCAGCATTCTTACGCATCCGCTACATTCCTCCACACGGCCCTTGTACGTGTGCTACTGCGGACCCTGAGTGGTCTGAGAGTACAGTAGCGTTGTTGACACCAATGCGACATTTACCAGTACACAGCTGTGGAAGTGACGTGCATGATACGTGCTTACGCCATAGCAGATTGCAATAAGTGTGTTGCAAGACGGTATATGGAACGCTTTCCAAACAGACACACCCCACAACAGTCTGTGTTCTAGGCCATCGAGAAACGCCTCAGAGAAGTCGGAAAGATGTACATAGCTACTTTCTGCCTCAGATGTGTCCATCGTACAGTAAAGCAGTAGCACTTTGTGCTTGGTACTTGCGAGTACAATCCCCAGTCTGCTGTTTTTGCTCTGGTAAGGTCCGAAACGTGATGCCACGCTATCGCTCTCGGCTCGAAAATTAGAATTGGAGGATGATTTGCTGATAAAGTCCACCAGTACTTGTCATGTGGAAAAGACACTGGCCACGGATAAAAGTGCCACGCGGCGTGTTGTCCATGAACAGCGGCACCATCCTTACCAACCGCAGATAGGCCAGACATTACGGGAGCAGAACTACCCACGACATAGTTTGAGCAGTGATATTTACAACAATACACACTCCAGCCACACTACTCGAGTTTGGAGCTATTCACGGATGAATGCACGTTTACTAGGGGCGTAATATGGAACCAGTACGATAGGCATGTCAGTCCGGGAGAAAATCGGCATGCCCAGGTAATTCAAAATCACCAAAACACGGTCGCTATTAACATCTGCGCCATCATAATTGGTGGCCGTATCATTGGGCCATATCTACTGCCAAACAGCCTAACAGGACCGATATGCCTCACATTGATTCGAGATGGTTTGACTACCTTATTCGATGAAGCATCGCTAAATGTCTGAATGGACAAGTGGCTGCAACACGACGGAGTTCAAACATATTTGGATGTCACTGTGCGGATTCACGTCAACGTCGCGTGTTATAATTTCTAGATAAGAGGTGGAACAGTTCCGCAGCCAGCAGAGTGCGCAGATCCGATACCTCACGATTATTTTCTGTGGGGTAGCATGAGGAGTATGGTGTACGCCACACCTGTAACGTAAGCAGAAGACCTTACTGCGTGAGTCTACAGAACAATTGAAACACTTCAAAGACAATCTCATGTACTGGCTCATGTGCGTGATGCACAGCACTACCGATGTAGTTCTGCATTGACGTAGAAGGTATGCCGTACTAAGTCCGTCTTTAAAATAGGCGTCCGCAGCTCGTGGTCGTGCGGTAGCGTTCTCGCTTCCCACGCCCGGGTTCCCGGGTTCGATTCCCGGCGGGGTCAGGGCTTTTCTCTGCCTCGTGATGACTGGGTGTTGTGTGATGTCCTTAGGTTAGTTAGGTCTAAGTAGTTCTAAGTTCTAGGGGACTGATGACCATGGATGTTAAGTCCCATAGTGCTCAGAGCCATTTTTTTTAAAGTAGGCAGGGCGATGTGCTACTCACTAGGCGTTTGTTGCAGCACGCCCAAGTCACACTTCGACGCTCTGCAGTGTCCAAGCTGTGCGTTTCCGGATATGGGTTGCATCCTGAAAACCGATCATTGTCCCTTCGAGCACAAGATACTAAGCGTTGTCGGTGTTCATTCGGGATATCTTATTTATCTCTATTTCGGGGCGTACTTGTGGTACTTGTGTGTGTGTGTGTGTGTGTGTGTGTGTGTGTGTGTGTGTGTGTGTGTGTGTGTGTGAGAGAGAGAGAGAGAGAGAGAGAGAGAGAAAGACATAATTATGTCGAAACAGATGCGTTTAGAACATAAAGGCAGTATAGGAACCCATAATACAAATGCTGAGGGTAGTAATTGTATATTCACCGAGTAAAAGTTTTATTTTACTAAGCTAATCTCTACAATATATATTATATATCAGTGCTCTGAGTCATTACGTACGAGAGTAGCTTGCACTTTATGCTTGGATTGAAGGTCTTGTAAGTCAGAGAATTAAGCATGGCCTTCCCTCTCCCTCCTGTGGATTCCCTACAGCTGTCGCCGAATCCCATGTAGCTGTCGCCATCGGTTTCGTTCTTCCCATACTACCCCGTCTCCTACATCTCTTTTTCTCATGGCCGACTACATTCCATCTAAGCATGCAACCTTCGGTCTAAATCTTCTCCTTCTTTCCTGAAAATGGTACGTCAAGATCTTCTTTGCCCATTTGTTATCTAGATCATGTGTCCGTATTAGGCGAGCTTCTGTCTATGATCATGAGTCTATTTAATTTCTCTAATCGTATTTCTTATGCGGTCTCACTAAGATAATCTAAAGGATAGAACATTTCTAAACCTACGTAATCGTCTTTCCGGTACACTCTCAGCACTCGCACCCACAGGTTGTTACAGGCTCTGCAGAACTTCTGTAGAGCACCTCCTTTATTTTCCAATTTAACTTAGAAGAACATGAAAGAGGATTAGCTTCTGGATTGGCGTTTTACCATGGGATACTCGTTGCTCTATTTTCTAATCGTCTGTTCTGTCTTCCGATAGAATGCAACACAAGCATTAAATATTTCGTATGCTTTGATGTGCTGGCACTCTACTATAATGTATCCTACATTTTCTTCACTGCACAGGTACTCAGTCTTTCGAAAACTTTCTTTCAGTCCCCACTTATCAAATTCCTCTAAAAATTTGCTTAGCATAATAACTTTCTTTCAGTCCCCACTTATCAAATTCCTCTAAAAATTTGCTTAGCATAATGCAGCTTAGCATAATGCAGATATCATCCATACTGGCCATCTGAACATCTGCTTACAGAAAGGTGCACAAACATTGATCGTTCGTTATCTGCATGTCAAATCCTACATATTTCTGACTCCAAAAGTCCAAAGCTTCTCGGATATACTTCTTAATCAATGTAGCAAAGCAGCATATCTGTTTTAAACCTTTTGTAATTCTTAGAGTCTGTGACGAAATTTAATTCCCCTCTTTGATTACACACTCTGAGAACTGGTATAGGTCTTATATACTTCGAACATAAATCTTTTCAGGCTCACTCCCCTCTCAGGACTCTAGACAGTTTCTTCAGTGGCACTGTGCCACACGCCTTCTTTAGATATATGAACACTAAATGGCTGCTCAGATTCCTTTAAAGTCACTTTGTCGTTGGTTTTGTGAAAATGAAAATGTTGTCATTACAAAATTTTCTTTTACTTCTCTGTCAACGTCCATCAATACTGCCTCTACCTTATCTTTAACTCGTAGGACCCGACCATAGAACCTAGAAATAAGGTTTGTGGCACTAACTCTACGATTGTTTCCACATACCTTCTAACTACATTTATTATAAACTGGACATAGATATGCCAAATTCCATTACACAGGTACACTCGACAGCAAAAAAAGTGGGTCAGCCCTGAATTCCAACGTGTAGGCTGCACCTGAATGTATGCAACCAACATAGCATATCTGTGTTGCACATAGTCGCAACCCTCAACAGTACAGTCGTTGTAAGATACACAATGGGTACCGCTAGAGACTACTAGAGAACACCCGTCTTTATGACAGCCCGTCCGGATGTAAAGTAACACCACGATAGTACAGAAGAGATCAGACAGTCCTTAACGTTTCTAAACTGAATTACAATAAGTGACATTTCAAATGTTATGGGACAACTAGTTTTGTCACATATATCGTTCGGTAATCCTTAGGCACAATTAAATATTTGAGACAGTATATGGATTTATATAGCTGTATGGCAATTGGAAACAAGTTCTTTGGTGTCTAAAAGGTTTACCCAACACATGCTGAACGTCGTTCAACGTTCAGCGGGGAGTGGATTCGCATGAACTTTATGTAATACTAAGCAGTTAAAAGAAAACGTGATTAACGGCGGCAAGCACTCTACGGAAATCCCAACATTAACAGCGAATCACAAGTAATATCATTGTTCACATTACTCATCAACAGTTACTTGTACACGAAGTTGTACTTTAAATGACTTGACCAACGTCTTCGTTCTGGATCTGGATGCAAACTCAGAACGTAAAGCCATTGTTAACCAAGCAAAGCTTTGTGCCTTATCGAGACTCGATCACTAGGCAGAAAGAGACGTCAAATATTGACGTTTGCACCTGTGTCAGTTATCAATTCTCAACTTGAACGTAAATGACGATAATGTTTGTACGAAACCTTCTTAGCAATTAACCTCGAAAAACGTTGTATAGTTTTGCATTGTCAAGGAATAAAGGATGCACATGTTTAAAATAGAAATGCCATCATGTAATGCTGAGGACAAGGATGCGAACCCAGCACCTAATCGGATTGTTGAATGAGTACGTAAAATCAGAATGTATATATCACAGTTTGTCACCAGTAGTGGGGTTGGAACCTTAAATGACGACTTTAGTTATATTGCCTGACCGGGATTCGAACCCGGCGCCTACCGCCGCCGCTGTCTAGCCAGGAACACACGAGAAATGTCCAATGTTGGTCCACCATCAGCGAGATGTGCACACGTTTAACTAGAAATAAGGTGACGGAAACGCCTGTGCTGACTGAGAGTCGAACGCCGCACACATGGTTATGAAGACACGTTAATAATCAACTTCATTTTCAGTAGTAGCTAGGAGTAGCATGTTTAGTTGCAAACCTTAGGGCCTTACTCATCCCTAGTAACGTGTTGCCTAATATCTGCGATATCATGATGTTAATTTACAAGTGGATTGACTGCCGTAAAGGGCAATGTTCTCTAGTAGTCGTGTATCATTGAGATGTAAATGAAGTGCCTCAGCAGAAAGTAATTTCGTCGTGCAGCACGTATTGTTTCAGAGACACTGATTACATCTTATAAGTGCACAAAACGTGTATTATATACTAAGTATATATTATTACTTGGAGAAGCTGCCGCCAAACCTGTTTACTTTTTCATTCCGCTTAGTTGTCGTGGTTGAGTAGAGGTTTTCGTAAGGTTACATCTAATGCACAGCGCTTACAAGAAAGTATAGTATCCTGCGTCATGCTATTGCTAGCTAGGTGAAATATTTTGTGATAGCTATGTTTAAAATGAATGTATTTTTGAAAGTATTATTTGTCAAATATTTGAATACATCGTCAACTGTAGGTGTGCCTGCACATGTTATACCATAATAGCTGTAGCTGCGTTAGTTTGTACTACAGACTTGGGTAGGTTAGGTGTAACTTTTGATCCTCCAAGGGGTGATCGTGGCCATGCGGCCCGGGTGTGTACTAGCCGCGGCTCGCGAGCTTCGGGCCGGCCAGGCTGGCCGAGGCGAGACGCAAGTGAGCGAGCTGGCGGTGGCGTTGGTGGGCCAACAGCCCGGGACGAGCCAGCACGGCTGCGCCGCATGCCTCTGCCTCTGACGCTCCGTTTGACGTAAATATGTTTACCTCTCTCCTGGAATCAGTATAAGAGCGGCAAGCAGAAATACACATCAGTATGTCTCCGTAATGGCTCACTGGGAGAGGTCTATTCGAGGTAGAGTAAAAAAATTGTTCAAATGGCTCTGAGCGCTATGGGACTTAACATCTGAGGTCATCAGTCCCCTAGAACTTAGAACTACTTAAACCTAACTAACCTAAGGACATCACACACATCCATGCCCGTGGCAAGATTCGAACCTGCAACCGTAGCGGTCGCGAGATTCCTGACTGAAGCGCCTTGAACCGAACGGCCACTCCGGCCGACCGAGGTAGAGTCGTCGCTCCCACTGAGGAAGGAGGATGTTCCATCAGAGAAGCTGGCAGACGGTATGGCGTACCACATACCACTGCAACGAGATGGTGGAGGATCTGCCTTGAAAGAGGCACCAGCAACAGGGTTCCTGGCTCAGGCAGGAAGAGAGTGATCTCACAGCAGGAAGACAGGGACCTAGTGTCTAGGAGCACAGAAAATCCCTATCTGAACGCGAAACAGTTGCAGCGGGAGACTAACTTCCCCGGTTCCAGTGACACGATTCGCTCAAGGCTGAGGGACGCTGGACTGCATGCACGACGATCCGCCGTGAAACAAGAGCTCAGCGGAGACAACGTTTTATATCGGTTAGCATTTGCTTAGCTCCATCTGAGGGCGTCGTGGGACAACGTCATTTTCACTGAAGAGAAGGTGTTTTCCACCAATAACGACGGTAAACAAATCGTTTACAGGCCGCAAGGGACTCGCCATCGACGCGAATATGTAACCACGACGAGAAGAAGTGGCCGGCTATCTGTTACCTGCTGGTGTTGGAATTCTGCGAGAGGGGCGGGAATTCTTCACAGGATAGAAGGAACTCTGGACAGCGCGCAGTATGCCCATATATTGGAAAATGTGATGCTTCCGTCAGTGCGAACGTTGTACGCAGAAGGGGACGTCACATTGGAAGAGGACCATTCTCCCAATCACAAGTCTGCATTTTTTCAGCAGCGACTCTCCACGATAGGCGTCAAGGTCATGGACTGGCCGCCACGGGCGGTTGGTATGAACTCCATGGAAAACGTGTGGGCTGAGGTCGCCAGAACATTAACAGAGAACTGGCCACGAAACCAACCAACTACTGCGGACGCTCTTTGGGACTGCGTCCAGGAAGCCTGGGAGGAAGTTGCTTCTTCAGGCTGTTACGTCCGACGGCTTATACATTCTATGCCAAGACGCGTTATAGAAGTACAAAATAATGGAGGATTCTGGATAAAATATTAGAGTTCTTATAATGTTTTGTTATGTCTTCTTTTTCGTCACTTTTCTTAATTGGGAGCAAGTGGAAGCTCGCGTGGCAACAGAAATGATACAATATGGGCTAGCTTTCCTTTGAGTTGCCCTTTTAATTCAAGTGGGTTTCTTTGGAATATACAGTTTCTTAAGTATTCTATTTTGATTTCATTTATACCCTGTCTACATACTTACAAACTAATCAGCGTAGATGGACTGTCACAGTAGTTTTTGTTATTTCAAATACGTCTCTCTCTTCCCCTCCATCCATGAATATACCCTCCGTCCTCCACACAATACGCCAACGATTTCATATTATGTTTACTTGCCGCGCGGGATTAACCGAGCGGTCTGGGCGCTGCAATCACGGACTGGGAGGCTGGTCCCGGCGGAGGTTCGAGACCTCCCTCGGGCATGGGTGTGTATGTTTGTCCTTAGGATAATTTAGTTTCGGTAGTGTGTAAGATTAGGGACTCATAACCTTAGCAGTTAAGTCCCTTAAGATTACACACACATTGAACATTTATGTTTACTCGTTGTTAATATCTCTTTTATTCTCTCTCACACTCTCTCTCTTTGACACTATCGCCGCAAGTGCCTTTCTATTACACTCCCCCAAAACTTTGTAAACAAATCTAGCGGTTTCCAATGACGCTACATTTCCTCTTTTAATTGCTGCTGTATTTACTATCTATCATTCCTCTCACCACCTATGATGCCGTATTCTTCGATCTCCCCTTCCCTATAACCCACTCTTCGTTCTGAGAAAAGTCCTTCCTTATCTCTCGGTCCTAAGATAAAACGAATTGTGGAACACATCTAAGTAAGCAATATTTTGCAAGCATTTCACGCTTATATTTTGCACTTCTGCACTTCTATCCATTCCCAGATCCCGCCCTCATTCTTGTTGCGCGTCCCTTGACATCTGCATCTACATCTAAATGAATAGTCTGGAATTCATAATTTTGTGCTTGGCAGGGGGTTCTGTGGTCTGGTGGATTAATCTTGTATTGATGTGTAAAACGTGTAGGTTCACATCTCACGTCAGGAAAAGATTTTTAACACACATAAGTAGCTCTCCTTCACCCCTAGTAACGCTAAGTGCAGAACGCCAGTAAGCTCCGTAGTTCAATATCCGCAGTAAAGACAACACCCCTTCGCTGCCGACTGGGCATTCGTTTGAGCTGTGACAGATGGAGAAACCCCGTAAGGCAAAGACTCTGTCACCAGCAAGCCGTCGTAAACTAGAAAACGTGTTTCATTTAAAGAACCAATGGCCATGTAAGTTCACATGGCTCTTACTTTATTTGAAACTGAAACGTTAAAAATTGTGGTGCTGGAATGGGATTAGAATTCGATTTCACTGTATTCCCGAAGATTGCAAACTCTTCTAGGCGTCCTCGAAAGGCACCTATCTGGTTTCGAATCCTGATCAGCACAAAATATTCAATATTTCATTTCAAGCCCTAGCATGTGCACTCCGAACTACTGGTGAAAAAATAGTTGCATTTTCAACGTCTCTTCGTGCGTTGTCAGCTGTAACGTGTTCGTTTCAACTCACAGCCACATGATGAGCTTTTTATCACAACATTACAAGATCAAACGTTTCCTTACATCTTTTCAAGTTCAAACGTTCCCCTCCATCCTACTGGTGAAAATGGATTTGGGTTTGACGTTGTGTTCGTTGTCATCACCAACGACGACATGTTGATTCAACTTCTAGCCAGCAGAGTATTTTCCATCACATCATTGAAAGTACAAACATGTCATTCCTAGCTATTATTGGAAAATAATTTGATAGTTAAAGTTTCTTCATGACCACGTGTGCGGGGTTTGCATTCCATTCAGCACAGAACTTTTCGTCGCCTGATGTCTAGCTAAACATGCGACCATCTCGCTACTGGTGAACCAACAATAGCTATGTATCGTCTGTTCATGGCTAGAAAACGACGGTGCTAGATGCTGGGTTCGAATCCCAGTCAGGCAAAAATAATTCTATCGTCATTTAAGGTTCCAGCATTTCGCTGTTGGTGAAAACAGATAAGACTGTCCTTAAGGCTTGTAAGCTCCCATTTATTGCAATAAATGACATACCTGAAATGTTAGCACTCTCATTATTACGTCAGATAGGTAATGCAAGTAGTAAGTTCGTCGTATTCATGATTTCCTCTTCAAAGTAACATACCATACTTGTTATTTAACACAAAATGTCATTAAAAAATTACGTTATTCACGAGCAGCTAGTTGAGAATATGTAAGAACTTCAAATGACTCGACGAACCGACTCGTTCTGCATACGGATTCAAACCCAGGTCACGCAGGATAGGCCGTGGTGGCCGTGCGGTTCTAGGCACTTCACTCCGGAACCACGTGACTGCTACGGTCGCAGGTTCGAATCCTGCCTCGGGCATGGGTGTGTGTGATGTCCTTAGGTTAGTTAGGTTTAAGTAGCTGTAGGTTCTAGGGGACTGATGACTTCAGATTTTGAGTCCCATAGTGCTCGAAGCCATTTGAACCAACCATGCAGGCTAAGATTTCGTGGCTGACGGAAATTAATAGTCATTCCCGACTAGGCATAAAGAGAGTGATATAGCTCATTTTTGGACAGTATCAGTTAGCAAATATCAACTTTAAATTACATAACGTAACATTTTTAACGGACGCGAATTCCTACCCAGCACCTATTGTCCCTGTTAACGAACTACGAGAGATGATAGATATTGCTACTTCATAAGTAACTTACTTGAAATGCAGTGAGGTAAAGCTTTGTGTTGGACAGGGATTCGAACCCAGAACCCAGTCGGATTGTTATCGAAGCACAATCAACTTTGACATATCGGATTTTCTCGGCAGTAGCTAGATGCATTAAATGAAATGACGAAACATTAATTTTTACTTTCCAGGACTCCAACCCGACACGTATCGCTGTTATAATCTAGAGAAAAGGAACGTTAAGTATGGGTTTGTTACACCAGCAGAGACATGTGAGCATGTTTGAACTAGAAATAATATGACGAAGTGTTCAGTGCTGACTGAGAATCGAACCCCAAACATATCGCTGTTGACTACACACAAAGAGACGTCAGATAACGAATTTTTCACCATTAGCTGATTGGAATAACATCCTTGAACTAACAGGGATCTCGCAAATAGTTCTGTGTCTCACTTGGAGTCAAAAATGTCAGATATCGTTAGTGTTGACAACGAATTAAAGTGCATTAAAAATAAAAATTATTATCCTCTAGCAGATAGGTGTTCTCATCCAAGAGCTTGATAATTCATAGTGAAATGTTTAGTGCTGGGCCAGGATTCCAACACATTCATGCGCAATATGTGGAGATGTTGAGGAATCGGCAGTTTTGAACAAACAACAAGTTGTAGTCGAGCTGTATTGTCACGAAGGGATCAAATTCCGCGTTAAGGGCGGTCTGAGCTGCATTCCAGTACAGAACCAATTTTATCGACATACAGAAGCTCAAATAAAAGATGGAATAAGTGTCCTGTGACCATACACAGGGTATGTTTCGTCACTAGAAATAAATAAGTAATGTAAGGAAGGTTACTGGTGATAGAGTTTCTACATGTCGAGACACCTTACTTTATTATGGTTCCACCTAACGTCTACTTGGTAGAGAAGGAATATCATGTTTAATGTGATTTTCACACCACAGTGCCATTATAGCTTCTTCACTTGGCGTAGCCAGAAGAGAATAGAATCTGCCTCTCCCAATCAAAAAACATCGGCAGAAGTTAGAATCGAAACGAGACCATCAGCATATTAAACTACTATCAGTCCGACAGACCACCAAACCCTCTTCTCTACGACTCATTTCTCTATCCTAACACTGTTGCGGCACACAAGACGAGAATTCTGACACACAGGCCCCCTGTAGTGGTTTGCAGGATGTTCAGTACATTCATTTACTTTGCTGACCGAATCGCCATGAACTAGCTGCCTTGGCTACCCAGTGCATACATTCGACTCTATTTTGTAATCACCGAAATAAAATAACGTAACTGCCACCTACACGGAACTGCCAATAGTGTAGGATGCAGAAATTTAAATACGAAGTGTTCCTTTCCATTTGAGCTACTCTACTGCGCTATCTGTTTGTTGAAACCATTGTGCAGTGCAAAAGAAATGCTGTAACTGTCTGTCTCTCAGAATTCTAGATCCGGCCATATGCATTATCTCACAGCATTTTGGAAAGCCGAAGTTCTGGTGGAACTATTGTTCACTTCCAGAGGTGCTGTAGCTGCGTCACAGCTAGTAGTGTAGCGGTAAGCGTCGCGCACATTTGATAAGACGTCGCGTGTTGTATTACATTCGCTAATACAATTTTTTAAAACGCAATTCTGCTGTCTGATCAAGTTCTCAATTTAATGGAACTTTGAACATAATTCTCTTCAATTCTCAACCCAAAATAGTCGCATGGGGAAAAAGGCTAACTTCTGCATCATTTTGTTCTTTTCAGGTTTGATAGACGGCCAGGCAGCAGATGCGTCTCGAACACGCGGCTAGAACTGACGATTTTCTTAACCGTTGTAACACAAGACACTGGCGGTACCACGGGGCTACGGACACAGTGCTGCCAGCATGCCACTCCCGTCATGGTATTGGTCGCTCAGCCTCAGAACGCATCGTGAAAGATATTAAAAGTTGTCACTTATGTGAAGAATAGCATTTCTTTAGCCAAAATATTTAAATCTCTTTCTCAGTGACTTAGTTTACTTGAGGATTATATACCACCAGTCATTCAAATGGAAAGGGAATATCAAGTGAATTTAGCGAGTCAGTTCAGTACCATACGCGTAAGTGATGGCACTGCCACAGTGTTGCCAAATGTTTGTGACGATGTTGCTAATTCTCAGCTGTGCTAGGAACAGCTCTGTAGTGTTATAGGAGGAGAATACTGTGCTCGTGTCATAGAAGGATACGGAGAGGAGGCGCGGGGTTTGGTTAATATGCAGCGTTTTCTCCTACCAGCTGTGTCAAACATTCAGGTGTGTAATCTTCCATCACGATTACAGTTTCCCACAAAATATATACGAATAAAACACTTACCTTGTTACTTTGTTACAAAAGATTATTTCAGTACAATAAAAAGTCTTTGGAAATCAAGTTTGCCAACCTGTCACGAAAAGTAAGATAACACTTTGCACCTCGAAATCGATTGCATCTATGTGCAGTCTTGTGATCATACAAGTAGAATTTCATAAATTGCACGAGAATGTAGAAAAATTTTGGTGCGAATGGAAGCTGTAAGAAACACAGTTACCTAATTATTCTGTACTACGTAATAATCAATTCATTTGATAATTCAGAAGAGAAGAAACTAATAATTATGCCCATTAAGACAGAAAGTAAGGTGCAGATGCGGGCACTGTGCAGATCTGTGCTTTTTCATCTTCAGATCTATACAAATAATGTATACTAACCACCATATTCATTGCTTTCGTAATGTTTCCCTCTTGTTTAGTCTTCTGGATCCACACCCATGAGCCTGTTTTTTTCTGTGTATCCTTCAATCTACTATCTTTGTGTGTTATTGTTCGGTGTTCAAAATGCAAAATATTATGCCTGCTCCCAAGAGGTAATAAAATGAGGTTGCAAAAAGGCTAACGAATTATAATCAAATTACAGTGAGACGCCAATTTGTCTGTCGTCATAGTGTTAAGAGGACAGAAATAGTTGGGTGTTATTGTCGTCTTTTGTTATTGAGATTTTCATATTACCCTGACACAAGACGCCGAGATAAATGTGTATATTCTCCATGACGAAACATCCCACATTCCATTCATCCTGGTTCATTCGTTACGTGCATCGGCGGCAATGAGTGATAGGAAAGGTGTTGTGGGGTGACCAATAACAATAACAATGGTAGTAATTACAAATCAATAATCAAGAATGTTTAGTGCATTACAGACGATTAACAAAATAACCAAGAATGGCTGAGTGTTTAATTGGCGCACTGAGTAGGTGATCTTACCACTTTGTTACTGAATTCTGTTCTAGTTGTTTGCAGAGAGAAATCAAAGAACCCTGTAGTCATACATATCGATAGTACAACGAGATAATACCTACAAACTATCCTTGCTTTACATCACGAGACGAACATGTCGTCTCTGAGCTGATATTTAAAATACATTTCTGTTTTCTCTCTCTGTCTCTCTCTCTCTTTTTATTTTTATTTTAATTTTTTGAGGAGAGCATCGAGAAGCGCGATAGTAAGCAAGTAGGCGTATAACCTCTTTACAGTTACTTTCATCGGGATACATAATGCAAAAATACAACTTTTAAGTGTGTTATTGCGTAATTCCAGTTATTGACAGTCTATTTATGAGCTTGTTCGCATTCACAGCAGCAAGCAAAACACAACTATTTCTTGCGCCATGCGCAACACACAAACGAAATCTCGGTGCACTGACGTATTGTCCGATATATTGCACGAAAAACATATCTGATTGGTGTTGCTAAATACACCTGTATCAGATATCAATTTGGATGCGTACCGAGTGTATAAAAGTATATCTTGATATAAGCAGAAAGTCACATAGAGGTATTCGACTGAAACATAGCCATGACCAAGATTGTAACTGGGATCGACATATCGTCGTCTACGACCTTGACAATTCGAACGGTGACAGTGCTCGGACGGTTACTTCCGTTTACTGGTATCAAAGCTACAGCATGAAAGCACAAAAATGTTATTAACCCGAAGATCATTAGTTTTGGAAGCCATAGAAAGTGAAGCAGTCATCAGTCGCAAGAGTGGTTTGAACACCACAGTGCTTTAATAGGCACGGACTTGTTGGAGTTGGTATGCTGTTGCTTTCATTCGACCTTTGAGTTGACTTACCTAGCCAGTTAATAGGGGAACCTACAGTTTTACGTGGCTTTCGGACCACAGTGCAACTCTGCATTTTTCACATCAACAAACACTGCCCCAGGAGAAATATGTGTAAAACGGCACATAAAAATCGTGAGACTGGTGAGGGATCGAACCTGAGACCTTCGTATCCATACTCTTGCTCTTTATCACCTTTCCACCATGCAGCCAACACTGTGGTTTCAGCTTGCCATTAAAATTAAAGATCTCTCGTCTGCGCGTACGTTGGCACTTGCGTGTCCCTAAGGAGACCTTACCTTTGGGATTACCCTCGTATACGTGTGTGTAAACGCCTTCCAATGCCCACTCAAGGAAGACAAGGATACCTAGTCTAGCTTCAATATTACAAATACGCCTCAGTTTGTAGATGAACGCAGACTTAGGTTGATAATCATCTTGAATATTTATCAGTACTGTACCCATTGGTGTGAAACTCGTTTTCTACCAACGATTCCCACAGCTACAGGATCACTACTTCAATACCTCTTACACAAAATACTTACGCAGTGCTATCAGACGAAAAGATCAACCTGACACAAACTGAGGGAAGTTTGTTTTACAACCTTCGTACCTGGATAAAGAGCTTTTCCTATTTGAGATATCTGTGAACGTTGCTGCATAAGACGATTTAAGAAGAAACTAAATTCCTTCAGCTACGCCAATGTTTAAAGAAATCGTGTTAACGGCACTAAATCGTGGTTTGTAAATCGTTTACCAGCCGTACTCTGCCGCATTTCGCTGGTTCGAAGGCAGAAAACTTACTGACAAATTTCACAGAAGGAAAAGGGGGACGAAATGTCTCCCACTCGAAGATCATGTTGTTTTACTTAAATGATTGCTAAATCGGGTAAAACGAACAATCAGGTTGTTAGTATAAGCACATTACTGTTGTGAATATGATGTTGCAGCGCCCAGAGCCTGTAATGATAACGGGCCCGATTAGGTCAGGCATATTGTACACGGAAGTGGAGGAGAGAGCACCACTAAATTCTACAATTCGTATGCATTGCATACATACAGAAAATACTGTTACAGTGTACTTACGGAGCCCAATGAGTGAATTGAATATTTTCCGGTGAGAAAGAGCACTGGCAAACAGTCTTCGCTACATTAGGTTACTTAAACTGGCGCCACTTTGTGCTAGAATTTATAGCCAGCGTCTAGGTGTAAGGACAGTGAGTCGGATGCGGGTTTTGCAACTGTGAAACACTTTCCTTACATTATGGAAGCGAATATTAAATTTAAACTAATATTGCGAAAATTTTGGACTGGGTAGCTTAGAATGAAAATCTTTCAGTTTATTGCAAAGGAAAACAATTGATTTTCTAAAACATTCTGTGTCATACACAACTTGAAACAGGTCACGACGACCGAATAATATGGAAGAACCGACAGCGACGTATATTGAAAGGCAGTAAGATCCCTTGGCTTTTGGTTTGGCAGTATTCAACAGCCATTTCTAGGAGCAAGTAAATGAAGAAAGGTAGCGCGTTTTCGTTATCAAGTAACGTCTTCATAAATTACTTTAGTTTTAATGTGATCTACGAGTAATTGCTGATATTTGACTTTAACATGAAAAGGATTCCGTAGACAGGGAAAGAACTTTTTCTTGGGCAACTACTTCTATAATGACCAAAAAAACTTAAATGATCTTCAAGCACATGTGTTCCAGCAGCGGTATGAAGAAAATGATAGTAATAATGACGGTGATAATAGAATTATCCGGTAACTTCACACTTCACAGTGGATTTTCTCGAACTAAGAAATTTCCTGAATTAGTGAAAATTTCAAAATGGCTTCACATCGAGGCTATGACGCCTAGAAGAGTCTTTACATCCTGCTGACATGAGAATAGCATAACCTCCGCGTCAGAAGCTCGCTTCTACTTAACCATTTAATAGACTCGCGTTTTTTTTTTCCACCGTGACTAGTTTAGTAAGCTAAGCACATCATCCATTACAGCACACTACTGGGCCTGGGAAATGTGGCCACAATGGTCTGGTGGAACGAACTATCACAGGTGCAATGCGTGGGTTCAGGCATTTACTTTTAAGAGGCACAAGCAGATTTACTTTACCTCTGGTAAAGAGAAAGCTGTTATAATCCAGAATCCGCATTAAACATCACGTTCCTTCATTCCAAACTGGGCAGAGCCGGTTTACGTTGAAAAATGACATAGGTGGAGGTCAGCGTAAACAGAAATACTGTCACCAGTAAACTTACTTACATTAGAAAATTTTATTTTATTTGATAAGCTGACAGCCGTCTAAAGGAACAGGGCTCTTATTTTACTTGTACTTGATTGAACTAGAGACGTTGAAAAATTTGGTGCTGGACTGTGATTCGAATTCGTATCTCCTCTTTCGAGGATCTGAATCTCCCGGAACAGTATAGTTCAATCATTTCATTCCTTTTCCGAAGACTGCAGTCTTCTCTAGGTCTCCTCCAAAGATAAATATGTGGGTCCGAATCCTGATTCAGTACAAAAATATTCATAATTTCATTTCAAGCCGTATCACGTGCACACCGGCCTGCTAGTGAAAATTAACGTGCATTTTTAATGTCTGTTCATGTTGCCATTAATTTCTGGACAAACACGCACACATCTCACTGTTGGTGAGTAAGCAATTGATACTTAAGCAATATTCGTGGACAATAAAGAAGAACGATAGGAGTCCGGTTCGATTGTCGCTCAGGCACAAAAATTGTGTCCTTATTTTAGATTAAACACCTAGCAGCTGGCAAGAAAAACCGATACGTAACATTTGATTTTAACTATATATATGACGGTAGTATCTGTTCCCGAAAGAGCAGTTACCGTGGATGACCATGCAGCTTTGCTAGAAATGAAATGATAATTAAATAGACACCCTAGCTGCAAGCAGGCGTTGATACACTTCATTGGGGACATGTTGAAAATGTATGCCCCGCTGCTTGCAGGAGATCCCGGGTTCGAGTCCCGGTCGGGGCACACATTTTCAACATGTCGTCAATGAAGTGTATCAACGCCTGCTTGCAGCTAGGGTGTCTATTTAATTATAATTTCATTTGATTTTACTTAGTTAGCAATCGGATTACGTCTTGGGTTTCGTATCTCCGACGCAGAACTTCACATCATGCGCTTCATCTTTAAATTCACGCGCACTTAGTTGCTTCTGAATTGAGGTATATCAGACATCTTTCATGGTTACTTAACAGGGATGAAAGGTTCTTGGTAGGAGTCCCGGTTTATTACAAAAACTGTCGTCTTTTATTTTCAAGTTTAGATTTGGTTACTGATATAGGCGAAAATTTCGGTACTTCATGACTCTTCACGGATAGTCAGCAATATGATATGATTAGATTAGATTAGATTAATACTTGTTCCATAGATCATGAATACGACATTTCGTAATGATGTGGAACGAGTAATTTTAATGAAAGATTTCTTTACATACCAGTATTCAATTTCTTTACAACAGTTTTTTACCCCCTCTCTCTCTCTCTCAAACACACACACACACACACACACACACACACACATTCTATTTTCATTTTTATTTATTTGTTGTGCTCAACTATCGGCGAGGCACGAAAACGTCCGTGAATGAGTTTATTAGTTTCGAGTACAGTTACGAAAGAAATATAAAAGCAACTATGAGAGTTACTGATTTATGATGCTTAGTAGCAGTCAGTTCTGATATTATTAGCAGCTAAGCTCCAGTCCCTAAACCCAGTTACAGAAATGCGAATCAGACGGATTACGTATTCCAGGCCGTAGCAGCCACGTCTTGGAGGCGCCAGCTATGGTCACTTCCCAGCGCGCTGTAGGATCACATCGGTTCGTCTTCTTCCTGCTGTTAATGTAACTGAGATTTGGCAACAACGGAAGGTATGTTTGGCAACTCTGTGATCGACGAGTTACTTCCTGGTGTGCACGGAATTAAGCCTCAAAGTTCACTTGATTTCTCATGTCATTTCCATAGAATAACCTGAGTTGTTATCGCTTGAGGTGTAACAGAAGATTGTAAATTTACCGTTTTCATCCCAACAAAGTCATTGAACGTGGCAATCGCAACTAATATCGTCCTGTAAATTGCGGTTAACGAGTTCTAGCCACTATTGGCCTCGTAAGAGGAAGGCGCAAACTATATCTATCCGCTAGCTCTGTGTTGGCGTGCTGACCTGTGGAAGTGTAACTGTTATGGTTCGCGGTTCCAGCCTCGCTGAATGTAACGTTTTTATCCCTTCTGTGAAAGAGCTACAAGCAGTCAGATCAAACATCGATAAGCAAATCGTAAGAAAATACTTTCAGCTCATAGTGCAATGGTGAAAAACTTACAATGCTGCACAACAGGTAACGCCTCTTTCCGCTGCTGACAAGCAAATTTTGGGTTTCTAGGAATACGTAATTTTATTTATGAAATGCCACGTTTGCATACCTGTTGTGTATGACACAGCATACCATTTAAACACAGACCCAATCGAAATCTAAGTGAATAGTGTTTTACTAATTCGTGCAGATAGAGGCATGCTTGTGTACAGATACTCAGTTTTGTTAAAACAGACTTACTTTCGTCGTAAGGTTATCGTGGGTAGTTTTATTTCATTTCCTACTATACAGTGCACAGTTATCGTAAGATTTCTTTTAGTTTTGTTAAAACAAAACAAAACATGAGAGAGAAATTAATCATCAACTATATATGCGAACTCTCTGACGTTATCTATAAAAGTCTGACAATGCAAATGCAGTTTATTGATTACAAGCATGTAGTAAACTTGTTCAGAGTTAAAGCTGTCAAACAAGGTTTGAAGAAGAACTGAATGCTACTACCAGGCGACAGCTAATGTTGAAAATACTTTTCTGACTATTTTGGCACGATGCTCTCAGCCCATACATAATACAAAACCTTCGAGATGCATCTGATGCCTGGCTGTCTATTAAACCTGAAAAGAACAAAATGACGCAGAAGTTAGCCTTTTTTCCACATGCGACTATTTTGGGTTGAGTTGTGAAGAGAATTACGTTCAAAGTTCCATTAAGTTGATAACTTTAGCAGACAGCAGATTTGCAATTTTAAAAAAATGTAGTAGCGAATGTAATAGAACACGCGACGTCTTATCAACAGTGCGCGACGCTTACCGTTACGCTACTAGCTGTGACGTAGCTGCAGTACCACCGGAAGAGAACAACAGTTCCGCCTGAACTTTGGCATTCCACAGTGCTGTGAGGTAATGCATACGGCCGGATCTAGACTTCTGAGAGACAGTCAGTTACAGCAATTCTTTTGCACTGCCCGATGGTTTCAACAATCAGATAGCGCAATAGAGTAGGTCAAATGGAAAGGAACACTTCCTATTTAAATTCATCCATCTTACACTGTAGGCAGTTCTGTGTACGTGGCAGTTACGTTATTTTATTTCGGTGATTACAAAATAGAGTCGAATGTACGCACCGGGTAGCCAAGGCAGCTAGTTCATGGCGATTCAGCCAACCAAGTAAATGAATGTACTGAACATCCTGCAAACCACTCCAGGGAGCCTGTGTGTCAGATTTCTCATCTTGTGTGCCGCAACGGTGTTATGATAGAGAAATGAGTCGTAGAGAAGATGGTTTGGTGGTCTGTTGGACTGATGATAGTTTCTGCCGAAGTTTTTTGATAAGGAGAGGCAGATTCTATTCCCTTCTGGCTACGCCAAGTGAAGAAGGTATAATGGCATTGTGGTCTGAAAATCACACTAAACGTGATACTCCTTCTCTACCAAGTAGACGTTAGGTGGAACCACAATAAAGTAAGGTGTCTCGACATGTAGAAACTCTATCACCAGTAATCTTTCTTACACTAGTTGTTTATATCTAGTGACGAAACAAACCCTGTGTATGGTCACAGGACACTTATTCCGTCTTTTATTTGAGCTTCTGTATGTCGACAAAATTGGTTCTGAACTGGGAATGCAACTCAGACCGCCCTTAACGCGGAATTTGATCCCTTCGTGACAATACAGCTCGACTACAACTTGTTGTTTGTTCAAAACTGCAGATTCCTCAACATATCCTCATATTGCGCATGAATGTGTTGGAATCCTGGCCCAGCACTAAACTTTTCACTATGTATTATCAAGCTCTATCATGAGAACACCTATCTGCTGGTGGGGAATAATTTTTATTTTTAATGCAATTTCACTCGTTGTCAACACTAACGATATCTGACATTTTTGACTCCCAGTGAGACTCAGAACTATTTGCGAGATCACTGTAAGTTCAAGGATGTTATTCCGAGTAGCTGCTGGAGAAAAATTCTGTAGCTGACGTCTCTTTGTGTGTAGTCAACAACGATATGTTCGGGGTTCGATTATCAGTCAGCACTGAACACTTCGTCATATTATCTCTAGTTCAAACATGCTCACATGTCGCTGCTGGTGTAACAAACCCATACTTATCGTTCCTTTTCTCTAGAATATAAGAGCGATACGTGCCGGGTTGGAGTCCTGGGAAGGAAAAAATTAATGTTTCCTGTCGTCATTTCAGTTAACTCTTCTAGCTACTGCCGAGAAAATCCGATATGTCAAAGTTGATTGTGCTTCGATAACAATCCGATTAGGTTCTGGGTTCGAATCCCTGTCCAATACAAAAATTTACCTCACTGTATTTAAAGTAAGTTACTTGGGAAGAAGCAGTATTTAACATCTCTCGTAGTTCGTTAACAGGGACAATAGATTTTGGGTAGGAATTCGCGACCGTTAAAAATGTTTACGTTATGTAATTGAAAGTTGATATTTGTTAACTGATACCGTCTAAAATCTAGGTATATCACTCGCTTTATGCCTAGTCAGGAATAACTGTTAATTTCCGTCAGTCACGAAATCTTAGTTTGCATGACCTGGGTTTGAATCTATATGCAGAACGAGTCGGTTCGTCGTGTCATTTGAAGTTCATACACATTCTCAACTACATGGTCGTGAATAACGTAAATTATTAATGACATTTTGTGTTAAATAACAAGTTGGTATGTTACTTTGAAGAGGAAATCATGAATACGACGAACTTACTACGTGAATTACCTATCTGATATAATAATGAGAGTGCTAACATTTCAGTTATGTCAGTTATTGCAATAAATGCGAGCTTATAAGGTTTAAGGATGGTCTTATCTGAGGTGAGGTGTCCCCTGAGGTTTTTGTATCGTGGTATTACTTTACATCTTGAGTTATTGTGATACAGAGCAGTGTTTTCTAGTGGTGACTTGCTGGAACCATTTTCAATAGTCTAACGACTGTATCAAGGAGCGATTAGAGGACCTGCTAGCCAGCTGCGTTATGTGGATTGCATGGGAATCAGGCGAAAAGCAATCCAGGTCATTCTGATACTTTTGATCATGACTGTACTTCGTTAACAGTCCGATTATGTGCTGGGTTCGCATCCCTGTCACAAGCTTAATATGATGGCATTTCAATTTTAAACATGAGCATACCTTGTTCCTTGTGAATGACACCATATTAAACGTCGTTGGTGGTAGTTCTCAGGATGGTGACTGTTATCACAGGTTTCCCAGTTCAGTACAAACATTTTCGTCATTTACTTTCAGGATCTGAATTGATAACTGATACTGGTGCAAAGGTCTATACTTCAAGTCTCTTTATGGCTAGCGTTCCGGTCTCTATAAGGCACAAACAAAGCTTAGCTTAGTTAGCAATGGCTATAGGTGCTGGATTTGAATCCAGGTCCAGAACGACGACGTTTGTCATGTCATTTAAAGTTCAAATTTGTGTACACGTAGCTGTTGATGTGTTACGAGAACAATGATATTACTGGTGATTCGCTGTTAATGTTGAGATTTCCTTAGAGTGCTTGTTGCCGATAATCGCGTTTTTCTACTGGTTCGTCCTATATCCGTTTTCCAGAGCCACTCGCCGTTGAGCGACCTTCAGCACGTGGATGGAAAACCTTTTAGAGAGCGAAAAACTTTTCTCCAATTGCCGTACAGCTTTGTAACGCCGTATATTGTCTCAAGTATTTATTTTTGACTAAGGATTACTGTACGATATATGTAAAATAATCCGTTTTCTCAGAACTTTTGGAATGTCAGTTGTTGTAATTAAGGTTCGTTTATGAGTTTTATGGGGTGTCTCATCGCTAAGAATGTGTTTTCTAATATGTTTTGTATGACGATATTAGTTGACACTTAGGCTGACTGCCACAAAGACCTTTTTTCTCTTAGTACTCTCTTGCGGTACCCATTGTGTGTAGTCAAACGACTGTTCCCCACGGGGTTTTGATGTTTAGAGGACCTGCAACACAGCTACGTTAAGTTGGTTGTATTTGGCAGTGACCCACTTTTTTGCTGTCAAGTGTACATCTCCTCCGTCTAACATGCATCTATTAAACAACTTGATCAAATGTTCCAGAACATTCAGCCCTTGCTTTGCTAATGCTATTGGTAAGTTCCCTGGTGTGGGACGTAATCCGTTTTTCAATTCTTTCGCAGAAGTTCCAGTTTATGCCGTAGTTATTGGGCTACGTTTCCTATCGATAATTAATTCTGTAAATCCAGTTGTAAGTCCTTATATCCGGCCCTCTTTTCCGATATCAGTGCCTCGAAATGAGTTTTCCACTCTCGAATGTCGATAACTCTTATTTTTGTCCTTTCTTCCACATATCTTCTTAAACTCCTCACTGTTTTTCAGGCTTCTGTTACCTGTTTTCCAGGCTTCTGTTATCTTTGTAACCCACCATACCTACCATCTCACATCTCGTTTCCCACATCTCATTTTTCCTTTTAATAATTACTTTTAAACGTCTCTTTTCTGTCCTCCTGCTCTCTAATCATCATGAATTTACATTATTGTTAACTCTATATGTTTTCCGCTATGTTCTCCCTCCACCGAACTGGCTTTAAATTTTTCTACGCTTTGTTGAGCCTACCCTTCATATCCTGCCTTGTGAACACATCTTTTGATTTGTTGAAATCTGTCTTCAGCATTTCCGCCTTCATCAAAACATTGCGGCTTACTTGCCACTCTCGGTTTGGAAAGAAATTTCACACTCTCATGATTGAGATTATTATAATGTATTTAACAGTATGTATAATTATAATAGGAACATTATGTTCCTGAGATTCCCTTCTCTCTGGAGCTGAGCGACCGCTACAGCCGCAGGTTCGAATCCTGCCTAGTGCATGGATGTGTGTGATGTCCTTAGGTTGGTTAGGTTTAATTAGTTCTAAGTCCTAGACGACTGCCGACCTCAGTAGTTAAGTCGCATAGTGCTCAGAGCCATTTGAACCATTCCCTTCTCTCACATGATGAAAAGACAAATTTTACTCTAAGCAGGAAGCCGTCGGAGCCACATTCCGGACTTCTGTGTACCTTTAAGTAACTCACTCCAAGTCGAGATATTTTCTTTTGTATAATGGAATCAGTTCTCATATCTCGTGACTGACTCAGCCACGTGTATTTATGGATCCTTGTGTGTGGGAAGAAATCGTTTAAAATTTTCCAGTGCAGTGGATACATTTACTAGTCTTTTGTGATTTTCATTAACGATATGTTCTCCATATCTAAATTCTACTGCATCATCCAACTCTAAACCTCCCCTTTCGTTAAAATCTCCCGCAAAGACTATTTCCTTCTGAGCATGTACCTGTTTCTGGAAACTTCTCAGATCCTCATAAAACTCATCTTTGGTTTTGCTATGAGCGTCATTTGATGGGACATACACTGCCACAAACGTGCGCTCATGTCCATACTTAGAATGGCATAGAGTCATAATTGTTACATTTACATGTACCTAATCCTTAATGCTTCCACATTTTGTGGGGACCACAACTGACACACCTCTCATGGCCAATTTCTCTGGAAATGAATATAATTTCCTACCCTTGCATTTCCCTTTCCCTTTACTTGGTTTGTTATCAGCCGCACATCAAATTTTAACGTTTGGAACTCGTAGAAAACTTATTTTCCTAGGTAATCGGCCGTTGTACATGTTGCCATAAAGGAAGTCCTTTCCTGTAGCTATGTTCGTCTCTGTAATGTCCAATGTTCCACCCACGGCTTTTGATAAATAAATATAGGTCGGTGCACCCGAGGTTTATGAAAGTTGGGGAGCTGCCCCACCTTGGTACGAGAGTTGATTGAAATGCGGATTGTTAACTGACAGATTACTAGTATGCATCCTCCTTTCAGCCAATTTTTAGTCTTCCCTACGATTTTTAAAATATCACGAAAGTTTCCTATTCTTCTGCTCTGAAATATTCGATGCAGGGGACCTCCGTTCAGAGGCGGGTTTGATTGATTTTGGGAACGTGTCTTCATCTATGGACCAGTGAACCACAAGACTGCTTTCTATCGCACTGTCAGATTTCAGTGCAGTGTATAGCACAGAGAAGCATGGTTAGCATGTGAACAAGGGAGCAAACGTATGTTTTAACAGGCTCCGAGAAAGGGGAGCTGTGTTTGTACAGTGTTAAATGTAGCAGTTAGCATAATTGCCCAGCCGAGGTGCTCTCCCGCGCATTTGGAAGGGTGAAATACGTAAAGCTGGAATAAGTTAATCGAAAGAAGCGGCAAAGAAATTTTTTAAGTACCCGTCACTATTCGTTGTTCAGTCCATCGAAATATCCTCTGTCGTAGTCGCTATTTTCTCTGCTCTATAACGAAGTTAATTCAGGCACGTCCATTTTGTATTTTGCATGTCAGAAATAGTCCACAACTTCCGCTGGAGAGCGTTGCGACATAAAAGTCACAATTAGGACAGCATCCCCTGTTGCATACCTGCTCATATATGAAAGTGCACCAAGCAGGTTGAAAACAACGGTGGTGTGTATAATAATGAAAAAAAGGTCCCGTGTGAAGTCAGGTTAAGAGTAACGAAAAATTAGAGCTGGGTGATTCGAAACTGTTACAACTGATATGGTGGATGTGTTTCTGGTCATGAATTGTGGATTTAAATGAATTTCATTGAAAGTTGTCATAATGTAAAATTTAGGTAATGGTCTCAGTTTGTTCACCACAAATTGTAACTCATATCAACCAATGATTAACTGTAGTTAAAGCTCGCACACATATTATCACTTCCAGTGCTACGTTCTGCAGATAAGCGATGGTAATTTTCTTGTTGTACACAAGCTCCTTGATCATTCTCAACAACCAGAAATTAGTGATGTCAAGTCCGGTTTTTGTGGAGACCAGTGCAACGGCTCATCGTTACCGAGCCATACACCAGGAAGTATTTGGACAAGATAAGCAGGAACAATGTGCACATATTGCAGTGGTGCATCATCATGTTAGAAGAATCCCACACATTAGATGTTTAGTGGAATGTCATCAATGGCACACTATTGCAAAATAGTTAGGTAGATGTCTGCTTTCACAGTAAGTCTATCAAACCCGTAAGGTCATATTACTCCAAAGGTGGTCACAGTACATCGAACATACACCTCGGGAGTTCATGATCATATTCTCCATCTTCAAGAGGAGTTTCACTGCCTCATACAGTGGTGTTATTTCGGTTAACGAATAAACTTGTGAGAAATTTGTTCTCGTAGCTGATTGAAATTACCTGTTAACTATCGTTCCTAATAATTATTAGTTCAGTTAAGACCTGACAGCAATCAGCTCTAACTCGTTCTTGATCCATTGTTGGAGGCGGAGTAATTTTAATGTCATATGGTTGTATCACATGGTCGTGATACGACAACCAGGTGACTGGGAACCACAGTTTCAAAACTGCACTGTTGCAGTTTGTAGAACCCTTTGCTGTAAAATACCTACTTTCATTTCAAATCTTCCTGATTTTGGATATGCATTTCCTTGATACTTGCTACTAATATTCCAGTTCCTACAAAATGATTAATGCCACGAACTGTTAAACGGTTTGGTCCTCCACCGGTGAATCGATCCTATACTATAATCGGTGAGCCCTACACTTAGTAACTGTCCAGTTACATATTTTTCTAAATTTTTAGTCTCATTTAAAATGTTAAATTTCCGTAATGTATCTAAAAACTTTTTTGAAAGACGAGAGAAGGACGAAAATTATTATAAACTCTATTTATTAACCATTCTGAGAAAATCCGTAGCATGTATACAATAAAGCGCGTCTAAGCTAAATATGTAGCATCGTGTTCTGGGCTGTGGAATATCATCGGACAAAATTGGTGTGACTACAGCACGGAACATTCGCCACGGAACGAGAGACACTGCATATTTCACCAACCGTTCTTTCTTCAGAAGAACCTTAAAATTTTCCTGTAGAAGAAGGCAGTCGTAAAATTATATTAATTCTGGACTGAATTGTTTGTGGTTGTACCATGCGAGAGCTACTGGAATTGATTTAATATATTAGAAGGATTAGTTCTACAGAGAGCAATGCCTGATATTTCATTGGGACAATATATAATGCTTTTAAATCAGTGATCGATAGTTCATTTTACAAAATTAACGAACTGCAAAGTTGCTGGTTAGCAGATTTTGAATCGTGCACTGAGCTGTAACAGTCTATTCTTTCGATTAACATTTTGCGTACAGTTTTTTTGTTATCGACTCCTGTAGTCTCAGAATAAAGTCAGGTTTTGAATCTAGGGCCCCACATATGAGTTTTGTACTGATAGCTTAACTTTCCATGGGATTTTTATTAGTAGTTATGGGACAGAACGGTTTTACCAACCGATTGCCCAGTCGATTGTGTTCTCGTAAGGGCCTTTTTTTTGTTTCGGTCGAATGAAACAACAGAATGTAACAAGTCTCTGCGACTATGTCCCATACACAAACGTTTTTGCTCACCTTTCGAGTTCAATTGGTTTCACTCAATGTGAAGCACGTCTCCGACCGTTACGGCAGTTATGTGAATGTTTAGTCTCTGAGTGAAAGTGATTTCACTTACATACTTTCCCAGCCTGTTAAGTTACATCATAAGTAGGGTTGCTAACTATTTGAGAGACAAATATTGTATCTCCATTCACGTAGAACTGAACGAGAAGTACACTTTTAAAAATGATGTATTTTCAAATTTATGTGTTTAAAACAATCTAGGTAACGCTAAGAAACAAATAATTTCTTACAGTCAAGTACAGAGAGGTAAACGTCTCAGCACACACTTAACCCTCATGTATTCGCTTGAATGGCGATCTAGAAAAAGGCAAAGTTCTTCAAACTAGTTAACCATCAAAGGCATAACTTAAACAAGTGATGTGAGGCACACAATTTCTGAGAACTATATGTTTTTATGATTTGCAGTTTTGACTTACACTGTAAAGCAGAAGGCACCAGAAACAACGTGCAACATGAGATTAAAGTGAGTATCATCTAATATACATTACATGGATGTACAAGTTTCCAATACTTATTCAGATTACACATTTTCATAATTTACATTTCAATTACCATTAGAAAGATCTGTAAAGGTTTTCATAATTAACTATGAGGAATTCCGAACACAAAATCGTAACTTCAGTAGAGCCCTGTCCGAATGTAAAACTTTAAAGGTTAAATACAATGACGCAGAATTAAAAAAAACGGGATATGAATTACAAAATTCTTGTAAGAGTTATAGCAGAATTAGACATGGTGATTACGAAACATTTAGTAAGCATTTAATAAGAGAATTGCATGACGCTGGTTCGCAAAAGCATGTAGTCAATCGACAAGTACCTCTCTAAAGGTAACGTTTCAAAGACGAGCCAGCTTAGAATATTACACTTGGGCAAGGTTAACAACTAAACCCACAGAAAAGGCAAACATGCAGATTAACAGCATAAGTAGCGTTATAATTAAAACAGATAAGTTAAAACAAGTACTCAGCAGATTATAAGAGAACATACCATTTTACTCAGCTTTCCGCCTACACGAATGAATGATGAAATATACTTAATGATCCAGTGTCTTCAAGTGCACGAAAGCGGCATGTGAACATGAATAAGAGTAAGTGGCTACATACAGGATACGATATCTTAAGTGTACAATCCACTCACGATAATGATTCTAAGAGTTGATAGTAACATAATAAACTTCATTAATACACTTGCCAGTTGCATGAGCTTGCATATCTCATAACTTAAAGGGCGTATAAAAAAGGTGAAGAACCTGGTGAAGCAGATTTTGCTAGCGACATTTTGATACATAAATAGCAACTATCGACATTCCCGACACAGGTCGTAACAACTGCTCTGTAGAAGCATAAAAACGCACAGGAGAATATGAACACATCAAAATCCTACGCGGAAAAAAGCGCCAAATATCACCTTCTGTAAGTCCTTTCTTATAAAGGATGGTCGAGGGACTTCGGCTGATCAATATAAAAGGTCAAATAAAAACGCCGCCAGCCGTCTATATTTCCAGTTTTACTTCATTTAGGCAACCAGATTCGACCTCCAAATGCGCCATGTTTAGGCCGCCTGGCAGCCGCGCAGAAGGTATCCAACCTCATGTGCAATCCAGATAGGTGCCAGCATTCAGTATCTGGTGCCCGTATACCTCTTTTTACAACGCGATCCCCTAGTTCATCAGGCAGCCTGCGCAGGACCGTACACCAGCCGCCAGCTCGCAAGACGATGTGGTACCGTTCCCAGGCGGCGGCGGCGGCGGTTAAAAACATGCAAAGCAGGGCCACAGCTGTCGATATTCGACATGCGCGAGTGATAAATGACACATTACTTTTTTATTTAAATTTACTGAAGCTCCATCTCTCTCTCTTCCCTCTGGTCTGTACCAGTCACCGATATTTCTGTTTCAGTAGCATTTTAAACATTTACTGTCATTTCTGGGAATTAATCCTTTTTTTGCGAGAAATATATTTTTATCATTTGTTAATGTTAGCTCAGTTTCTTTAATACAGGTTCACGTTATAGCTCACCCTTGTAGATACTGCTTGTCGCATTTGCCGCACTGATATTTGTCTTGATCACATTTTATCCGGTCATACAATGTCTTCCGTTGCTACGCCACTGAGCATTTCAACTTTCTGATCCAGACACGAAGTTCATTTGAATACAATCTCTGTTTTTAAGCAGTGTCAATTTAAACAAAATTATCAAGCTTTCAATAGGCGGCAAGGTCATTCAGTGTACAGCAGATCAATGCACAATGGACAATGTACAATGAACGAAGACTGTTTTCAATACCCAGTACACAAGAAAGCGATTCTGAACGCGTTATTACATAAAGCAAAAGTTATTTCTGACGACGACAAACTACTGCAGCACTTGAGACTCGTACTCAAAAATAATGGTTATAGGAAGAGGCACATTGCAAACGTAATTACAGGACGTATATACAGCCACTTCGGTTGCAAAATCTTTTTATCTATGTACCACGGATTAGATTTCGCTAGGGAATTCTTCATCAGAATAAAAAGTGACATGGACTACTTAAAATTATAATGTCATGGATTGAAATAAAATACACTTAACAGGCTACGTCCATAAATTACGAACAAACAGAATGTACTTACATGTAATCACACCATGGTTTAAAACGTTTAAGCAAAAGCGCTCTCGTCAAACAGAAATGACATAGGAATCAACAACTAAACTGTAACAGTGTACCATAATTGTCAATGCGATAAAATACTCCATAGGATATCATGACAACCGCAAGGTCGCTTAGGACCAAGAGCGGCTTAATACAGTCGGTACCGTCAGACTAAACGGCTAAAACGCCGAGGCAGCCACGAGGTGGACGTGAAAACAGATTCGCGCCGTCTAGCATGAAGTAACAGAAATACAGACAACGCAAGAGCAAATGAGGCATGGCAAGAACAATTTTAATCAATTCTTGTAACAAACAAGAACCATTGCAAGGAAGTTACAACATAACGTAGAAGTCTTTTTACAAAAGAAAACACAGTTCAAGTAATATATAGATAAAACTTAAGATTGTAAGGAAAAACGACGTTTAGGGAGCTACAATGACGAGAGTATCGCCTTTTACACAAATTTAATTTGCGGCTCTATAAACTGAAAGAAGTTTTAGTTGCGTAATTGCAGCTGTTCGTTAAGAATGAGACCTTCCTTCAGAGAGAGGTGTTTAAAAATTTCTAGCTCTTCTAAGATGTTAAACTTAAAGCCTTATTTTTCTGAGTGCCAAATCTGTACTTCTTCTACATCTCTAGGACTATGCGCTATGATTAATAAATGATCGGCGAAAGTTAGTTGAATTATGAACATTGGTGCCTTTTTCCCCCTGAAATAGCTCGGCATGTATCCCATTGTAATAGGCTGGACAATTGTCGCAAATAATATACAAACATCAGTACTAAGGGGAAAGCGTAGGTTTCAACTTACGTACGATATTCTTTTTAAAGAATTATTAGTGGAAAAGATTAGTCTACAGTTATACTTATTTTGGAGCATACGCTGTATTTTGTAAGAAACTGGACTTAGAAATGGTACGGAGAAAAATTTTTCTTTCATTAGGTTCATTATTAGAAGTGCCTAGGGTGTTGATTCTGTTATTGGTTTTACTGCTAAAAATATTATCTACTATGGAAGGATCATAGCCATTACTGACTGCAATAGTTTTAATCAGTCTGATTTCAGATTCGAATTTTCACTAGAAAGGAGGATGGAGGTGTCTCTATGGATAGCTGAATAAAAAAGGCTTTTCTATGATAATGTGATTGTAATGAAGTGGAAGTTATAATTTGGTCGGAACAGTTTTCTTCATGGAAAGTATTGAAGACAATTTTGTCGTCTACAATCGTAAGAGTGCCATCTAGAAAGTTTAGCTGCCGAAACTCATTTCCGAGTTCACAAGTGAAAGAAATGATTTTGTGAATCTCGTTAAATATTCAAAAGTCGATCAATACCGTTGTTAATCCCTTCGTAAATGGTCAAGATGTCGTCGATATATCTAGCGTATGAAAGAATGCCAATAGCTGATGCTGAAAAATTTTATTGCTAAGGAATTAATGAACACTTCTTCAAGGATTCCTGTTAAGGAGTTCCCCACTGCAAGGCCCACTAGTTGTTGATATAGCTTTCCATCAAATTCAAAATAATTCTATTTCACTACGACACGAAGTAAATTCATAAAATCAGTGATTTGCTCATCGTATATGTCTTTTTTGAATGAACGTAAATTATTTTCTATTATGTCCAAGGTTGCAAGTACTGGCAAGTTCGTGTAAAGATTTTTAATGCAAAAAAAAAAAACTAATGTCGTATTTCTATCGCAGTGAACGTCTTTAAGTTTACTAACTAAATCATGACCATTGAAAACAGTATAATTATTATGGAAAACGAGCGATTTTTCAATATTTCTTGCAGAAATTTGGCTAAGTCGTGATAGCCACTGTTCATACTTTTGGAAATTGGGCGGATGGGATGGTCTTCTTTATGGACTTTCTACAGCTCGTAACATTGGCGGTTGAGAGTTCATGGTCATTAAATGTTAGTTTAGAAAAGGTTTACGAAGAGATTTGGCATCATTAATTACGGTTCTGACTTATTTCTGCAAAGCTAGTGTGGGGTTCTCATGTAGCTCTGAAATACTGTTTTTCTCAAAGAACTGTAGAGCTTTTGTAACATATACGTGTTTACTAGCAATGACAATGGTATTACCCTTATCAGATTTCTTTTGTTACCCATGATTTCTTCGCAGTTATCGACTTCATACCTATGTTTTCCTTTCCAACTTCTGTGATTGCCCTTACTAGAGATGCCCATTTTACTTCAACCGTACTGCCTATTGAGCTATTTCTTATTGCTGCGTCTACACCCATAGACAACTTCAAGCGTATCTCGTCATTCCTTAGTACTTATGTATCCCAGTTCTTTGCGTATTGTCAGCAGCTCGTGATCTCGTGGTCGCGTTCTCGCTTCACGAGCACGGGTTCCCGTGTTCGATTTCCGGCGGGATCAGGGATTTTCACCTGCCTCGAGATGACTGGGTGTTTGTGTGGTCCTCAGCATTTCCTCAACATTCATAAAAGTGGCGAGACTGGACTGAGCAAAGGTTGGGAATTTCTACGGGCGCTGATAACCACTCAGTTGAGCGCCCCACAAGCCAAACATAATCACTCTTTGCGTATTGATTGTTCCAGACTAATCTCTTAAATTTAAGCCTACTCTTCACCGCTACTGCGTTGTGATATAAGTATATATCTACTTATAGGTACGCCGTACAATCGAGTATCTGGTTTAGGAATCGCTGTCTGCCAATTATGACATCACACTGCAATCTTCCCGTATCATCCGGCCTTTTCCAAGAATACCGTCTCCTCTTGGGATCCGAGAACAGATTATTTGCTGTTACTAGCAGAAATTTATTAAAGAACACAATTAGTCTTTCTCCTATCTTATTCCTTGTCCAAAGTCCGTATTGTCCTGAATTTCCTTTACTTCTTCCCCTACAACTTTGTTCCAGTCACCTATGACTATTAGATTTTCATCTACCTTTACATACTGTTTTCCCCTTTCAGTGTTGTCGTATACATTCTCTCTCTCTCTTCATCTTCAGCATGCGACGTCGGCATATATACCTGAACTACTGTTATTGACGTTGGTTTGCTGTCAGTTCTGATAAGAACAACACTGTCACTAAACAGTTCACATAACACACTCTCTGTCCTACCTTCCTATTCATAACGAATCCTACTCCCGTTATAACATTTTCTGCTGCTGTTGATATTACACTATACTCATATGACCGGAAATCCCTGTCTTCTTTCCATATCACTTCACTGACTCGTACTGTATCTCGATTGAACCTTTGCATTTCCATTTTCAGATTTTCTAGCTTCTCTACATCACTCAAGCTTCTGAAACTCCATGGCCCGACCCGGTGAACGTTATCCTTTCGTTGATTATTCAATCTTTTTCCTGTTGTCACCTCCAACTTGGCAGTCTGATCCTGGAGACCCGAATGGGGGACTGTTCCGTAATTTTTTGCCAATGGAGAGATCATCATGACACTTTTTCAATTACAGGCCACATGTTCCGTGGATAAACGTTATGTGTCTTTAATGCAGTGGTTTCTATTGCCTCTTGCATCCTCATACCGTTGATGCCTTCTGATTCTCCCGCCCTTAGGGGCAGTTTTCATTAGCAAGAACGAGAGAGTTTCCTGAACCTCCGTCCACTCCTCCAGCGTCTTTGGCAAGGCCGCAGGAAGGGTGAGGGTACCTTTTTACGCCGGAAGATTTCGGCCGCCAGTGCTGATCACTAATCAAAATTTCAGCAGTGGCGCGTTTCGAACCCGGGATCGAGGAATTTTAACTAATAATCAAAGACTCTACCCCTACACCACGGGTGCAAATAACATACAGATTGAGGCAAAAGTACTGAACAGTTTCACTCAGGACTGGAGAGGTAACGATTCAAGGTTTCTTATATGAAACAGCTTCAAGCTTTAGAAATGAAGATAAGCATGTATTTTAAAGAAAAGTTATTTTTTCTCCCGCTTCTCAATGCTTATAACGTCAAACCCGCTGAACGATGTGTTGTAAAATGACATAATTTGGCAGGTACATTGAGACTTAATGTACTGTAAATACTGCCTGGAAAGTGCGTTTCAAATAGAAATACATCTACATCTACATCCATACTCCGCAAGCCATCTGACGGTGTGTGGCGGAGGGTACCTTGAGTACCTCTATCGGTCCTCCCTTCTATTCCAGTCTCGTATTGTTCGTGGAAAGAAAGATTGACGGTATGCCTCTGTGTGGGCTCTAATCTCTATGATTTTATCGTCATGGACTCTTCGCGAGATATACGTAGGAGGGAGCAATATACTGCTTGACTCCTCGGTGAAGGTATGTTCTCGAAACTTCAACAAAAGCCCGTACCGAGCTACTGAGCGTCTCTCCGGCAAAGTCTTCCACTGGAGTTTATCAATCATCTCCGTAACGCTTTCGCGATTACTAAATAATCCTGTAACGAAGCGCGCTGCTCTCCGTTGGATCTTCTTTATCTCTTCTATCAACCCTATCTGGTCCGTATCCCACACTGGTGAGCAATATTCAAGCAGTGGGCGAACAAGTGTATTGTAACCTACTTGCTTTGTTTTCGGATTGCATTTCCTTATGATGCTTCCAAATGAATCTCAGTCTGGCATCTGCTTTACCGACGATCAACTTTATATGATCATTCCATTTTAAATCACTCCTAATGCCTACTCCCAGATAATTTATGGAATTAACTGCTTCCCATTGCTGACCTGCTATATTGTAGCTAAATCATAAAGGACCTTTCTTTCTATGTATTCGCAGCACATTACACTTATCTACATTGAGATTCAATTGCCATTCCCTCCTTTGGAACGCTACACTCTCCTAGAGACCTACGGTACACCGCTGCAAGAAGGGGGCAAGTTCCTTCGCGTACTCTGTGTAAAATCGAACTGGTATCCCATCAGGTCCACCTGCCTTTCCTCTTTGGAGCGATTTTAATTGTTTCTCTATCCCTCTATCGTCTATTTCGATATCTACCATTTTGTCATCTGTGCGACAATCTAGAGAGGGAACTACAGTGCAGTCTTCCTCTGTGAAACAGCTTTGAAAAAGACATTTCGTATTTCGGCCTTTAGTCTGTCATCCTCCGTTTCAGTACCATTTTGGTCACAGAGTCTCTGGACATTTTGTTTTTATTCACCTACTGCTTTGACATAAGACCAAAATTTCTTAGAATTTTCTGCCAAGTCAGTACATAGAACTTTACTTTCGAATTCATTGAACGCCTCTCGCATAGCCCTCCTCACACTACATTTCGCTTCGCGTAATTTTTGTTTGACTGCAAGGATTTGGCTATGTTTATGTTTGCTGCGAAATTCCCTTTTACTTCCACAGCAGTTTTCTAATTCGGTTGTTGTACCACGGTGGCTGTTTTCCATCTCTTACGATCTTGCGTGGCACATACTCATCAAATAGCAGTAAAAATGTAAGAGGTTCTAGCGTCATGCCTGATGCTTAACATTTACTTCGCTCCATTTCTAGCAACAGCTAGTATTTCACCGATTTCAGAGTTTTATGAAGTGCAATGACATAACTTAGTCGGTAAATTCAGCTATATGTGTGAATACCGTCTGCAAAATGTGTTATTAATAGAGCTTGGGGTGAACAAGTAATAAATTAAAACGGCACACCTTATGCTGAAGATTTACTGCACGAGCTGTGAAAATCTAAGCGATAACACTTTTTCCTGTCATTAGGTTGTGAATATAGTCAGCGAAGAAAAGTTTTAGGAAGGATTGAAATTACCTTTAAAGTTTGCTGGAGGTCGCTAAGTGCTCTCTTGATCTCAGATAATGGACGGATGCATTCGTGGTGATTTTCGCGTACTGAGCAATGGTGCTTCTAGATACACAGGTATATACACACAGTGTCTAACTAGAATAATTATCTTAATATTTTAAACTTTTAGCGTAAGATTATACCGCTAAATGAGATTATGACAACGTTTCAAAAGTTTAAATTCGCTCAACAATTACATGACATATTTAGAATCAATTTTTTGTTGCCTCTGGAAGCCGTCAGATAGGTAACCGCAACAGAGGTGTTAAGCAAGGAACTACGAAACGTGTTCATCCGTTACTAATATGGATACGCCAAACTGCGACCACCGTTCTCATTCGGTTGTTTCCACAGAAATGAATGAATGAATAGTCGAATAGATACCCAAAGCTCGTACTGCAAGACACGCCGAACATGTACAAGCCAGGTGTAGACGGCCTGCCATTTAGCGTCAGAACGGGTGAAGCTGCGATTTAGGCAGAAGCTTCATCCACCGAGAAGAAACAGGAATAGATCTATTTTCCCCTGGAGCTGCGGATGCGCAGTGGAAGACCTGTATGCGCACATATGCAGACAACAGCATTTCCAGCAGATTTTGTGCTTGGTATTGTTTTCTTTTGTGGCCAGCAGACGACAACTTTTGAGGAGTCCTTTGACAATAGCGCGAGTTATCCTACAAATTTTTCAGTTAGTAATTTTTTGTAAATCCAACGGCCTTGCCGCAGTGGTAACACTCGTTCCCGTCACATCACGGAAGTTAAGCGCTGTCGGACTGGGCTAGTACTTGGATGGGTGTCCACCCGGTCTGTTTTCCTCTAAGGAAGAATGAGTAATGTATGAATCACAGCGTGGAAAAGTTCTTCTTATTGACTGTTAGGTGGCAGGAAATTTTGTTGATGACATTACAGAGAATGTGGGCTTGCGATATACACAAAATTTACGAACACTGTTGTCGAACTTTATAACCTGATTCAAATTAATTGGTTTTCTTTTGTAACATCAGCGGTGAAATTAATGTTGGTGAGCTGTGCTACCTCGCAGCCTTGCCGCAGTGGTAACACTAGTTCCCGTCAGATCACCGAAGTTAAGCGCTGTCGGGTTGAGCCAGCACTTGGATGGCTGACCACCCGGTCTGCCGATGGCTGTTGGCAAGCGGGGTGCACCAGCCCTTGTGAGGCAAACTGAGGAGCTTGTTGATTGAGAAGTAGCGGCTCCGGTCCCGGAAACTGATATACGGCCGGGAGAGTGGTGTGCTGACCACTCGCCCCTCCATATCCGCATCCATTGACGCCTATGGGCTGGGGATGACACGGCGAATGGTCGGTACCGTTGAGCCTTCATGGCCTGTTAGGCAGAAGGTAAGTTTTAATTTTTTTTTTTAAATAAACTAGTAAAACAAATGGGAATTCCATTTTTGTATTTCCGTTGAGAAAATCTATAAATCTGATGCCAACTTCTTATTAGATATGTAATGAAACAAAGAAAGTAGAAGCACGTTTATTGAGGCATACAGCACAGAAAGATGTCTGTATGATCCTTTGGATACAATGTACCATAATAAGGTACGTCTACAAATGTTCCATTCTGGGTTCATATGATTATATAAATGTACATATAATTTTAATTCAGATATTAGTACTTATCACCTTAGTTGGTGAGAGTATCGCATGCGAATGATTTGATTGCCTCTTTTTGTTTTATTTCAGAGTGCCAGGAGAGACAGTGTCGAGAGAATGGTCACAACAGTCAGAACTGTTGTGCCGGATGCGACCAGTGAGGACTGTAAAAGCCGTTTTGCATCTCTACGGTCGCACTATTCTGAAATACCTGCCCCCCTTACTGTGTAACTTGGGCGAATCCCGTCACGTACGATCGGCGAAGCACATCCATCCTGACGAAGTTCCTGAATTCCTGTGGCCCTTCGTGCCTTTTCTCCTTCATTAACAGGGGGTATATGTTCCTGCTTTAACACTTCATAATCATTTACTTGTACCAGCATGGACATAAAAGGAACACTATAGTCAGTAGTGCTGCATAATCATAACATACGTTTATTCTACCTGCATTAGACAACAATAACTGCTTGATAAATATACAGGGTGATTCAAGAAGATATGCAAATATTTTAATATATTACTCCACAAGTAAAACTAAAGAATAAATTTCATATAAACATAGGTTCGCAAGTCTTTAGTTACAGAGTTGCGGTTAATAAAAGATTTTGCCTGATATTTAGCAACTTCGCTAATATTAAGCCATCGCCAATCTGTACGAGGTTAAACTAAAGCACGATTTCCATTTATTTTGTTGTTATTAATGTGGTGAATCTGGTAAAACATGCCCCAGATGTGTATCTGCAGTAAATGAAAATGGTGCATTACGTTAAGCTCGTACAATTTTGCGATGGCTTCATATTAACGAAGTTGCTAAATTTCAGACGAAATCTTCTAGCAGAAGTAACTCCGTAACTAAGTGTTTGCGGACCTACGTCTACGTCAATTTTTTTCTTTAGGTTTACTTGTAGAATAACATATTAAAATATTTGCGTATCTTCGTGTATCACCCTGTATAACGAGACCTATTAGAAGTTTCAATATGAGTAAATTGCAGTTTTACAAAACTATTAGTTTTCACAGGCAACGCAGATGACGTAAACAAACCCGCAGTTCCAAATATGTACACCAGGTGCGCCGGTGCAGAATTACGTACATGTTAGCTGTAACATGTAACAGGGCTGGCTAAAACGTTGGAAATTCCAGACCTGTATAATTGGGACGCTGGTGCAGACTTGATTACGATTGGTGTGCCGTATAAAACCGGCATCTAGCTACAATCAACTGCATCCACTGATCATTCGGTTGCCCCCATAGACTGGTTTCACTCAAATGATTCATCCAATGCGTAAGACCAAGTGCACCGAATTCGTCGATTGTTTCCCAACAAACGGGTGAATTGGCTATTTTCATTCAGTTGTCACCATCACTACATGTATGGTTTGCCTCAATGCACTGAAAAAAAAACGTGTGTGTACCGTTGCAAACAATGGTAATGAACGTCTGACGCCTTGAGGGTGGCCAACGGCCAGGCGGTAACCATCAACGGCCCGGCAGCGCGGTAGAGCGGCGGCGGGCCGCCTGCAATCTGGGCGAAGGCGTGGGGATCACGCGCGGGCAGTAAACAGCGCGCCGCCGCCGCAGCAGGCATTGTGCGCCCCGCTTAACGAGGCCCGGCGTCAGCCCCTGGGGGCGTGCGGGGGCGTGGGGGCGGGAGCTGCCGGCCGCGGCGGTCGTGTTCTGCGGCCTGCCGGCGCCCAGCCGCCCAATCCCACTCTGCCTGCCTGCCGCAGCACCGTACTTACCGCTAAACCAGTGCGCCAGTAACTGCAGCTAGCGCACGGCTGAAATGGGGCAACAACCGCATATGATATAGGAGGGGCATACTGCAGCAACTACGAGGCAAGTTCCGATAATGACTGGAAAAGTAATTGTCATTTTCAGATTGTACTGAAAGGCGGTAAGTAGCGACTTCAAAACCATACAGGACCTGTATTTATCCATTCCGAAAAGGATGGAAGCAGTTTTGAATGTAATGTGTTGTGTTTTTGGCTTTCCGTACTTTTGTCCACCCCCTGTGGATGAAAATTAACCACTTTGCCTCCACACATGACTGTATCGATGATATGTGCAACTGTCGGTTGCCGACGTTTGCTGTCGGTTGCTGATACGATGAAAACACGCCGTGACATCCTCCCGGCGAGTCCTTAGTAGTGGCGCGTGGCTATTAATGGACAGCCGACAGCTTTTACCTCAGTGTACCACGGCTTTAGCAAGTGGAGAGAGATGCTAAGAGGAGCTTAATTTTTCTCCTGTTCCTCTCTTCCGGGTTAAGCACCCCCAGGTAAAATTGGTACCCAAGTGACTGATGCAGGTTTATTGCTCTCACCGCAGCGGTAACTCGCCTGCTCCTAGTACACATGGGCGGAATCTATTGGTTCAAATGGCCCTGAGCACTATGGGACTCAACTTCTGAGGTCATCAGTCCCATAGAACTTAGAACTACTTAAACCTAACTAACCTAAGGACATCATACACATCCATGCCCGAGGCAGGATTTGAATCTGTGACCGTAGCGGTCTTGCGGTTCCAGACTGTAGCGCCTAGAACCGCACGGCCACTCCGGCCGGCGCTAAATCTATTGTCTACGGAAGTTATATCGCAGAGGCACCATCCAGGGCGCGTGGACCGGAATGCAGTCAAATATTTATTCAAGTATAGCACCAGCAGAAACACAGTTCGACACACAATGGGAAATGAGGATATCACAAAGTGACTATAAACACTGCAATCTATACTGGGGTAAGACGCAAACTCAGAAAACTGAGTGTCAAATAGATGACACACCTCTAGAAGGCAAAGTCAGTACGCTGTTTGGAAAACATAGTGAGAACCACTTAGTATGACGTGTGAAAATCCCCTGACAGAATCACAAGTCAATTCTCAGATCACCTCAGAATGAACTCTGTCTCCCACCGTATGGACTTCAACTAATCTCTGAAAGAATCTGAATGATCAGAATGAAAATACCGTGTGAGCTCAAAGTGATCTCCAGGCTGCCACTGTTCAGCCGTTTTGTTTAATATCTTTCTGTATTTTTCAGGGCACTAAATTTTCATTCATATCCTCTCGTCATAAATGGACTCAGTTTGCAGTAGTGAAAAGCGTCTGTTTTTTACACATTCATACCATGTATTCACACACATATCGATAGGCACTTGACTGTCTCAACAATCTGTTGTCATTTATCCATCTATTAAGGTAAGAAATCTCTGGGAGAAAAGTCGAATTTAGGCGGGATTGAGCCAATACGGAGCTTGTCAGCAGAATCGATTCGTGCTGTCGCGTGGCTGGCAGGAAAAGAGGCACTTGTCTCCCCATGCTCTTACCTTCCGGTTACTGCCTTGACATCGACGTGCCGACTGTAAGTCGTAGGACATTCACTTGTCGTGTGATAGTAGACATATTATGTCGACCTCGTTCTCTGTCACGATGAGATGGACGCTGGCTTCCATGCTTGTCGTGTATTTACGCGACTGTATGTTGGCTGGAAAAAATTGTGGTAAGTTCCTACGGGACTAAACTTTTGAGGTCATCGCCCCCAAGGCCTAAACACCTCTGAATCTAAATTAAATAAATTAAAGTAACTTACGCTAGGACAAGCAAAACACGCACCCATGCCTGAGAGTGGGATCGAATGTCCGACGGGTGGCCAAGGGGGGGGGGGGGGTTGGGAGGGTGCAGAGTATACAAAAGTAGATTTCTTCCTCCAAGACATCACTGCAGTGGACGTTAAAGTGCGAAACTTAAGGTCTTCGTCTGTGCACTCAAATTTTCTGAACACTAAGGATCAATATCCATTTTTATTTCAGTCATCGAATGTTTCAGTTTCCTTAGATTATTGCTCTTCTACTCCCAATGTAACATATCGGGCGCAAATGCTAATATATCGGATCTACTGTCTATGATTGCCGAGGTAAAGACACATCACAGAGACGTTTCACATTACTAACGAACTTCAGCTAGACGAATTACTTCGAAATTTATTCGCTGATAACGAATTATTTGTCATTAGCTGTTGAAACGTCTCTGCGAAGTCGTTTCATAAGACGCTTGTCGAATTCGGTACAACGTATTCACTTTACTACCCCGATTTTAGCTCAATTCATGAACTCTTCCAGAAAGACTGAGCACTCAAATAAGGCCTATTGAATAGTATGTGTGTGTTTTAATGTGGGGTTTCGGTTTTGTTTCGTGAGAAACGCTGAGTTGGTCATCCGCTCTCCGGGAGCAGACGATGTTGCTTCTCGTTCGAAGGAGAGCACAGGATGACCAACTTAGGTTTCCAGTACCTAAGCACAGAGGTTTACCCGTCTTAACCGAAGGCTGTTTTTGTGTGTGAGGCTGGTGACGTAGGGCTACCCCTCTGGTAGCTTCCGCTGCAAGGGGAGCTAGGTAATCTCGAAAGCAGCTTGGTGAGTACGGATCGTAGATCTTAAGGGCAAGGGGGGGGGGGTGTTCAGGTGATAGGAAGCAGGTTGAGTAAGGACTTCGTTATGTTTAACTGTTGAAATACTTAAGAACTTCAGCTTAACTAAAGCGTGTGAAGCGAGTTATTTTTCCGAATGTGCCATAATTATATTGCTTTAACTAGGCGATTTTTAGGTATTTGAGTTAAAAGTGTGGAAGTTACTTTGTTCATTTTGAACAACGATGAAGTAGAATTCCAAACGGTAAATCTGATTAGGAAAAGATGGTTAGGATTACTTCAACCGTACGTGAGTGTAATACTATGTCGAAGTGAGTATGAATTTTAATGATTTTAATAGTATATTTTGTGGAAGATGCTTTTGTCTTTGTTTGTCGATTTTGTGCCACGTGTTTGGCAATCAATGACCCTCCTGGCCCACCACGGCACCGAAATAGGTTTTATTTAACAGTTTGATTGTTAAGTGAGCTATAATTTCTGCAAGAATATCTGATCTTTCGTGGGCTTTCTACAAAGCAGCACAACAGTTTGATTCGGAATGCACCATGTGCTCTAGAACGGCCGTTTGGAAGCAGTAGACGCAATTAGTATGTTGAATAACTATCGCACAACCTCATGCACTGGTTAAACCTCTGTCCAGAATAGTGTATGCATAGAATCGTAATGCGAATCTCACTGAGACATTTTTATCGTATGAATGCAAAGGAGATGATAGTATCATTTTCTCCCACCCCCATTTTCTGCCTTTCTTCTTGCTGTAGTTAAATTGTGCTCTGTTACATTCTCACGTAATTCTTACTTAAATGTTTCTAGTCAGGCACCAGTTATGTGTAGTTAGGATGTGTAACCTAATACTTAGATACAATAAATAATCTACGTGAATGATAAATTCTGTTGTGTTGATGTTACCTACTTACTCCGACTCCTAATCCTGAATTAATCAAGTTGCTTCATGCACCACATGGAGTGCTATTTATATGGATACATAAAGAAATTTGCATATTTGTAATTAAATTATTAAGGTAATTAAATTAATAATTTTCCAGCTCCGTCTTTTTTCTAAATGGTTATAAAGGACTTGGGCCGGTGGCGACCTGAATTTCTGAATTTATATCATTTTTTGTGTGAGAGAAGCAGCTAGAAATGCGAGATAACGTATATGGCTCGGTGAGAAACGTCGTAAATATAGTAATACGTTACACTGTATTAGATAGAGATGCCCTACCTATTAATGAGATAAAAATTAGTACTGGACCGGGTCTCGAACCTGTATTTCCCTCTCATCGCGAACGGTAGCGTCAAGCATTTCGACTATCCGTTCACGCACCACGGACAAACCTCCTCCATCGTATGTCGTATTTGATGGATTGGTAGATTGAGACGAAGGTTTTCGCGACGTTGTGCCTCATATAACAATAGTTAGAGTGGCTGCAGCAAAAGTTAAACCAATGGACTGCATTATTGGTGACAAGTTTGTTAAAGACGAAAAAAAAAAAAAAATACTGCATGGATTTTGAAAATCTTACAGAAGTCTTTCAAAATAAAGGACAATCAAAAATTTACATTTTGTTACAGATGTAGTAATAAAAACAGGAAAAGAAAAGAGCGAGTGATACATATAGATGGCTGCAAACTTGAATGACAGATTATTATGCTAGGCCAAGAAACTTTTATTGAATGTTGGAGAGACACATCACATTCTTTGTCAACATAGTCACCATGTTTCTGAAAACAATGGTCGGAACGTATTCTTCAGTTTCTCCCACCGCTTTAGTTGATAGAAGAGTCTGCAGATGTACTACCGGTCCGTAGTGTTCAACACTGGACACTATGATTCGTAAGTATACCAGCGGGCTGTTCAAACTGTGATCAGAAAGTTCTGCCAACCGTTCATTTGCTCAAGAATACAAATCAGGGAGGTCATGGAGCCATTCATTAATCTCTTGCCGGCCGGAGTGACCGAGCGGTTCCAGGCGCAACAGTCTGGAACCGTGCGACCGCTACGGTCGCAGGTTCTAATCCTGCCTCGGACATGGATGTGTGTGAAGTCCTTAGGTTACTTAGGTTTAAGTAGTTGTAAGTTCTCAGCAGTTAAGTCACATAGTGCTCAGACCCATTTGAACCATTAATCTCTTTGTGAACGCCCTCATCATCAGAAAATCTGCAGTTACTACGAAACTCTTCCTCGATTGCCTGGGCATTGTCGTCTGTAGTCTGTGGGCTTTGGTAAAACTGTTTAGGAAATTTAACTAAGGATCGATCCGACATTGAATTTGCTTGTAGTTCTTTCAGAATTTGGTGGTGAATGTGTGACATTTAGATCCTTAGCACACAAGAATCGTACTGTCCCGCGTACTTCAACTCTCGATTAATTTTTCAGCTGCTGCGCCATTTCATCCCCTCACTGCGGCGCAACTGTCATCCGTACTGAAGCAGAACTGTGTATGCAAAAAAATGGAAACATATGCTCTCTTCTAACAACGCGCTACGCTTGTAGCGCAGGTGTCGTACCATGGGACGACATGTGTAACTTCCTGAAGTTCCATCATTTGCATTTAGGTGGCGGAGCTATGAAAGTGGGTCTGGAGTTGTGCTACGATAGCTCAGTCGCGAGAACACTTGCCCGCGAAAGGCAAAGGTCAGACGTTGGAGTCACCGTACAGCACACAGTTTTCATCTGCCTGGAAGTTTTGAATCAGCGCACGCAAAGTGAAAATTCATGTCCTACGTTGTGGCTAAGTCACTGCTCTTCAGTATCCTTTCGCCGAAGAGTGTTAGACACGCGAGGTATGCAGGAATATTTCTGTAACGTTGGGAAGATAGAAACTGAGGTACTGGCAGAAGTAATGCTGTCAGGGAAGGTCGCGATTCGTGCTTGTTTAGCTGTGTCGGTGGAAAGGTCCCATATTCGAGATCCAGTCCTGCACATTAGTTTGCGTCTGCTAACAAATTTCAAAGCAGTGAACATGCCTCTAGAGAGTGATAATACATTCTGGAACTGTTGACATGTAACGGGACGACTCATTGGGGCACACACACACACATCTTATAGGAAACGTAGAACACAGTTCTACCGCCAGTCACTCCAAAGAGTAATTTAAGAAGATCGTTCATATACATCTACATGCATACATTCCAAATCACACTTAAGTGGCTAATTGGCGGTTCATCGAACCACCTTTACAACAATTCTCTGTAATTGCACTCTCGAGTAGTGCGCGGAAAAAATGAATATCTTTACATTTTCGCGCGAGTTCTAGTTTCCTTTATTTTAATATAATGGTCATTTATACCTATGCAGGACGTCGTCAACATAATATTTTCGCATCCGGAGGTTGAAGTTGCTGAAAGAAATTGCGTGAGAACCTCTCTACGCAACCAGAATCGCCTGTGTTTTCATGATGTCCACCCCAAATCCAGTATCATGTCCGTGACACTCTCCCCTGTTTCTCGAAAATACAAAGCATGCTGCTCTTCTTTGAACTCTCTCGATGTGCTACATGAATCGTATGTGGTAAGGATTCCAGATCGCACAGCAGTACTCGAAAAGAGGGACGGAAAAGCGTAGTGCATGCAGTCTCTCTAGTAGATCTGTTGCATCTTCTACGTGATCTGCCAATAAAACGCAATCTTTGCTTCGTCTCCCCCAAAAATGTTTTTTGTGCGTTCTTCCCAGTTTAAGTTGTTCGAAATTGTAATTCCTAGGTATGTAGTTGAATTTACGGCCTGATTTATGGCGTAACTGAAATTTAACGGTTTTCATATTGCACTCGCGTGGTTGAACTCACACTTTTAATTATTTAGGGTCAATTTCCAATTTTCGGGCCATACAGATATGTTCTGAAAATCGTTATGCAATTAGTTTTGATCTTCTGAAGGCTTTACTAGACGATAAATGATACCATTATCAGCAAACAACATCAGACGGCTGCTCAAATTGTCTCCTAAATCGTATATACAGGTAAAGAAGAACAAAGGGCCTAAAAGGCTACAATGGGGAACGCAAGATATCAGTTACGTTTTACTCGATCACTTTCAGTCAGTTACTACGACCTGCGACTTCCATGACAGGAAATCACGAACCCAGTCGCATAACTGAGATGTTATTCCACAAGCAAGCGATTTGATTACAAGCCGCTTATGATGTACCGTATCAAAAACCTTCTGGAAATCCAGATACACGGACTATGTTTGAAAACGCTCGTTGATAGCACTCAACACATGGCGGGAGTAGAGAGATAGTTGTGCTTCACAAGAACGACGATTTCTAAATCCATGTTGACTGTGTGCCAATAGACCGTTCACTCAGAGGTATTTCATAATGTTCGAACACAAGATATGCTACAAAGTCCTGCTGCATAAAGACCTTAATGATATGTGCCTGTAATTTAGTGGATTACTCCTATTCCATTTCTTGGATATTGGTGTGACATGTGCAACTTTCCAGACTTTGGTTACCGATCTTTCGTTGAGCGAGCGGTTGTATATTATTGTTACGTATGAAGCTATTGGACCCTCATACTCTGAAAGGAACCTAACTGGTACACCGTCTGGTCCAGAGTCCTTGATTTTATTAAGTTGTAAGGTGTCAGGCAAATCCAACACCCTCCATGAAAACCCTGACATCATAAGCAAATCCAGTAGTATGTCACATACCTACGAATAAATCGTGACATTAAATTAACCAAAGTAATACGAGTAACGAGTGAGCAAATGGAATACCACAGACTAACACAAGAATGTCTAAATGCGTGTCATACCTTCCCACCGTGAGACAGACGCAGTTCCGAGGGGAGAAACGAGAACAGAAGCCGAGAGCAGAACCGTGTTAAGTGAGAAGGCCCTACGATAAGGGACGGACACCCACGTCGCCAGCTAACCGCTACGACCACACCACCCGCAAGTTTTCAGCGTGAGACTTTTTCACGTCTCTGTTACGTTGCAAACTTTAAAAACATAGCCCCACCACGAAAAGTATAACGTTTCTCATTGGATAAACAGAATTTTTGTAGGCGGAGATTAAGGTTAACATTGAGAGCCTGATTGGTCAGATGAAAACATAGCCAGATAGCTTTTTTTTTTAAACCAACTTCGGCAAATTGTAGTAAGGAGAAGTTAGGAGAGAGTTGCTTCCGAGAGGGCGAGCTGGACGGAGCTGTGCTGGCCGCCACCCCCTGACGAACACCGACAAGGTAATGAAAGCACGCGATGCTGCATTTTTGAGCGCATAAGGCTTCACTCAGAACTGCAGAAGTCTCATCTGTTACACACCTTTTTTGCGTAGTACTAGTGTCGATCGACAATTAAAGCTCATGGTGTTCACATTTGCCACTTGAAGTAAAAATTTGAAATGCGATGATTTTTCTGTTATATAGTTATTGAGAAGCCACATCAGCCACTGTAATTTACGACAAGTTAGACAAGTAATTAAAGATAATTGAGGGTCACTGTAGACCATTTTGATAGTTTTCTCTTCTGTGAAACTTAATTTAAACCTAGATTATAGATGTGATATGGCATAGGTCAACCTTCGATGCATTGTAGAACTTGGAAACCCACTCAAGGAATATTCGTTCACATTTTTGTTGAACGCAGTTGGTTTTTACCATCCTGTATTAAGTGAAACTTAATTTAAACCTAGATTATAGATGTGATATGGCATAGGTCATCCTTCGATCCATTGTAGAACTTGGAAACCCACTCAGGGAATATTCGTTCACATTTTTGTTGAACGCAGTTGGTTTCTACCATCCTGTATTAAAACATTTCCTTTTATCAGTAGTGCAATTTATAAACAATGTTTTGTGAGTAGAATAAAATTTCCAGTGGTAAACTTAACTGCTTTTTCGACGTTATTTTACCAGCTAACTAAAAATAGGAAAGCCTTGAACGCCTTGCACTAAATTTAGTTAGTATTAAGATTCCTTTACAGGGAGTGCAGTGGAGCTGACGCTGAAATCATTAAGTATTTGGTTATATCATCGCTAGTCTCACAGAACTCTTCTGAATTCTACATGTCATGTGTGGTCTGACGTCTCCTTACCAGCAACACGACCCGGGTTCAAACTAGTCAATTCCCTAAAAAACACGCTCAGAGTGTCGTTGCGCAAAAGTGGTAGGGAGACACGATATAGAACAAACAGACACCACGCAGAATGTTTAGAAAATTGCGACCCTGCCAGGATGGTAAAATACCATGATTGAATGTCGACCACATGCCTAACTAGGTCAGAAAAATATCCCGTAGAAAAATTTTCGTAATAAAGAAAAATAATTTTTCTGAACGTTGTAAATAGTCGAAAACAGTAGCTGCAGCGATAGATAGTAAGAAAGTATTCAATAGAGACTTTCTAGCAGAGACAATGGGATAATTAAGTTGTGAATTTTAAAAAATTGTTAGAATTAAGTGTTCTCCTCAATGAAAGCGCACAGGTGGCGGATACATCGTTGACAAGTTGTTTCTGACCCAACAAGTAAGTGAATGGATTGTCAGTCTTGGTAGTGTCAAGTCGTGTGAACAAAAAGTTTATGAAACGCGTGAGATCGTATGAGCGCATGTTGACGCGAAGTAGGGCGCGTGAATTGCTTTTAAAACAGAAAATAAGGGATTCGGAAAGATTAGCAATGGCCGATCGAGACCTTGACCGAATTGAGGTAGAGACCCAGCATGAAAATGGACAGTACAACAGACGATGCAGTATCGCGAAAAATAGGACATATAACGCACCATAGCGAGGATAACGTACGTCCAGGCATAGAAAACGTAAGTCAGCATACGACAGAGGAGCAGGAATGTAGAGAGACAGTCGATGATGATTCTAACTTGCGTCTTGAATACGTAGAACCCATAGTACAAGTAATCAGAGCTCCCTCACCACAGAGTACAAGGAATGCGAGCAGAAACGTGTCACAGCACAGTTCAATGCAATCGGTTGCAAACCAACACTTATGTGAAAACACAGAGCGTAGGACGTCGGAAGAAAACGCAATAGGACCCACCAATCTGGCAGAATTATTACAATTAATGACGGAAACCATGACATGACAAAATAAAAAAATTGCGAAACAAATTAAAATTCAGAATGCAGAAACGACGAAACAAATTGCGGGAAACCACGAGAAAAATGCGTGATATTAAAGAACAAAACAAAAAAATTCAGTTACACCTAAGTCATATTGAAGACGAGGCAAAAGAATCTCGAGCACTGATAGGAAACTTAATAACAGGTCACAATCAATTGAGAACAGACATTGACAAGATACAAGCGGACGTACAAACATTGCGTAATGACATTCAGGACGAGGTCAAAGCATTACGTAACAACACTCAGGGAGAAGTCAAGAAACTAGAGATAAAGATAAACGAAATTACTAGACAAGCAGCAGGTACAGCGCGTGAAGTTGTTGAAAACAGTGTGTTACACAAACGTATCACAAAAGCAGCGCTGAAAAGATATGATAACCGCATAGTCAAAATAGAAGTGCAAACGAAGCGACAATTTCAGAAATTGCGAACAGAGTTGTTGCAAACCATTGAAGAGCGTAAACAGGATCGAACAAGCACAGAGTCTGCAACCACATCTGTATCTGTAACAGCACCGGAAATACAAGCAATTAACGAAGATATTACACATTTGCGATTCCAATCACAGGCGGAAAGTAACATACGTGAAATCAGACAGCCTGCGCAACAACAAACACAGTTTGGGTCGTGCAATGTAGCAGCAAGGTTAGCCAGACAAGATAGCGAACCAATACCTGACAATGGAAAGCCAGGTCGCGAAGAGTACAGTGCAATGTATTCAGCTACACGTTCACAATCGATGGAAGAAAATTATTGCGTACCACTCCAACGATATTACGCAAGGGTAGGCGAAAGTTACAGTGGACAATATATAATGGATCTACCACAACCGGATAGAACGACGGGAGAAATTATCAGAAACAAAAGTGGCGAAGAATCGCGAATTTCATATGGAACTATGACGAAGTACGACAACGATCATTTCCTCACAGTCAGAAAATTTCAACACTATCGAGAAGGAAACTCGTTACATCCACGAACTTTCATTGATCAATTCCGAGTAGGATTACCAGAACACTGGACGCTAGCACACAAATTAGACTTTATATGTGCACACATGTCAGGAACTGTCGCAGAAACCATGCAGAATGTTGCAGCGACATGCCGATCGTACGAAGATTTCCGAGAGAAGTTTCTCTCACGATATTGGTCCAGCGAAGCAAAGAACAGAGTGAAGTACGAATTATTACAGAACTCATATTTGGGAAATTCAGGGGAGAAGAGTCCCGTGAAATTTTTCGAAGAAATGGCAAAGTAAAATCAATGCTTAGATGTACCTTACAGTGACGGAGAGTTGATTAAATTATGCGCGATGAAGCTACCATTGAAATACCAGCAATCATTAGTAGGTCGCGGAGGAAATGACGTCGAAGCATTTAAAGGCATTCTAAGGGTTTTCGGAAGATGACGCAAGAAAAAGACGAAGCGCACGTGGAAACGAAAGCAAAAAGCGGTGGAATCCTCAAGACACAGTACGAAGAAACAATAATTACGAACCATGTGATAACTTCGCACCAAGAAACGACAATAATTTCAACAAAGAACCGGTTATGGATTTAGAAGAGAATATGGCAATAACTATAATTCACCAAGGAACGGCAACAACTATTACAGAGGGAATAACGACAACCGGAGCGGGTACTGGAGAACCAATAGACCGACGAATTATCAACAAAGAAACTACTATCAACAAGCTGAATAAGAAAAGAGAATAAAGATAGAAGAGGTGGAGGTAAGACCACCAAACCCCGATAAACGTTCGAATTGACAGCTAAGCGCCCATACCAAAGAGAATGACGCACCGACCCAGGACAATTGCAGCACCTTGAACAGAGAAGTAAAAATCTTATCACTAGAAGAGAAGAAGGAAGAAACAAATCCGCAGGGACCAGATGAAAACGAAGACAAGAAAATAACAATATCGTTTTGGGACGAAATTAACTGGGAGAATACTGACGAGGAAAATGAATTACCAGAGGCATGCACAACGAATGTAGGAGGAAAGGACGAAGTAATGAGTATTGTAGAGCTATTTGAGATGGAAATCAGGGAAAGCGAATTCAATGAGGATAATGCGCAGTCGACAGAAGTTGAAAATAAGTTACTAGTGGGCACACAACCCAACGTATATAATGAAGGAAGTTATGAAGCGATAATTAGAGCATTTAGATGCGATTATGTGGAAGTAGCGACCAAGAAGGAGAAGATAGACGAGGATGAGGAAAAAGTAGAGGATGTTGAAGAAAGCGTAAATGAAGGAAGAAATAGAGAAGAGGTAATAAAAGAGAGAGAAGTAGCAGTCGAAGCTTATCCTACAGAACGTTCGAATTCACAAGGGATATTCCTAAAAAGACTCATGTATGATTCAGTGGAGGATTCGTTGATGCAAGAAGAAGAAGAACAGAACCAACCCTTTCAAATTCAACCACTTGTGAAGGCCATGGTAAAGCATATCCCAGTCAATATTGTAATTGATAGCGGAAGTGAATTGATGCGATCTCAGAATATTTTATCATGCAATGTAATGGCAATGAGGAATTGCCAGTTCTGAAAACACGTAAGATTATAGTAAGAGGTCCTACTAGAAACAATGCTGCGGAAGTTATGAGACAAACAAGGTTAATTCTTTCATGCCAAGTTCAAAAGATCGAGGCCAACTTCGTGATTATACCGAAACTAACTGTAGATTTAATTATAGGTGCAGGTAGCGTAACATTCGAGAATGTCACACTTCTCTTTGAGCAAAAGCTAAAATTAGAAGAAATACCAGTTATAAACAAACAATTAAGAATGACGTGAGATAAAGAGGATGAAGAATTAGAATGGTGTGGACAAATGGGGGAATCGCCTCAACTCATGTTAGAAGTCTGTAAAGAAATAGACGAAAAATTGCAAGAAGTTCAAGGTATTTCGGAACACAGTAAAAGAGATTTAGAGGGTATTTTACGAGATAAAGCAGAGGTATTTTTTTACCTAAGACTGGCAGTATTAAACACTTTCAGTACAAATTTGAAGATTAGTTTTATTACTGGTAAATAATCAGCACAATATTTCAAGATTATGTTGCAGATAATATCATCAGGAGAAAGAAGAGTGAAGAGAGAGGAAGGTGGGAAAAAGAAAGTAGTTTCAATAAAAACAAAAACAAAAATAACACCAATAGTACCATAGATAAAGGTGAAGGGATAAGGCATAGATAGTCCAACAGCATGAAATATTAAAATGCTATACACCACGACACTACACAAAATAAATAACGAATTTGAGGTTCCTTGTATAAGTTAAGACTCAAAATATCTTAGAATTGTAACATGGAAAGGGCGCCAAAATTTGTAAAGCTTTTTTAAAAAGGCTTAAAACAATGTATGTACTAGACATATGTTAGATGATGATAAGTAAAACTTATTGTAAGAACCATTGTAAAAAACTCCAGCAAAAACCAGATGCAACGACCCACAAGTTGCAATGCGAGAAGTATCAAGAAAGAAAAGGACGTAATTAGCAAGATACGGTTCCTACAAGGCAGAAGCATCGAGAGAAGGGAAAGGACAGCGAGACCAACAGAAGGCCCTTGTGCTTGAAGTGGGCAATAAATCTAACCTCTAGGTGAAACCCTGATGCTGGGACGGAGCAAGCAAAAAACGGCCCGACGAGAAGACTGCTTGGGCAAGCCACCACTGGCAAAAAATATGTGTAAAAGTCACACTACCACTATTAAACAGCACACTGATGCGCGAATCTGAAGAAAACGTCCACAAAGTAAAAATGACATGCCCAATCAATTTATCAAACTGTTACTAAGAGGAGAACTTCAAAGCGACTAGTTATCAATAAATATTTCCATATGCTGCCCAGAGAAGAACCAAGAATCAAGTAAGAAGCAGAGAAAAAGCAGGATGAACAGAAGTTGAAGATTCGCAAGATTGAGATCAAGAAGGAAGATGGGTGAAGAATAGACGATATACCTTCCCAAATCCCTATCCTATTGTAAACTAGTTGTCTGCAAAGTATTACAACGATAAACGACAGCAATCAGCGACACATAACGATGACTTTTACGCATACAAGGCCAGTAAACCATGAGGTTCTGCACTCACAGCTCCATTCCATTATGCAACCTCCACAACAGCAACACACACTTGCAAAGCCAACAAGGAATGACGAACGAAGCTGTACATCAAATACTTGCCCACATCCATCTTTCTCAAGTCCATCACCTTCGTGCAAAATCATTCGCCAACCTCATGCTTAAACATTCATAGGATTGTGTGAATGTGTGAAATCAAATAATGTGATGTAGGAATTGTGCAAAAGAAGTGTGTGAAAAACTAAATAAGTTAAGCACACCAGACAGTTAATAAACTACAAAATAACAATCATTGACAATGGACTTAAATAAAAAATAGACTATCGACAAAAGTAAGTCATTGTTGCTGAATTGGACAGTGTATGAAGAACAAAAGTAAGACATAATTAACACTATAATTATATGCCACTTATTTTCTCCTCATAAAAATTAAAGAATAACTATATTTCACTTATTTTCTTCTTATAAAAACAAAGAATAAAAACATTATCTTGTTGGACGTTTTCCTTTTTTTTTAACATTTGTGCCATTTATTAGGATAATATCTCAATACTTGTGTATGTATATTTCTTTGTCAAAGCAAATCTTGGAAATAATTCTTATTTGTTAGTGTAACAATGTTGAAATGAGTGCCTAGAAACAAAAACATTTTACTTGTACATGGTATTTAGAAAATGTGTTAGGAATAGATTTTACTTTATTACTACATTTATAAAAACAATATTTCTAAGAAAATCGATGTGAAAGACTCCTCACTTTCGATAACAAACTTCTTAAAAAACAAACTTCACACTTAAATAAAGAAAGAAAATAATTAAAAATTAATAACAGCATGAAAATATTCTCCTCTTGTAATTTTGAAGAATAACGTGGAAGAATATAAAAATATAAATTAGTAATACAAACTAGCATAGAAACAGAATAACGTGGATGAACAGTAGGCAACAAAATTTAGATAAAGTAATAATTTTTGGCTGACTTAGACAATGATTCAATCATTGCTAACTTCGGTGCAAAAATTATGTTCGAAGGGTGGTGATATCTAAGGTGTCAGGCAAATCACACACCTTCCATGAAAACACTGAAATCTTAAGCATATCCAGTGGTATGTCACATAGCTCTGAATAAATCGTGACATGAAATTAACCAAAGTAATACGAGTAACGAGTGAGCAAATGGAATACCAAAGACTAACACAAGGATGCCTAAATGCAGGTCATACCTTCCCACAATGAGACAGACGCAGTTCTGAGGGATGAAACGAGAACAGAAGCCGAGAGCAGAACTGTGTTAAGTGAGAAGGCCCTACGATAAGGGGCGGACACGCACGTCGCCAGCTAACTGCTACACCACCCGCAATTTTTGACGTGAGACTTTTTCACGTCTCTGTTACGTTGCAAACTTTAAAAACATTGCCCCACCACGAAAAGTATAACGTTTCTCATTGGATAGACAGAATTTTTGTAGGCGGAGCTTAAGGTTAACATTGAGACCCTGATTGGTCAGATGAAAACACAGCCAGATAGTTTTTTTTAAAACCAACTTCGGTAAATTGTAGTAAGGAGAAGTTAGGAGAGAGTTGCTTCCGAGAGGGCGAGCTGGATGGAGCTGTGCTGTCCGCCGCTCCCTGACGAACACCGACAAGATAATGAACGCACGTGATGCCGCAATTTTGAGTGCATAAGGCCTCACTCAGAACTGCAGAAGTCTCATCTGTTACACCCCTTTTTTGCGTAGTACTTGTGTCGATCGACAATTAAAGCTCATGGTGTTCACATTTGCCACTTGAAGTAAAAATTTGAAATGGTGGTAGGGAGACACGATATAGAACAAACAGACACCACGCAGAATGTTTAGAAAGTGACTTAAGTTGCTTCCCTACTCCAAGGATATCTACTTGTAAGTTATTCATGTTGGCAGCTACTTTTGATTCGAATTGGGGAATATTTAGTTCGTCTTCTACGATGAAGGAATTTCGGAAGTCTTTGTTTAATAACTTTCCGTAGCAGTACTATCATCGATAGTATATCCATTGCTATTTTGTCTTGCCGCCAGCACACTTTACAATACGACCAGAATCTCTTCGGATTATTTGCCAGATTTCGAGACAAGTTTTCATTGTGTAAACTATTGTATGCATCTCGCATTTAAGTTCGCACATAAATTCGAGCTTCTGTAAAAGATCGCCCATCATTGATTTTTCCTTCGTTTAAATTTGGCATGCTTTTGTTGTTGTTTCTGCAACAATGTTCTCAACCGTTTTATGTATCATGGGGGACCAACTCCTTCGTTTGCTAATTTATTTCGAACAAGTCTTTCAATTGCGATTATCAAATGTGAATGGATGTATTATGACTCAAGAAAAACGATCTCAAGATGAAAATCCACTCACATGTTGGCATGGTTGCATCGATGCAGTCGGTTTGACTGCTACTTCTTAATTACCTTTTAACAACAAGCCAACGGTAAGTACTCACGCAGTTGATAAGAAATGGCCGCTTGATGCGAAAGCAACACCAACAGGAAGCTGCACTCTTTGTGTCCATCTGTCGGGAATATTGATACCTCTACGTCAAAATGCTACTATTGGCACACTCCCTCTCTCATCCATATTTTCGTAGTAGCTTCAACACAAATGTAAGCAATATAACTGTTGACTTAAATAGGTGTGCTTTGATATCAAACAAGAAGACAAAAATTAATGAGGGAACGTTTTATTGATTCACCAGTTATACTCGTAATTTACCGATGCTACTCTTTTTGGCCGTTTAAAGTTTGGCAGCATTATTAATTATTTAACATCAATGGACTCGTTGTCAATAACCTACTGGTTTGTGGTTTACATTTTGGCTTTGCTTTAAAGAGAGAAGAGAGTAGTAGTCATTCTCTCGCATTTGAGGAACGTTGTGCACTGTTCGTTTATTCTGTACACAAATTACTTGTAGTTGTTCAGAAATTTTCTCTGCTATGCGTTATTTATCGTATATTCTCCCACCATTTTCTTCCTTTGTTTGTTAATTCTTTAGTCTTTTGTTTAAAATCTTTTAATGAACAATGTTCCATGACCATGCAGCTTCGGTTTGCATGGGCCTACGGAACCTGCTAATGAATAAGCAAATGTGGTTTCCTGTCATGGTCAGGGTGGAGACAAGCGATCTAAGTAAATTTTAAAGATTTTTTTAAGTACATTCCTTCCTTAGTCCGTTTCGCAATGTTTCAACAATCAGCCGTCCTCAGATCAATTACAAAATGAAATCAGAGTCTAATGACGAAGTTGCATGCAGCCAAATTGCCGTCAGTCGGCTCGCTCTTATTTGGGCACACATCACTGTTGTTGACTGATGCTATGTTACGGCTGCACGTTTGTTCATTGCTCCGTACTGACCTCATAAAATCTGTTGCTATTAAGTGGGACACAGTTCCCGTGCAGCTTGTAGGACATTCGGCAGTGTTTGCGTATGAAAGGTGTTTTTTACGTAACGTTCCATTGATTCGTAACATACAAAACCTCTCCTGTGGCCACTTCATTGCACAAGCATGAGCTACAACGATGACAATGTGTTTGTATCCAAACTTGTGATTAGACTTTCCACTAATTTTATTAATTAATCTAAAGATGACTGATTTCTCAGCCGAAACTAGTCATTAATTATCGTTAAACTATTGCTACCTTCACTATTAATCTGTTTCAGCCTGTAAAAAGAAAATATTTTGTGTTTAAAACGAGTAAGTACGAATTCTTGTAAAAGTCTGTCTTTGTACAGTTTCGTAAACCCGTTTTATCTTTGGACCGCGAAAACTCATCAAACACTCTCTGAACTGGTTTTAATGTTTGAGGTGAGAAGGGCGGATTGTCTGACTTAAAGAGAATAATAAACATATTTACATATCACAGAATGCATCCCCACTGAACTACAGTATAGTGGAATAGCCATCTACACTAAGCATTTCGAACGGTTCTCAAAAAAGGAGAAGAGGAAGAGTGGAACTCTTAAGAAAGAGCAATATAACTGAGCACTAGCGAAGTAACTGGAAACCTCTGCAATGTAACAACGGCGATCGTTTCTCGCTACATCTGCAATTTCGGAACGTCAAGATCTTGTGTCCAATTATACACAAATTTCTCATTTGACAAAAGTTATCTTTTAATTAGGGCTTTCCTAGAAGGACACAGCTTCGGAAATAAATTTTTTGCCATCTTTTGTAATATTTTTCAGTGTTTGACAAAAGAATGGTGGCTATCCATAAACCGGGAAGATAGTTGTCCTGTTAAAACTTATCCCGTCTCCGAATGTGCCTGCCATGCTATCCAGTTTGGTATTACAGCAGCTATAGTCTACTTCAACCAGGCTATGCTTGGGTAAAATGACTCGCACAGAAATGTATAATATCAACTGTCAGGAATGTTGTCAACCCCCCCCCCCCCCCCTCACCCTCTAAGTAGTTTCCTATCAAAGTACCTGATTCATGTTCTATCTGTCAAAGGTTAACGTAGCTAAAAACACACAACAAATTAGTTTCTTCGTCAATCATCCAGCACAATAAGATATTAAAATAACATTCCACAGAATTTTTATTAATGTTAAGTTATACTTTGCTCAGGTGAATGTGCAGCAAAATAAACGTCGAGATGGTATTACACATTTTTCATTACAATATGCCACACAAGCAACTAAGATGTATACAGTCCTTCACAGTCTTTTTTTCTATTTATTCACTAGTACTAGAAATAGAACAGTCTGTTCGAATAGCGGCCATTCAGAGCAACGAAGCAACAAAGATTTTTCAGCCGAGTACGAGACAATCTGATAGTGAGGCAGAGAGAATCAATGGTTTCTGCATTTTCCTAACTGGCAAGGCAAACCCCCACCAAACCTCGATCAGTACCGGGTGAAAATGACAGTTTTTAATTTAATTCTGGGAAGACATGTCCCTAATTATGGGAAGACATGTCCCTAATTCTGGGAAGACATGTCCCAACTATCAAATATGAAATATGTTGCATGTGTATTTGGCGATGTGGTCTGGGGTTTGTCTCTTTTACTACCAATCAGAACGTCCTTGTCCCCAGGTTCGAATTTCGCCACTGTTTAAATTTTAAATAAAAATCATCAACAAAACTGGACGAACACTTCCTGCAGAAGAAGTTACCCCACTTCTACTAACGGCCTTGTGAAATACGACTTAGTACCGGACAGAATTCCAGAATATTCTCCTGCACTCGGGGTGGGAAACTGCCACAGGTGGAAGAATCGGACATGATCAACGGCATGTGGCTACAGAAGACGATATAAACCTCTGCATTAAAGACATATAGTGTGTGTGGAACGGACTTGAGGCCTGTGAACTGAAAAAAGTTTCATGATGATCTCTCCACTGGCAAAAGATTCCGGACTACTCACCTATTCGGATCGCAGGAAGGTGACTGCCAAGTGGAAGGTGATCATGAGACAATGACCGAATAATCAGCGAAGGGGAATGGTACTCGGGTCGGGCTAATATCAGAAGTTTAAACATGGTAAGGAACATACAAAACAGAAAAAAGTGCACATATCGACATCACAAGTCGAAGGTGAAGAGATAGAGATTGTATATGAAGATATTCATTGGGTAGTAACAAAGTCCATAAAAAGAAATCGAAAACCAAAAGTCAATAGTAATTCAGACGTAAAGAAAGCAGTAGAAGAAAGGGTTACTAGAGAATATGCGTTTGGTAAAAGAATCATGACAGGAGGAGGTATAATTAGGAAAGGTCGCTATGTTGGAAGATTCCAGAGGCATTAGTTCTGGTCGGGGAGAGAGTATGAAATCGTATACGGGATTGTAATGTATACTTAGGAGCAGATCCAGATTCAGATCATAATTTATCAACGATGAAGAGTAGAATGAAATTTAACAAACTAGTCAGGAAAAATCGGTACTCAAAGACTTGGAATACGGAAGTACTAATGAATGAAGAGAGACGCTTAAAGTTCTTTGCTGCTGGGAGAAAAAGGTAATGAGTAACTCAGCAGGCATTTCAGTTGATAAGGATTGAACAAATCACACAAGTTGGAAAGAAAAATGTATGTACAAGGAAGGTAATGTCCAAGAAACCATGAATAACACGAGGAACACTTCAAACCGTAGACGTAACAAAGATATACAAAAATGTGCAAGGAAATTAAAGAATAGAAAAATACCAATCACCTAGTAACGAAATAAATAAGGAGTTCAGAGAAGGTAAGGCGGAAAGGGTAAACGAAAAATGTGGAGATATAGGGAAGAAAACTATTGTCAGAAGGACTGACTCAGCATATAGATAAATCAAAACCAAGTTCGGTGAAATTAAAATCTAGGTGCTATAGGAATTCCAGTGTTAAATACAAAAGAGAGAGCTGATAGTCCTCCGTGAAGGGGAGCGCATATCTGACGACATGTTAGAAGAAGAAACAGGAGTCGACAGGGAAGAATGGGGCATTCAGATCTAGAAAGAGAATTTAAAAGATCTTTGGAGGACTTAAGATCAAATTAGCCATAAGTGATCGATAGCATTCCTTCAGAAGTTTTAAAATATTGGGAAATGCGGCAACAAAACGACTATTAATGTTGGTATGTAGAATGTGTAAGTATGGTGATACGCTATCTGACTTTCGGAACAAGATTATACAATTACCAGCAAGTGCGTGAATTATCGCACAACCAGCATAATGGCTCATGCACCCAAGCTGCTGACAAGAGCAGCATACAGAAGAATGGAAAAGAAAATCTAGTATCTTTCAGAGGACGATCAGATGGGATTTAGCAAAGGTAAAGGCATCAGACAGACATTTCTGACGTTGCGGTGGATAAGGGAAGGGAAACTGAAGAAAAATTAAGACAGGTCATAAGACTTGTCGACACAGTAAAATGGCGCAAGGCATTAGAAATTCCGTGAGAAATAGGATTAAGCGGTAGGAATAGAAGCGAAATGTACCAAACGTACGAGAACCAAGAGTGAACAATAAGATCTGAAAACCAAGAACGATGTGCTTGGATTCAAAAGGCTGTAAGACAGGACAATATATTCCTCTCCTACCGCTCAATCTGCACGTCGAAAAGACAATGACAGAAATAGAAGAATGATTCAAGAGTAGTATTAAAATTCAAGGTGATAGGATATCGATCATAAGATCTGATGATGACGGTAATATCTTCAGTAAGGGCAAAGAAGTCTCACAGGACCTGTTGAATGGAATGAGCAGTCTAATCACAACTTATTATGGGCTGACTGTCAGTAAGAGAAAGACAAAAGTACTGAGAAGTAGCAGAAATGATAATAGCGGGGAACTGCACATTAGAATTGGTGATCATGAGAAACAGGAAGCTAAGGAATCCTGCTACCAGGTTGCAAAATAACTCATGACAGACAGAGAAACCACGGTATGAAAAGCAGACTACCACTGGCAATGAGGACAGTCCTGGCCAAGAGAAGTTTACATACATCAACTACATGGTTCAATTTAAGGAAGAAATTTCCGAAAATGTACATATGGAGCACAGCAATGTTGTTGTTGTTGTTGTGGTCGCCTGTCCTGAGACTGGTTTTATGCAGCTCTCCATGCTACTCTAACCTGTGCAAGCTTCTTCATCTCCCAGTACCTACTGCAACCTACATCCTTCTGAATCTGCTTGGTAAATTCATCTCTTGGTCTCCCTCCACGAATTTTACCCTCCACGCTGAACTCCAATGCTAAATTTGTGATCCCATGATAGCTCAAAACGTGTCCTACCAACCGATCCCTTCTTCAAGTCAAGTTGTACCACAAACTTCTCTTCTCCCCAATCCTATTCAATACCTCATCATTACTTACGTGATCTACCCACCTTATCTTCAGCATTCTTCTGTAGCACCACATTTCGAAAGCTTCTATTCTCTTCTTGTCCAAACTAATTATCGTCCATGTTTCACTTTCATAGATGGCTACACTCCATACAAATACTTTCAGAAACAACTTCCTGACACTTAAATCTATACTCGATGTTAACAAATTTCTCTTCTTCAGAAACGATTTCCTTGCCATTGCCAGTCTACATTTTGTATCCTCCCTACTTCGACCATCATAAGTTATTTTACTCCCTATATAGCATAGCTCCTTTACTACTTTAAGTGTGTCATTTCCTAATCTAATTCCCTCAGCATCACCCGATTCAATTTGACTACATTCCATTATCCTCGGTTTGCTTTTGTTGATGTTCATCTTATATCCTCCTTTCAAGTTACTGTCCATTCCGTTCAACTGCTCTTCCAAGTCCTTTGCTGTCTCTGACAGAATTACAATGTCATCGGCGAACCTCAAAATTTTTACTTATTCTCCATGAATTTTAATACCTACTCCGAATTTTTCTTTTGTTTCCTTTACTGCTTGCTCAATATACAGATTGAATAACATCGGGGGGAAGCTACTACCCTATCTCACTCCTTTCCCAACCACTGCTTCCCTCTCATGCCCCTCGACTCTTATAACTACCAACTGGTTTCTGTACAAATTGTAAATAGCCTTTCGCTCACTGTATTTTACCCCTCCCACCTTCAGAATCTGAAAGAGAGTATTCCAGTTAACATTATCAAAAGTTTTCTCTAAGTCTACAAATGCTAGAAACGTAGGTTTGCCTTTTCTTAATCTTTCTTCTAAGATAAGTCGTAAGGTTAGTATTGCCTCACGTGTTCCAACATTTCTACGGAATCCAAACTGATCTTCCCCGAGGTCCGCTTCTACCAGTTTTTCCATTCGTGTGTAAAAAATTGGCGTTAGTATTTTGCAGCTGTGACTTATTAAACTGACAGTTCGGTAATTTTCTCATCTGGCAACACCTGCTTTCTTTGGGATTGGAATTATTATATTCTTCATGAAATCTGAGGGTATTTCGCCTGTCTCATACATCTTGCTCACCAGATGGTACAGTTTTGTTAGGACTGGCTCTCCCAAGGCCATCAGTTGTTCTAATGGAATGTTGTCTACTCCCGGGGCCTTGTTTCGACTCAGGTCTTTCAGTGCTCTGTCAAACTCTTCACACAGTACCTTATCTCGAATTTCGTCTTCATCTACATCCTCTTCCATTTCCATAATATTGTCCTCAAGTACATCGCCCTTGTATAAACCCTCTATATACTCCTTCCACCTTTCTGCCATCCCGTCTTTGTTTAGAACTGGGTTGCCATCTGAGCTCTTGATATTCATACAAGTGGTTTTCTTCTCTCCAAAGGTCTCTTTAATTTTCCTGTAGGCAGTGTTTATCTTAACCCTAGTGAGACAAGCCTCTACATCCTTACATTTGTCCTCTAGCGATCCCTGCTTAGCCATTTTGCACTTCCTGTCGAACTCATTTTTGAGACGTTGGTATTCCTTTTTGCCTACTTCATTTACTGCATTTTTATATTTTCTCCTTTCATCAATTAAATTTAATATTTCTTCTGTTACCCAAGGATTTCTACTAGCCCTCGTCTTTTTACCCACTTGATGGTCTGCTGCCTTCACTACTTCATCCCTCGGAGCTACCCATACTTCTTCTACTGTATTTCTTCCCCCATTCCTGTCAATTGTTCCCTTATGTTCTCTCTGAAACTCTCTACAACCTCTGGTTCTTTCAGTTTATCCAGGTCCCATCTCCTTAAATTCCCACCTTTATGCAGCTTCTTCAGTTTCAATCTGCAGTTCATAACCAATAGATTGTGGTCAGAATCCACATCTGCCCCTGGAAATGTCTTACAATTTAAAACCTGGTTCCTAAATCTCTGTCTTAACATTATGTAATCCATCTGATACCTTTTAGTATCTCCAGGATTCTTCCAGGTATACAACCTTCTTTTATGATTCTTGAACCAAGTGTTAGCTATGATTAAGTTATGCTCTGTGCAAAATTCTACCAGACGGCTTCCTCTTTCATTTCTTCCCCCCAATCCACATTCACCTACTATGTTTCCTTCTCTCCCTTTTCCTACTGACGAATTCCAGTCACCCATGACTATTAAATTTTCGTCTCCCTTCACTACCTTAATAATTTCTTTTATCTCGTCATACATTTCATCTATTTCTTCTTCATCTGCGGGGCTAGTTGGCATATAAACTTGTCCTACTGTAGTAGGCATGGGTTTTGTGTGGTTTTGTGTCTATCTTCGCCACAATAATGCGTTCACTATGCTGTTTGTAGTAGCTAACCCGCACTCCTATTTTTTTTATTCATTATTAAACCTACTCCTACGTTACCACTATTTGATTTTGTATCTATAACCCTGTAATCACCTGACCAAAAGTCTTGTTCCTCCTGCCACCGAACTTCACTAATTCCCACTATATTTAACTTTAACCTATCCATTTCCCTTTTCAAATTTTCTAACCTACCTGCCTGATTAAGTGATCTGACTTTCCACGCACCGATCCGTAGAACGCCAGTTTTCTTTCTCCTGATAACGACGTCCTCTTGAGTAGTCCCCGCCCGGAGATCTGAATGGGGGACTATTTTACCTCCGGAATATTTTACCCATGAAGACGCCATCATCATTTAATCATACAGTAAAGCTGCATGTCCTCGGGAAAATTACGGCTGTAGTTTCCTCTTGCTTTCAGCCGTTCGCAGTACCAGCACAGCAAGGCCGTTTTGGTTAATGTTACAAGGTCAATCATCCAGACTATTGCCCCTGCAACTACTGAAAAGGCTGCTGCCCCTCTTCACGAACCACATGTTTGTCTGGCCTCTCAACAGATACCCCTCCATTGTGGTTGCACCTGCGGTACGGCCATCTGTATCGCTGAGGCATGCAAGCCTCCCCACCAACGGCAAGGTCCATGGTTCATCGGGGGCACAGCAATGTATGTTAGTGAAACATGTGGTTTGGAAAAACAGGAACGGAAGAGAACCGAAGCCTTTGAGTGTGGAACTGCAGAAGGATACAGAAAATAAAATGGACTCATAAGGTAAAGAATGAGGTGGCTCTCTTCAGAATAAGCTAGTAAAGGATGTATGAGAGCCTCTCATGGAGAGGGGACAGTGTGACAGGACGTCTGTTAAGACATCAGGGAATAACTTCCATTGTACCAGGGGGAGCTGCAGAAGTGCTGCTCTGAGATGAAAAGCTTAGTACTTGAGCCCTAATCGTAACCTACAGCATGGGAATATTTATCTGGTCATTCGTTGACTGATATGTGACCCTTGTTTTTATAACGACTCATGATATCAGACGACTGTGAGAAACAATGGCATTAAATATTCAGTATCTGGTACTTCCAGACTAGTCGAATCATGACAGCAGAAGATTACTACAAGTTATTTCATTAGACATTAAACCTCCGGAATTTGCAAACTACTTCTTAAATATTAAAAGTTTTCTGCATGGAATAATTAATGAAATTGTAATGCTATTCGGTTTGCATTGTTTGTAAAAGGCTGTGGCCAAATTGTCAGTGAAATGTTTTGCCCGTTGCAGTTGTAGATTATTTACGTGACCTAACGTTCTACAGCTGATATTATTTTCCCTGTTTTACTCTTCATTACAAATGAGCTATATCTGCAACGTGTTAACGTTTTCACCATTTTACTTGCTTCAGTTCTTATTTTTCTTTTGGTTCTAAAGTGCATCATCAGAAATAAATATTGGTGTACAAGATTCTTAATAGCTGCACCGTCTTTTAGTGTCACCACAGAGTTTCGTCAAACGCCATATAGCTGTAAGAGAAGACATAGCTCGAGATATAGCATCGCTAATGCCGCAATAAAATCTGCAGCCGCCGCTAAACCAAGACAAAATGGACGAACTTGGGAATGGCGTACCTCCGAAGTTTATATAGCTAAGACTAGATTAAAATTCATGATGAAGAAGTTCTAGTCTGGGAGTCCACCGTTCAACAGTTTGTGACATGCTAGAAGCCTCATCGATCACGGACGGATGGTAAGATAGTAGTTTTATTTACAAATATGGCTAAAACTGTTGATACAGTTCCATGTTTCTTTTCTCAATGAGGCATATTTATTTCATTCCGCACTCAAACAATGCGTTATATGCGCGAATGACCCATATAACCGGTCCGTTTAGGCCTTTATCGTGATCACAGATATCAAATGCTCAGAATCTTACCCTCTCCTTATCACAACCCTGAAGAACAGATCACACTTCAGCACATCACAGTTGTCAAGAAAAATTCTCACTACTTAAACTTCCACCTCCCACACAGTTCAATTCCACGAGCACAGTCCGTTAATGATGACACTTGTGCAACTAAGTCAAGCGGCAGCAGACCTAGCCCATCGACAAACGTTGCACTGCACCAAGAACATGAGAATGAAAGCGTTAATTTATTTGGAAGTGCAAACGCTGAATGATGGAAAGATGGTGACGTCCAGATCATTATGGAAAGAGGCTCAGTTCGGTTCACTCTGTGGCATTCAAATCTTGACAGTATTGACCGGAAAAGTTTCCATTACTGGGTGAATCTTCTATATTTCAGTTGATGGACTGGAAAAAAAAATATCTCTGCTTAAAATGAACAAGATCTCTAGTGAAATACCGCTTTCGGTTATTAATGTCTGTGAAATTGCAAGTACCGAAGTCCTATGATGGTTTTTAACCTTAAGTAAAGTTACTGGAGATAATTCTAAGGCTTCTCGTTGTGCATTAGTGTCACTAAGAAGGTTGACAACAAGCAAGCCACGTATTATTTATAGCAAATATCGGATCCAGTAACTAAAGCAAGAGGAAAATTTACTATAGTTGCTCATGTTTAATAAGTACCTAATTACATACACACAACCATTATAATTATCTGCTTTATGGTTAAGTACAATCGTTATTGTCAGAACACATATATCTGAATACTGCTGTTTTCTTTCAGTATGTTACGTAGAGAGTTTATAGAGTATTACTCAAGAAATCTTTCAAATATTACATCATGTTACTAAATATCAGTGTATTGTGTTAGCAGCTCATCCATCCCACCAAATGTGGAAGATTAAAAAAAAAATTATTTATATCTGTAACTCAGACGAGTCATATCTGTGTGGAGTAAATGAATATACCCATTTTGAAAATGTGGTATGAATTATAAAGTTTCTGAACATTACTTCCATAAAACGTGAGTGAACCTAGAAAATTTCGTAAGTTTCTTATGAATGTATAGATGTAGCGTAAAGACTGTATGTTATTTGTTTGTTTGTTTTGTTTGGCCTCCAGAGTTTGTACTCTTTTTAGCTATTGAGAACACATGTTTACACAGAATTTTGCACCGAGAAAATACGTAAATGCATATTTACGGAACTGAAAGCTCATGCTGGCCGTTTTTTCCATAACAAACGCTTAACAAATAAAATGATAGTCAGACTACACATAATTATGCTGTCATTTCACATTATTTGTTAAATTTAATAAGTGATGAAGATAAACGGAATTGTGAGTCCTACAAATATTTCCCTACACTCTTAAGAAAATTGAAAATCATTTTACATAGGTGAATTTCTTTAAAAAACCTAAAGATAAAACGTTGACTGAGGAAGGAAATAACCCATACTCATGAAAGGTTTCGGAAATTCCGATGTTCATTGCCAAAATCGGAACAGAAAACCAAGAATGGCTTACACTAGCTTCCGTCTCGGAATCACACTCACACACAAGGGAATGGTAACCGTTGATTCAACAAAGATGTACAGGAAACGAGGCATGATTCGAGCAGACTCGAATGATTGTAAAAATAGTAGATCGATCCAAATGCCTCCACGAAATCGACGCTCTTTTAGGAATTTTAGGTTGTAGTGCCGCATAACATTCAATTTTCCTTTGTTGGGACACATTTCACGTATCAAGCCCTTGCTATTTTAGTGAGCCTTGGCTTCACGTAAGTAGTCTATATACGGTCATTTCAAATCGAGAACTGTTCCTGTAGTTGCAGTTTGCTTCGCTAATATGTCAAATTCCTCATTATAGCGGATGACAGCGTGAAACTGTATCCACAGCAGATTGATTGCCTGCCCCCCAGGTTTACAGCGAATACACTCCAGTATCACGTCCAAAATATAAAAGTTGGTAATTGTATTCCAACTCGACGTAGAAAAACCACTCCCGGAGTCGGACGCGATAGATATTTTCAATAAGGAAGTTGAAGATACAAGCAATCGCCACCAAAATGGCCACAGTCTCCGCCGTAAAAACTGAAGTATTTTATGCAGTTTGTATGTTTTACTGAGATCGAGATGAGCACAGAAAACCACATCCAATATACTCTTCTTGTGGAATTTTGGATCCAATAGAATGTTGTTGTTGTTGTGACCTTCAGTCCGTAGACTTTGTTGATGAAGCTTTCAATGTAAGTCAATTTCACCGATCCTCCTAATCTCCGAATAACTTCTGCAGCCTACATCCTTCTGAATCTGCTTCCTGTAGTCATCTCTCGGTCTCCCCCTGCGATTTTTTACTTACCACACTTCATTTCAAAACTGAATTGGTGACCCCTTGATGTCTTCTAATATGTCCAATAAACTGATCGCTTCCTTTGATCAACTTATGACACGAATTTCCTGTCTCCCGAATTCTATTCAGTACTCATTACTAGTTACATGATCTACCGATTTAATCTTCAATATTCTCCTGTAGCATCACATTTCAGAAACCGCTCTTCTTGTCTAAAGAGTTGATCGTACATGTTTCACTTCCATACAATGCTATATTCCAGACAAACACTTTCAGAAAAGATTTTCTAACACTTAAACCTACATAAAGTGTTAATAAATTTCTCTTCTTCTCAAATGCTTTTCTTGCCATTGCCAATCTACATTTTATATCATCCCTACCTCAGCCATCGTCGATTATTTTGCTGCCCAAAAAACTAAATTCATCTACTGCTTCAAGTGTCTCGTTTCCTAATCTAGTTCCCTTAGCATCACACGATTTAATTCTACTACATTCCATTATTCTCTGTCTTCTTTTCTTGATCTTCATCTTATATCCTTCTTTCAAGACAATGTTTGTTCCGTTCCAATGCTCTTCCCAGTCATTTGTTGTCTGTAATAGAAGTACTATCTCATGGGCAAACCTCAAAATGTTTAGTCCATTTCCTTGAGCTGTAATCCCTACTCAAAATTTTTCTTTTGTTTCCTTTACTGCCTGTTCAGTGTAGAGATTGAGTAACATCGAGGAGAGGCTAAGACCCTGTTTCACCACTGCTTCCCTTTCGTGACCTTCGATTAACTGCCATCTGATTCCTGTACATTTTGTAAATTTCCTTTCGCTCCCTCTACTTTACCCCTCCTACCCCCAGAATTTGAGAAGGAGTATTCCAGCCAATACAGTCAAAAGCATTCTCCAAGTCTACAAATGCCATAGACGTTGGTTTGCCTTTCCTTAACCTATGTTCTAAAATGTGTATTAGGGTGAGTATTGCCTCGCGTCTTCCTACATGTCTCGAGAATCCGATCTTCTCCTTCCCGAGATGGCATCTACTAGGTTTCCATTTTTCTGTGAAGAATTCGTGTTAGTATTTGCAACCATGACTTATTAATCTGATAGTTAAGATGGAAAATTTTTGTTATGACTGGTACTTCCAAAGTCTCAGTATCTCTGACGGAATATCGTCTTCTACTTGGGCCTTTTCGACGTAGATATTTCAAAGCACTGTTACATTTTCCTTGTAGTGCCATATCTTCCATCACATGATCATCTGATTCCATTTCCCTTTCTGCAATATTGCTTTCAAGTACATTTCCCTTGTGCAGAGCATCTGCATACTCCTCCTTTCAGCTCTCACTTCTTTACTTACGATCGATTTTCCCATCTGAGCTCTTGATATTCATGCAGCTGCTTCTCTTTCTTCCAATGGCCTCTTTAATTTTCCTCTAGGCCGTGTCTACATTTCCCGTAATTAAATGTGTTTCTCAATCCTTACATTTGCCCTTAAGCCTTTCCTGCTTAGCCATTTTGCACTTCCTGCCAATCTCATCAATCTCATTTTTTAGACTTTAGTATTCCCTTTCGCCTGCTTCACTTGCTGCACTTTCATATTTTCTCCTTTCATCACTGACATTCTAATCTCATGTGTTACCTTAGGATTTCTACTTGGCATAGATTTTTACCTATTTGATCTTCTGTTGCCTCCACAGTCTCCTCTCGTAATGCTACCCATTCGTCTTCTACTGTATTAATTTCTCCTTTTCTAGTCAATCGTTGACTAAAGCTTACACTGAAACTCTCGGCCACATCTAGTTATTTCAACTTACCACCTCCTTAATCTCCTACCCTTTTCCAGTATCAATCTAGAATTCATAACCAATAAACTAAGGTCAGAGTACTCATATACCCGAGGAAATATTTTAAAATTTAATATTTCGTTCCTTAATCTCTGTATTAACATTACATGATCAATCTGAAATCTTCTGGTGTCTCCAGGTCTCTTCTGTGTAAACAAACTTCTTTTGTGATAATTTCGTTATTCTTTGTGAAAACTCTACCAGGAATATTTCTCTTTCATTCCCTACCGCCAGTCAACATTCACTTAGTATTTTTCCTTCTTTTTCTTTTCCTACTATCGAATTCCAGTCCCCCATCATTACTAAATTTTCGTCTGAATCACTTTCATCATCTGCGGAGCTTGTGTGCATATAATCTTGTACTACTGTGGTTTGTATGGGGTTCGTGTCTATGTTGTCTACAATAATGCATTAATTATGGTGTTCATAGTAGCTTACCAACATTCCTATTTTCTTGTTCATCCTACTCCTTTGTTACCCTATTTGATGTTATGCTTATAACACTGTATTCACCCCACCAGAACTCCTGCTCCTCCTGCTACCGAATTTCACTAATCTTCTGCGTATCTAACTTTAACTGATCCATTTCCCTTTTCAAATTTTCTAACCTACCTGACCCGAAAACAGAGCTGACATTCCACACTCAGATCCGTAGAAAGCCACTTTTGGTCCTCCTGATGAGGACAACTTCCTGAGTAACGATGGTTCAGATGGCTCTGAGCACTATGGGACTCAACTGCTGTGGTCATCAGTCCCCTAGAACTTAGAACTACTTAAACCTAACGAACCTAAGGACATCACACACATCCATGCCCGAGGCAGGATTCGAACCTACGACCGTAGCAGTCGCACGGTTCCGGACTGCGCGCCTAGAACCGCGAGACCACCGCGGCCGGCTCCTGAGTAACCTCCATCTGGAGATCCTGATGGGGAACTATTTTACATACGGAATATTTTACCCAAGGGAACGTCACTATCATTTAATCATACAGTTGAGCTAGAAGGTTGGCACTGGATTATTTGCTAGTGGTCCAATGTAACAACTCGTGCTGATAATTGAACAAGAGAACGGCCTACCACCGTAGCTTCTGCACTGTATTTGATTGGAGAGGCTGGGAGGACCCAAACTGAACCGTCAGTGGCCTGTGGTCCGTGACTAGAGAAGAGCAGTGGATATACAGGTAGTGATGGAAGTGCGTGGTCCTATAAATGATAGCCAACGCCTCCTTTTCAATTTGGCTGTAGCTATGTAAGGCCTTGGTCAATGTCTTTGACGCAAAAGAAATTAGCCTGTCATTGGAGCCCATTCGAAGTCACAATACTGCACAAATGGCACAAGATAGCCATCTTCTGCTAGAAGCGGTCTGACATCCGGCGAACAATCCGAATGGAATGCACTTGAGCCATAACCGATTTAGAGGTGCCGCGATCTGAGCAGCATTCGGGATAAAACAAATGTAATAAGTTAGCTTCTCCATTATAGCCTGGAATTTTTATGCATTGGTTGACACAGGAAAGGCGCGAATGGTCGCTAAGTACGACGGTGACGAATGGATGCCGTGCGCATTATTCATGTACCAGAGATACTCAATTTCAGTGAGAAAGACGGAACACTTAGAGCACTTGCAAGTCGGTTCCATTTTGGACAGCACTTGAAACAGCGTCTCTAAATGAATTAAGTGTCCTGCTGGCATAAGACTAGAGACCAGTATATTATCTAAATGGTTAGAACGAGAAGGTACTTGTGACATCAGTTGCTGAATGTACCTTTGGAAAAGAGCAGGGGCGGAAGTGTTACCGATGGTAACCTCTAATACTGGAGTAATCGTTCGTATGTGTTGATCACAGAAGTCTTCTTTCACTCTTCAAATAACGCAGTTGCAGGTAGGCCCCCTGAGTATCAATTTCTGAGAAGAAATGACCCTGACCTAATTCGTCGATCAAATCCTCAGGGTTGGGTGAAGGAAAGGAACCAACAACATTTCGTGGATTGACAGTTAATTTAAAGTGTGTACAGAGTCGCAACCCGTCCAACAGTATGGTGCGGCCCACCAGTGGCGACACCCATTGGCTGGACAACCCTGTTTTGATGACATCACTGTCCTCCAACCGCTGCAACCTTACGGCAACCCGATCCTGTAATGCACAAGGGACATTACAGGCACGAGAAAACTTGATCTGTTACTTGGGCCTCAAACCCTTGGGGCTTGCCTTAACCACCATTGAGCAGAGAACTGTACTTGTCACGTAAAGCATTATTATTGGCTAGAAACCCAAAGACACTGCATTGTCGGAAGGATTTTACACAGCAGACTGAAAGAGCAATTCTGCAGGGTCGTACGTTGAAAAGCATCTACCTTTATTTTGTAACTACAGTGGAAAATGTACCGGCAGCTGAAGCGGACTGCTACTGAACAGAAAGGACAAGCTTATCAAAGAGATCAGAATGAGATTTTCACCCTGCAGTGGAGTGTGCGCTGATATGAAACTTCCTGGCAGATTAAAACTGAGTGCCGGACCGAATTTCGACTCGGGAACTTTGCCTATGGCGGGCAAGTGCTCTACCATTGAAGCTACCCAAGCACGACTCACGATCTGTCCTCACAACTGCAATTCTGCCAGTACCTCGTCTACTACCTCCCAACCTTCACAGAAGCTCTTCTGCAGAAAACAATGTCACTTCCAATGTTCGTGTGGGTTAAATTACTGTGACATTACAATGAGAGATGCGAATATTGCGAACGTGTCTGATTCCCATATTTGTGCTGCTGTACTAACTCGTCCAAATGCTGACCTCAGTACAGTACTGCTAATTATTGAGTCACAGGACATTATCAAGGTAACTGAGTATGATTTTCAAACACTGCAACATCTGTTGGCAGTAGTGAGGCAGTACAGGGGTCAACCCTCGCGTCCCTTTCAAGTCAGAAGTCATCATGGGCGAACCAGTCACCACGTGAGGCCGTGGTGCAGTCAGTATCATCATGGAAGACCTGCCCAAGTTGCTTTCAAACACATGATTGTGCACAGTGCGCACGCCATAAATGTGTTTCACAAGTGGCAACAATGCCTCGCACAGTCGGTAAGATTAAGTGTAGACGGTATTATTCACCTTTCACATTCCACGATAGACAGTCTAATGAGCGCTATGTTGTGTCTGCTGCACAGTGGTCTGACCATCCTGTTGTTGTTTCGTCAGATTGCCAGGACATAAATTCTGAACTTATCAGTCGGCAGTCTGAAATAGAAATATTATCTCCATAACACCCTCAGAAAATATTATGTAATCTGAAGAAGGAATGGGGAGAAATGAAAGAGAAAGGATTATTAATATCAGCTGCTTCAGGATTTTGTGCTGCATAAGCGGTGAAAAGTGAAAATGTGTGCCCCACCAGTTCACTTGGCAGTTGGATCAACCACTACGCCATCTAGATACAGTGCTAATCGTAACCGCGCGGACTATCTCGGCTTGGCCATCGACCGACCCCCACTTCTACCCAGCACCACTCATCCACAATCCTTTTCCATGTCCACCATGCTCACCGCCTGGAAATTCTCGCAGAAAGGTCGGACGTAAGTGAGCATCCGCACTGAATGTGGTGGATTCATTGCCTATCGAGGCGAATCGTTTACATGAATGTGTGGTGTCTGTGCTTTTGGACATGTGCAACATAAGAAAAGAGTGTGACATTCTTTACCTCACATGTCCTTGTACCGGATACTCTCTACATGTAATAGTAGTCAAGATTTTTTCAGGAAATCTGAATCGTCATGTGTTCTCTTGAAGCTTGTTTGGCATTTCATTTCTCATAGAACGTCACTAGACTGCGTAAGTACCATGCTCAATGAGAGTCTTAGAGGAGAATGTTACGCTCTGTGAAACTTAATGAATTCCGGTTTGTAAATGTAATTCGCATACGTAATTCTACTTCCGAAAATTTCACAAATTTCTTTACACCATTCAGACGGTATTTCTTTTGTTTCGAGGCGTCGAAGCGGGGAATCTGTAGACCTTGTATCTTGTCGAACTGCACACAATAAAAATGCTATATTAGTGATAACAGACTAACCCTAATGTAATATATATGCCAAAGAGACAATCATTGTAAACTAGAGACACTCTGCGTTGAACTACCTAGTAGAACAAAAATACATTAGGCTTCTTTGATCATGACCAGGTGCCAGTAATAGATTCAGAGGGTGACTTGCAAGGATGTGTAACATACAAGGTATGCCTAATAATATAATGTGGTGATGAATCTGTAAGAGGGAAGCCTTAAGCGTAAAGAAGGGAAGGTTTTGTATCCCACCTGGAAGGCGGCGCGTGGGTCTGCTACTGAAAACTTAAAGTTTGGCCGAATGAAGAAAGCGTGTAGGAGCAGGTGAGGAAAAACACGTCCGTACTGCAAGTAAGTAAAAAGGGTTTACTGGTGCATAAATATATGCAGCGGCATACATAACTTTGTACACATGAGCACGTAGGTACGAAGCCTTAGTCGCGTCGTAAGTAGTGCGAAGCTGACGCGAAGTATTGCGGCCGTTTGCTCTATATGAACTAGCCGAAGGTGGAGCGGCGTTCGTAGAGCTGCACCGCGTCGGCTAGAGGGCGCTGTGGTCTGCGAAGATCATCCGCTCTCGTAGTGCCAACCTACGCTGTGGCATCGGAACTATCGATACCATAGAAGGAAAATGCTTTCGCTGAATATCGACTTGTACTTTCGCGCTAGTAGTACAACAGTTACAACAAAAGTATTTGTTTAGTCGCATTGCGGATGAGAGAAGTGCATTAACTGTAGTGAAACTGTATTTCTGGTATAATGATATATTAATACTTGAATCTTCCTGGCAGATTAAAACTGTGTGCCCGACCGAGACTCGAACTCGGGACCTTTGCCTTTCTAGCAGAAGTAAAGCTGTGAGTACCGGGCGTGAGTCGTGCTTCGGTAGCTCAGTTGGTAGAGCACTTGCCCGCGAAAGGCAAAGGTCCCGAGTTCGAGTCTCGGTCGGGCACACAGTTTTAATCTGCCAGGAAGTTTCATGTCAGCGCACACTCCGCTGCAGAGTGAAAATCTCATTCTGGGAATATTAATACTTGTTTGTTGTGTAATTTGTAACAGCAGAATCTAGGAACCGTGTAAGTCACACGATAAATTGTTGACTGGAAACGATATTGAAATACTGGTGGTGAAATCACGATTAGGTGACAAGGTTTTGGACGTCCATTCCTCATCACGAACGTGAAAGTAGGTGGCTTGCCTCTCTGCACAGTAGGATAGGCGAAGATATGTGACACACTGGATGACATTGTACAATGCTGGTGCGGGCACAAGTGCTTCGATGCAGCTCGCATTGTTGAACATGGTGCTCCACACCACAGCCCCTACGTGTTCCTATGTTGACTCAACGACATCGTCAATTACGATTGCAGTGTGCACGGGATCATCGAAATTTGGCGGCTAACTAATGGTAAGGTGTCGCTCGGTCTAAAGAATCACGTTTCTCGTTGCACCAGGGCGTTGGTCGTATCAGGATACGCCGTCATCCACGGCAATATCTGCTCGATACATGCACTGTACCAAGGACTAAGCGCGGTGAAGACAGTATTACACCGAAGTGGACACTCACTTGTGCTTCCACGGGACCAGCGGTAGAATCGAAGGCACCGTGACCGCTGTGATTTACGTAAGCATTGTCTCGGCCCACAGGCATGCATTCATGCTTGATGTCTTCCCTGATGACGATGGCGTCTTACGGTATGGTACCTACCTGAATGTGACAAGGCCGCAATCGTGATACAGTGCTTTGCGCGCAATGACAGTGAACGCACTTTGACCTATTGACCGCCAGATCCACCTAATTTGAACCCAATGGATCATGTAATAGGCGTTATTGGGCGTCAGCCCCGAGCCCAAATATCATCAGTCCGTAATTTACAGTAATGGTGTGACATCTTGAGCCATGTGATTCCGGAATAGTCCCAAGGATTTATCGAATCAATGCAAAGCACAACAGTTGCTTCAATACGTTCTTAAATTGAACGAACTCACTATTAAGCGGGGGATTACAATGTTTAGGCTTATTAGTGTATATTTTAGCCTCAAATCACGAAAATTGTATGCTAGTTGTTTTCATGTGATCATAAAATTATGTGAAAACATTAGATAGTCAACAGGTTCCACAGCCATGATAAACTACGTTAAATACAGCGGTAATTCGTCAATTGTTTTATTATGTAACCTACTCAAATCGTTTGATGTTACAAGAACTCTAAACTGATTATAATACCATTTGTTTCAATTGAGACTGGAATACAAAACTAACAAAATTTAAAGGGATGGTTACTGTGTTTCCTTAAGGCATTGTCCATAGTCTGATAAATCCACTTTTATCAATGTGGCTGGCATATACGATATTTATATTTGTTACTCATTAAAATTTGGTGTTCAACTGTAATCAAAGGATAATTAAGAAATGCAGTTTATATTAACTTCAGATTTTGTGACTTAACCATCATTCACCTACAAGTTGTCCATTGTGGGGTGTAAACAAATCAAAAACAGCGTCTGCAAAAGAAAAATATATACAGACCTCTAAAATAGAAATGTAAAAATCATACAATGCGTTGTTTAAATATTCGGGTTACAATATTTCCGTTAAGACGTGAGATATCACGCAGAAGTACAGCTAAATGGGTGAATGCATTAGTAGGCGTTTTAGGAAATATAGGTGAGAAGACATTAAAATCAGAATGCATATCAACATAGCTAAAGCTTCAAAGTTTTTTTGGAAATGAGACAGGTAGCATAAGGCAGCAAAGAAACGATAGAAATATCAGACATAGAAATTTTGTAAAATACTAAAGGAGTGTGCTTAGGTGATGAATTAGCTGGAAGGAAGATGGAACGCTGTTATAAGAGGATGAAAATAATCAAGGAATCAAAGGAAAAGCCACCAGTAACAAATCATTAAGGACGTCGCGCTCAATTTTAGGAGGTTAACAATCAGTTGTGCTTATTAACGTACAGTCCTCTGACATACCATCTAAAGGTTAGTAATTATAGCCACGGAGAAATTTCTGGAATGGTCTTAAGGTGAGTGATATAATATTGTTCAGGTAGTGACGACACAGTGGTGATTGAATTATTGGTCGACTGAAATAGTCGTCTCGTAAATAGTGACTATAGTTAAAAGTGTGGTATATCACATTTTTTTGGTATAATAAATATGTTCTTTTTTCGAAAGCAATAATTTTCCTGATTGTGACTGTGGAGTCCATATTATTTCTTTTAAATAAACTCTTTTAAACCATACTTGTGGCTTGATGCTGTACCAGATGTGTACCATATGAGCCATGACTGATCTATCACTGTGAAACTATAATATAATCAAGCTCTATTTACCCGAGTTCTTCACCCTATAAACAAATAACGCCCCAATTCATAGATTAAATTTGCGACTTGTAACAACCAATGAAATATGGTGAGTGCACAGAAGCTTTAATTTCCAAGGAGGCTATGATGAGATGAAGCTACGCCAAAAATAACTTTAGTAAATTCAGAAGAAGTGAAGTTCTGGAACGGAAATTTGCAGAGACGGTGTATTAGGCGAATAATCGGGGGTTGTCACCCCGTCGCTCTTGCGTCACGTCTTCGACGTTCCGTTGATCCGCCTGATGGATTTCCTGTCATTTTGGTTGCAAGTCTGATAGACGGCGAGGTTAGGAGGGCGAATATGATGGGGAAAGCTCCCTCCGATCAGGCCCTGGGAGAGCTGAAGGTAAAAGCTCCGGTGGTTTCGGCGAGAAGCGAAGAGCTGGGGCCTGACACAACAAGCGTCCACCACCTCGGGGGCTTTGCTGGCAGCCCTGAGCGGGTGGGTGGGTTGTAGGGGTAGGGGGTGTTGGGGGTGTCGGGGGGAGGGGAACCGAGAGGCGACTGCCACTGCTGCGAAACTCAATTTCGGAAACATGGTCCTCCTGGGACGGCTTCCGACCTGGGCTTTGTCCGCCCTGTAACGAAATTCGTGCCAGCGGGTAGCAGGCATTGTAACAACCCCCGTCGGCAGTACCCCGCCCCTTGCGAGCAGCGGGTACTGCCCACTGCTGCCGCCGGCGCCGCAGCTGCACTGGTCACTCGTTGGGAACAGTCAAGGTCACTCACTGAATTAAAGGAGTTACCAGTCGCTATGCCACTATGACGCACCTACATATATTACAATAGGAGCTATTCCTGTATCTTGAGCAGCTTACAGAGCAGCAAGAAGCAACAATTATGTTGTAGTACCTTCACTATAAATAAGAGAAAGAAAATAATTAACCGTTTCGAATTTAAAATATCGTATTCATGCGACTTAAGCCGGGACGTTCAGGAAAAGCACTCAGTTTAAAAATGCACCAAGTTCACGTTTTGAAACGTCCCCTTAGAACAATTCTATATGACTGTGCTTAAACTGACATAAAATATTTTTAGCGCAACGCAATCTGACTATCAAAGATCCCTGCAAAAGAATGGCCCTGACTAACATTAAACTATACCTTTCACAAATCACTTACCTCACAAGAATCTTCGCTGCTCAAGCTACTGCAATACAGCGAGCGCCACTACTGCCAGCTAAATAAAAGATTCAAACTATGGAAGGCACTAACTACTGATAGGGATAGTTAGCAAATGAAAGATATTAATAGAGAACAAACAATGTATTTACCTTGATATCATCATATATAAATATAGCAGTTCATGACAATTTCAAAACTCCGCCATCTCTCTCCCCACATCCACCACTGCTGGAGGCTCACCTCCAACTGCGCAACGCTACGCGCTGTTCACAGCCAGCTGCCTAACACTACAATGGCGAGAATTACAACAATGCAAAGCAGCCACAGACTGCACACAGCACAGCCAGTGATTTTCATATTGACGTGGCGTTACCAATAAAAAAACCTAAACAGCCTACTTACATAGAGAAAACATAAACAGCCTACTTACATAGAGAAAACATAAACAGCCTACTTACAGTTTTTGAAGATATGGCAATGAAAATTTGTACCGAGCTGTATATAAAATCAACACATTTACTCTTCAGTTCCTCAGGTTGCATTTATTTATCTTTATCTTGGAATCCAAAATTTTATTTTAAAAAATATTATATGAACGTATTCCTCAAAAACTATTCAAGACATTTATACAAAATTTTCTGTCTTTAACATTTTTACTTATATTAAGCTTCTCTCCCGTGGCTTTTTCGATTTATCGATAGAAGAATTTTAATAATTTGTTCATCATTACTCACTAAGCATAATGTAAAAGTCATGCAAGATGAGCAAGCACATCTTCTACATCTCAGGTAGCACTTAGACTTTCAAAAATCTTCTCTTGCGAGAAAATTTGTTTTGCTAATAGGATGAAGTGCACAAAATTTCAAATCACTAGCTGTGATAGAGTCTGAAAAAGAGGTACATAAACTTTAGAAGACATAATTTTCAAGAAATGCAATTTAATATTCAACCTAACGTTTCTTCTTATGTCACCAGATTTTAACTCCGAGACCTCTTTCACTTCAAGGATTCTCTCCGTGTTTCTTGTTCTCTGCTTTGTTCGCTTTACCAGATATTCAACTGACTGTACAGCTGCAGAGAGGCGCTGTAAATCTATTTTCCTCAAAATGTCTTAACGCCCATTCTCTCCAATACATTCATCTTCCTTACGTTTTCATGATTAAATTGAATAACTGTATATAAGTTGCAATTCTGAAAACTGTAGCAGATGAAAATTTGGCAAAACTAGAATTGCTTCTTTATAAACGAAGCAGCTGGTTTGTTATTGTTTCCAATACACGGAACAGAGTCATAGATCTATAAAACAAAAATAGACGTCACAGTCTTCTAGATTCATCCTGTGCAAGTTTGCTTGAAAGGCATCTGTGTAATCGCCGTTAACCAAGCTAGTTGCCTCAAAAAGTGGCCGTCGCTGGGAAGGCGTGTCACATATTTAGTTATTATTCAAGTATTTCGGATGTGATTTCATCACTGAAGCTTTGGGAACTTATTGTCCATGAGTTCTACGCATAAGTAGAAAATAATCTAAAAACTGACGTTTTCAGTCAATTTCATCAATGTCTCCCCTCCCTTTAAACGGTTTTGTGGTGTCACCGCCAGACACCACACTTGCTAGGTGGTAGCTTAAATCGGCCGCGGTCCACTTAGTACATGTCGGACCCGCGTGTCGCCACTGTGTAATCGCAGACCTAGCGCCACCACCAAGGCAGGTCTCGTGATACGAGAGAGCACTCGCCCCAGTTGTACGAGAACCTAGCTACCGACCAGATGTACGAAGCCTTTCTCTCTCATTAGCCGAGGGACAGAATAGCCATCAGCTAAGTTAATGGCTACGAACTAGCAAGGCGCCATTTGTATCAGTGCCTATAGCTTACGAGTATTCAAGAGAGACGTATTCCAAGGACTAATAAAAAGATAAGTAATAAGCATCTACATACTTTTCTTCTTATTCATTTATAAGTTCTCATGTTCCAGACTTCACGCCCGTCGGCGTTAGCCTTGCGTGCCCTATCGGCTACAGCGTTAGTCTAGCGTTCATTTTCAGCCATCTCAACTTCACGGTGTCGGCACAGCTACCGACACAACAGGTTTCACGTTAAAAACACATGATACGTCGTCCACAGATTTATAAATTACGATCTCCAACTACGTCTCTTTTTCTGTATGTAACGGGTAATCTCAGGAACTACGGTAGAGATTTTGATACAGTTTTCAGTAACACATAGAGTGATCCATGAGGAAGGTCTGTGTAAATACACTCCTGGAAATGGAAAAAAGAACACATTGACACCGGTGTGTCAGACCCACCATACTTGCTCCGAACACTGCGAGAGGGCTGTACAAGCAATGATCACACGCACGGCACAGCGGACACATCAGGAACCGCGGTGTTGGCCGTCGAATGGCGCTAGCTGCGCAGCATTTGTGAACCGCCACCGTCAGTGTCAGCCAGTTTGCCGTGGCATACGGAGCTCCATCGCAGTCTTTAACACTGGTAGCATGCCGCGACAGCGTGGACGTGAACCGTATGTGCAGCTGACGGACTTTGAGCGAGGGCGTATAGTGGGCATGCGGGAGGCCGGGTGGACGTACCGCCGAATTGCTCAACACGTGGGGCGTGAGGTCTCCACAGTACATCGATGTTGTCGCCAGTTGTCGGCGGAAGGTGCACGTGCCCATCGACCTGGGACCGGACCGCAGCGACGCACGGATGCACGCCAAGACCGTAGGATCCTACGCAGTGCCGTAGGGGACCGCACCGCCACTTCCCAGCAAATTAAGGACACTGTTGCTCCTGGGGTATCGGCGAGGACCATTCGCAACCGTCTCCATGAAGCTGGGCTACGGTCCCGCACACCGTTAGGCCGTCTTCCGCTCACGCCCCGACATCGTGCAGCCCGCCTCCAGTGGTGTCGCGACAGGCGTGAATGGAGGGACGAATGGAGACGTGTCGTCTTCAGCGATGAGAGTCGCTTCTGCCTTGGTGCCAATGATGGTCGTATGCGTGTTTGGCGCCGTGCAGGTGAGCGCCACAATCAGGGCTGCATACGACCGAGGCACACAGGGCCAACACCCGGCATCATGGTGTGGGGAGCGATCTCCTACACTGGCCGTACACCACTGGTGATCGTCGAGGGGACACTGAATAGTGCACGGTACATCCAAACCGTCATCGAACCCATCGTTCTACCATTCCTAGACCGGCAAGGGAACTTGCTGTTCCAACCGGACAATGCACGTCCGCATGTATCCCGTGCCACCCAACGTGCTCTAGAAGGTGTAAGTCAACTACTCTGGCCAGCAAGATTTCCGGATCTGTCCCCCATTGAGCATGTTTGGGACTGGATGAAGCGTCGTCTCACGCAGTCTGCACGTCCAGCACGAACGCTGGTCCAACTGAGGCGCCAGGTGGAAATGGCATGGCAAGCCGTTCCACAGGACTACATCCAGCATCTCTACGATCGTCTCCAAGGGAAAATAGCAGCCTGCATTGTTGCGAATGGTGGATATACACTGTACTAGTGCCGACATTGTGCATGCTCTGTTGCCTGTGTCTATGTGCATGTGGTTCTGTCAGTGTGGTCATGTGATGTATCTGACCCCAGGAATGTGTCAATAAAGTTTCCCCTTCCTGGGACAATGAATTCACGATGTTCATATTTCAATTTCCAGGAGTGTAATATTAAATCAAAGTAATGAGGAGTATGTAATACACAGAGAGATCGGCTGCCCCTACCTACGCAGCTTTATCCAACACTCTTGCCTCCAAAAACCACCACGCACGATATTTTCATACTGTTTCGCTAGCTACGCGCAAGCTATTAGTCCTACAGAAAAAAGTGAGCGGGGCCTTTTCGTATGAAATGTAATGTGAGGTTTTTTACTGGGATACGTTTTCGCTAGAGGCCGCAGTTTTCGAGTTATTCAGTAAAATCGCACAAAAATGACCTTCAAATACACCCTCACCAATGTTTTGTGATCTTTATTCGCTGGCCATGTTATGCCACCGGCTTAGTCGAGCACTTAAAAATAGTAAAAATGACATTTTTATAAAGTTTTGCTAACAATTTTATGAATATTAACAACATAAAATAAGCAGTCACATTGTTGTATTAGTCAGGCTTTGTGACTATGAAGTCCGCCTCCTTAGCTGAGGTGTCAGAGCCTCTGGATACGGTTCAGCATACCCGAGTTCGATTTTCCGCCGTGTCGGAAATATTCCCCCGTTCGGGGGACTGAGCATTATGTTGTCCTCACCATCATTTCATCATCATCGACAGGTAGGTCACCCAGTGTGGTGTCAACTGCAAAGGCTTCCATCGCGGAAGCAAACTACCCCAGGTGGGGACTTCTGGCTATTAATGCTATACGATCATATCATTTCACTTACGTGACCATACAAAGTCGAGGGTATGATTTTGTTACTGAAATACCAGAACACCATGCAACGGAGAAGACATTATACAACAACCAGGGCCAAGTCACATGGAAACCCGAAAGAATGAGAAACACTGCAAGCAGTCATCTTCGACGGGGGTACTAACTATAAATGAGGGTAGCAGTTTTCTGTTAAATGACAAAAACTTTGGAGATATAATTCAATTTTTTATCAGAAAACAAGAAGAAAGGCTCTAAAGAGTAAACATTACTTTCGTATTGACCATTCAAATGCTGTAGGAAGCGATTTCATGAAATACACACTATTCATGCAGTCCTGGGAATGTCAGATCATGAAACAAAAAAATTTATCCGATAGCCTTTCTATTCTTACCAAATAACAGGAAAGAGAAACGAATCCATCTCTGCCGCAATGGTGTCGGTAATGTAACGGGATAGGATTCTAAAAACGTCACCGTTGATCTCGAATCAGTGTGTAACCTGCCACTTTCTAATCGGCCTACTGGATTGCGATATAATTGACCGTGATCGCATATGCCTAACAAAATTTTACAGTAAGTAACGCTATCGTTACCGAAGGAAAATAGCAGCGGTTAGCTAGAGGAAAGTGTACAACAGACTCTTCTAAAGGAAGGATCTGTTGTAAACTGAAGCTAAATACTGTTGATAATTTTGAAATGTGTGGAATATAGTGCAATAGCTCACGAACCGCACAGGGGGATAAATGGTACCAAGTAATTTTTACTACAGAAATCACTGGTAATACAAATAAAAGACTGATTAGCTAAAAAATAAAGGAATAATGAAATGTTCGCCAGCCCTCTAGGGCAATGAATCTCCATAATCTTAAGAAAGGTAACGGCAAAGAAATTCAGGTATCACTGGCGAGGCAACAGAAGGTTGTCTCGCCTTTTAACAGCAGAACTCCTCACGAGAAAATAAATGGATCCGAAAGCGCCGAGTTTGCAGTTACTTAATCTGAAATAATGAATTTTTAAAGTAAAGGTAAATGTAGTTACTGGTTAAGTAAGTGAGTGGCTTCACTTGAACTCTGTAGTGTAAAAAATGACTTTCATAAACCTCAGTGTAACGTAAGGAAAAATTTAGAAAAAGGAAAGCATTTTACTTTTGATTATTGAAAGATTGAATTAAATTTACTTTAAGCAAATGAGCAACTAATCTTATTTTAAAATAACAATAAATTACATACCAAGCTAAATACAGAATAAATTAAATTGCCCACACATAATTGCTGATGTATCTTTAGCTATTAGTTTCGCTAGCTAAATTTTATATTACTTTAGGTAAATGAAGCTAATACTAAAATTTGCAAATTCGTTTAGCCCCTGTTATGCAATACAAGAATGAACAATTACTGAGGCCGAAAATTTATACTGAAACTGGTCATTAGCTAACACACAAAACTGACAGTGAATATTTAATCAATTTTCGTATTCTTACGATACTTGGTGATTGCATGGAAATGAAAAGGGACTCTGGCTGGTAATAATGTCTGAGGACAATGGCAACACAGGTGCCCTACAAGTTTCAAATGTGGCCAGTTGTTATTCAAGTTAGCCATACTTTGTGAAAGAAACTTAACTGGGTAAAGCTTCTATATTCCTATATCTGTCAGTTAACAGTCTTACAATGTGATAGCTGTGCGGACGACGAAGAATGTAGCCGACGACAATAATAAGCTGTCGCTGTTGCTGACGCTGACGTTTGAGAATCTCGAGTCGTCTCCACAGCCCCGGATAATTACGGGACAGGCAATAGTTACAACTGCCGCCTCCTCCACCTGTCCACTCCTACAATGCTTTCAATACTCGCGGGTTAGCGAATCAGGCGCGTCTACACTGGCGCGAACATAGCAGCACATCGCGTTGCAGGGAGCACCCAACAAACAGTTCCGCACTCTTCCGTGACCCGCACTACGCTGCTTCCTGTCTCTTCGCAACGCGACAGTGGGTCTCCACACTCAAAGATAAACAACGGCGCAGCTACTGCCATTTCGTCGTTGCTGTCCATACAGACGTACTAGAAGAAGGGATCGGTTGGTAGGGAATACTTTGAGGCATCAAGGGATCACCAATTTAGCATTGGAGGGCAGCGTGGAGGGTAAAAATCGTAGAGGGAGACCAAGAGATGAATACACTAAACAGATTCGGAAGAATGTATGATGCAGTAGGCACTGGGAGATGCGGAAGCTTGCACAGGATAGAGTAGCTTGTAGAGCTGCATCAAACCAGTCTCTCCATTGAAGACCACAACATCCAAACATTTAATAAAGTTCCCTTCTATAACCCCACAATTTACAGTATTTTCGTTATAATTACAATCAATTAATACAGTCAGAAATAAATACACTGTTACATCGATTACTTAAGTTATCCACGTATATTAAACGCCGGAAATGTTTGAATGGTGTAGAAAATATTTTATCTACATTTTCACTGTTATGATCTCCGATTTCTGCGCCAAAAATCGTGCTCACAGCCTTTCAAGAGCATGGCTGTCATCTCTATATGAAGATATCTCTATGAAACAAAGTGAAAATTTTGCGACTTACCTGGTATTGCAGAGAAAATGAAGCAGTAAGGCTGCAGATTCCCAAGTGGGCTACTCTGGCATTCCTTCGGGCTGAAGGTGTTTGCCATGTTCGCTTAGAGATAAGAGGCCATGCTGGAAAGTGACGCCTCCGATTTCTTTACGTGAAAACTCTTCAAGTTTTTTAAATAGAACAAACGTTATCATGTTTCTACATCTTTATTCATCATGTCTTATGTTTCTCAACGTAGTCACCCTGTAGACGTACACATTTCTCCGAACGAGAGACGAGTTTGTTAATACTGTCACGGTAGAATGTCTGTTGACGGAGCCACAACATAACTTAATCTTGTACCACATCATGATTACTAAAGTGAAATCCTCGAAAGCGTTCCATATGTTTTACAAACTGGTGAAAGTCTGAAAGGGCCCAGTCGGGACTGTATAGAGGATGATCAACAACAGTGAACACAGGATGTTAGACTGTAGCAGATGTCACAGCAGTTGTGTGTGGTCTGGCATTGTTACGATGAGGCAGGCGGTGTTCGACGTGTGGACGAGCCCTCTGAACTCGAAACTGTATTACAGCAGGCTGCTTGTTACGCACATAATTACGAAGCAGACCGCCAGGTTATGTGGTGCCACCTGGCGGCAACCGTGAAGATGTATAATTTTAGTAAAGTTTTTTTATTTAAAAATCTTCAACTCATAAAAAATTCGGAGGCATGTCTTTCCAGCAGGTCCTCTTCTCTATTATTATGTGTTTCATGCTTAATTTATTTAATTGGCTTTTGGAGTGATGGTAATGGTGGGAGCCACGTGCTGATCTGCTGCAGAGGGACCGATATCAGGCAGAGAAAGTAGTAAAGTGAACAGCCGCAGCAACTCCAGAGCGCAGCGAAACTTTACCAGGATCTAAATACACTCCTGGAAATTGAAATAAGAACACCGTGAATTCATTGTCCCAGGAAGGGGAAACTTTATTGACACATTCCTGGGGTCAGATACATCACATGATCACACTGACAGAACCACAGGCACATAGACACAGGCAACAGAGCATGCACAATGTCGACACTAGTACAGTGTATATCCACCTTTCGCAGCAATGCAGGCTGCTATTCTCCCATGGAGACGATCGTAGAGATGCTGGATGTAGTCCTGTGGAACGGCTTGCCATGCCATATCCACCTGGCGCCTCAGTTGGACCAGCGTTCGTGCTGGACGTGCAGACCGCGTGAGACGACGCTTCATCCAGTCCCAAACATGCTCAATGGGGGACAGATCCGGAGATCTTGCTGGCCAGGGTAGTTGACTTACACCTTCTAGAGCACGTTGGGTGGCACGGGATACATGCGGACGTGCATTGTCCTGTTGGAATAGCAAGTTCCCTTGCCGGTCTAGGAATGGTAGAACGATGGGTTCGATGACGGTTTGGATGTACCGTGCACTATTCAGTGTCCCCTCGACGATCACCAGTGGTGTACGGCCAGTGTAGGAGATCGCTCCCCACACCATGATGCCGGGTGTTGGCCCTGTGTGCCTCGGTCGTATGCAGTCCTGATTATGGCGCTCACCTGCACGGCGCCAAACACGCATACGACCATCATTGGCACCAAGGCAGAAGCGACTCTCATCGCTGAAGACGACACGTCTCCATTCGTCCCTCCATTCACGCCTGTCGCGACACCACTGGAGGCGGGCTGCACGATGTTGGGGCGTGAGCGGAAGACGGCCTAACGGTGTGCGGGACCGTAGCCCAGCTTCATGGAGACGGTTGCGAATGGTCCTCGCCGATACCCCAGGAGCAACAGTGTCCCTAATTTGCTGGGAAGTGGCGGTGCGGTCCCCTACGGCACTGCGTAGGATCCTACGGTCTTGGCGTGCATCCGTGCGTCGCTGCGGTCCGGTCCCAGGTCGACGGGAACGTGCACCTTCCGCCGACCACTGGCGACAACATCGATGTACTGTGGAGACCTCACGCCCCACGTGTTGAGCAATTCGGCGGTACGTCCATCCGGCCTCCCGCATGCCCACTATACGCCCTCGCTCAAAGTCCGTCAACTGCACATACGGTTCACGTCCACGCTGTCGCGGCATGCTACCAGTGTTAAAGACTGCGATGGAGCTCCGTATGCCACGGCAAACTGACTGACACTGACGGCGGCGGTGCACAAATGCTGCGCAGCTAGCGCCATTCGACGGCCAACACCGCGGTTCCTGGTGTGTCCGCTGTGCCGTGCGTGTGATCATTGCTTGTACAGCCCTCTCGCAGTGTCCGGAGCAAGTATGGTGGGTCTGACACACCGGTGTCAATGTGTTCTTTTTTCCATTTTCAGGAGTGTATTTATATGTATCTACTGTGTACATTGTAAATTAAAGTCTCCCGCCCATTTTTTTCTTTCTGTATGTGAAGGGTAATCTGAGTTACTCCTCCATGGTTTTCAATAGTTTTTCAGTAATAGACAGACTGATTCACGCGGAAGGTTTATGGTTATCAACCCTACGGTAAAGAAGAAGTCCTGCTGTAGATACTTTGTGCTAACCGCGCTAAGCTGGAGCTGGCCTCTTGTACGTGGTACAATGAAGGTGGAAATCAGTAGAGGGTTATGAAACTGGTGGCAGAGTGACCACCTCTGTCGAGTTGCCACCATTATTATATGGATACCAGCAATTCGTGTAGCAGGTCTTAATATAATTCTTATAGTATACAGCGGTAACAAGTGACAATTTTATTTTTGTCCACATTTCGTAATTAGGTGAGCAAAATTGTTCCTAGTCTTCAGTTAATAAAATTAATCTTTCAGTGGCTTACATGTTTGTACGTTTCATGTCCTTAAGATATGGTACGTCATATGACTAGCGTTTTATTCACACGACTTACATGCTTTTAGTTGAACCTGTTGCTGATGTTGGTTCCCTGATAGACCTGCATCGTCTCTTCTCAGCTGGAGAATGTTACATGACCCTTGTGACCAGTTACTATAAAATTTCCGTTCCAAGACATATCCCCACACGTTACTTGCACTTTCAGTAAGATAATGCTCCGCTCCATAAACAATCACATCGCTGTATTTGTCACACTTTGTGACTATGAAGTCCGCCTCCTTAGCTGAGGGGTTAGTGCGTCTGGCTGTTGTTCAGCATGGTACCGGTTTAAGGAATACCCTACAGACAATACGGTACTTTCTGATCTTTATCTCTCCTGACCCCAGTCCTGTTGCTCATTTCAAGGGTAATCGTGGATACAGCTTGTGCTTGCCTTGCAGCGAATCTCCATCAAGTGAGTTGTGAGCAGTGGTTAAATGGCCATTCTGTAAATATGATTTCTAGACATATTAAGTCCATCGTACGACAAGGTTTCAACAGTGTCAGAGTGGAAGTACCTGTTACATGGTACAACTGCGTAACACATTTGCCCATGTGCAATGCACATGGGTAGGATGTTGCATCATCATTAGTTGTTCGCTAATTCATTCCATTCACGTGTGAATCCAGGGAGGAATTCCGGCATAAATACCTCCCTATACGACTTAAATCACCTATCTTGTAATGCCTACACAAGAAATACGAAACGAGCAATAGAATTTTCTTATCTCTACTTCCCAAACTAGTCACATGAAGTTGCCCAATGGACTGTCGCAAAGGAATCATCATCCTCGAACCATCGATTACTATTTCACGCTTTGACCGTCCTTACTAGAATTTGGAATACATCGATATTACATAATCAGAACAGTATACGTTTCGATTTTCGCGACGTATTTCGACAGGGAAATTTGCTAAGGGCCCCGAATAACGTGAACCTACTGTAGTCAAACAGTGATTACTTATACGAATATTCAGGAAAAACAAAACACCTTAAACGGCCGTAGGTAGAAGGTTCATATGCACAGAATGTGACATAAGTATATTTCAACCATGTCCGCCAGCGGGTTCAAGACCAACTTCGACATCGCTGGTCAACATCACCTGCCGGTGAAATGTGCCTGCGGCCCTCGTTGTCGCTATAAATCGAAGTACTGAGTCAGTGGGACTTGAGCATATGCAGAATCCCTCGCAGAGGTATGCGCGAAATGTACCGTCAAATCGGTGAATTTTAAAATGGGAGCATTATTGGCATGAGAGAATATGATGCATCCATCCGGGAAACTGCTGATCGTGTGGGACGCAGTGTTTCAGCAGTGCAACGGGTGTATACAGAAAGATTCATGAAAGACCGTAGAACGTAACGAGATAGGTGAGGTTGCACCATCCAGATTACTCCCCCCTCCCTCGCCACCCCCCCCCCCACCTCTGAAACATCGACACCTCATACGAACGGAATTGTAGGAAAGAGCTGCGCCCTCCTCGCCTCTAGTGGAACAGTGGGACACAATGTACTCTGTCAGGGGTGACAGTCCGTCATCGTGTATTACGTCATGGACTACGTGCCCATCGTCACACTTCTACGCCTGCCTTTGACGAATGAGCAGAAACATGATAGACGGCGATGGTGTATGGGACGACGTCACTGAGGAAAGGAATGGCCTCAGGTAATGTCTTTCGGTTAATCGAGGTACTTTTTGTTTTGAAAATGGTGAACACCTTTTTTCCCCGCAGACAGGGGGAGCGGCATCACAGTGACAGCATTCACCCAAGACATACAGCGCCAAATCAAGATCTTATGGTGTGAGTTGGTATTGGGTACAACCACAAATCAAAGTTAGTGCGTCTCCAGGTCGCTGTGACGTTCTGAGACTCGTAGCCATGCCCTATCTGGGCAACACCCCAGATGCCATATTTCAGCAAGACAATGCACGAACACGTGCCATCTGGTTGTCATACGATGTAAGTCTTTTGCCTTGGCCCGCCTGATGATTACACTTTTCGCCAGTCGAAAATGTGTGCGATATGATGAAACGACCGGTGCAGCGCTATGACACAGTGCCAACCACTAATATAAATTCTTGAACCAGAAGAATGCAGCATGGATGCCTATATCACAGGATACCATTCGCGTTGATGCAGTCAAAAATGGCTCTGAGCACTATGGGACTCAACTGCTGTGGTCATAAGTCCCCTAGAACTTAGAACTACTAAAACCTAACCTAAGGACATCACACACATCCATGCCCGAGGCAGGATTCAAACCTGCGACCGTAGCGGTCGTGCGGTTCCAGACTGTAGCGCCTTTAACCGCTCGGCCACTCCGGCCGGCCGTTGATGCAGTCGCGCGTGGAACAAGTTATCAGGGCCCTTGGCGGACATTTTGCCTGCTACGCAACAGCACACATGCAGAATCGAGGTGACTGAAATGCTAATCATTTCTGTAGGACATCCTAAAGCACATGTCCTGCGAATACGAACGTCCTAGCTGTAGTCGTTCAAGGTGGCTCTGAGCACTATTGGACTTAACATCTATGGTCATCAGTCCCCTAGAACTTAGAACTACTTAAACCTAACTAACCTAAGGACATCACACAACACCCAGCCGTCACGAGGCACAGAAAATCCCTGACCCCGCCGGGAATCGAGCCCGGGAACCCGGGCGTGGGAAGCGAGAACGCTACCGCACGACCACGAGATGCGGCGTTCAAGGTGAACTGTTTTTTATGCTGTAGCAGGGACTCTAGAATACCTTGACACAAGTTGGTAGCCACACTTCCTTGCATTATCTTGCAGTCATCTCATGTTACAACAGAGAGTATTCATACACTTGCAATGAATCTGAGCTGGAATAATAAGATTAAAATCAGTTACACTGTCCGGTGACATCCCACAAAATAACTCGGAGGTGCAAAGGACAATTCGCCATTAATACAGACGTGAGCTTACGATAACAAGTACCAATAAAAGATCAACACTTAACTCTGCTCGGGTGCGAGGGACCCATGACTTCCAGAATCCCAAGCAGGGATGCTATTGCCTCCAGTCCGTGTAGGTGATCTACGGGTGTCGTAATGCTTAAGCCTCCAGAGTTGGCCCGGTGCTTGCTGACTACGTTTCACTCAGCTTCAGATGCCGTTCCCACAACTCGTGGATGTCAATACTTAATCCAGCCGGAAAACATCGTTTGCGGCAAACTTAATGACGCGCGGCTTCACAAGCTCCACAACTAGGCAGCAGGTGTGCCGCCAAAACAGTTTCGCCAATCACGTGGTCTCTCGCTAACTCCGGGTATCACGGCCCGCTAAGCCCAACAACACTCTCCGGCTGTCACCTCTTTTTCTTACTTTTTTTTTTTTTAATTAGAGATGGGGCCACTCCATGCCCACACCAACGTGGTGACCAGACCAAAAGTTCTACTGTCACCTCCGTCAACATTTTAGTTATCTAGTAAGTGGATCACAGGATGCTGGGCTGTGATGTTATCCGTGCGTCTGGGTAAGACTACGCATTAACACTGCCCGTCAGGTGATAGATAGTGGACGAAACGCGAGTGGGCGTAGCGATTTGAAGAGCAGAGGGAAAAAAGTGCCAAGGCTCATGCCGTGGGAAGAAAACCTCTGCGACAGTGGGATGGGTAGTAAGATCAGTAGTGGCTTACTAGCTGCGATAGTTCATGCAAGGTTGGATTTGTTAATATTGGTATCATGCATCATTACCGTGGCAAGCGATGGCGATGCATCGGAGTTGCTGCAGCCGCTATATTCCTGGAACAATCAAGATCGTTATATAGTAGTGGGAGATCGGTCATTGATCATTTCACTGTGTAGGGGATGTGTGAAGCATGTGTGCATGCAGTGTACGGTACGGCTTCCCTGCGTGGTGCCAGTTATTCGCCAGTGTGTTCCAGCTGGATATCCAGTAATGGCGTCCGATTAACAAGGGCTCACTTGTACCGTTGTGTTTGCGTGTGCTTGGCCATAGATGTTAAATCCTTACAAGTATGTCTTTTGGTCTTTTATGTTTCCATCTATGGTTGTGGTCGTAGTTCCCCAGATTCAGAATAAACAGGTTCTGCGAATGTCTGGAGTGTCTGTATAGTCTTGTGGTGAGCTTGTGGATTACCTCCGTGAGAGTCTCAAGTCGGTATTCCCGGTGAAGGTCCGCGATGCGTGTGTATCGTGGAGCATTGCTTATGATTTTGAGTACTTTGTTTTGTATGAGCTGCAGACGGCGCAGGCGTGTAGGCGCAGCGTATCTCCAGACAGGAGCTGCGTATGTCATCAGGGGTCGAATGAGTCGAATAAGTGTCACGTACATGGACCTCGACACCCTTCTGTTCAGTGTGCTATGCCTGCTGAGCATAGGATAGAGCTGTTTGAGCCTCACGCTAGCTCGGTTGGTCATGTGTTGTATGTGGTCCCCCCAGAGTAATTTCCGGTCCAGCCAGACACCGAGGTATTTGACTTTCTCACGGAAACGTACTGGGCGTGCATGTAGAGTTATTGGTCTGCAGTAGCGGTGTTTGCGCAGTTGCTTCGTTCTTCGAGTGAACAGAACGGCTTCGCACTTGTCGACGTTTACTCTAACACGCCGAATCTCCAAGCAAGGCTCAGCCACTCTGAGTGCAGTCTGTAAGCGTGACGTAATGTTTGATGGTTTCCAATCTTGCGCGATGATGGCTGTATCATCCGCGTAGATTGTCATCGTTGTGTTGTGAGCGGTTTGGAGATCGTTTATGTAGAGTTAAACAGTAGGGACTCTAGGATGTCCTGGGGCACTCCCGCGTGTATACCGCGTCGTGTTGATTGTTTTCCCTGCACATCAGTGTTGAAACTCCTGTCTGTGAGGTAAGAGTGTATGAGACGCACCAGCGCGTCGGTGAACCCTGTGCCGCAGAGTTTGTGAAAGGGGCCGTTGTGCCATAGACAGTCGAAAGCCTTTTCGATGTCCACAAACACCGCCCCTGTTGCTTTGTTTGTGTTGAAGCCATGTGTTATATGTTCAACGACCCGTAAGAGGTGTTGTGTTGTGGAGTGGTGATTCCTGAAGCCGAACTGCTCCGGTCTCAGGATGTCATTTTTTATGCAATGCCTAGTGATGCGTTTGAGAATCACCTTCTCAACAATCTTACTGAGCGAGCTCAGATGGCTGATGGGTCGGTAATTTTGTGGGAGGCTGTGGTCTTTCCCCGGCTTCCTGAACATCAGGAACTTGGCCGTCTTCCAAAAAGTGGGGAAGTGTTGGTGTGTTATTATGGCATTCGTTATGTGTGCGCGGACATGGTGTGTGTGTGTACGTGTCGTCCTTAGCGTAAGTTAGTTTAAGTTAGATAAAATAGTGTGTAAGCTTAGGGACCGATGACCTAAGCAGTTTGGTGCCATAAGACCTTACCACAAATTTCCAATTTTCTTTTTTTTCCAACGCATTCCTCGACTAAAGATCCTAGCCCTGGCGTGTTACCGGGATCGATATCAGCTGTAAAAGTATTTAGTGGCGCCAGTGGAGTGGCACGGCCCCCAAAATTAAAGCCGCAACGGCTCAGCTATAACACAATATACAGGGTGTTACAAAAATGACCGGTATATTTGAAACGTCAATAAAAACTAAACGAGCAGCAATAGAAATACACCGTTTGTTGCAATATGCTTGGGACAACAGTACATTTTCAGGCGGACAAACTTTCGAAATTACAGTAGTAACAATTTTCAACAACAGATGGCGCTGCAAGTGATGTGAAAGATATAGAAGACAACGCAGTCTGTGGGTGCGCCATTCTGTACGTCGTCTTTCTGCTGTAAGCGTGTGCTGTTCACAACGTGCAAGTGTGCTGTAGACAACATGGTTTATTCCTTAGAACAGAGGATTTTTCTGGTGTTGGAATTCCACCACCTAGAACACAGTGTTGTTGCAACAAGACGAAGTTTTCAACAGAGGTTTAATGTCACCAAAGGACCGAAAAGCGATACAATAAAGGATCTGTTTGAAAAATTTCAACGGACTGGGAACGTGACAGATGAACGTGCTGGAAAGGTAGGGCGACCGCGTATGGCAACCACAGAGGGCAACGCGCAGCTAGTGCAGCAGGTGATCCAACAGCGGCCTCGGGTTTCCGTTCGCCATGTTGCAGCTGCGGTCCAAATGACGCCAACGTCCACGTATCGTCTCATGCGCCAGAGTTTACACCTCTATCCATACAAAATTCAAACGCGGCAACCCCTCAGCGCCGCTACCATTGCTGCACGATAGACATTCGCTAACGATATAGTGCACAGGATTGATGACGGCGATATGCATGTGGGCAGCATTTGGTTTACTGACGAAGCTTATTTTTACCTGGACGGCTTCGTCAATAAACAGAACTGGCGCATATGGGGAACCGAAAAGCCCCATGTTGCAGTCCCATCGTCCCTGCTTCCTCAAAAAGTACTGGTCTGGGCCGCCATTTCTTCCAATGGAATCATTGGCCCATTTTTCGGATCCGAAACGATTACTGCATCACGCTATCTGGACATTCTTCGTGAATTTGTGGCGGTACAAACTGCCTTAGACGACACTGCGAACACCTCGTGGCCTATGCAAGATGGTACCCGGCCACATCGCACGGCCGATGTCTTTAATTTCCTGAATGAATATTTCGATGATCGTGTGATTGCTTTGGGCTATCCGAAACATACAGGAGGCGGCGTGGATTGGCCTCCCTATTCGCCAGACATGAACCCCTGTGACTTCGTTCTGTGGGGACACTTGAAAGAGCAGGTGTACCGCCAGAATCCAGAAACAATTGAACAGCTGAAGCAGTACATCTCATCTGCATGTGAAGCCATTCCGCCAGACACGTTGTCAAAGGTTTCGGGTAATTTCATTCAGAGACTACGCCATATTATCACTACGCATGGTGGATATGAGGAAAATATCGTACTATAGAGTTTCCCAGACCGCAGCGCCATCTGTTGTTGAAAATTGTAACTACTGTAATTTCGAAAGTTTGTCTGCCTGAAAATGTACTGTTGTCCCAAGTATATTGCAACAAACAGTGTATTTCTATCGCTGCTCGTTTAGTTTTTATTGCCGTTTCAAATATACCGGTCATTTTTGAAACACCCTGTAGTATACATTCAGTGCAAAATGGACCATTGAGAATGGTCCTTCATAGTCTTATCCCTTGATACATTTCACTTTCAAAAACTCGTACTTGATTCTGTTTTTGAGAAACTGTCGAAAACGTGACATCGGACGTCACAAAATCGTCACCTCCCATGAACATTTTCCACCTTACAGCGTCGCGGCACAATCAAAAGCAACGATCTAGTTTAAAATCAAGTCTCACCGTTGCCCCATGCTCCTCATTTATTTTCTCTGAGACCTACAGATATTTCTGAGTCCTCAGCTTCCGATCTGGTTTAATATGGCCTGCCACAACTGCCTCGCCTATACTAATCTCTACGAATTAAAGTAGCCCGTAAACTGTAGTTTCTTAGTATTATTTGTTGCATATATCCCAATTTCGGCCTTCCCCTATTCCCACTTATGCTCCGTAGAGTGCCTCGGAGGTTATTACTTAAAATCTTATCAAGTATGTTATTGTGTTGTCCTTGTCAGTCTTTGCCACGTGTTCCTCTCTGCAACGTTCCAAAGGAGAATCAACTCTTTTCGTATCTAACCAGTCGAATGACCTTCTAGAGCACTACACAAAGCGCGACACTTTTCTTCCATGCGTTCTTTCTCAGAAATTTTTCTTCAAATCCAAAGCTATGTTAGATATTAGTAGAATTGTTTTGGAGAGAAACTTCGCCTTTGTCGCCACTTGTTTGCTTCATCTGTAACATCCAGTTTTCTTCTAGCAAGGGAACCTCCCCATCGCACCCCCCTCAGATTTAGTTATAACTTGGCACAGTGGATAGGCCTTGATAAACCGAACACAGATCAATTGAGAAAACAGGAAGAAGTTGTGTGAAACTGTGAAACAATAAGCAAAATATACAAACTGAGTAGTCCATGGGCTAGATAGGCAACATCAAGGAGTACGTGAGTTCAGGAACGCCGTGGTCTCGTGGTAGCGTGAGCAGTTGCAGAAGGAGAGGTCCTTGGTTCAAGTCTTCGCACAAGCGAAAATTTTACTTTATTTATTTTTGCATAGTTATTATCTATCTGTTCGTTCATTGACGTCTCTGTTCACTGTAATAAGTTTAGTGTCTGTGTTTTGCGACCGCATCGCAAAACCGTGCGATTAGTAGACGAAAGGACGTGCCTCTCCAATCGGAACCGAAAACATTTGATCGAAAGGTCATAGGTTAACCGATTCCTCCACAGGAAAACACATCTGATATATTCTATACGACACTGGTGACGGCATGTGCGTCACATGACAGGAATATGTTGTCGACCCACCTAACTTGTACACTTGGCGAATGGGTAAAAAGATTCTTCTACCTTGCCCGATTTAGGTTTTCTTGTGGATGTGATAATCACTCCCAAAAAAGTGATGAAAACATAAGAGTTTGTCACATAAACTGAAAATAAAACATTAAAGTTTTCACTCGATGGAAGATTTGAATCAAGGACCTTTCGTTCCGCAGCTGCTCACGTTACCACGAGACTATTGCGCTCCTGCGATCCTATTGTCCTTGATGTTGCATATGTTCCCATGAACTACTCAATTTGTATATTTGGCTTATTTTTTCACAGTTCCACACAACTTCTTCCTGTTTTCTCAATTGATCTGTGTTCAGTTTTTCAAGGCCTATCCAATGTGCCAACTTATAACTAAATCTGAGGGGAGTGCGATGGGGAGGTTCCCTTGTAAGGTGTCAGAACTCCTTCTGTTCGTCTACTACGCGGCTCTCAACCCTGAAGTTAAAGTTTATCACCGCTGTCTTTTTCGCAACTTCTTGTTTCTTCATAGATTTTATTACACCAATGTGGGCTCTTACGCTAGTGTGAGAACTGTCACGCAGCCGCTGCTACTGTGCGCGCGCGTATGGAGGTAATGGAGAGGTGTGGGGCGCTGTGGCTGAGCGCCTGTGTAGGCGCCGCCGCAGACGGCGGGTCGTCCCAGCGGAGGAATTGTCTGCGCCCTAATTCATGCCACCTTCAATTACGCGGTCCGTTATTCTGGCCGGGCCTGCGGCCGCCTGGCCATTAGGCGCTCTAATGGCAGGCGCAGCCTACGCCAGCGTACCCCGTGGGCGCCGTGAGGCCCGCTCTGCAGACTGCCACGGCGCCCTCCCCGCGGGGCTACTTGTCAGCTGCAACACTACCTGCCGCGGCTCGCGGCGCCAGTCTTGGATAGCGCGGGGAGGCTACAACGCTGCGAATAAGCTCAGAGACAGATGGAAGCGTGTGTCATACGATTAGATATTACTCCGTTTACAAGCGACGCAGCCACTGTAAGACGGTAATCGAATTGCGAAAACTGAATTTCCCTTGTATACTGCGCTACATAGTTAAGGGATCACTTTTTCAAAACCCCGTAATTGTTTCCCATTGAGACGAAATAGTTTGAAATTTGGCTCAAAGGTACCTAAAGCATTTCTCTGTAATGCTGCAACAGCATGGTGCCCTGAAACGTCACTCTCTGGCTCGACAAGGCTTCAGAAAGCAAGGTGTTGACACAAGCGGGAGAAAGGCCACAGCTGAGAAGTGGATAAACGACGTCCCATTGGCACCAAATTTCACGACAATTCTGCCAACGACACCATACCATTAATTTTTCACACGGTGGACTTCACATCACGTCTTACCCACATTTCAGCCCTTCTTTTGACGCCTCTGCAATGGAGGTCAGAATCGCGACACCCAGCGTTGAAATCACGCTGCTTTCTTATGAGTTCTAGACACACCACCGCCCCGAATCGAAACTAAAAGGTCGTGAGTGAAACAACCCCTTTATGATGTTAATTCACACACATTTCGAGGACGAAAACGATCTCAGTGCAGTGACCACAATGACGACGTTTCTTACAAAATGGTACTGTTGACACCTCGTAGGCCATTCTGCCCTTCTCGACAGACAACAAGCGGCTGCAAATCCACTGAACGTGATGTCACCTATTTGAACTGCAACGCGACCGCTATTTTTCTATTGAGATATCTACGTCTACATCTACATCCATACTCCGCAAGCCACCTGACGGTGTGTAGCGGAGGGTACCTTGAGTACCTCTATCGGTTCTCCTTTCTATTCCAGTCTCGTATTGTTCGTGGAAAGAAGGAATGTCGGTATGCCTCTGTGTGCGCTCCAATCTCTCTGATTTTATCCTCATGCTCTCTTCGCGAGATATACGTAGGGGGGAGCAATATACTGCCTGACTCTTCGGTGAAGGTATGTTCTCGAAACTTCAACAAAAGCCCGTACCGAGCTACTGAGGGTCTCTCCTGCAGAGTCTTCCACTGGAGGTTATCTATCATCTCCGTAATGCTTTCGCGATTACTAAATGATCCAGCAACGAAGCGCGCTGCTCTCGGTTGGATCTTCTCTATCTCTTCTGTCAACCCTATCTGGTACGGATCCCACCTGCTGAGCAGTATCCAAGCAGTGGGCGAACAAGCGTACTGTATCCTACTTCCTTTGTTTTCGGATTGCATTTCCTTAGGATTCTTCCAATGAATCTCAGTCTGTCATCTGCTTTACTGACGATCAACTTCATATCATACAGAGTGGAACCGTTCCACGAAATCTGAAATTAATACGAAGCGGAAAATGGGGTACTTAATACGTTTTCACTGCTCCTGTTTCACTCCCTCCCAGTGGCGTGATCACAGATGGGTGTGACGCTGGCATACTCGGGAATAAAACGGTCCTTGTAAGCCCCCTCGCATTTCTATAAAACATTCGGTGGCACCAACCAACATTTCCTGAGTATTTTAAAAATATACTTTCACAGAGAAAACCTGAGAAATACCACTAGACGCCTGCAGGTATGCAACCTCAGATCAGGTATGCAACCTCAGAATGGTGTCAAGTCGTTGCCTACCTGCAGATGCTTCAGGCTCCTTCACACGTTTTTTCCTCAAAGGTACATCTTTAAAATTCTCAATAGACGTAGGAGGATTCCACAGAGTGTTTCGCTGAACTAGGGGGGGGGGGGGGGGCGGTTATTTGCGAATAGTGCAATGTCGCAGTTCTCCACGCCACAGGGTGGCATAAAACACGATTACTGAAAAAGAATGAGGGCCTTTTGCTGCTTCGGATCACTGTGAAATTTCGTCCATTTAGTTTGAATTGTCCCCAGTTATAACCTGTACACGAGAGCAAAATTTGTGGTCGTGCAGCATTTATAAGGTGTGTGATAACCTTCAGTGGGGACGCACGCCCACAGTGTCCATATGTAATGGTTGTAACATCCAAAGGTCCCAGCAGTGTCGAAGGTTGCCCAGAACGTCTTCCTGTTGCTCAATGCAGTGCCAACTGTCATTTTCGACCATCAAATGTGTGGAAACCAACGTCCCAAGGAAATTGGCGGTTCCATTGACGCTCTACGTACCATACCCCCTTAAGGGCGTTTCGTTTCATTCTGAGTAGTGGTTTGTCAGACGTATTTCTCTGCCGTCCAAAAGAAAACGTGGTGACTTCAATCCTATGCGTCGCATATCTGACCTCCATTAAGGAGGCGTTAGGAGAATGGGTGAAGAGTGGGTATGGGGGGCTGTGACAAGCTTTCCACCGTGTGATGTCACAGATTGACGTCGAAGGGCGCCACGCTCTTGCGTCGTTACAGAGGAAGGTAGGTAGCTTGGAGACAAATTTCAAACTTATGCTTCGAAATTGGAAACGATTACGGGGTTTCGCAAAAGTGCTCTTTAATTCTGTTGCTTAGCGTTGCTTTACATGTTCTTCTCCCCGCCCCGGTTCACAGATGCAAGACGCGTATTTCTCCTCTTCTAAGAGCTGACATTATCGGAAGATGGAGATACAATGGTCCGATTTATTTGCAAATGGTCTTGATTACAACAAAATGTAAAGTTGCAGTTGGTTGTGAACCGTTTTGAATTAACTGACAACCATTTTCAGGTCAACGAAAAGAAACAGAAAACAGTTTTTTCATTTAATGTCTGTTTAACAGTCTTTAAAGAACATGCATAACTTTAAAATAGTGAAAAATAAAATAGTGGAAAATGTACCAAGCTTACTGAAGACTAGGAGTCTGTGTATACTCATGGCCACAATACCATTATCACTCAAACTAAAATAAACGGAAAATGGCTTTCGGTTGCTGTGAACAATTAACTATCCTTAAATCATACTTTATTGAAACGGCGGCCCAAAGAAGAAGGTAATAAAGACGTACCACGCTTTTTTAAGACACGTCCTGAAGTACGCTGTTGGCCATAACAACAACGGAACGAAGAGTAGAAATAAATAAACAGGAAACAGCTTTTCTGTAAATTCGAAAACAGCGTAACCTTCAAAACACACACTATCTAAAATGATATTGAAGCGTGAAAGCATTATAATAACGGTTAAAAGCATTCCATGTATATTGAGAACTGTTTAGGTATGTGCAGTTTTGGCCTTACTCTCGTTGCTAATAATATAATCAATAATAAAGAGTTAGTCAAAGTACAGCTGTCACTGTTTAAGGACATCAGGATACTGACCTCTATGTGTGCTTGTTCATGTCAACCATGATATGTCAGGGAAGACAAATGTCCAACAGAGTACCCATACTTACAGATTCAAGCCACAAAGGGAAATAATTATTAACAACGCTATAACATTTTTTTAAAAATTTTGAGGTAAGTGCGAAAACATACGTGAAAAGGGGATTTGGAATATAAATGTCAAATTCACAGTACTTGTGTCAAATAATACATAAGGACAACTGTAAATCATCAGATAGAAGCAATTAAAACAAAGGAATATTAGTTCGGCAGAATTTCTCTTTTCACCACAAATTCCTATTTCTCCCTGTAGATTGAGCAGCGTTCCCTGAGGTGCAGTACACAGCAGTTTTATATTTTATTGTACAAGATGCCCCCCTGCGGCAATGTGCATATCAGTCACTGTCTTATTCTAGGAATAATTGCTCTCCATAACATCTGCTGCTGAACTAAGAAACCTCAAGCGTTTGGAAGCAGTTTTTTGCAGATGACATGATTTTTGAGCCTATATTCGGGTTAGTTTTCCGAAAGCAATGCTCATCTTTCTGTGAAACTTGACCATTATATGCCATAGCAACATAATTTCTTTTTAGCTTCACTTACTTATTTTCAGTCAGAGTTCTGTTATTAGCATTTTGTGAGAGCTTCTGTTTTTAAGCATTTTATAAACATCAATGACATCTGCTGTAGCGTAGTAATTAGCTACTGCATCTGCTTTAAAATTTCTAGTTTTTGTTGACGTCATCCTGCTGCAAAGGTAGAGATGCAAGAACCGATAGATCACAGAGGTATAAAATGTTTTTCTATAGTGTTGTGAATAGTATGAACATACATTAATCTCAACATCTGTCCACATCGGTGTACCAAATATATCGAAGATATGCATATCATTTTTCCTGATGATAACCGGATCAGTGGAACTATTCTTTCCTAGTTCAAAAGTAAAATTAATATTGAGATGGTATCGCTTGGGGAGATACGATATGATCCTGCGTAAAGAGTTTGACAGAGCACTGAAAGACCTGAGTCGAAGAAATGCCCCGGGAATAGACAACATACCATTGGAACTACTGACGGCCTTGGGAGAGCCAGTCTTGACAAAACTCTACCATCTGGTGAGCAAGATGTATGAGACAGACGAAATACCCTCAGACTTCAAGAAGAATAAAATAATTCGGGTCCCAAAGAAAGCAGGTGTTGACAGATGTGAAAATTACCGAACTATCTGTTTAATAAGTCACAGCTGCAAAATACTAACGCGAATTCTTTACAGACGAATGGAAAAACTGGTAGAAGCCAACCTCGGCGAAGATCAGTTTGGATTCCGCAGAAATATTGGAACACGTGAGGCAATACTGACCCTACGAGGTATCTTAGTAAATAGATTAAGGTAAGGGAAAACTACATTTCTAGCATTTGTAGACTTAGAGAAAACTTGACTGGAATACTCTCTTTAAAATTCTAAAGGTGGCAGGGGTAAAATACAGGGAGCGAAAGGGAAGCAGCGGTTGGGAAGGGAGTGAGACAGGGCTGTAGCCTCTCCCCGATGTTATTCAATCTGTATATTGAGCAAGCAGTAATGGAAACAAAAGAAGAATTCGGAGTAGGTATTAAAGTACATGAAGAAGAAATAAAAACTTTGAGGTTCGCCGATGACATTGTAATTCTGTCAGAGACAGCAAAGGACTTGGAAGAGCAGTTGAACGGAATGGATAGTGTCTTGAAAGGAGGATATAAGATGAACATCAACAAAAGCAAAACGAGGATAATGGAATGTAGTCGAATTAACTCGGGTGATGCTGAGGAAATTAGATTAGGAAATGAGACACTTAAAGTAGTAAAGAAGTTTTGCTATTTGGGGAGACAAATAACTGATGATGGTGGGAGTAGAGAGGATATAAAATGTAGACTGGCAATGGCAAGGAAAGCGTTTCTGAAGAAGAGAAATCTGTTAACATCGAGTATTGATTTAAGTGTCAGGAAGTCGTTTCGGAAAGTATTTGTATGGATTGTAGCCATGTATGCAAGTGAAACATGAACGATAAATAGTTTGGACAAGAAGAGAATAGAAGCTTTCGAAATGTGGTGCTACAGAGGAATGCGGAAGATTAGACGGGTAGATCACATAACTAATGAGGAGGTATTGAATAGAATTGGGGAGAAGAGGAGTTTGTGGCACAACTTGACAAGAAGAAGGATCCGGTTAGTAGGACATGTTCTGAGGCATCAAGGGATCACAAATTAACATTGGAGGGCAGCGTGGAGGGTAAAAATGGTAGAGGGAGACCAAGAGATGAATACACTAAGCGCCGGCCGCGGTGGCCGTGCGGTTCTGGCGCTGCAGTCCGGAACCGCGGGACTGCTACGGTCGTAGGTTCGAATCCTGCCTCGGGCATGGGTGTGTGTGATGTCATTAGGTTGGTTAGGTTTAAGTAGTACTAAGTTCTAGGGGACTTATGACCTAAGATGTTGAGTCCCATAGTGCTCAGAGCCATTTTAACCATTTTTGAATTCACTAAGCAGATTCAGAAGGATGTAGGTTGCAGTAAGTACTGGGAGATGAAGAAGCTTGCACAGGATAGAGTAGCATGGAGAGCTGCATCAAACTAGTCTTAGGACTGAAGACAACAACAACAACAACCGCTTGCCAATCTTCCATAATTGCTTATGTCACGTTTTCTATCTTAGAAATATCTGAAAATGTTATCTAGGATGGAGAGTCATCGACAGATCTTGAAGGAACTGCAGGTAAGCCACATGAAAATGTGCTGGAGCGCTTGTTATTCATGCTGTATGTTAATAACCCTGCAGCCAATATTAATGGTAACCCCAGACGTTTGGTAGGTAATGTAGATATAGAATGAAAAGCTTTCTCAAGAAAGCTGCTCAGATATCCAGTTACTTTTTGATAAGATTTCAGACCAGCGCAAAGATTGGTGACTTGTTTTTCATGCTCATAAATGTGATATACATCATTTCACCAAACAATAGAAAGTAGTATTCTGTGACTAAAATATCAATGAGTCACTGTTGCAATAGAAGAACTCATTCCAATAGCTGCGAGTAGCTTTTCGTAGTGGCATGAAATGGAGCGATCACAAAGTCACAGTCCTAGGTAAAGAAATTGGTAGACTGCGGTTCATTGGTAGAATTCTAGGGAAATGCGACCAGTCTGCAAAGGAGATTGTATAACAACATTAATCATTCTAGAATATTTCTCAAATTTTGGGGACATGCCGAACAGGTCTAACTGGGGATGATAAACATTTACAAAGATGTGCAGCACGAATAGTCACTGGTTTCTCTGACCCATGTGAAGACGTCACAGTGATTCAGAAATAACTAAACTGACAAACGCTTCAACATAGGTGCAAATTATACCCCGGAAGCCTACCTAGTTTCAAGAGTCAGACTTAATTGATCAGTTTAAGAAAACACCACAACCTCCAACGTACGGCTCCAGGAGGGATTGTTAATGTAATATCGTAAACGTAAGTTTACAAAATGGTTCAAATGGCTCTGAGCATTATGGGACTTATAATTTGAGGTCATCAGTCCCTTAGACTTAGAACTAAGTAAACCTAACTAACCTAAGGACATCACATACATCCATGACCGAGGAAGGATTCGAACCTGTGACCGCAGCAGCCGCGTGGTTGCGGACTGAAGCGCCTAGAACCGCTCGGTCTTAGCGGCCAGCGTAAGATTACACTAACTGCAGTGTGCGCACGGGTGTTTAGACAATGGTTCTTCCCACACCCCACATATGAATTGACGTGACACTGGAAAATTTTCTCTTCCATGCACTTCAGAGTTGCTTGCAGCGTGTGGAAGGAGTTGTACATTAGGCAATCTTCAGCCTCCTCTTTTGTCCAGAGATAGCCGAAAGTTGGCTGTAATACCCGGCTATGTCTTCGGGGTCGCTAACAAATGCTTTTGCGGTGGCGGTTGAATCCTGATGGTGCAAAAGTTTTCGCTGACAGTGTTTGGTCGGCAGCTGTAGGAGACGTGGTGGCCTAGTTCCTGATCACCAGACTTTGTACCACTGTCCTGGTTTAAATACAAAACTCTCCGCTGTGACTAATGAAGTGAGAGTCTCTGACATTGTTGTTGGTGATCCGTCTGTGGGATGGATGCTACCTAACTACTAACCTTGGCCTCCCCCCTACGGTGCTATTCACGAGGAGTAGGTGTGTATTGGCAGCGGGGTTCACCCTCTCCCTTCTCTCGCCGTCATCATCCTTCAAAACACACACACACACACACACACACACACACACAAATGCACAATACACACTTTTAGTGTTACAACATTTTTACAGGAGCATGTAGTAAGTAAACAAAAAAGTACTCGACCGTACTGCCGCTTTGTGGGTGGTGGCAGGCCGGTACGACCGTCATCTACCACCAGCTACCCACTGCTTCTACGTCTCTGGACGCTGACACCTCAAGGCGGAATAAGTTAACGCCCTTCGTTTTTCCAAATAGTTCAGCCTTGACGTTTATTAGAACCTTTTTTGTTAGTTTCGTGTAAACTTAAATTACATAGGTAGTAGCTCGTATAGCGCTTTTAGTATGTTTATTTACTTTCCCCGAGTAACTATTTTCTAATTTTATACGAATGTTCTGAATCTCGTAATGAAGTTTTAAAACCACACGTAATTCTGAGCTATAGTCACCAGCAGCTGAGTGTGTAAAAGAAATTTTTAAAATTATTGTGATGCTATTCTTTCGTGTCATTTTTACGAGTGATATGTGTCAGATAATAAATGTACCCCTCAAGAGGTCCTTGGACCGAGCAATAGAACAACAAAAAGAGACACCGGTCTCATTTCTTATCCAATGGGAAAGTGTGGTTATCGAGATGAGAAACTTTTAAATGAATTTGAGGCACAAATCTTCGGAAATCTACTCTACCTTGAGCTTTTCCCGTAAGCGTCTCCAGAAGCAAAACAAGAAACAAAGTTCTTAAGGTAGCAAACTAGACTCAAAGGTTAGAGGGAAAAAAGTAATGACGGATATTCAGAATCACACCGACTCTATGTACATGTTTCTGTAACTTAACCTGCAATGACAGCAAATCGAAGTAGTCGACAAGAATGTCTGACGATTTAACCGAATATCCGCTTCAGTTTTTAAACGATCTCTTCAGCTATCCTAAGCACTAATGAGCTAGTTATCCAATTTCGTGTGTCATGTCTGAAGTGGATCAGGACACATGTATATCTTGGAGTATCATAACTTGTGCCAGTCAACCAAGATGCGTCGATAGTGCTCACCAAATTCTGCTTTTGTCTTCCTGACAGATGGCACATGCTTATTTTCACCCACTATGTGTGAACTTATTCGTTTCCGGACGCATAGTCTGACATTACACATGGTGTGAAAAATTGTGTTTGGAGTCTTCTGCAATAGTCACTCTCTGAAACCAGTAATTGACTTTACTGCGCACAGCGTAGCCTATTACGGTAAATTATTTTTCAATGAAGAATCTTTGGAAAGCGAATCCTTTGTGCAGTTAAATTACAGCACAGTTTATGTAACTGATCCGTCATTAGATTGTAGAATATTGGTTAAATTTCTGGTGGTATTTATTAAGTAAGCTGTGTGAAGCAAGCGATTGACACTTTGCTGTCAAGCAGAGCGAGTCCACAGAAAGAGCTAACGATCAATGCCATCGAAACTGAGCTCAAATAACTGCCTTTGTCCACTTCGACACTCTATTAAATATGGCTTTGTTTTCGTACTGTGTTGATGCTTTGTCACAATCATGCAGCATGTCCTCGTCTGCGATCAGTGTTACGTTTGAAAAGGCCACTATCGTGCTTTAATGACCTTTTGCCGTGCTTAAATTACGATACATATTTAACGCCATCTGCTGCTGACAAATCATACAGCAATATTGCCACTGAGGGGGGCGAAACCCTTTCACTAACAACTTCACCATCGTTTTAAATAAGAGTCGTCCTTTACGTCTGTGATGAAATATAATTAGCACATGTACTACCTGATGTTTTATCGTTCGTCTCTAAGCTATGAGAACTAGTCACAATGTTCTATTTATCACATCGAAATAAAAATGTCACTTACTTTCGTTTTTTTTTCGTTCAATTTGTCTGAATGTTCTAAAAACCCTACCAAAACAAAGGTCAAACATTAATTATGATTGTAGTGTTGCTCACGCTGCTAAATATTGCATTTTCGGGCAACAAAAAAGTTATATTATGTGGCAGGTGTCATTAGAGCACAGATAATAAAGTCATTTCTTGAAATAATGGATAAAGTAGGCACTCATCTTTTCGTGTTTCCCACGCTGGTCTCGTTGTGAACTCGTGGCTCAATCGTCGAAAATCTAGGCACTGATGATTCCAAGACCGGATGCAAAGAAGCCTAGGTGTTATTCTGCGATATTCAAAAGTTTTATAGATGTGTTTCATAAACCATTCTTGAAGATTAAACTTTTGCAAGTTAGGACAATGGCGATGTAAAAAAGTAATCAGCCCTTCGAATTTAAGTTACACTTCTTTTTTATTACTTTTGTTGCAATATCACGTAACTCGTTCGAAAACATCACTTCACAATGTAAAACATACTTGAAAATATCTTCCTCACTGTTAAAGTTCACATTTCATAAACTGACTACAATTGGCGTCTATTTAACATGACGACCAAAGCTTGACTCTCTAATAACCGCTTACGCGCCCAAAAATCCGAGATACAAGTTTGTCAAAGATCATAGTGACAAAAGAAAGAATACACATAAGAATAATATCATTGCAATATATACATATCGATGTTTCGAAGTACCTCTACATTAATGAAATCAAATCTGAATGTTGTCACAGAAATATGTTAACTGTTTTACAAAAACGCAGTAGAATATTGCTGGTATCGAGAGGTTGAGGTGAGGTGCCGTAATCGTTACGTAATTCAAGTACCATTACAATGTACACCTGCATGCTTGCAATCGTTGAACACACTGAATGTACCGTTTACTACAGCAGGGGTCTCCAAACTATGGCGCGCGGGCCGAAACCGGCCCGCGAGAGCCGGCAAACCGGCCCGCGTTAGCTGGCCGGACATCCCCGCTATCCGGCCCGCCAAATATTTGAGGTGCTACCTATACTGCCAACAATTGAGTTTCGACGCCTATCGCAACCAGTACACCGAGACATTGGCTCTGCTACTCGCTACAACACTACATAACTAAACTTATTGTTGCGCCGCTTGAAATAACAATGCGTTGACATACTCTACTTCTGTTGCGTCTTGCAATAATAGTGTTGCTAACAATGATTTTGAGATTTCGTTAAGTTTGCAGGACACTTTCGTGAAGAATGTGCAGTGACATACATTTTTGTTGGTGAAATTCGCCAGAATAAAATTCGCCACAATTTCGGTCAGGTACGTCCACTAATAAAAATTATGTAATTAAATAAAAATAGTAGTTCGTTTCAGTGCTAGCTATTCCCACAACCTTAGATTTTTGCGATTTCATCTTTCCTTTAGCCTTACATTACGGTGATCATGGAGTGCTAGGGTGCTTTAATCCCACTAGGTAGATCTTGGCCCTCATGACTTCGTAGAGGAGTCAATGTGGCTCTCGGACTAAAAAGTTTGGAGATCCCCTCACTAGAGGAACCAAAATTACAAGGGTTAATCTATCTCCTCTATACAAATTTGTGTCTGTACCAACACTGCAGACAGTATCTGGAAACAACCAAAGAATTTCATACGTAACTCTGTTTTTTCGAGGTGATGAGGGTTGAGTTGTTTGCGGAAGGAGACCAGACAGCCAGGTCATCGGTCTCATCGGATTAGGGAATGAAGTCGGCCGTGGCCTTTCAAAGGAACCACCCCGGCATTTGCCTGGAGCGATTTAGGGAAATCACGGAAAACCTAAATCAGGATGGCCGGACGCGGGATTGAACCGCCGTCCTCCCGAATGTGAGTCCAGTGCCTAACCACTGCGCCACCTCGCTCGGTCGAGGTGATGACTAATTTTCATGACTACACCCCTTACCTTGAATATGAGTAATAATAAATGACAGATTGAGCAGGTGTTCGACGACTGCTGAAAACTACGAGGCCTGTTCAGAAAGTAAGCTCCGATTGATTGCCAAATTGAAACCACAGTGAACATCAGAAATGTTTTACTTCTAACAATTAGCTACACCTTTCAGCTACTTCTCTACGTAGTCGCCGTTCTGACTTAGACGTTTGTCATAGCGTTGTACCAACTTTTCAATAGCCTCATCATAGAAGGCAGCCGCCAGTGCTTTCCGCCAATTCTCCACGCTGGCCTACACCTCGTTGTCTGTGTCAAAATGTTGTCTTCAAAGACAGCGGTTCATGTGACCAGAGATGAAACGCAGGGGGAGACAATTGCGGACTGTATTGTGGGTAATGTAACATTTCCATTTGAAAACGATGCAGGAGCATCTTCATTGCCCCTGCAGAATGCGGCTGAGAATTGTCTTGAAGAAGAAACAGCACGACAGTTATGTATTGTTAGCTGCATAGCTTCAGGCGAAATTTCTCACCAGGCCCTCGTCCTTGGCGGCAGACACTATTTTCTAGACATCTTTATGCACTCACTGCGAGCTCAGAAATGAGAAGAGCGACGTTATGCTAACTGGGGTTATACTAGAGACACTACCCAACACATCTGTGCAAAGCTTCATCGGATTTTCATAGTCGTTTCCATTTCGCGACCGATCGGAGCTTACTTTCTGAACGCCCCTCGTATATATGAAGGTGGTATCCGTTCGCGAAAGAACAGATACCATTCATGACCGTGCAGCTACTGTAGAACGTCCCCAATAACGTATACCAACTCCTGTAAAGGTGCACATGGAGAAGACGTACAGTGTCGTAACAACGTTTCCCTGTCATATACCGTGTTATTTGGACGTCTGTATGCTTGTATTGCAGTATACCTTTCAAAACTGCCGCAAAAATCGATCACGTTCGCCATTGTTCTTAAGTGCCACATATATTCCCACCTCTCACCGTATGAGGTACGATCAGCAGAACCGAACATGATCATTTTGCTGGTGCAGGTAGTATGGTGCGGGATGGCATAGTGCTGCATGGGCATACTGACTTCCAGATGTTTGAGCTCAGTACACTCATCGGTCAACATGTGACACTGTACCCCATGAGGGTGCTTTCAATAGTGGATTTTGCCCAACCTTCGAACTGTGCAGGTGGAGACGGTCTTGGAATGAGAAGATACTCTACGAATGGACTGCTCTCCCCTTGCCATTGACTTAAAACGCATCAAACAAGTGTGGAATGTATTGGGGTCAAGTATTACGGTAGCATGTTTGCCTGGCTGACATCCGCAGCAAGCACAGAATTGTTCATTTTGGGAATAAAAATCGCCTTTTCCTGCAGAATTTTTTTCTTCCAGACGCCTTTCGTGTTTTACTTTAAGAATTCGTTAGTGGGACAGTTCTCCACGTCTTTGGTTAGCTTCTACGTTTCTTTTCATCTACTACCATGTTGGAGGTCGCACAATAAATTCCTTTAGCAAAGATAATCAACTTTTTCATGTTATGAGCTTTATTCCTCACAGTCTTCATACCGTAAACCTTAATTGCTGTGGAGCACTACTAATCTTCTGCTACTAGTTGTAGACATCTTACGCAAAACGGTGCTTTAAAGTCGTAACTATTGTGTTCACTTTGTTCATCCAAACAGGAGAGCTGATCTCTAACAAAGGCATCAAACTTCGTGGGATAGAGCTATCTAGGCAAATTTAGGTGCTCACTATGCGCTTAGAACTGAAAAGCGCGACGTGACGCGATCGGCGTGCATATTGCAGACACTGACCAGTAAATATGTTCAATGCTTCATCAGATTTTCACAGTAGTTCCCTGTCGGATCTTACTTTCCAAATATCTCTCGTATATTGCATATACTGCGTCTTACAGCGCATTCTGTTGGTAAAATTTTCGTTACTTTTCTTTATGTTACCATAAAATTCCCCGCTTATTCGATAACATTCCGTTCAAATTGACCCGTTTATCGATGGAGTATCAAACCGCACTCTATGTTTCATACATGTTGCCCGTAGATTATCGCTGATAACACACTTAAGACCCATACGAGGGATGTAAGCGCCATTGTAACAATAGTGGCGTTACGGTGCACTCTGTCGTTAGTATTCGTAAGGTTTGGAAACATGCTTTTATACATACTTTATCTAACCCGCTATGTTTTATTAAAGCATGCCGTCACATCTTACGAATAATAACAACAGAGTGTACCCTAAGGCCATAGTTATTAATAGAATACAGAGGAGCTTCCTTCTCACGTGTTTCCTTCAGTGCGTTACCAGCGATATTCTACAGGCAACATGGATTTATTCACCCATAGTTACTATCTTTTCGTGTATTATTAATACTTTTTTTATAAATTTTTCAACCACCATTCCGTAAGCTATGCACTGGATCGTTCTAGACCATGTAAGTCTGGCCGTCATTGTCACAACGGAAACTGGTAGATAAATAAAGAAAAAAAAAATAAAATTAAGAGTAAACACAAACTCAGATAGGACCGGTATGTATAAAGAAACTAATTATCTCCTTTGCAAAGGAGTGATACAGGTATATGTCTTTATGGCTTTAGGAACATCAAGGAATACCTTGTTCTGAATGGCTAGACGGTGATTTGAATCCCCTTCGAAATGAACGCACCGAGCAGGAAGAGCCATGGCAAGAGGCATGATCTGCATCCCGGAGTATCACGATTGAAATCTCCATCCCATTTCTCCTAAATCAAATAATTCAAATGTCCGGAAGTTTCCCTTGTTTAGGCTAAGACTGATTCCCTTTCCTATCCTTTCGCGATTAGTCAGTACATGGTATCTAATGACCTCAACATAACTGGCAGTTAACCCCAACCTTCTCCTTTCCTAATGAGATCACATCTCCTTAACCTCTGTGACCCGGCTGGGTCAGGGATTTTCTCTGCCTCGTGATGACTGGGTGTTGTGTGATGTCCTTAGGTTAGTTAGATTTAAGTAGTTCTAAGTTCTAGGGGACTGATGACCATAGCTGTTAAGTCCCATAGTGCTCAGAGCCATTTGAACCAACCTCTGTGACACATTATCCACTATTTTCAACGAGGATTCTCCCCGCTAAGATGTAATAACATTGTGCTGTAACGTTACGGAGTGCCTTAGGATTGAGATACTAGTTTCAGATAATTAGTAAGGCTTTGTAAAAGCTTACTTTTATCACTCAAAACTTGTTTTAAAAGGCAGACGCTAGTTAAAAAGTAGTATTTGTTCTCCTAGATACCTAAAAGTAAACATATCGGACAAAAAACTGCTCACTTCTTGGAGACGTAAAACAAATACCGCTACACGTCCCCTCTGTTTTCTTTAGTAAGGCAAGGAGGAGTGTCCTGATATTTCTTCAGTTATCCAGCTGAAGCCAGACATTGATTATAGTATCTCGTAGAGGTACCATTTCATTAGGAGGTTGGTTGCCAGTCTTCACTCACTGTTCCAAATAGTCACAGATATTTTCTGAGGGATTAACATGGTTTGATTTTGCGATCTTGTCGAAGAAGGACAGGGTGCCTGAGTGTTCGTTAACCCGCTGACGTACAATTGAACAACCCTGTGAAAATGGCTACGGTCATCTTGAAACACGAAACTGTCCACAGCATACACATCCTTATGAAATGAAAAAGGGGGAGCATTTGGTAACCAAGAATACCGAAATATACATCTTGGTTGATCTTCACTGCAACCTGAATGAATGGGCCACAGTCGTGTCACGAAAATCACCACAGAAACATCACAGAACCAGCTACGCTGTTCAATCATTGCAGGACTAGCACCTCACAGGGCCGTCGGGGCACTCGGCGCCTAGCCCCTTTTGGAAGGAGACAAAATCGCGATACGTCGGACCACACTACACGGCTCCAGTCACCAGTCACCAGTTTGTGTGTTGTTTGGCCCACTGAAGACGTGCAGCTTTTAAGAGCTGCTGTGAGCAATGGCGTTTTACGAGGAACCCGACTGTGAATATCCATTGCATATAGTTCCCTTCCCAATGTTCACTCGGAAACTCACTGGGATGTACCTACAGTCACTGACATCAGCAGTTCCTGTCCAACCACTGTTCTTAAGCTGTGCTACATGCCTGCGAGTGATACTCCTTGAAGATACGTTGGACCGTCCTCTATGATACGCTTCCTGTCATTCTGTAACAACGTAGACTAAGATTACTGCTCTCCTCCCGAACAGGCATTGAAGGCCCAACGGTACCGACCGGCCACCGTGTCATCCTCAGCCCATAGGCGTCACTGGATGCAGATATGGAGGGCATGTGGTCAGCGCACTGCTCTCCCGGCCATATGTCAGTTTCCGAGACCGGAGCCACTGTTTCCTAATCAAGTAGCTCCTCAGTTTGCCTCAAAAGGGCTGAGTACACCGCGCTTGCCAACAGCGCTCGGCAGATGGTAACCCATACAAGTGCTAGCCCAGCCCGACATCGCTTAACATCTGTGACCAGACGGGAACCGGCAAGGCTGTTGGCAAGCTTACTACGAGTGACTAAAATTAGAAAGTGCCAAAGCGTGCAGCTGTCGTTCGGCTGTAATCGGAAATAAGTTGCTGGGGTACGGCTCAAATCAGAAATCGGTCATATGACGTCCTTACCTATCTTCTTCGATATTTCTGTATTATAACATGCGCATTATGATACTACGCCGTTACAAGGGAAAGGTACAATTTGTTATAATTACATGTCAGTTTATGACACATTGGCAGTAAAAGACCTTGGATGATTTTAAGAGCGCTCACATTTGTGTGGCATTATGGTAGTCATGAAGTTACAGAGTTGAAGAAGTAGCGTATGCTAATACTTTTTCGTCATCTTCGCATTTTTAATACACTAAAGAGCCAAAGAGACTGGTATACCTGCCTAATATGGTGTAGGGCACCCGCGAGCACGCTGAAGAGTCGCAACACGACGTGGCATGGACTCGACTAATGTTTCAAGTAGTACTGGAGGGAAATGACACTATGAATCCACCAGGGCTGTCTATAAATCCGCAAGAGAACGAGGGGATGGAGTTCTCTTCTCAATAGCACGTTGCAAGACATCCCAGATATGCTCAACAATTTTCATGTCTGGGGAGTCTAGCTGCCAGCAGAAGTGTTTAACATCATAAGAGTGTTTCTAGAGCCACTCTGTAGCAATTCTGGGTGTGTGGGGGTGTCTCATTGACCTGCTGGAATTGCTCAAGTACGTCGGAATGCACAAGGGACGCGAATGGATGCAGGTGATCAGACAGGATACTTACGTACGTGTCACCTGTCACAGTCGTATCTAGACGTATCAGGGGTCCCGTATCACTCTAACTGCACACGCCCCAAACCATTAAAGAGCCTCGAACAGCTTGAACATTCCCCTGCTGACATGGAGGTTCAATCGTTTCATGAGGTTGTCCCCATACCCGCACATTTCCATCATCTAGATATAATCAGAAACGAGACCCGTCCGACAAGGCCACATATTTCCACTCATCAACAGTCCAATATCGGTGGCGGCATGCCCAGACGAGGCGTGAAGCTTTGTGTCGTGCAGTCATTGAGGGTACACGAATGTGCCTTCGGCTCTAAAAGGCCCATATCGCAGATGTTTCGTTAAATGGTTCGCACGCTGACACTTGTGACGTCTGCCGTAGTTTGCGGAAGAGTTGCACTTCTGCCACGTTGTACGATTCTCTTCATTCGTCGTTGGTCTCATTCTTGTAGATATTTCCGGCCGCAGCAATGTCGGAGCTTTAATGTCTTAAAGATTCCTGATATTCATGGTACACTCGTGAATTGGTCGTGTGGGAAAATCCCCACTTCATCTGAGAGATGCTGTGTCCAACCGCTCGTGCGACCTGACTTAAATCTTGATAACCTGCCATTGTAGCAGCAGGAACCGATCTAACAAATGCGCAGGACACTTGTTGTCTTACATGGGCGTTGCCGATCGCAGCGCCGTATCCAGACTGTTCATATATCTCTGTATTTTAATATGCATGCCTATACCAGTTTCTTCGGCGCTTCAGTGTGTATTCTTGGACTTTCTGAATAATTTAACACAACGATGTTCTGCAGTATTTGATGTTATTTACTTATAAGAGCATGCTCTCTTAGGAATGTGTCTCATCGATTTCGTGACTTCAGTCTGCTTAAAAAACTAAGACGGTATTGCCATGAGTGAAACAACCAACAGTAACATTTACGCTCTTTCCTTTATGAAATATTTGGCTGTTCATTTCCGAAAACTAGCGATTTTCGAGAGGGGGCTGTTATATATCCTTGCTTGTCACAAATACTGAGCTGATTTCGAATCCTCAACAACTAATTCGTAAATTTAGTGGTGAAAGTAAATATCGCAATATACACCGAGCGACCGATGTAACGTGGTCGATTTCCGTTTTCGGCTGAACTGACATACGTCAAGAGACAGATTTCCGACTTCACACGATCGGCAGCTGTACGCCGTGGTACTTCCTCATTTTAGTCATTTGTATCTTACTAACCTGATTCCATTCTATCGGCTGACGTATGCGCACAACTCCATTGCTGTAATTTATGCCATTGGTGAAGTGTCATAGACCACGTAGCAACAGTTCTTAATCATCTTGTACAGAGCTCCAAAGTGACCTGTTTGCTCTTTTCAAGGGGATGACATTTATTTGTTGGACGAACGTATTTCCACAATGTGTCGCACAGTCGACAGGCCTATCTTCTCCGACATGTAACCAATTTAATTTTTGTCTGATACAAATTGACGATAACTGTTTAATGTAAACAAAAGTAATTGTGTTCTCCAAGAGAAGCAAAAACTGATGATAATGTTCACAATATACATAAATGATTCGTGAAACATGATTATCATCCCTCTGATGTCGTTGCTATTGCTTTTCATTCGATACATAGAATGACAGAGTAAGCATTTCCATAGAGAAATTTGTGGCAATTTCACATGCACATAATGTCAGACAGACGTAACGAACAAATCTTCCTGTCACGTTTGCCAACTGTTTGAACCGCACAGTTCGTCGATTATGTTAAAAACTTAGATATACGGAATGATGACGTATTCTGTAATACAGTATTGACGTGCTTTAGTGATGGGTTTAAATTTTTATTTATTTATTTATTTTTATTATTATTCTGGCTTTTAAAATGTTTGAACTCAAATACAAGTCTGCATCTAATTAAAATTATCTTTGGCTTATTGAGTCTTCAATTAAACCGAGGAAAATTACATACTTGAAAAATCAGGTAAAAATATTTTTTAAATATTGAAGTTGGAATTTAATTACCACCATCATGATTCATATTTCGTTAGGTGGGATCCTCTACGGGAATTGTCTGTTGGCGACTACAATTTTACGACGTGATTTACGCCTAAAAGCTATCGGACTTCGTTTTGTGAAAAGTGAAATTTTAGATGCAGGTTCTATTCTGAAAGAAAACCAAACGCATTACACTGATTGGTACCGGTAATACTCGATAATTCACTATCAGATATCCCCACACGAAGTAGGCCACATTTAAGTGCAAAATTCATGTAAGAAGCTAAGGAAAAAAGGTATGAATAGTCGTAATACGCCCGCATCTCGTGGTCGTGCGGTAGCGTTCTCGCTTCCCACGGCCGTGTTCCCGGGTTCGATTCCTGGCGGGGTCAGGGATTTTCTCTGCCTCGTGATGGCTGGTTGTTGTGTGCTGTCCTTAGGTTAGTTAGGTTTAAGTAGTTCTAAGTTCTAGGGGACTTATGACCACAGCAGTTGAGTCCCATAGTGCTCAGAGCCATTTGAACCATTTAGTCGTAATAGCAAATACATTGAAATTACGTAGTTATTATTATGCAACCACAAATAACAAAATCTCTACGTAACACACACGGAGCAATATTTTTATGACCGTACCAGACAATGACTGACCAGGAAGAGAGTAAACAAAAAAGTGGCGAATCCTTGTTCGCTTAAATTACTTAGATAATCGCAGTGTCTTTTGTCAGCGATAAAATCGTCTCACCGCTACTGAACGAAAACACACAGTCACGAAATCCTGTAACACTTGGGGAAACATTATAGTGCGACCTAGACCAATCAGATATTACCATTAAAACGTCAATGGTTTCGAGCAAAATTGTAATATGCGTTTTCAATGTTGCATATGCAATCATGTCTTCAATTCAGACGTTGGTTACAACTTTCAAGTGAGTTGTTTCGGAGGACACATACACATAACAAAAGAAGCAATTAAATTAGCTGGTTGTCTTGATGGTGGTCTCGTTATCTTCTTTAGCGGCATGATAATATCCGCAGGTCCTCTAACAGTAAGGAGAAAATTACCTGATAAAAGGACTGCGAAAATCTATAATTTACGGTACACTGAATGAAGTCAAGTATCCAACTTTTAAACGTTTGTGTACGGAAACATTGCTCATGTTATGACGGCACGATATCGAAAAAATACAAAAAGCCAATACATCTCTTCTCTGTAGCCTCACAAATGCCTCTACTTCCACATACAACCACTTCACAGCAGGTCCGTCCACAAGAAACCGCAAAGAGTTTATATTTTCGTCAGGCTCAGTCGCTCTGTACATATGCAGCATAATTAGTAGAAGTGAATTAAAAAAATATGTTAAGTACTTCAACATTGTCTTAGAATCGTTAAATATAAATATTTAACTACAAATTAATTAATTTTTATGAAGATGGACTAGATAAATCTGTTTTTATGTAGACGAAGATTCCGATACCCGCTGGTATCGCAGTATTTCCTGTGTACCCATCATTAAAACATTAAGAAATGCGTTGGTGGAAGTCCTCCATACAGACTAATACGAGAATACAGACGCTAGCGCATCCGTTGTAATGGCCACTTGCGTGAAAGTGCCAAGGTATGAAACTTAATGTGCCTATTATGCGCAATTATATCTTGTGAACAGACCCAGTCACCCGAATGGACGCGGTCCATGAGAGGTAAAACCGTTCTCTTCATCGATGAGACAGAACTACTATAGTGTCCAAGAAAAACTCAAAGATATGAAATTCTCAAGGATGTATTTCAGATCGGGAAACAGGGTGATCGTCGGCAGGCACGATGAAAAGCAAGACAGTGGAAAAAGAAGTTTTTAGGATTGCTGCAGTTGCTTCTGGTTTTATTTCTGCATTTTTTCTCGCCGTCCTCAGTGCATCCAGAAGATGGAAAGAAGTGTGGTATTTACGCCGCCACTATGTGCTTAAGTAGCAGATGTAAGTAGCGAGGAAGGGAGAGAGACAGAGAGAGAGAGACAGAAAGTGAGTAAGAGAGAGACAGAGAAAGGTAGGGAGGTAGGGGGAGGGAGATAGAACAATAATGAGAGTGTAAGAAAGGGAATAATTACTGTGTGACAAGTGCTACAGCTTTATCGCTAGCAGTCAGTGGAACACACACATGAAATACAAACAAATGGGATAGTAATTTTAAAGTATTTTAAATTGTGTCTGCTTTTTACAGACGATCATTTTGTTGCATCATAATCTTAAATTTTCCTTGAAAGTTGAGCACAGTTGAGTTCTAAAGCTTACTGCATATCATTACTCCACCAATTGTTCTCTTGGCCACAACCCCAAGTGCTGGCAAACAGCCAGAATTCAGCCTCAAGTAGGTCGCCACCCTTCCTTGTCTGTATTAAGAAACTCCCAAACTAGAAGTCGATGGTACATTCTGTGGCGAAGCCGCGGTAAAACGAGAATAAAGTAAAATTCGATCCCCTATGTTCATTTTCAAGATAATCTTATTCCTATAATTTTCTTATTTAATAATCAGTTTAATGACACAGGAAATTTGTATTGATTTTACTGATCCCCAACCTTATGTGACTGCAGAATGATTCCTCATATTCGAACAATATATACTTAAATTATTGAATGGACTCAATAGGTGTTTCCATACAGTGTGTAATTATCATTATCGAACATACATTCGATCGGTTCACAGAGCGCCATGGCTCGAACACCAAATTTCAAAATACTTGAGGTGAAAGCAGTTAAAAATACAGCTCGTGATGCCTTATTTGAAGCTACTGTATGAGGCGGCGCCGTGGACTCGCCTTCTGGAGTGCAGTTCCCGTCTCACCATCCTGATTTCAGTTTTACGCGATATCTGCACCCACACACTACTTTCATTTTTTTCCATAATTTCTTACAAACATCCCACTATGAATAAAGAAAAGTGTGAAGTTATTCGCATGAGTACTAAAAGAAATCCGCTAAATTTCGATTACGCTATAAGTCACACAAATCTGATGGCTGTAAAATCTAAATACACTCCTGGAAATGGAAAAAAGAACACATTGACACCGGTGCGTCAGACCCACCATACTTGCTCCGGACACTGCGAGAGGGCTGTACAAGCAATGATCACATGCACGGCACAGTGGACACACCAAGAACCGCGGTGTTGGCCGTCGAATGGCGCTAGCTGCGCAGCATTTGTGCACCGCCGCCGTCAGTGTCAGCCAGTTTACCGTGGCATACGGAGCTCCATCGCAGTCTTTAACACTGGTAGCATGCCGCGACAGCGTGGACGTGAACCGTATGTGCAGTTGACGGACTTTGAGCGAGGGCGTATAGTGGGCATGCGGGAGGCCGGGTGGACGTACCGCCGAATTGCTCAACACGTGGGGCGTGAGGTCTCCACAGTACATCGATGTTGTCGCCAGTGGTCGGCGGAAGGTGCACGTGCCCGTCGACCTGGGACCGGACCGCAGCGATGCACGGATGCACGCCAAGACCGTAGGATCCTACGCAGTGCCGTAGGGGACCGCACCGCCACTTCCCAGCAAATTAGGGACGCTGTTGCTCCTGGGGTATCGGCGAGGACCATTTGCAACCGTCTCCATGAAGCTGGGCTACGGTCCCGCACACCGTTAGGCCGTCTTCCGCTCACGCCCCAACATCGTGCAGCCCGCCTCCAGTGGTGTCGCGACAGGCGCGAATGGAGGGACGAATGGAGACGTGTCGTCTTCAGCGATGAGAGTCGCTTCTGCCTTGGTGCCAATGATGGTCGTATGCGTGTTTGGCGCCGTGCAGGTGAGCGCCACAATCAGGACTGCATACGACCGAGGCACACAGGGCCAACACCCGGCATCATGGTGTGGGGAGCGATCTCCTACACTGGCCGAACACCACTGGTGATCGTCGAGGGGACACTGAATAGTGTACGGTACATCCAAACCGTCATCGAACCCATCGTTCTACCATTCCTAGACCGGCAAGGGAACTTGCTGTTCCAACAGGACAATGCACGTCCGCATGTATCCCGTGCCACCCAACGTGCTCTAGAAGGTGTAAGTCAACTACCCTGGCCAGCAAGATCTCCGGATCTGTCCCCCATTGAGCATGTTTGGGACTGGATGAAGCGTCGTCTCACGCGGTCTGCACGTCCAGCACGAACGCTGGTCCAACTGAGGCGCCAGGTGGAAATGGCATGGCAAGCCGTTCCACAGGACTACATCCAGCATCTCTACGATCGTCTCCATGGGAGAATAGCAGCCTGCATTGCTGCGAAAGGTGGATATACACTGTACTAGTGCCGACATTGTGCATGCTCTGTTGCCTGTGTCTATGTGCCTGTGGTTCTGTCAGTGTGATCACGTGATGTATCTGACCCCTGGAATGTGTCAATAAAGTTTCCCCTTCCTGGGACAATGAATTCACGGTGTTCTTATTTCAATTTCCAGGAGTGTACTTATGGATTACAATTACAAATAGTCTAAATTGGAACGATCACATAGATAATGTTGTGGGTAGAGCAAACCAAAGACTGCGATTCATTGGCAGAACACTTAGAAGGTGCAACAGATCTACTAAAGAGACTGCTTACACTACACTTGTCCGCCATATTCTGCAATGTTGCTGTGCGATGTGAGATCCGTAGAAGCTGGCACTGACGGATTATAATGAAAATGTGTCCGCCCCCGGTAGCTGAGTGGTCAGCGTGACAGACTGTCAATCCTAAGGGCCCGGGTTCGATTCGCGGCTGGGTCGGAGAATTTCTCCGCTCAGGGACTGGGTGTTGTCCTAGTCATCATCATTTCATCCCCATCGACGCGCAGGTCGCCGAAGTGGCGTCATATCGAAAGACCTGCACCAGGCGAACGGTCTACCCGACGGGAGGCCCTAGCCACACGACACTTCCATTTCCAATGAAAAAGTTGAAAGAAGGGCAGCTCGTTTTGTATTATCGCGACTTAGAGGAGATAGTGCCACAGACATGACAAGTGAATTGCAGTGGCCATCATTAAAACAAAGGTGTTTTTCGTTGCGACTGGATCTTCTCATGTAACTTCAATTACCAGTTTTCAACTCAGATTGCGAAAACATCCTGTTGGCGCCAACCTACATAGGGAGAAATGATCATCACGATAAAGAGAAATCAGGGCTCGCATAGAAAAATGTAAGTGCTCGTTTTTCCCGCGAGCCGTTCGAGAGTGGAACGGTTGAGAGACAGCTTGAAGGTGGTTCATTGAAACCTCTCCTAAGCGCTTTATTGTGAACAGCAGTGTAACCACGTAGATGTAGATGTACTCCACTATATCCCGTACCCTCAGTTCTTTTCTGGATTCTCACACTAATATATAACTTGGTGGTGTAATGCACTGCCGAAAAAAGTTCAGCACCCTCAAGGAAATTTTTTGGTGAATGAGGAGACAGGCAGTTCATCATTATATGAGTACATGATAACAAATTCAGACCAAATGAAACACAAACATGCCAAAGTAATGGGTGGCCAAACAGTCGCGTCAATACACAATGCCTTCCTCTATCCGCAACACTGGCGCCAATTCTAGCATGCAAATGACCATAAAGGTGCCGAATATCACAAACGTCTTGCTCCTTTGTTGCAAGTCGCCAGTTGTTCTTGCAGGCCATGTAGAAAGAGGAACTTCTGCCTCCATCGTAGTATTTAATTGGCGAGAGGTCTGGCTATCTTTGTGGACAGGGCAGTTGATGCCACAATGAGCAAGTCGCTTCGCTACAATCGTACGTGTGTGTGGAATGTCCTGCTGACAAAGCCCATCACATTATTATCAAGAAAATGGTAGACTCATATGGAATATAACGGACACTGGTTAGTCCCTGCAGATAAACCTTTTGTGTCTAGACAAGACAGCCTAGTCACAATGAGAGGAAGCCGAAAGGCACGCGCTAAGTTAAAGCAGGATGGCGTGAGGTCTGAAACAGGATACGTAATGAATGCTATAAAGAAAAGTACGTAGCTTCTGGAATACTTAACTTTAATCCATCCTTTTGGTACATCTGGAGATTGTGGCGATACAAGTGAGACTCTTTAGATACATGCAATGTTACTAATGGCGCCTTGCTAGGTCGTAGCCATTGACTTAGCTGAAGGCTATTCTAACTATTGGCTCGGCTAATGAGCAATGCTTCGTCCATGTAGTTGCTAGCAAAGTCGTCCGTATAACTGGGGTCGAGTGCTATCCCGTATCTCGAGACCTGCCTTGTGGTGGCGCTCGGTCTGCGATCACACAGTGGCGACACGCGGGTCCGACATGTACTAATGGACCGCGGCCGATTTAAAACTACCACCTAGCAAGTGTGGTGTCTGGTGGTGACACCACAAAACCAAGTGTGACTGAAAGCTGCAATCGTTTGATTCCATCACCATGAAGCCTGGGATAGGACCTGGCTCTCCTGGGTAAGTGCACTCTGAAATAAACAGCTTACCATGCCTACGCCATATAGGTTTATACCTATCATTCGCATACAGACAGAAACTAATCTTATCACTGAAGACAAAAATACGGTTCAAATGGTTCTGATTACTATGGGACTCAACTTCTGAGGTCATTAGTCTCCTAGAACTTAGAACTAGTTAAACCTAAGGAACCTAGGGACATCGCACACATTCATGCCCGAGGCAGGATTCGAACCTGCGACTATAGGGGTCCCGCGGTTCCAGACTGCAGCGCCTAGAAACGCACGACCACTCCGGCCGGCCACTGAAGAGAACATAGTGCCATTCCACCCCACAGTCAGCTCTTTCGCGACTCCCGAGTAACCATACTTGGTAGTGTCGTGGTATCAGTGGTAGGCTGGCGAGAATCACACGTGATTTAATCCTGCTGCAAAAAGACGGTTCCGAATGGTCCCTCGTGAACAGCAGTGTAACCACGTAGATGTAGATGTACTCCACTATATCCCGTACCCTCAGTTCTTTTCTGGATTCTCACACTAATATATAACTTGGTGGAAGATGTTCGGTCACAGCTGCTCGTACAGTGCGACATCTTGACGTGTGTCTGCAATACGCAGACCTGGTCTGCATATGTGACGATGTTTCTCATTACATTGAAAGCATCGCCACAGCACCGACACATTGTGCCGAACTTGTGCAGCAATACTTCGATACGTGGTATATCTTCTCGTAGGCCCACAACGCGACTGTGTTCAAATGGCTGAAGCTGTTCAACATGTGTACTTACTTGTCTGTAGGACACGGTTGTACCCCGGAAAGAAGGTTGCAAACACTGTTCACCTGTAAACACAGCACAGTTCCTGCCTCTAGAGTCCACATAGAGGGTTCAGAGACAGGCATTCTGAGCGCCATCTGATCACGAATAATCGTGGCAAATGAATTACTACAACCCCTTGGTACACACATATTATGATCGGGTGGCACTGAACACAGCCCTTGAGGGTGCTGCATTTTTTCCCTTCAGGGTGCGTGCTCCCAGAACCTTTCATTCCTTCTGTTGTGATTTTTCATTCTCGTAGCCTCTCATATTCTTACATATCCAATAAAAATCGTATTCCTGGTGTCAGCACATGTTATTATGTTTTCAAATGGTGACATCTGAATTAAGTCAAGTCTCAAATGTGCAGTGAAAACAGGCTGAATTTTCCAGTGAATGTTTCATTTCCATTAATTATTAAAATAATAATTTTGTATAATCATCGTTTCATATCTCACAAAGTATTATTCCGTAAAGGTTTTTACCAAAACTGCCCGTAATAAGTGGTTAACCGCACTACCCGCCCAATTCGTATGTTTCTTTTTCATGTCGTAACCGTTACTGACCTAACCTAACCTAACCTCTAAGGCTCCTGTACGACCATTTTCGCATTTTCTATAAAATGTACAGAATTTCAAACAGGCCACTGTAAACCGATGAATTTCACAGCAGCAAGCATTTCATAGATATCAACAAGCTGCAAATTCTCTTCTCTGCCGCAAATTTTTAACATTCCTGATTGAATATCGTGATACTGTAAATTACTTGCCTGCTGCTGTAGTTGTTCCTCAAAGTCACGAACAATTTACCAGTAAACAAAGCTACGTATTTCCTTTTAACGAAATAAGACATTCCGGTATTTACTTTTCCTGAAAAGCTAACGAAAAAATCGTGGATTCTCAACCAAAGACCTGACATATTAATCATGGTGCGGAAGTGCCTTTTTGTATGCATTTTTTAAATACTCGTACTACGTACACTATTTTATCATCGTCGTCATCGTCATCATCATTATCATTAGCGCAGCACTCCTCTGTGAGCCTTGGCATTCTACAGAAGATTATTTGATCTTCCACGTTTAGCGTCGAACGCCTCTGATCTTTAATTACAGTTTTCGTTTTGTCCTCCCTGACACGTTTCTCCCACATTAGCTTTGATCTTCCAACTCTCCTGGTTCCTTCACTCCCTGCGATGAACATATTGTTAATATTTCTGTCGTTTTCTCTCTGTACAAGTCGTGCCCATTCTAACCTCTTCTCTTAAGGTCGCTGATAATGTCTGGTTAGTTATATTGATTATACAATTAAAAGCTTAATCTCCTTCTCCAGACACCATTTTGTTTCACTGGTGGAATAATTTATCTCAAGATGCTTCCTTCAAATATGCCCATCAGCTTTTCATCAAATTTTGTTAATGACCATGGTTCAGTACCGTATGTTAGCACCAGGCTTGCTAAACATACTTTAGTTTCCTGAACAGCTACATAGATTTATGGTATTTCCTGATGCTATGGCATCACTTCTTGGCGGCCAATATTCATTTCTTGATTTCAGTGTTGACACTGTTCTTACAGTTTACCTCTGATACAAGATAAGGGAAACTACTAACGACATCAAACTTATATGAACAAATTTCTATGGATGAGAGGCTCATTTGGATAATCTGTCTTACTTACAGGCATATAAGAGATAAACATGTGAAATGGAGAATTGTCTGACAATTAGTGTTAATATTCACATTTATCTAGGTTTTCTGCTTCGATGAGCCCTTTCAAACTTTTTCTTCCGACTAGTGTAGTGCATAAAATGCATTCAAAAAGAAACGAACCAGAGGCTGTAAAATGCAAACGACTAAACGAACCATAATGCCATTACATACGCAGAATGTGTAGACCACACAAAAGGGCTGAAGCACCAAAATCGGTGGTACAAAGACATGAGCGCACACCCAAGTGACGACACAAAAGCTCGTGCATCCTTCAACCGCTACACCGGACTGAATAGGTACTGGAAAGAGGAAAATATGGAGGCTGTAAAAGAAGATCAAAGGAGTTTACTGCCGATGCAATGGGGGGAACGGAAATTGGACAAGGAATGGCACAAGTGTACGAAGAGCAACGCTTGTCTGCTGCAAGTCCTAAAATGTGGAATAGACAATTCAAGGAATGACGTTTGTTGCTGGATGATGATCTGGAACGTCACACCGTGTTACAGTTACCATTGTACAGCAGTTGGATGCCCTCATTCTTGAAGGTAGGCAAGTCACGTTGACAGCGGTTGTCCCAGAAGTCGGACTGAGCGTCGAAATAGCAACGGACGGGTGGGGCTCTCCGTAAACTTGTGCCATTCTCCGATAAATTTCACTTCTGCCCAGTCCTTCCGCTCTAAGAAAACACGCTACACCGTTTTGCTCTTCATTTGAAGCTACTTTTCTCCATGTCTCCGATTTCAACACTACTCAATGTAGTGGACTCCCGACGCGCTTACGTGCTCGCTCTGTCGTCGTGTGGATGTACGCCCATGCCACTCCAGCGGTGAGTTTTGGGCGTCAGCACTCTGATAGGGACCACACGTTCTTCCATACGTAACAACTTTACGATCCCTTCTGTGGCTTTCATTGTACCGCCTCCGTCTCGTTTAATTTGGAAAGTGCCTTGTACAGTGTGGTCAATGTGAAAAGTTGTGAGAGTATTGCAGAGTATGTTCTGTTAAGAAATAAGAAAAAAATTGATACGTTTGTACAGTGTGGTCAATGTGAAAAGTTGTGAGAGTATTGCAGAGTATGTTCTGTTAAGAAATAAGAAAAAAATTGATACGTTGTGCCGTTTCCGTGTTAATTAGCACTGGAGTTAGCCATTGAAGCCGTTACCGCGCCAGAGACGGTGTCGCCAAACGTGTTCTTCGTGAGGTTCCCTAAAACAGAACGAGAAAGCGATACAAAAAGTGGACTTGGGATGATAGTAAGGGTGAGCTTTCTCGTGCACTAACTTCTAGGCTGTGAGAACAACTGATGCTGGTGTTATCTGGCGGGCAGATTTAATTTGCCTGCAGAACAACCTGATTGGCTAACCTCAGCACTAATTAACTCGGAAGCGGCGCATAATTTTTTCGTAACGGTTATTTCTTAGCACAGTCTATTCTGTAACACATCTACGAGCTTTCTGGCTGTCCTGTATATTCTTTCAGAGCCTGATGCATACTATTCATTGCTTTATCGATCCAAACACCAACAGGCAGTTACTTTATCTTCCACGTATTCATCAGTAACCTATTTTAACTTCTTCAAGCGCCCTGTGTATTTATGTTCCCTCCGCTTTACCTACTTTCACTACAGTTGATGGTTGAACATGCCCCTACGATATATAACTCTACGTGTTCCTTGTATGCTTACTTTGCTGCTATTATGACGACTGCTATTGCTAGTACCACTACTACCACCACTACAACAACAACTACTACTTACAGAAAATGTGCAAATGTATGTGTGCACTCAGACGTGATCGCCCTCTCACGTACAATCTAAATGTGTGCACTCAGTCTTGAACCCTGATTCACCAAGGCCTAGCTACTGTGAACAATTTTCCTAAGGAAGTATACAAGAATGGATGGAGAGTGAAGCAATGCTAAATTTTACTTATCCGAGCATGTAGATTTGTATGTATGTATGTATTAAACCGGGGACCTAGGATGACGGAGAGGCTTCGTCCCGCCGTAGCCCTCAGTGGTTCACAACCCCACAAGAGTCCATAGCAGTCCAGGGACCCCACCGCCACCCCTCACCGAACCCATGGTTCTTGTACGGTTCGACCCCCAGACGTATCTGATAGAACAGATACCATCTTCATATAGACAAGGCTTACCGGGCAATGATCTTCTTCAGTGCGGATGCACTCCCATTGGCCGAACTCTTACGGGAATCGGTAGACTTACTGCCGCGAGTAATGAGTAGAGTGGGCAACGGCGCTACAAATGTAGTGTATGGACAGTAAGTTGGGAATGTGGGTCTCACGGGGAGCGTGCCAGAGATAAGTCCCTGCAGTCGCACTGTCCACTGTATCCTTGGTGACACAGACGGATAGAGCGTCTGTCATGTCCAAAAGAACAGTTACATACATTTAATTCAAAGTCAGTTTTGGATTTTCTGCATTTTGCCTAGTTTGTAATTGCAGTATTCATTGTTGTTAAGCACTGTACTAAGATGGCTACTGTTCTGCTGCGCACAAGCGAAATGATAACGAGTGATAGTAGATTGTTTTAGTTTGACGCATCCATATTGTAATTTTAGTAATACAACAATTGGTTTATGGTCAGTTTACGCTAATTATTCAGTGTTTTGTCAAGAAGTAAATTTTCAATTTGTGTTATGGCAAAGATAGGTAAACATGAAGGCATGGATTCCGTATATGACAAGTGTTTTTGAAAATAATGTCGATGGCGGTACCAATAATACCGATCCGACGGTGGCAGAATCCGATGGCAAAAATGTGGAGGCAGAAGCTAGTACCCAGTCACAAGCTATTGAAAACGCCGAGCTAATACCTTCTCCAGTCGTAGATCCTGTTTCTCTGTTATTCAATATAATTGCTGAGATGATTAACGTACACGATGAAACGCTTGCTTCACGCATACAGACGACATTAAATGAACGCGATGAGGCGCTTGCTACACACATAAACACTACATTAAACGAACGCGATGAAGCGCTTGCTTCATGGCATAAATAAAACTCTTTGTAAAAGGGATAAACAGTCGGCTGTATAAATCTCTACGCAGTCCAATACTACTCTTGCTGAAAGATATGTAGCGCTGATATCTCAGATAAATAATACCTTGGATGTATTGTATTTTATGTTAACCGGGGTACCAGAAACGACGGAGAGGATCCGTCCCCACCGCAGCCGCAGTGGTCCACAACACCTTGACGTCTACCACAATCCACTTCACACCCCCACCGCCCCACATCGAACCCATGGTTATTGCGCGGTTCGGCACCTGTAAGACCCCCCAGGGAACGTCTCACATCAGACAAGTGTAACCCCTATGTTTGCGTGGTAGAGTAATGGTGGTGTACACATACGCGGAGAACTTGTTTGCGCAGCAATCGCCGACAGAGTGTGACTGAGGAAGAAAAAGGGGAACCAGTCCGCATCCACTGACTGGCCGGTTCACCGGACCTCGATGCAGATCCGCCGGGCCGATTAGTGCCGGGGACCAGGCACTCCTTCCCAGTCCGGATAGCCGTGCGTTAGACTGCATGGCCAAGCGGGTAGGCTTAAATAATACCTTAACTAAACATGACAAACAGTTGATCACACAAATTTCCACTCAGGTACATGAGAAATAATTAAAATAGTTAAACACTGGTTTAGAAACAGTAGTATCCGAAATTACCAGCCTAAAGGAGGCGATGGAGATTTACCAAAAACCGTTTCCAAAGTATAAAAAAAATGTTGAAACAGTACAATTAGCGCCGAATAGGATGGAAGGTACGATGCGCGAATTAACACAACTAGTCGACGGCCTATCCGAAGAAATAGAAGAAGAATTGTTAAAAACCAGGCTAGATGACCCATGTCAAACATTAAATACCGAATTCGCTAAGTGTATTGAGCAAAAGGACAAAGTGCTCAACGATAAAATAAATTCAGAGTGGAAAGGCGGAGTATAACGCACTGGGAGTGAAGCGATGTCCGAACTCGACACGACAAAACAAATGGTCCGCTCGGAAATAGACCACATAAAGCACATGATACATAAAGACATGCCACAGTGGCGAGACGAAGTTTCGTCACAGATAACAGAAGTGCGACAGGTGGTGGAAACAATACCACAGCCATCACACGAAGCACCGACTATCGATACGCAAATGCAGGCCTCAGACATTGCAGATCCACAAAGCTCAGGGACATACTTTCATGTGACCGAGTGGTTCAAGGCATTTCAGTCTGGAATCGCGCGACTGCTACGGTCGCAGGTTCGAATCCCGCCTCGGGGATGAATGTGTGAGATCTCCTTAGGTAAGTTAGGTGTAAGTAGTTCTAAGTTCTAGGGGACTGATGACCTCAGATGTTAAGTCCCATAGTGCTCTGAGCCATCTGAACCATTTGAACATACTTTGAAGTCTGTAAACCCCATTGTTCAAAAATCGCGTGATGAGATTGCAGCAGGTGCAACCTCAACAGAGATCTTTCAGGAAGAAAGCCTGTTAAAACACAGACAATTTCAGGTCTTTATCCCAGACAAAGGACAGGTCCATCCCATAGTGTTAATATGTTCCTTCCCCGACGTATTGCCTAGGTCATGGAATGAGAGGCAGAGAATACAATTCGTTGCCGCACATATAGAGGGAGACGGTGCCCTATGGGCTACTGAAGCCGAAGAGAACTGTATACATTATGAACAACTTGAAAAGGCTCTTCTTGCTGAGTTGGCTGGCTCTGAGCACTATGGAACTTAACACCTGTGGCCATCAATCCCCTAGAACTTAGAACTACTTAAACCTAACTAACCTAAGGGCATCACACACATCCATGCCCGAGGCAGGATTCGAACCTGCGACCGTAGCAGTCGCGCGGTTCCGGGCTGCGCGCCTAGAAACCGCGAGACCATCGCGGCCGGCGCTTGCTAAGTACGTGTCATTGGGCATACAAGAACGCCATAGAAAACAGGTCTTCAGCCCAGAAATTTACAACACAAAACAAGTTGGACGTAGGAAGTATTTCGAAAAATACACTAATTTAACGAGATATAAGGACGAGCCGGTCGCACACAAAGATGAATTACGCATTTTAAAGACAAAGTTGCTTCATAAGGTAAAAGCTAATAACATTGATTTTGAACTTGAATACTTGTGTCAATGCTTGATACGATAGACCTAATACAAATAAATGTGAAAAGCCTCATTGGCAACCGTGGCTCGCAGTCCGCGAATAAGACCGGGCACAGCCACAATAACAGCCGTAACGGCGGGTCGCGAAGCAACGGCGGTACGTCGCAAACCGGACACGCATATCAGAACGGCAACAGTGGTGGCCCACAAAGCGAACCGGCATTCTTTTAAAGGCAGAGACGAAACAGTAGTCGGTTGCATCACGGTTATCAAAGTAATCGCAACGGTAACCGACAAGACAACAATAGGATTTAGTGGTCGCAAAATAATCAAGAGCAAGGTACGCCTGTAAACTGTGGTTGAAGCGCAACCGACGACAGCGTCCGGGGCGTCAAACTAAACGCGTCTGTATCGAGCTCCCTGAAGCCAGTCGCGAGGCGGAATAGGGGCAATAGTTTGAATCAACAGATAAACATTCTCCGATATCACGATGAGAATGACATCCGTCATGAGTTATTTAATGAGGTAGACAATAATATTGAAGGTCCCTCGGAGTTCGTACAAGCCGCTGTTCGAGCAGTCGTGGGAGGTATTCCCACGACATCGATTTTAGATATCGGTGCAAGCGTAAACGTGATAGAAGCTAATTTCTTTAAGAAAATAGCACAGTCTATAAGGATTCCGACTTTTCCAGTTCAAAACTGCGTGGTATGTGGTGCTATTCGTGCCAGTGTCCAGACTGTTACCTTGCAGGCACGGATAGGTATAGATATCGAAAACGGAGGGGATCATGTGGGAACGGAACATAAAGATCGACCTCCCGCATGGGAAATGCACGTACGATTAGGAGGTGAAGAGTTTGTTTTGAATCTGCTAAAGACAAAACCGAAACACAGCAGACTGTGTCAAGGAATAAGTGTTAAAACAATTAAGAATAGAGTGCTGTGGGTGCAAAACGTTCACAGTATACGAAGATTAAGCCTGAAATAAAGAACAGTCGACAAAACGAAATGGGCCCGCCATCTTGGCCGAACGGTTCTAGGCGCTTCAGCCCGGGACCACGCGGGAGCTACTGTCGCAGGTTCGATTCCTGCGTCGGGCATGAATGTGTGTGATGTCATTAGGTTAGTTAGGTTTAAGTAGATCTAAGTTCTAGGGTACTGATCACCTCAGATGTTAAGTCCCATAGTGATCAGAGCCATTTGAACCATCACGTTTCCGACTTCGATAAAGGTCGGATTGTAGCCTATCGCGATTGCGGTTTATCGTATAGCGACATTGCTGCTCGCGTTGGTCGAGATCCAATGACTGTTAGCAGAATATGGAATCGATGAGTTCAGGAGGGTAATACGGAACGCCGTGCTAGATCCCAACGGCCTCGTATCACCAGCAGTCGAGATGACACGCATCTTATCCGCATGGCTGTAACAGATCGTGCAGCCACGTCCCCATCCCTGAGTCAACAGATGGGGATGTTTGCAAGACGACAACCATCCGCACCAACAGTTCGACGACGTTTGCAGCAGCATGGGCTATCAGCTCGTAGACCATGGCTGCAGTTACCCTTGACGCTGCATCAGACAGGAGCGCCTGCGATGGTGTACTCAACGACGAACCTGGGTGCACGAACGGCAAAACGTAATTTTTGTCTGATGAATCCAGGTTCTGTTTACAGCATCATGATGGCCGTATCCGTGTTTGGCTACATCGCGCTGAACGCACATTGGAAGCGTGTATTCGTCATCGCCATACTGGAGTATCATCCGGCGTATGGTATGGGGTGCCATTGGTTACACGTCTCCGTTACCTCTAGTTCTCAATGACGGCACTTTGAACAGAGGACGTTACATTTCAGATGTGTTACGACCCGTGACTCTACCCTTCATTTGATCCCTGCGAAACCCTACATTTCAGCAGGATAATACATGACCGCATGTAGCAGGTCCTGTACGAGCCTTTCAGGTTACAGAAAGTGTTCGATTGCTGCTCTGGCCAGCACATTCTCCAGATCTCTCACCTATTGGAAACGTCTTGTCAATGGTGGCCGAGCAACTGGCTCGTCACAATACGCCACTCACTACTCTTGATGAACTTTGGTATCGTGTTGAAGCTGCATGGGCAGCTGTACCTGTACACGCGATTCATGCTCTGTTTGACTTAATGCCCAGGCGTATCAAGGCCGTTATTACGGCCAGAGGTGGTTGTTCTGGGTACTGATTTCTCAGGATCTATGCACCTAATTTGCGTGAAAATGTAATCACATGTCAGTTCTAGTATAATATATTTGTCCAATGAATACCCGCTTATCATCTGAATTTCTTCTTGGTGTAGCAATTTTAATGGGCAGTAGTGTAGTTCTAAGTTTATGGGACTGATGACCTCTAGTGTTAGGTCGTATAGTGCTTAGAACCATTTGACTTCGAACAAAACGAAATAAATTCTTCGCTCATACGATGGAAATCGGATGAAGCGAAAACCTTATCGGACGAACAGGAAATGGGTTTACGTATGTCACTCGAGAAATACCTCCTGGTTTTATCATTAATGCTTTGCCTGATAACGTGTTATGTTTATGGAATGGAAGTCATGCCACATAAATCTTACTGCTAAGCAACCTATTCTGTTCCGTGGCCCAAAGTGGAGGCCGTCAAACAGGAGCTCCAGAAGATGATACAGTGGCGTATTATAGAGCCTTCCCTTTCACCATACAGCAGCTCATTACTAGCTGTGGGCATGGCAGGCGGAAGGGTGAGTCTTGTTCTTGGTGCACGATCTAGCAACATTTAGAATCGTGTCATTGATATCCTTTCACCTTAATTTTAATTCCTTTCCTGAACAATTCTTTCAGTTGCATCATTATTTTTCTTCTATGTACATGTTGAACAGTAGAGGCGAAAGACTGCATTCCTTTTTTACACCCTTTTAAATCAGAGCACTTCGTTCTTGGTCGTCCACTCTTATTATTCCGTCTTGCTACTTTTAATTATTGTATATTACATGTCCTGCCCCATGGCTTATTCCTTTTTTCCTCAGTATTTCGAACATCGTGTACCATTTTAGATTGTCGAACGCTTTTTCCAGATCGATAAAACCTGTGAAAGTTCCTTGATTTTACTTTAGTTTTTCTTCCGTTACCAACCGCAACGTCAGAATTGGATCTCTGGTGTCTTTACCTTTCCTAAAGCCAACCTCATCGACGTCTAACATCTCCTGAATTTTCTTTTCCATTCTTCTGTATATTATTCATGTAAGCAAGTTGGATGCATGAGTTGTTAAGTTGACTCTGCAGTAATTCTCGCACTTGTCAGCGCTTGCTGTCTTCGGAAGTGCGTCCATGATATATTATCGGAAGACAAATGGTGTGCCGCCAGACTCATACAGTCTACACACCAAAGTGAATAGTCGTTCTGTTGGTGATTCCCCAGTCATTTTAGGGATTCTGATGGAATGTTATCCATCCCTTTTTCCTTATATGATGTTAAGTCCTCCAAAGCTCTCTTAAACTCTGATTCTAATACTGGGTACCCTATCTTCTAAATCGACACCGGTTTCCTCTTCTATCACGTCAGACAACTCTTTCCCCTGACAAAGGCTTTCAATGTACTCCTTCCGCCAATCCGCTGTCTCCTCTGCATTTAACAGCTGAATTCCCGTTGCACTCTTAATGGTATCACCCTTGCTTTTAATTTCACCGAATGTTGTTTTGACCTTACTATATGCTGTATCAGTCCATCCGACAAACGTTTCTATTTCGATTTCTCCACATTTCTCATGCTGCCATTTCCTCTTACCTTTCCTGAAACTCGTGTTTATTTCGTTACTCAGCGTGTTATATTTCCGTATTCCTGAATCTCCCTGAACATTTTGTACTTCTTCCTTTTATCGATCAACTGAAGTATTCCTTTTGTTACCCATGGTTTCTTCGCAATTACCTTCTTTGTAGAAATGTTTCTCTTTCCAAATTCGATGATCGCCCTTTTAGATATGTCCTTTCCTCTTCAACTATGCTGCCCACTGAGCCATTCCTTATTGATATATCTATAACACTAGAAAACTCCAGTCGTATCTAGTCATTCCTTAGTACTTCCGTATAAAACTGCTTTGCGTATTCATTCTCCCTGAGTAATATCTTAAAGTTGAGCCTATTCATCACTACTAAAGTATGATCTGAGTCTATATCTGCTCCTGGATACGCCTTACAATCCAGTGTCTCATTTCTGAATTCTGCCCGACCATGAACTGAAATCTTGCCGTATCACCCGGTCTTTTCCTACTATTAATTATTCAAAATGACAGTCACAATCGAATTATTTATTTTTCCGCCAACCGGTTTCAACCCGCGATAATGTCATCTTCAGGGCAATTGACACCATTTGGTCGCACGTCGGAGTCGTCACCCTGCCTGTGCAGGGTGACGACTCCAGCGAAAATAAGAAAAAAAAATCCTAGTATACATCCACCTCTTGTGCTTCTTGAAGGGATTACTCGCTGAAATTCATTAAAGAACTCAGTCTTTCTCAGTCCTTGTCCGTAGCCAATGTTCTCCTATAACCTGTTCCTCTACTACTTCTCCTATAAGTGCATTCCAGTCACCCTACTACATTTTCATCTCCGTTTACGAACTGTATTAGCCCTTCAATGTCCTCATATAGTTTCTCTCCCTATTCACCGTGAGCCTCGACGTCGGCATGTATACGCGAACTATTGTTGTTAGTGTAGCTTTGCTGATAAGAACAACCCCATCACTGAACTGTTAAAAGTAACAACTCTGTGTCCTGAACATTTGTATTTGTAACGAATCCTACTCCCGCTGTACCGTTATCTGCTGCTGTTGATATTACCCTATAGTCACATGACCAAAAATCCTTGTGGTCTTTTCATTTCACTTCAGTGACCCTTACTGAATCTAGACTGTGCTTTTGCATTTCCCTTTTAAGATTTTATAGCTTCCCTATCACGCTCAAACTTCTGACATTCCACGCCCCGATGCGTAAAACGTTATCGTGACATTGGTTATTCAATCTTTATTCTAGTGGTTACCTCTGCTTTGGTAGTCCCCTCCGGAATCTTTTGCCAATGGAGAGATGATCTTAGCAATATTTCAATTGAAGGCCACATGTCCTGTGGATACTCATTATGTGTCGTTAATGCAGTGGTTTCCATGACCTTTTACATTCGCATGCCGTTGATCATTGCTGCTTCTTCCGCCTTTAGTGGCAGTTTCCTACCCCAGGGCAAGAAAGCGGCCTGAACCCCTAACCGCTCCTCCAATGTGGCTGGCAGAATGAGGGTGACTTCTTATCCCGGAAGATTTCGGCCACCAATTCTGATTATTAACTGTAACAATCATATTAGATAGGCTGTGTCCACATCATTTAGTATTTTGAAACACAACTAGTGGGTGCTGAGCACTGATCTCAAGTGTTTGCACGTACAGACACATGCATATTCTTTTCAGCTGTAATAATAATTTTGTTGCATCCACAGTACAACGTAAGTGGTGAGGTACCAATATGAATCAGATATGTAATACAGATTTTATATTATTCCATTAGATATGAAACTATCTCAGTTCCCAACCTGTCACTCTCTGTGTAGACAGATATCACAATGAGAAAAATTAGTCACTAAATCTTAGACATGACTAATTTGCTCCCCACATCCCTAGCGAATTCACGCCTGTGCATCCTTTACTTTTTACAGTAGGTAGGACTGTATACTCCGAAAGTTCTTCCCAGACAGTGCTATTGTCAAAGTGAAGCCTGTACCGAAAATCAGATGTGCAGCACAAACTTAGCACCTTACGATGTGTCTTGGAGGGTATTCCTGTCATTTGATCCATGTTCATGATCCATTCAAATGGAAACAATGACTGTTAGTAAACCTTCACTTTACCTTTAATTTCTCATTGTAGTCATTTGGTTGTTGGACACGTCCCACCAATGAAATGATCGCAGACCTGCCATTCCTCGTCGGATTTTGTCTATTTGTTTTGTTATTCCAAGCTATTAAGGATCTCAGGCCTGCAAGCTGCACTCGCAAAAAAGGAAAAGAAGTGCTGATATTAAAAGGCAGAATGCATTCCAAAATGAGGACGAGGAATAATTAATGATAACATGCTGTATTACAGTAATTATAATGGAAGACAGTAATTCTAATCGAACATTTGTTAACGATGAGAATTTATGCAAATACATAGTTTTCCATAGCAATGATCAAATAAGCCTTACTGCTGCACCTTTAATTAGACATTACTTAGTACGACACCCATTTCATACAACAGTATCTTCCAATCTTCCCATGAGGTGGTAACACACAATGCAGAGTACCTTTAAGAGTAGGGTGTTTCAAAATTGACCGGTATATTTGAAACGGCAATAAAAACTCAACGAGCAGCGATAGAAATACACCGTTTGTTGCAATATGCTTGGGGCAACAGTACATTTTCAGGCAGACAAACTTTCGAAATTACAGTAGTTACAACTGTCAACAACAGATGGCGCTGCGGTCTGGGAAACTCTATAGTACGATATTTTCCACATATCCACCATGCGTAGCAATAATATGGCGTAGTCTCTGAATGAAATTACCCGAAACCTTTGACAACGTGTCTGGCGGAATGGCTTCACATGCAGATGAGATGTACTGCTTCAGCTGTTCAATTGTTTCTGGATTCTGGCGGTACACCTGGTCTTTCAAGTGTCCCCACAGAAAGAAGTCACAGGGGTTCATGTCTGGCGAATAGGGAGGCCAATCCACGCCGCCTCCTGTATGTTTCGGATAGCCCAAAGCAATCACGCGATCATCGAAATATTCATTCAGGAAATTAAAGACGTCGGCCGTGCGATGTGGCCGGGCACCATCTTGTATAAACCACGAGGTGTTCGCAGTGTCGTCTAAGGCAGTTTGTACCGCCACAAATTCACGAAGAATGTCCAGATAGCGTGATGCAGTAATCGTTTCGGATCTGAAAAATGGGCCAATGATTCCTTTGGAAGAAATGGCGGCCCAGACCAGTACTTTTTGAGGATTCAGGGACGATGGGACTGCAACATGGGGCTTTTCGGTTCCCCATATGCGCCAGTTCTGTTTATTGACGAAGCCGTCCACGTAAAAATAAGCTTCGTCAGTAAACCAAATGCTGCCCACATGCATATCGCCGTCATCAATCCTGTGCACTATATCGTTAGCGAATGTCTCTCGTGCAGCAATGGTAGCGGCGCTGAGGGGTTGCCGCATTTGAATTTTGTATAGATAGAGGTGTAAACTCTGGCGCATGAGACGATACGTGGACGTTGGCGTCATTTGCACCGCAGATGCAACACGGCGAACGGAAACCCGAGGCCGCTGTTGGATCACCTGCTGCACTAGCTGCACGTTGCCCTCTGTGGTTGCCGTACGCGGTCGCCCAACCTTTCCAGCACGTTCATCCGTCACGTTCCCAGTCCGTTGAAATTTTTCAAACAGATCCTTTATTGTATCGCTTTTCGGTCCTTTGGTTACATTAAAACTCCGTTGAAAACTTCGTCTTGTTGCAACAACACTGTGTTCTAGGCGGTGGAATTCCAACACCAGAAAAATCCTCTGTTCTAAGGAATAAACCATGTTGTCTACAGCACACTTGCACGTTGTAAACAGCACACGCTTACAGCAGAAAGACGACGTACAGAATAGCTCACCCACAGACCGCGTGGTCTTCTATATCTTTCACATCACTTGCAGCGCCATCTGTTGTTGAAAATTGTAACTACTGTAATTTCGAAAGTCTGTCTGCCTGAAAATGTACTGTTGTCCCAAGCATATTGCAACAAACGGTGTATTTCTATCGCTGCTCGTTTAGTTTTTATTGCCGTTTCAAATATACCGGTCATTTTTGAAACACCCTGTACATATTTTCTCCATTTTCTCATGTGATACTGAGGCGTGGAATGACTTTGATATCGGAATTTGGATAGGGTAGCCTACATCGAAACTTTCTGCCGAATTAAAGCTGTGTGCTTGACCGTTACCCGAACTCGCGATCTTCGTCTTTTGCGGTCATGTAGTCTACTGACTGAGTTACGTGAGCGCGACTCACGACCCGTCCTTACAGCTTTACTTCCGCCAGTACCTCGTCTGCTGCCTTTCAGACTTGTTCTGCTGCGAAACGTATGGGACTAGCACTGCTGAAAGAAATAATATTGATGAAACCTGGCTTAGTCACAGCCTGGGGTGTGTTTCCTGACTCAATTTTCGCTCTGCATCCTACATCTTCTCTCACACGGACAGTGTGCATGCACGCAGTGTTAGTTATTTTGGAAACAAACCTGTAACTCATAATAATTTCTGAAGCTGGTACTCAACTCTAGCTTAGAGTCTCTAGGTGAAACGAGGAAAGGATTTGTAAGCATTCGCCTCGTACACACACATGTCACGCTGAGAGTTGTTAAAAAAATCCACATATACAATTCCTGAATTGGTTTCCCATCATTGTATTATAAATAGTATTCTATGAAATTTAAGCATTTCAAGTAGTAACATTTTCTCAGTGATTCCTTCGAAATACGACCGTGGAGCTACAGTACCATACCATTAAATAAAGATCTGCATCGACCCTGAACCTGTGCTGACCAATATCACAATGAGAAAAAAAATGCTCATCTTGTATCATCTATCACAGAGTTGTATGATACGCAATTTTATTCCTCGTAGTGCGCAATTCATTCGAGTCTGTACTGAATCGTTTATTAAGAGGTGCCTTGGTATGTGGGAACAGAAATCTAAAAGGAACTTGTATTCTCCCCTCATTGCTGTATTGAGATGGACTGCTATGAGAAAATCTGTGTCCGTTGCACAATAGATATAATTCTTTGCCTACTATCATATGCTGAACCGTTTATAAACTCTACTTTAGTAATACTACATTCATTTTATAGATATACTTATGAAGAAACATTGTGCAGTTGGAGTAATTGGAATTTTTGGCTGAAGCTGTGGGGCTTTATTGTAAGCACTAGATGTAAAACAGGGATATCATTATATATCAGTATACCAATAGAGGAATGATGAAACATTCCAGACACATGGTGTCATGAAAAAGCTACCATTTCAGCAGTACGGGAGAAATACCGAGGCAGCTGGAAGTGTGCTGGAAGAAACTGGCACAGAAACATTGGAAACAATTCCACAAAATATGAAACCTCCGGTGGATATACCATACAAAGTGGACAGACGTTAAAATGGATGTTTTAATGGACCAAGTATCTGTATTATTGCAACAGGTTTATTTAAACGACTATTAAGTTAAGGATGTGAATAAAATGCAAGATTTTGCAGGGATATTTAACAAAATAGAGGTCTGTGCCCTACCTATTCAGAAATCAGATAAAAAATCACCTGACGCCTTCCTGAGAGACAATCTCCTCTCCTTCGAAATTAACAGTGTAAGTGTACACTAGATGTGACTTGAATTCAAAGAAGTAGAACAGCAGCGGTTGAGAGATTTATACCAAATAAATTAACAAGCGACGGAGCTGATTCCGCTTGGTACACAACATGGATCAGAACACTGTTTCAGAAACACCGAGAACAGGATGCCAAATGTAAACGAACGAAAAATCTCCAAGATTGGCGATCTTTTACATAAGCTCGAAATTTTGCGCGGAAATAAATCCAACATGCTTATAATAGTTTCCATGACGAAACTTTGTCTCGAAACCCGGCAAGAAATCCAGAGAGATTCTGGTCATATGTAGAGTATTCTAGCGGCAAGGCACAGCAATGACTTCTTTGCACGATAGCGACGGAAATACTATAGACGGCACTGCTGCGAATGTAGAGTTACTGAACACAGCCTTTCGAAATTCCTTCACCAAAGAAGACGAAGTGAATATTCCAGAATTCGAATCAAGAACAGCTGTGAACATGAGTTACTTAGAAGTAGATAACCTCGGAATAGTGAAGCAATTCTAATCACTTAATAAAGGCAACTCTTCTGGTTCAGACTGTATATCAATTAGTTTCCTTACAGAGTATGCTGATGCATTGCTCCATACTTAACAGTCATGTATAACCGATCTCTTGATTAAAGATGTGTAACCATAGACTGGAAAGTCTTGCAGGTCACACCAATATTCAAGAAAGTTAGTAGGAGAAATCCACTAAATTAAAGGCCCATACCGTTAACGTCGATATGCATTAGGTTTTTGGAACATACATTGTGTTCGAACATTATCAGTTACCTCGAATAAAACGATCTATTGACACACAATCAACATGGATTTAGAAAACATCGCTGTTGTGGAACACAACAAACTCTTTGCTCTCAGGAAGTGAGAGCTATCGACAAGGGATTTCAAATTGATTCCGTATTTGTAGATTACCAAAAGCCCTTTGACACTGTACTAAACAAGCGGCTTTTAGCGAAATTGTGTGCTTATGGAATATCGTCTCAGTTATGTGGCTGGGTTCGTGATTTCCTGTCAGAGATGACAGTTCATAGTTCACAGGTCCACAAGGTAGTGTTATAGGCCCTCTGCTGTTCCTTATCTACATAAACGATTTAGAAGTCTGTCTGAGCAGCCGTCCTTGGTTGTTTGCGGAAAATGCTGTCGTTTATTGTCTAGTAGACTCATATGAAGGTCAAACCGAACTGCAAAACGAGTTAGAAAAGATATCTGAATGGTGCGAAAATTTACAATTGACCATAAATAATGAAAATTGTGAGGACATTCACATGAGTGATAAAAGTATTCCTTTAAACTTCGATTACACGATAAAGCAGTCAAATCTAAAGGCTATAAATTCAACTGAATACCAAGGAATTACTATTACGAACAATTTAAATTGGAAAAGAATAGAAAATGTTGTGGGGAAGGCAAACTAAAGACTGCATTTTATTGAGAGAACACTTAGAAGATTTACCAGGTTTACTAAACAGACTGCCTACGCTACACTTGTACGTCCTCTTTTGGAGCATTGCTGTGCTGTCCGTGATCCTTAACAGATAGGATTAAAGGATTACCTCAAGAGAGCTCAAAGAAGAGCATCACGTTTTCTATTACCACGAAATAGTGGAGAGAGTATGACTCACATGGTACAGGATTTGGAGTGGACACCATCAAAGTAAAGGCGTTTTTCGTTACGGTGGAATATTCTCACAAAATTTCAACCGATTTTCTCCTCTGAATGCGAAAATATTTTGTTGATGAGAACCTGCATAGGAGGGAACGATCATCATAATAAAATAAGGGAGATCAGAGCTCGCACGGAAAGATATGGGTGTTCGTTTTTTTCCGTGCGCTGTTCGAGATTGGAATAATAGAGAATTATTGTGAAAGTGGTTCGATGATCCCCCCCCCCCCAACCAGACAACAAACCATGATTTTCAGAGTATCCATATAGGTATATATGTACCTAACATCAATCCACAAATTCTGTATGCAAGAAGACTGCTAGGGAAATAGTAACGTCATTGCAAGCAAGACTGATTTATGTGGACGAGTGCAGTTGTAAAGATATAAGAAATCTATACATCAGATGGCAAGCCCAGTAGCGAAGATAATGGTGTTGTTTTACTAATATTGCAAAGTGCCCTCATACACATCTGCTAGAAACTCTTACATCTTCTTTTAATACCTGACATGGTATTATCAGACTGCAATCTGATATTTAGAGCTATTGATTTGATTTTGTGTGTTTGTTCTGGATAAGGACCGTTTAAGTGTATCAAATAGTACCAAATAGCATTTACAGTGAGCTCTGGTATGCTCTGTGCCATTCACTTCAGTGGAGCGTACATTACAGCCTCTGTGTAGTATTCAGCAGCGTTTTGCAGTTTTTCTACTGGGCAATAACACAACAAGAAAGTTGACTGCTTTATGAATACAAAGAACAGATTATAGACTGCGCTTTTCCTGCATATAGGCAAGTTTTAATTGTCTATCTGTAGGTTGGTTGGTTAGTTTGTGGGATTAAAGGGACCAGACTGCGACGGTCATCAGTCCTTTGTTCCAAAACTTAAAAACTCCCATACCGAATAAAAAGGAACAATGGAAAAGACGACAGACGACACTGGACATTAAAGACTTAGAGACCAGACAAAGCGAATTAAAATCACTCAGAGTGGGACAGAGGTTGGCCGACCATAGAGACAAAAAAGGGAAAGCCAACGATCGAGAAACAGTCTAAAAAATCAGACTAAAATCGCAGGCCATAGGCCAGAATCAACACAAAAAGACAAGCACTTAGATTAAATGATAAAAGCCCCCTGACCGAATAAAATGCAAAACTAAGCCTGCCGTAGAAGAGTCATCAGTTAAAATGGCAGGGAGCGTATCAGGCAGCGCAACTGTCTGCCTGAGCACACTTAAAGTGGACACGCCAACAAAATGTGGACCACCATCAAAGCCGACCCGCATTGACATAGAGGCGGGTCCTCATGCCGCAGTAAATGGCTGTGTGTCAAGCGGGTGTGGCCAATGCGGAGCCGACAAAGGACTACTGAGTCACAGCGAGTGGCTCGCAGGGATGACTGCCACACAGCCGGACGGAGTTGATTGGACGGAGTTTGCTTGGTGTGGTCAGGTTGCGCCATTCAGTGTCCCAAAGTTCGAAAACTTTGCGGCGTAAGAGTGCTTGCAAATCAGGCCCCGGGAGGACAATGTCCAGAGATGGTTTACTGGTGGCCTGTTTGGCTAGGCAATCAACATGTTCATTTCCGGTATCCCAACATGGCCTGGGGTCCACACAAAGACCACATAGCGGCCGCAACGGGCAAGATTATGGAGGGACTCCTGGACAGCCATCACCAGACGAGAGTGAGGGAAGTCCTGGTCGATAGCTCGTAAACTGCTCAGGGAGTCGCTACAGATAACGAAGGACTCACCTGAGCAGGAGTGGATATGCTCTAGGGAACGAAAGATGGCGACTAGGTCATCAGTGAAAACGCTGCAGCCAGCCGGCAATGAATATTTTTCGTAATCGACACGACCAGTAACCATCGAACCGTCAGTGTAAACAACACCAGAGCCCTGATACGTGGCAAGGATAGAAAGAAAGCGGCGACGGAAGGCCTCCGGAGAGACTGAGTCCTTCAGGCCCTGTGCCAATTGGAGCTGAAGCAAATGGCGGGCCACGCACCATGGGGGTGTACGCAGAGGGGCATGGAAAGGAAGTGGAAGAGGGAAAACCTCAAGCCCTGAGAGAAGCGCTCTGACTCGGACCGCGATCGTACAACCCGACCGGGGCCGACGTTCTGGGAGATGGACGACTGACTGTGGGAAAAGGAGACGATAATTAAGATGCCCGGGCAAGCTAAAAACATCGGCAGCATAAGCGGCCAGTAAACGTTGGCTCCGTAACTGCAGTGGAGGGACACCTGCCTCCACAAGTATGCTGTCCACAGGGCTGCTCTGGAAAGCACCAGTGGCAAGGCGCCACCAGCTGTGAAGGATTGGGTCCAGCACCCGCAACGCAGAAGTGGATGCTGAACCATAAGCCAGATTCCCATAATCCTGACGGGACTGGATTAAGGCCTGGTAGATCCGTGAGAGGGTAGATCGGTCGGCGCCCCAGCTGGTGTGGCTCAAGCATTGCAGTGCATTATGGTGCCGCCAACACATCTGTTTAAGCTGCCGAATAAATGAGAGCCTTATCAACTGGGCATAAAAAACCACACCCAAAAACCGATGTGTCTCCACCATAGCAAGAGTTTCACCCTCAAGATAAAGCTGCAGCTCAGGGTGAACAGTGGTCGCCGGCAGAAACGCAGGTCCTGGCAGCCGAAAACTGGAAGCCTTCGGCTACAGCCCAAGACTGCGCCTTGCGGATATCGCCCTGCAGCTGTCGTTCACCAGCTGCAATGCCAATGGAGCTATAGTAGAGGCAGAAGTCGTCAGCATACGAGGAAGCCGAGACAGACGTTCCCAACGCTGCAGCGAGCCCGTTAATTGCAATAAAAAACAGTCAGACTCTTAGGACCGATCCCTGTGGTACCCCATCCCCTGAACTCGGGAGAAACTATGGGAGCCCGCGACTTGCATGCAGAAGGTACGATGCGAAAGAAAATTTCTTAGGAATATCGGCAGTGGACCCCAAAGACCCCAACCATGAATCCTAGAGAGGATATGATGGCGTCATGTCATATCGTACGCCTTCCGCATGTCGAAAAAACAGCGACGAGGTACTGTCGGCGGGCAAAGGCCGTATGGATGGCTGACTCTCGGCGGCAGAGCGGCCTTTACGGAACCCACCCTAAGATGGAGCTAGAAGGCCCTGAGACTCGAGTACCCAACTCAACCGCCGGCTCACCATGCGTTCGAGCAACTTGCACAGAACGTTGGTGAGGCTAATGGGGCGGTAGCTGTCCACCTCCAATGGATTCTTGCAAGGTTTCAAAACGGGGATAACAATACTTTCCCGCCATTGCGATGGAAACTCCCCCTTGACCCAAATACGGTTGTAAAGGTCGAGGAGGCGTCGCTGGCAGTCCACTGAGAAGTGTTTCAGCATCTGACAGTGGATGTGATCAGGCCCAGGAGCTGTATCAGGGCAAGTGGCTAGGGCACTGTGGAATTCCCACTCAGTGAATGGGACATTGTAGAATTCAGGATGGCGCATGTGAAATGAAAGACTTCGATGTTCCAACCGCTCTTTAATGGAGCAGAAAGCCAGTGAGTAATTCACAGATGCGGAACTGAGAGCAAAATGGTCTGCTAAGCGGTTGGCAATTATGTCGGAGTCAGTACAAATTGCCCCATTCAGTGAGAGCGCAGGGACGCTGACAGGGGTCCGAGAGCCATAGAGGCGTCTGATCTTTACCCAGACCTGCGAAGGAGAGATATGGAGGCCAATGGTGGAAACATACCGTTCACAGCACTCCTGCTTATGTTGGCGAAGTATGTGGCGGGCCCGCGCATGGAGCCGTTTAAAGGCGACGAGGTTTTCGAAAGATTGATGCCGCTTGTGACGCTGGAGCCCCCGTATGCGATCTTTAATCACATCGGCGATCGCTGGCGACCACCAAGGCATCAGTGGTTTCATGAGAAACAGGTTCAATAGCGGCAGTGGAGGAGAACAAGTCCCATTCATAGCCTACCTGCAAGGGTGCCCAGAAGACTGACGCTGTGGCAGTGACAGAAGGATCGGTAAGTGGTCACTACCACACAGGTCGTCATGCACACTCCATTGAACATACAGTAAGAGGCTAGGGCTGCAGATCGAAAGGTCGATGGCGGAGTACGTGCCATGTGCCTTACTGAAATGTGTGAAGGCACCATCGTTTAAAAGGGAGAGGTCGAGCTGTGCCAATACGTTTTCTACGGTGGCGTCTCGACCTGTTGCCACTGACCCACCCCACAGAGGGTTATGGGCGTCGCCCAGTAACAGGAAAGGTGGCGGCAATTGGGCTATCAGTGCCGCCAGGACGTGCTGCGGGACATCATCATTCAGTGGAAGATGGAGACTGCAGAGAGTAACAGCCTGTGGCGTCCACACCCGAACAGCGACAGCCTCCAAAGGTGTTTGTAGAGGAACAGAGTGGCTGTGAAGATAGTGATGGACATAGATGCAGACGCCACCAGACACCATTTCATAAGCTGCCCGGTTCTTATAATATCCCCAATATCCATGGAGGGCGGGGGTTTGCATTGCCGGAAACCAAGTTTCTTGAAGAGCAATGCAGAAGAAAGGGTGAAAGCTGAGAAGTTGTCGGAGCTCAGCACAATGGTGCAAGAAACCGCCACAGTTCCACTGGAGGATGACATTGTCCATGGCTGAGAACAGCAGGAAGGGACTGGGAGGCAGATTACGCCTCCGGTGCCCCTGCTGCTACCGATTCACTACCTGTGCAGCAGCTATCCATCGCGTCTGAGGGTCTGGCGAGATCCAGGTCCTCAGCGGAAGCCAGAATCTCCACCTCATCCTCAGATGCAGAGTTGGAAGGTTGCAGTGGGACAGGTGCCACCGCAGTATCAGGATGCTTGGGAGCCTTTTTCTTCATCTGCTTTGCGCCCCATGCCTTTGGTAGGTCTGGCTGGGAGGGCCTCACTGGGTGAGTCTCAGGGAAGGACGACGACCGTGAGGCCCTACGAATAGCGACCGGTGGTTGCTTCAAAAATTTGCGGGTGTCCACTTTGGCACTGGGCAGCGTCTGGGATGGGAGGGCTCCAAGGGACCCCTTCCTGGCGAGAGTAGCCGAAGAAGTCTCACGCTTCTCCAGCTGGGAAGTGGGAACTAATGTCCCTGATGGTTGGGGTGGTGTTGCTCCTGAAGTAGATGGAGCAGGAGCATCAGGGAGTGAAGTGTCCCCCACAATCAAGGGGGCCGGTGAATTATGGCATAGCTGAGAGCCAACTGTATGTAACAATACGGGAGAGGATCGAACCGATGTTGCAGCAGCAGCATAGGTTGATGCCATTGGCACAGGATGTAGCTGCTCATATTCCCGCCTTGCCTCAGTGTAGGTCAGGCGGTCCAGGGACCTATATTCCATTATTTTCCTTTCTTTCTAGAATATCCTACAGTCCGGCGAGCAGGGGGAATGGTGTTCTCTGCAGATAACACAGACGGGAGGCAGGGCACATGGAGTATTGGGATGCGAAGGACATCCACAATCTCGACACGTGATGCCGGAAGAACAGCGGTATGACATATGCCCAAACTTTCAGCATTTAAAACACCGCATCGGAGGAGGGATATATGGTTTCACATCACAGCGGTAGACCATCACTTTGAACTTTTCGGGTAAGACGTCACCCTCGAAGGCCAAAGTGAAGGCACCGGTGGCTACCTGGTTATCCCTCAGACCCCGATGGACGCGCTGGACGAAGTGAACACCTCGCCGTTCTAGGCTGGCGCGCAGTTCATTCTTCGACTGCAGAAGAAGATCCCTGTGGAATATAATACCCTGGACCATGTTTAAACTTTAATGGGGCGTGATGGTAACGGAAACATCTCCCAACATATCGCAAGCAATCAACCTCCATGACTGGGCAGAGGACGCTGTTTTGATTAGAATTGACCCAGAGCGCATTTTGGACAAGCCCTCCACCTCCACCAACTTGTCCTGTAAATGCTCCACAAAAAACTGGGGCTTGGTCGACATAAATGATTCACCATCAACTCGCGTACAGACGAGGTACTGGGGTGAATAATCTCCACTGCTTAGCCATACGTTCTTCCCATGGAGTGGCCAGGGAGGGAAATGATCTCAGATCATATTGCTTCCCGTTGAGGTTAGACCTCGATCGCTTAGAGACTGCTCGTGGAGGCCCACCAGTGTGAGATGTTGTACTACGATTCACTGCAGGTCATCTGCCCTGATGCCACCCACTCCGACCAGGGGCTCTCCCCACGGGCGCCACCCAGCCACAGGAAAGATCACCTGGTAGGATGGCTTTTTCCGGGAGTCCTGATACCCCAGAGGGATAGGCATCTACTTCCCGGCATACGTGGGGAGGTAGCAGCTCAGGCATCAGCAGTGCGATCCCTGTGTAGTCATTGAGCTACCACCAAGAGGGTACATGACGTCCCCACCTCAACGGACTGGCTACCGTGCTAGATGTCGGATGTCAAATATCCATGTACATCACGAGGGCAAAGATGGAAGTGCAGAATGGAGGGAATGTGTGCTACCCGGAACACACTGTAGTGGATGTGGCCGGAAGCTCGATGTAAGTGCAGCTCCATGACAATATCGAGTGTGCCTGATCTTCGGGCAAGATGGATTTAAGATGCACCACGTAAGGCATCCTTCCCCAAATGGTACGCACTAACGGAAAATTTGGAAAGGTAGTGGTCAGACCCCTCAGGGGACCATCACAATAAAGGCCGAAACAGTTGAGACTCCTTTTAGTCACCTCTTACGACAGGCAGGAATACCGCGGGCCTATTCTTACGCCCGAAACCGCAGGGGGGTGTCTGTCTGTAAAGTATATGAAAATCTTTAATACAGACCATAACAAAGACAATATAAATACTGTACACAGTTGCCGCATTAATGTTGGAGACAGATCTTTTCCTCGATTCATGACATTGTTCTCCACAATACCACCAATAACAGATATTACGGAATTCTAACTGGATCCTATAAACACTGTCTTTCAACAGGCCTGAAAAAGAAAAGAATGAAATTGCCAAACAGACTTAGACAATTCCCTATTACGGATTTCAAGGGTAAAAGATATATGTAACACTATTGTCTTAATTTAATCTTCTGTATCAATAGAGGAGTACACGTGGCTCGCATATTTCATGTACTGGCGTAATAGTTGCCAGTATGCTTACAGTGGTGAGTGTCACGTACGCAGTTGCTACACCTCCTAAGCTTACTGGCAATAAAATGGGGTACTACAGCCACAAATACCGATACACATTAGTTTACATAATATTTCAGATATTAGACATCTGAACAAGGATTTACAATTTGGTAACCATCTTATAAAATACCCTGATATACACTTTCCTGAGTAAAGACCACGGTATTAAGCTTGGATTCATAACTCCCTTTTGCAGTAGCGCATTTTTCATACTTACAGCGCTATTCTGTGCTCCGTTTTGCAATGTGTTCACTGGGGTTCAAAGAATACCGTAGTATGGATCTAGAACTTGGAAAGCAGTTTTTTGAGTTTTTAAGGGAATAGTTGAATGTAACATTGTAGTGCCTGTGTTATTCCGATTACGATTCCTTTGGTCATGTATGCATGTATCGTAATCACGATAGCACATGTATGCACTGATGTACAATTTCAGATCGTAGACGCATGGATGACGACATACGAAAGTTAGCGCGCGACTGTCAGTCATGCACGGATAGCCAAATGGTTATGCAAGCGCTGGCGATAAGCGGGAAATCTGGATTCGACTCCCAGTCCAGCACAAATTTTCGTTGTCGTCATTCCATTCTACAACTGATGGTAGTCCCTGTTGGCAGTTGCGAATTTATTTGATGTTTTCCGTAATGGATGCGGTCGCCGCAGCGCCTGTTCCTTTGGAAATGTATGCATGTCCAGAGGAACCTTTGACTCGGAATCAGAATAACACAGGCACTGCAGTATCGTATTTATCCGCCAATACCGGACAAGCGACTTTCAAGTATGGCGTCTGATCTGTACGGGAACATAATGGATATACGCGTTCAGGTCGTAGACGCATGGTTACGACAAATGGAAGTTTGGGTATAGGAATGAGTCGTGCATGGATAGCCAAATGGTGAGGCGACCGCTTGCGATAAGCGGGAAGTTCAGATTCGAGTCCCGGTCTGGTACAAATTTTCGTTGTCGTCATTCCATTTTACAGCTGATAACTGTCCATATTCTCAATTACGAATTCATTTGATGAGTTATATTTAACGACCACCTGCTTTGCTAAAGAGGTAACTTACACGTAAATTATGTGGAAATTGTTTCCACACAGAATCTAATACTATTTGCGGTTTGGTAGCGAACTTACCGAATATATAAAGTGCCTCACTAAAGAAGGAGATAGGGCAAAGCTGGTTTCATAGCTGTTGAGTGAGGTGACAGATACAAAACCTGCGAGTGACTGACATGGAGTCTAAAATCGGATGTTCCTATCCATAGTCTAGCACTGCCTGGCACAGTTATCTTTGCTGTTGTGGCTGGGAGCTATTAATAGCTGCGTATCAGAGTATCTGTATACCAGAACTACAGAACTAATGTAGAGCTGCACAGTATCATTCAAAGAATGACGGTAATGGCATTGGAATGTGAATACAGCGTGCCTTTCATGTGGTGCGTAATACAGAAGCAACTATCACATTAGTGGCAAGGGTGTCTCTGAAGGATCGCAGTCTATGATCGCGGTCTTCGTGTTAGTCACTTATGTCTAAGACATGAATATCATGTGATGTATCTATTTTAAAAAAATTTGAAATGCGAAGATGGCCTCTCAACAAATAATTTGCATCAGAGCACTGAATCATCATGCATTTATCCTAGGATAAAAACGCGGGCTAGATTTACAGGCAGCTGTATCAAGACAGTGGGTCACAAATTATTACAACAAAGGTAATGTGGGTCATAAATGACAGCCATTAAGGTGATTAATTCGCCTTAAATATATATGTGATAATTGAAAAAGTGTATCATCTCTTTGCACGTTGTTGTTGTTGTGGTCTTCAGTCCTGAGACTGGTTTGATGCAGCTCTCCATGCTACTCTATCCTGTGCAAGCTTCTTCCATCTTCCAGTACCTACTGCAGCCTACATCCTTTTGAATCTGCTTAGTGTAATCTATTGGTCTCCCTCTACGATTTTTACCCTCCACGCTGCACTCCAGTACTAAATTAGTGATCCCTTGATGACTCAGAACATGTCCTACCAAACGATCCCTTCTTTTACTCAAGTTGTGCAAAAAATTCCTCTTCTCCCCAATTCTATTCAGTACCTATTCATTAGTTATGTGATCTACCCATCTCATCTTCAGCATTCTTCTGTAGCACCACATTTCGAAAGCGTCTATTCTCTTCGTGTCCAAACTGGTTATCCTCCATGTTTCACATCCATACATGGCTACACTCCATACAAATACTTTCAGAAACGACTTCCTGACACTTAAATTTATACTCGATGTTAACAAATTTCTCGACTTCAGAAACGCTTTCCTTGCCATTGCCAGTCTACATTTTATATCCTGTCTACTTCGGCCATCATCAGTTATTTTGCTCCCCAAATAGCAAAACTCCTTTACCACTTTAAGTGTCTCATTTCCTTATGTAATTCTCTCAGCTTCATCCGACTTAATTCGACTACATTCCGTTATCCTCGTTTTGCTTTTGTTGATGTTCATCTTATATCCTCCTTTCAAGACACTGTCCATTCCATTGAACTGTCCTTCCAAGTCCTTTGCTGTCTCTGACAGAGTTACAATGTCATCAGCGAACCTCAGTGTTTTTATTTCTTCTCCATGGATTTTAATACCTACTCCGAATTTTTCTTTTGTTTCCTTTACTGCCTCCTCAATATAAGGATTGAATAACATCGGTGAGAGGCTACAACCCTGCCTCACTCCCTTCCCAACCACTGCTCTCCTTTCGTGCCAATCGACTCTTATAACTGCCATCAGGTTTCTGTACAAATTGTAAATAGCCTTTCGCCCCCTGTGTTTGACCCCTGCCACCTTTAGAATTTGAAAGAGAGTATTCCAGTAAACATTGCCAAAAGGTTTCTCTAAGTCCACAAATGCTAGAAACGTAGGTTTGCCTTTTATTAATCTTTCTTCTAAGATACGTCGTAGAGTCAGTATTGCCTCACGTGTTCCAACATTTCTACGGAATCCAAACTGATCTTCCTCGAGGTCGGCTTCTAAAAGTTTTCCCATTCGTCTGTAAGGAATTTGCGCTAGTATTTTGCAGCTGTGACTTATTAAACTGATTGTTTGGTAATTTTCACATCTGTCAACGCCTGCTTTCTTTGGGATTGGAATTATGATATTCTTCTTGAAGTCTGAGAGAATTTCGCCTGTCTCATACATCTTGCTCACCAGATGGTAGAGATTTGTCAGGACTGGCTCTCCCAAGGCTGTCAGTAGTTCTAATGGAATGTTGTCTATTCCCGGGGCCTTGTTTCGACTCAGGTCCTTCTGTGCTGTGTCAAACTCTTCACGCAGTGTCATATTTCCCATCTCATCTTCATCTGCATCCTCTTCCATTTCCATAATATTTTCCTCAAGAACGTCACCCATGTATAGGCTCTCTATATGCTCCTTCCACCTTTCTGCTTTCCCTTCTTTGCTTGGAGCTGGGTTTCCATCTGACCTCTTGATATTCATGCAAGTGGTTCTCTTTTCTCCAAAGGTCTCTTTAATTTTCCTGCAGGCAGTATCTATCTTACCCCTCGTGAGATTAGCCTCTACATCCTTGCATTTGTCCTCTAGCCATCCCTGATTAGCCATTTTGCACTTCCTGTCGATCTCGTTTTTGAGGCGTTTGTATTCCTTTTTGCCTGCTTCATTTTCTGTATTTTTGTATTTTCTCCTTTCATCAATTAAATTCAGTATTTCTTTGCATAAGGTTCATAAATCGCCGAGGGGCTTGTTTTCTTACATAAGGAGGACAATGAACCACCAGCCCTGTGTCTGTCCCAGCACTAAAACTGTGTGAAAAAAATGACCAGAAAAAATTTGAGCAGGCTTGATTTAAGATCGATAGCGAAGATCGAAGTGGGCGTAATTGTCGTCAAATCATGTACAGTTAGTCAATGGAAGATGTATATTTCCAAACAAGCAATAGAGCGCAAGTAGTTAATGTTTTCACTCTTGTGTAGAAACTTTCAGTTCAGCACTGATGCACGCATAAAAATGACTAAGAAAACAGAAATGCAATTGGTTGGTAACCAAGTATCAAAGACCTTACACAAAACTGCTCAGAAAATATGCATGAGAGCCTCTGCAGCTGTATCGTGCAGTTTGGCTTCATCCTATAATTCCGCCGTAATGGTGGTCGTGGTTAACAACAAAAGCTGATATTGAGTGAACAGTCTAAACCCGATCCACAATAGCAGACGTCAATATAATTTCCATATGGACTATCTACGATTGAGAGAAAACATTTATAACTTAGTGGAAAGTCTGCCACAAATTGCCAGTACATGTCAGACATTCTCAAATACGTAAGAACTACGCGTACTTGTTTTCAGAATATTCGTACTCTGGGATTTAAATTCCGCATGGCTCTAACTTTTGAAATGCACGGATTTAATATCGCTGCGCTTCTTTATTATTGCACAAATACAGCAGCTGACGTGAAAAGTGGAGGAGTAGTAGATTTTTGAAAGCAATTGTTATTCTCCTAATACAAATACGTTGTGTTGAGATTTACAGACTGACGAATGTTTTGATGAAACTCGCCGTATTAGTTGGTCCTGTGTAAGCTTCGTCATCTCCGCATGATTACTGTAATCTACATCCATTTGAATTTGCTTACTGTGGTCCAACTTCGGTTTCTCTCTGTAATTTTTACCTCTCAAGTTCCACATGTTAGCAAATCGACGATGAATTCATGCCGCAGGATGCGTCCTCAGCTGTAGCACCATACCTCATAAGCTTTTATTCTCTTGTTGTGTGAACTGCTTATCGTCCACCTTTCACTTTAGTACAAGGCTCTTCTCGACACAAATACCCGCAATCAAGACTTTGTAACAGTTAAACGTATACCATGGGTGATGTGGTGACCCTGAAGATAACAGCGATGGAATGCAACATACAAAAACCGAAACAGTATATGAGCGAAAGTATTTGTTTTTACTCAATGACCGGATTCTAATCATCTTCAGACTGATATGGCTCCTTGAAGTTTCTCTTTTGTTATCTTTAAGAAGACAGATCAAGCTGAGGATGATCATTACGATCTAAATCAGCCACTGATTAAAACAAAATAATATCGTAGACTGTTTTGGTTTTTATGTATAGTTAAATGTATATTCAGCGCTAACAAATTTATACCAGTAACAACACTCTTTTCTTTTAATGTCAGACTGCATTTTACGCTGAAGCGGCAAAGAAACTAGAGTAGGTATGCGTATTCAAATAGACAGATATGCAAATAGGCAGAATACGGCGCTGCGGCCGGCTACGCCTATGTAAGCCACAAATGTATGGTGCAGTTGTTAGAGTGGTTACTGCTTCTACAATAGCAGGTTATCACGATTTAAATGAGTTTTAACTTGGTGTTATAGTCGGTGCACGAGCGATGGGACACAGCATCCCCGAGGTAGCGAAGAAGTGGGAAATTTCCCCGTATGACCATTTCACCAGTGTACTGTGAATATCAGGACTCCGGTAAAACATCAAATCTCCAACATCATTGCTGCTGGAAAAGCATCCGGCAAGAGTGGGACCATCTATGACTGAAAAGAATCGCCAAACGTGACAGAAGTGTAACCCTTCCGGAAATTGCAGCAGATTTCAATGTTGGGCAATCAACAACTGTGAGCGTGCGAACCATTCAACGAAACATCGTCGATGTGGGCTTTCGGAGCCAAAGGCCCATTCGTGTACCCTTGATGACTGCACGACATAAAACTGTAGGCCCCGCCTATGCCCGTTAACACCGACATTGGACTGTTGACGAATGGAAAAATGTTGCCTGGTCGGACGAGTCTCGTTTCAAATTGTATCGAGCGGATTGACGTGCACGGGTATGGAGACAACCTCATGAATTCATGGACCCTGCAGGTCAACAGGGGACTGTTCATCATGGAGGAGGTTCTGTATTGGTGTGGAGCGTGTGCAGTTGGAGTGATATGAGACCAATGTTACGTTCAAATACGACTCTGACAGGCGACACGTACGTAAACATCCTATCTGATCGCCTGCATACATTCATGTCCATCGTGCATCCGACGGACTTGGGCAGTTCCAGCAGGACAATGCGACACCCGACTCCAGAATCATTCTTGTGAGTTTATACACTTTCGCTGGCCACCAAGCTCTGCAGATTTCAACATTTTTCGCATATGTGGGATGCCCTGCAACGTGCTGTTTAGATGAGATCTCCACCCCCTCGTACTCTTACGGATTTATGGACAGCCCTGAAGGATTCATTGTGTCAGTTCCCTCCAGCGCTACTTCAGACACTAGTAGAATCCATACCACTTGGTGTTGTGGCACTTCTGTGTGATCGATGTGGCCCTACACGTTATTAGACAGGTGTACCAGTTTTTTTTCTCTTCAGTGTATATGCTCGTTACTTGACAGTTATTTTGCTGTCCAACCAGAAATACTAAACGATTACTTATAATGTCTCCTTTCCAAATATAACTATATTAGCATCATTTGATTTAATTGGGATACATTCCATTAATATTGTTTTACGTTTGTTAATATTCATCTTATAAATTAATATTCATATACATATACAGTAGAGTAAGGTAATTTCGCTGTACAGGCAATTTTTCAGTATTTTAGTATAATTTTCACTGCGGTGTTTCCTTGTTTTGCCATCAGATGGCTTGACAAAGTATTCTCGTGTAGCAGTTCTGCTGCGTTCTCCCGTGCTCAAACGCATGCACTGATTAAACAAGCTACTGTTGCGCGGCACATTTCACGATGGAATCAGAGTTGTCGTTTTCTTCATACTTGTGAGTCCATTTTACGTCTGCAGTGAGCAAGCAACGTACCTTTTATTTATACACATTAGGTATATGAGACATAAAGTGAAAAATAAGCAATTTGGTTTATTTATTTTGTGTAATATGTGAGGAGAGGCACCTTAGGAATTCAATGCTTAGCTTTACGACAATCGGACTCCATTTTCGGTTACTTATTTGTACGAGTGTCAACAATACTCTTACATCAGTTCTACAACTCTCTGCAAAACGTTTGTAGCAAATATTATCGGAGGCAAGAATTTCGCATAAATAACTGATGTGAAGAAAAAGACAGGTCCATCATTGACACAATGCTCTTTCTGCACCATACCCTGCCATGACAGCTGCCAAAAAGAACCTACCAAGAACGCTATCTGCGTGTGTGACGTTTTTTGTGAATACTCATGTTCTGAAGATGAGGACTGCTGCAGCAGGCTCAATGAAACTTTGTGTTGTAAAGTTACCGTACTGCTACTGCAGACCGACGGCAAAACTACCTTCTTGTCTGTGCTTCAGTGTTGTGTACAGTTACGAACAGTGCCAATAGTAGGAACTGTGTATTACGTTTATAAAATGTAGCTTATATGTGTAATAACTTAAAAAAATTAATTATTTGGCACCAACAAAACAAAACAATTCTTTGTAATACTACCAAATTACCTTTCCCTATAAATTAATCTGTGTCTGATTCTCATTTTATCGGTGCGTGTAGCCTGGTACTAGACAAAATTTGTTGTTAGTTTACCGTAGAGAAGTAGTCTGTATATTAATATGTAACTGGGATTTTTCTATGTCACTCAAGCCCCTCCTTCATGGCGGGATTAACCAAAACCTCAAGTGCGGGGTAAATTAATAAACATTTGTTGCGTTTTAATTGAAAGAAACATTTGAAATTATGAGTGACTGCAAGAATTGTAGCTAAAATAATTTCCATTACCAAACTAAGAAACGTAGCTATCGGCTCCGCTTCTTATGAATACAGTCTGTGAGACTAATTCGTCGCCTGGCGAAGAGAAACTTTTTCAGTGGCTTGCCAGTTCTTCAGCAGCGCCACCGGCGTCAAATTTAAAACGATTGAAGCCAGGGCGGCTAGGCTGCCGTGTAGCTATCCCACGTTTGAAGCTAAAGCCGTAGCAGCAGCGGCAGTAGCCGATAGCAATGAAAGCTCAGCTGCCAGAGTTCGCCTCCAGGAGGCCATTCATTGGTGGGACAAGTCGGCCGTTGGAGGGGGAAAGGGAGGACGTGGTGGGATGGTGGTAAGAGCTCCGTGGTCCCGCAGTTACGAGCCCCCTGCTATCTTGATCCTCCATTCATTGCAGTGGCTGAAATTGGCCAGAAGAGAACGAGTTTTAAAGTGTTTTCCTGGTCACGAATCTCGCGGTCCCTTGTCGGCCTGCTCTCGCAGAATCTGCCACAAAAGCTGCTCGGCTCTTCCGGTGAACTATTGAAAGGTCAACAACGAAGCGAGACCGGATTCTGCTGGAACATGTGAGGGCACTCAAGACAGCTTTTCACAAATAGATTTCTTTGATACCGTGCAGTTAAAATTGTGAACAACTTACATGTGCTGCTTAATGAAGTAAATATTGTGTGCATATTGTATTTGGAGGAACTTCAGAACTTTTCTCTGAAGATTCTACGAACATAACACGCACGACGTTACCGCTAGATTGCCGTTGTTGTTCTTAAGGAATTACTAATTATTCTGTGTCAGTGGGAAATTCCGGAAATATAAATAGCGTAATGCAACATGATAACTGAACTCTCTTTGGCGAAGTGTAAAGGTTTTTTAAAGATTCATCCAGTATTAAGGTCTGTATAGAAGAAATAAGCTTTGGGTGTATTTTCTTTTACGCGGTGGACTAAAAATTAATTTTTCCAAGGATTCACCCGATTTACTTGCAGGGTCTTGCAACCGTGCGATTCTTTTTGCTTTTATGTTATGAAGAAAATTGTTCACTTACCCTCCCTTAATGTTCATTGTGTTCTCCTACGGGCGCGTGACAGATATCCAGCATCTAGACGATAGTCCTCAGCGTGCCTACCTGTAACACTGCCTTATTGTGCATCTACGCAGTGCCATTGTTTGATCAGTGTACTAGTATGAGGAGGCACGTACAAGTAATCCCTCGCAGATTAGAAAAAGAAAAATGAGGAAAAATAAAAAGTGCTGGAAGCCAGCGGCGCAGTTCAAATTGTGTATTCAAACGGACACATCTAAATTTATTTTACTTATTTTATCTCTAAATCTACAAGAAGCATACAGGATAATGAGCGGACCAGCAACGATATGAATTGGTAACTTACGAATTTATTTCTCTTGTTGTCATTAAATCTACAAGAGGTGTATTGGGTAATGAGCAGACAAGAAAGGATATGAATGGGCTAGTTACAACTTGTGTCGGGTAAACTTACAGTTCCAGTAAGTACGTTGAAACTGAACAAAAATTTCTGTCCTTATTCATATAGAGGATGTAGTGAAAGTGGATGAATTCTTTCTTGTGAAGCACTCTGGACCTGGCGTAACCTAATATAGCAGAACGATGATGGTAATATGCGCCAAGGTGACTCAAGTCCGCAGATTTCACCTCCCTGAAATTTCTCTGTTATCAATGAGAGGCATTTGTGTAGTGTTAGGAAATTACTTCGATTGATTGCGTGAAATTCGACAGATGCACTGACCAAGTAAAAGATTGAAATACGCGATTACTCTCTTCCGCTGCATCACTGCAAAGGTTGTGGTATTCTGCTTTGTACCAAGGTATCGTCACATCAAGAGAAACAATCTAGCAGACAAAGTAGCTTAGTATTCGTGCCAGAGAAGTACGATGCTCTTTGCGGTTATTCTGCGAGCCACCACGTCGCTTCTACGTCACATAATATGAAGAATTCAAAGTACAGTTGTAATTGGAGGCTATTCAGATGTGATGGCTGAAAGTATTTGTCCAGCTGAGGCAAACTTCTATTCGTCACAGATGAAGTGACACAACGTGATTCTGTACTGGCTACTTCTCTAAATTCTCTTTGCCCTATAGCTACCTTCTTCGATTTCGGAGTCCATCTGCTCAAGTTCATATGGAGTACACATTTCAGTGCTCCACTCTTTGATGTAGTAGTTATTTTTTTTAACATGGAATGCAAGCAGTAAAGTAAAGTAAATGCCTGTCTACGTTAACGATAAGACGAAATTGCTTTTGGTTTCAAAATGGCGTGTAGGATGAATTCTATTAATTTGGAATTGAAGGTTTAGTGAGGAGCAGCTGAAACACAATTTTTTTTCGTTTAGCCAGCCACACCTGCCTGCTATAGCCCTGTAGACCTCTTTTGGGTACTGTAATAATTTTCACCGAATATATTGCGAATAGAATTAAACGTTTTATCGTAACTTGTCTAAAAGGCTATAGCCGACTTTTTATCCAACTTTACTCAATACAAGCTGATGCTTCGTTTCCAGTAGCCTCAACTTCGAGAGGACGTTAGACGCTAATCTTCATTCCTTCGTCAGGATTTTTTTTTCTTTCTTTTGAGTCATTAGTCTTGTGACTGGTTTGATGTGGCCCACCACAAACTCCTCTCCTGTAATAACCACTTCGTCTCAGAGTAGCATTTGTAACCTACGTTCCCAATTATTTACTGAATGTGTTCCAGTCTCTGCCTTCCTCTACATTTTTTGCTCCCTCTAGTAACGTGTGAGTCATTCCCTGATGTCTTAACAGATGTTCTACCATTCTGCCCGTTCTCCTTGTCAGTATTTTCCACATATTACTTTCCTCTCCGATTGTGTACAGGATGCCTTCACTTCTCACCCTCTCAGTCTACCCAATTTTCAACATTTGTCTGTAACACTAAAAATCAAATGCTTCGATTCTATTCTGTTACGGTTTTCCCACAGTAGATGTTTAACTATCATACAATGTTATGCTCCGAACGTACATTCTCAGAAATATCTTCCTCAGATAAAGGCCAATGTTTGGTACTAGAAGACTTATCTTGGATAGGAATGGCCTTTTTGTCATTGCTAGTGCCAGCCGGGGTAGCCGAGCGGTTCTAGGCGCTTCAGTCTGTAACCCCGCGACCGCTACGGTCCATGTTTTGTGCTCATTAGACTGTAAATTCAGCAGAACCTGTAATTCTTCTTCGGTTACACTCAGAACAGCACTGTCATCAGCGAATCCTATCCTTCTAAATTATTTGATCTTAAATCTTCCAAACCTCTTTGAAATTTTGATTCTAATACTGGATCCCCTTTCTCTTCTTAATCGATTCCCTCTTCTATCACATCAGGCAAATCCCCTCCAAAGAGGCCATCAATCTGCTCTTTCCACCAATCCGTTCTCTGCTTTGCATTTATCAATGGAATCCCGGTTGCACTCTTAATGTTACCACCCTTGCTTTTAATTTCATCGAAGGCTGTTTTGACTTTCCTATATGCGAAAGCAGGCCTTCCGATAATCATTTCTTTTTGATTTCTTCACATTTTCCATGCAGCCACTTCCTCTTAGCTTTCCTGCACTTCCTATTTATTTCATTCCTCAGTGGCGTGTATTTCTGTATTCCTGAATTTCCCTGAACATTGGCCGGCCGGAGCGGCCGTGCGGTTCTAGGCGCTACAGTCTGGAGCCGAGCGACCGCTACGGTCGCAGGTTCGAATCCTGCCTCGGGCATGGATGTGTGTGATGTCCTTAGGTTAGTTAGGTTTAATTATTTCTTAGTTCTAGGCGACTGATGACCTCAAATGTTACGTCGCATAGTGCTCAGAGCCATTTGAACCCTGAACATTTTTGTACTTCCTTCTTTCATCGATCACCTGAAGTATTACCTCTGTTACCCATGGTTTCTTCGTACTTACCTTCCTTGTACCTACGTTTTTCTTTTCAACTTAAGTGACTGCCCTTTTTAGAGATATACGGTCCTCTTCAATAGTACTGCCTATTGAGCTATTCCTTATTTCTACATCAATAGCCTTACAGAACTTAAAGCTTTTGTCGTTATTCCATAGTACTTGCGTATCCCACTTTTATGCGTGTTGATTCTTCCTGACTAGTGCCTTAATCTTCTGCCTACTCTTCACCACTACTTGTGAGTCTATATCTGCTACTGGATACACTTCACAGTGCAGTATCTGGTTTCGGAGTCTCCCTCTGCCCATGATGTAATCTAATTGAAATCCTCCCGTATCATTCGGCCTTTCTCAAGTAAACTTCCTCTCGTGATTCTTGAGAAGAGTATTCGCTATTACTAGCTAAAATTTGTTACAGAACACGATTAGTCTTTCTCCTCTCTCATTCGTTGTCCCAAGCCGTATTCTCCTGTAATCATTTTTTTTCTTCTCCCTCCCCTACAACTGCATTCCAGTCCCCATGACTATTAGATTTTCATCTCATGATTAGAATTTCATCTCACTTAACGTGCAGTGTTATCCTTTAATATCCTCATATGCTTCCTCTGTCTCTTCATCTCCAACTTGCGACTTTGGCATGTATATCTGAACTAACGTTGTCCGTGTTGGTTCGCTGCCGATTCTGACAAGAACAACCTTGTCAGTGAACTGTTCATAGTAAGACACTCTCGGCCCGACCTTCCTTTTCGTAACGAATTCTACTCCCGTTACACCATTTACTGCTACTGTTGATATTACACCTTACTTATCTGACCAGAAATTCTTGTGTTCTCTCCATTTCACTTCACTGTCTCCTACTATTTCTGGACTGAGCCTTTGCATTTTCTTTTTCGAATTTTCTGTCTTCCCTACCACGTCCGAGCTTCCCCACTACAGATTATAATCTGAACTTTCATACTAGGTACGATTGTATCAGTCTCTTCCACAGAACAGAATGCACGATTTTTGTCAAGGCTGCTCCCATTGCAGTTAATGTTTGGAGGTCATTACTGAGAAACCAGACGCTCGATCGGACAGCAATGGAAATAGTCCATAACATTGTTTCAGAAACGGTTATAAACGGTTATAAGGTTCTATTCAGGTGTTTCAGATATACAACTGACAGATATCGGAAACTGGATCCACTAGAATATGTGTAAAATGTGTTAAACATTGTGAAAAACGGCTCAGTAAGGGGACACGCTTCTTAGATTTATTTTAAATGTGATGTTGAAGTGGAACTTATTCCTTCACGTGCTGGAAGCATAGTAGCATAATGTGGTCGTGTTGAGGATCTAATCCCGGCCCATGGCATCAGAACAGGTACGAACGCGTAAGTATTAGCTTCAACTCTACTCATTCGCGAAGTCACAACGCAGTGTGAAATAGCGTGGAAATGTAGGAACTCAGTTAAAAATGTGCTACACAGACATAGTCTCTGCAGCTGGAAGATTTTTTTTTGTGTTTATGAAAGCCGATGGTTGATAGTTGGTTCGACATCTTAGGAAACATGAACACACTAGTGAGCCATTTTGCTAATGCAGCATATAGAGACCTACAAGCCGAAGCTTTCTGGGAGCAGTATCCGAGAACAGAAATAAAAACTTTGAAGTTGGCCAGTTACATCTTGACTTTGCAGGGACGACTATGGTCTTGAAAGAGCCGATCAACGGACTTGATAGTGTTTTGAAAAACCGTTATGAGATGAACACCAATGAAAATAGAACAAGTGTAATGGAGTGATTAGAATTAAACCAGGCGATGCTGAGGCATCAGGTTAGGAAATGAAACACCAAAAGAAGTATCGTATATGAGTTTTGCTCTTTGGGCAAAATGACCGAAATATGGACGATATAAAATGCAGCCTGGAAGTAACAAGAGAAGCATGACTGGAAAAGAGGAACTTTTTAAACGTTCAGTAACAATGAAATTGTTACGAATTCTTTTACCAAGGTATTTAGGGCGTAGCCTGGTTCTAAATTGAAATCTGAACGATGTACAGTTTAGCGAGGAGAAATGAAGATTTTTGCCAATTAGCTGGGTAGATCGGACAACAAATGAGTATCTTACTCAATCAAATTAGGGAGATAGGTAATTTATTGTATAAATTCAATAAATGAAGGAACTGCTTGATAGGATGTATCCTGAGGCATCAAGAAATTGTCATCTTGTAATGGAATGAATTTTGGACGTTAAAAATTGTAGAAACCAAATGGTAAGAAAGTACAAATTGACGTACGTTACCTTACTTATGCAGCATGAAACGATTCCATAGGATAGAGTAGCATGGAGAGCTGTATCAAAGCGCAGCATGAAACGATTCCATAGGATAGAGTAGCATGGAGAGCTGTATCAAAGCAGTCTTCGGACTGCAGACGACATGACCCGTTAGGTAATCAAAAAACTGGGATTTAGTTTCGTTAGGATAGCGATTATGCTCGCTCGAGTGTATAATAACAATTATTACTCCCTGGAATGAGTGGTAGTCGTTGGTAACTCTTGGCTGAACACTCTACGGGTGAAGCAAATAAAAGTGGCCGGGACGATACGATATTGAAACCATTTGTGGCATCATTAATGAACGAGTTACTTAGAATAGGATGGAGCAACTGCCCATACAGCCGATCGAAGTTTTGAGCACATTTACACAATCTTCACGCCTGCAAACTTGTTAGCAGAGGTCGTGGATCTTGCTGGCCACCTGGGCCACCTGATCTGTCAGTGCGCGATTACTTCATGCGAGAAGTCCTCAAGTCTGTGGTGTATCACATAACACTCATAGCATTCAAGAACTGCTACAGAACATTTCGCATGAGGTTGCAGTAGTTCCAGCAGTGCAGCCTCGATCCGTCTTCAGCAACTTCCTGACCAGAGCCAAAAAGTGCTAAGAGATAAAAGGTGCTCACTTTCAACATCTGCTGTCAGGTTAGCACTGCATTCCCTTTCATCTGCTGAGTTTCTATGTACCCTGGAACTCTATTCTCCGGGCCACATTTACTTGCCCCACCCCGTTGAGGCGGTACCCATCGTCGTAAATTGTGGCCACAGACAATTTGCCGCGGGAAGACGAACGAACAGTTAGCCACGTAGGCATCTCTGTCAGCGTCTCACATGCTTCCAGTCTGATAGTGGTCCTCCATCGCAGTTCGTGTCGTAAACTATATATCGACGCTATTGAAGCTAATTGTATACTCCCATTGCTCTTCCTCATTATTGGTAGTACCAACACTATGTTGAAACATTCAGAATTTTGGAGAGACCTGAACAGGTCACATCACTGATTAATTGCACTTTTTTCAGCTCTGAATCGAAGCAATCTTTCAAACGGTCCTTCATTTCCTCAGTCCCTTTTTACCTTAGAGCAATCCCTAGATCTTTACAAACAAAGATTTTCTAAAACTGCATGGCTCCTGCCCATTGCGAGATTCAGTGTCGCCTAGTGATGTTGGGATACATGATGTGGAAATGAAAGTCTAAAAATGAAGCAGAGACGAGTGCGAAACCATTGTAACTGCGATACGAGCAGCAAATTGGGAAATACACTAACATAGGTGACTTTGAAGAAGGGCAGATTGTTTTCGCCTGAGCCTGGAAACGAATGTATCGGAAATAGCGAAGCTGGTCGGCTGTTAGCGTGCTAGGGTCGTGAATGTCTGTGAGAGGTGGTCAAAGGTAGGTGGAACTTCGAGTACGCGACAAGGCATTGCTTGAAGACGCCTTATCACAAATCGTGGATGGCCGTGGTTAACCTCCTTTGTAAAATAGGATACGCCGCAGTCTTTGGAGATCTGACGACAGAGTACTGTGATGGTTCTGGTGCAGGTGCTAAGACCACAGCGTTCAGCGCAGTTCATAAACAGGACACTTTACTGCAGACATTCTGTACAGTTCCCAAGTTGAACCAAAGGTAATAACAGTTAAGATTACAGTCGGAAAAGGGACTGTAGATGAATTGCAGTGTGTCACTTAGATGAATAACGATTATAGCTACACCAAATCAACAGTCTTGTCCGAACGCTTGAGCTTCCACGCGACCCATGATAGTAATCGAAACCACCATGACAACCATGGACTACAACAACGTTATTGAGGACCACCTGCATTAGTTGATGCTTGAAATCTTCTCCGACGGTTATAGCACCTTCGAACAGGATACCTATCCGCATCACGAGACCATACTCGCGCTGCTACAGTTTGAGGAACATGATAAGAAATTCACATTGATATGTTTTAGAACAAATATGATTGATCTTAACCCATTGGAATACTTCTGAGACGCTACCGGGCTGCAGCACCGCCGCCACAAACCACCGTCCGTAACTAAAGGAAACTGCATGATCCGTACGTTGGGATCTGGTGTCGCATATCTCCATGAACCTACCATAGGCTTGACGAATCCCTGCGACACATAATCACTGTTTTGCTACGTTCCAAAGCTGGGCCAACACGTTATTAAGCAGGTGGTCGTATCGTTTTGGCTCATCTACTCATTAACATAAGAGAAGTATTCCAGAAAGGTTCATCCGTTTTTCATGTTCAACGTCGATGTAAACAGAAAATTGGGCTACATGACAATCTACGTGTAATACTGTAAATATTTCATTTTCAAAAGAACCTTCCGATTTTACAAGGATATAACTCTCACAGCCATGCACACTTATGGTCTAAGTTTTCATTAGATTTCAGAAATTATGATAGTGCCCTCCAATGGACGCCCAGTATGCATCCAGACGATACCCAGACTACATTCATCTTTCAAGAGCATTTCAAGAGTTACTACTCGTACAATCATGTTGTTGCTGTCGTCTTGGGAGTCAAATACAACGAGATCGGTGGACCATGGAGGGTCATGCCCTTTAAAGTAGTAAGAAGCGCAACACCTTACTCTCTACGAAAGCACGCCGAAGACTTGTAATAGGGAGGCAGCTGTTGAAATGGAGAACGGAAAACACTTTTGGCTGTTGTGGTGTCACTCTTCATCTCGATACACATTGGGTAACGAAAGATCGAGCGACCTAGCGGAGTCAGAGATATATCAACTCTCAAGTACATGAACCAGCAACTTGAAATATCCTACAAAGCATATTTTCAGTTTCGGTAATTCAAAAATCTACTCCAAGAGTCTACATTCATTCATGTAGAAGATATAATCTTGTGAAACTAAATGAATCTTTTTGGAACGCCCTCTGCAGTCTTTACCCTTAGTGACTTAGAGATCATCAATTTACACATTTCTATATGTTGTACCACTTCTTGCGCTAGCCTATCCATTCTTAACCTACTAACATTCTACTTGATTTTTAGGCATCCTGCTGTAGCATCACGCGTCAAAAGCTGCTAGTTTCTTTTCCTTGCTTTTTCTCCTCCTTCATTAAATAGGCCCTTTACAATTACTAATACTAAAATTTTCATACCCCATGCATCTTGTAGCTCTTATGTAGTCTTAATTTTATTAATGGTGGAGACAGTATTTTAATTTAGGTGTGGAAATACTGCAATGTGATGACACAAATAAATTTTGGACAAATAAGAATGATCAAATACAGAATGGTCGTACTATTATTCAAGCATCCGCTTCCCGCAGTTTGTGACAAGTTCAATAGAAAACTAATTCATTCTGATATAGTTGCAGACGGTAAAGCTCCATAAATAGAAACTCCACTACCCTTGGTATCTTCTGGTGCTATGAATTATTTTTGCATTCATGGAATAGATTCTGGAATCCAAATTAAGAGATAAATTGAGACCCTTACCTACGTCCTTCACTTTTTCATTACACATCAAAGGCCCTTTTCGTGGGTTCTGACTCTACATCATATGAATACAGTAGTTTTCAGTTTTCTTAATCTCTCTCTTTCTTCCGGAAATCAGACGTTGACTGAGTTTCATTTTGCCTTAAAATTTGTTGTAGATCAAAGATTATTCAGAACGTGAATCGTATATTCCATTACAAATAATGACTTAATTACCTACAAACTGTCCTAACGAGCTCCATGCTGCAGGATATTATTATTTTTTATTATTTATTTATGTTACAGAATACGTTAAAATGATTATTTACATAATGTGGCGCCCTACCAAGTATATCTTCTACATGCTTCGCCCATGGTCCTTGCTGTCGAGACATCTTCGCGGGTACCGGGCGCGGTTGGGCCACCCTCTCCCCAAGGGGAGTGGCGGGTTCAGCGGCGTTCGCGGCGCCCGAGGCGGAGGATCAATGTGGAGGCTGGCCGTGTGGCATCGCCCGCTCAACCTGTGAGTGGACATGTGGCCGCTCCTTCAGCAAGGTCCGAGGAGTCACACGGGGGGAGGGGTATAATAGTGATTGGGAGCTCCAACATTAGGCGGTTGATGGAGCCCCTTAGGTAGATAGCGGAAAGGTCGGGGAAGAAGGCCAGTGTTCACTCTGTCTACTTGCCAGGGGGTCTCATCCGAGATATGGAGGAAGCCCTGCCGGCGGCGATAGAGAGCACTGGGTGCACCTGACTGCAAATTATTGCTCATGTCGGCACCAAAGACTCCTGCCGTCTGGGTTCAGAAGCCATCCTCAGTTCATACAGGTGGTTGGGGGAGTTGGTGAAGGCGGAAAGCCTCGCTCGCGGGGTGGAATCTGAGCTATTTGTAGCATCGTTCCCAGAACCGATCGCGATCCTCCGGCTTGGAGCCGAGTGGAAGGCTTAAACCAGAGGCTCAGACAATTCTGCGGAGATATGGGGTGCAAATTTTTCGACCTTCGCTATTGGGTAGAGAAATGTAGGCTCCCCCTGAATAGGTCAGGCGTGCACTACACGCAGGAAGCGGCTACAACGGTAGCGGAGTACGTGTGGAGTGCACATGTGGGTTTTTTAGGTTAGAGAATTCCCTCCCTAGGCCCGACAACACGTCTCCTGAGACGCCACAAGGTAGTAGTAGGCAAAACGCAACAGGAAATGACAATATTAATGTGGTAATAGTAGACTGCAGGAGCGTCTATAGAAAGGTCCTAGAACTGCTCTCATTCATAAACGGTCACAATGCCCACATAGTACTAGGGACGGTAAGTTAGCTGAAACCAGGTGTAAACAGTAATGAAATTCTAAACTCAGATTGGAATGTATACCGCAGAGACAGGCTGGACAGTGAAGGGGGAGGCGTGTTTATAGCTGTAAGAAGTGCAATAGTATCGAAGGAAACTGACGGAGATCCGAAATGCGAAATAATCTGGGTGAAGGTCACGGTTAAAGGAGGCTCAGCAGCTGTTGTCGCAGAGCACCTGAAGGAAAATTGGGAAAATCTTTCGAGTAGATTTCCCGACCATGTTATAGTTCTGGGGGGAGATTTTAATTTGCCGGATATAGACTGGGAGACTCAAACGTGTATAACGGGTGACAGGGACAAAGAATCCAGTGAAATCTTTTTAAGTGCATTATCTAAAAACTACCTTGAGCAGTTAAACAGAGAACCGACTCGTGGCGATGGTATATCAGACCCTCTGGTGACAAACAGACCCGAACTATTTGAAACAGTTAACGCATTATAGGGAATCAGCGATCATAATGCGGTTACTGCATCGATGATTTCAGCCGTAAAAATAAATATTAAAAAAGGGTAGGAAGATTTTTCTGTTCAGTAAAAGTGACAAAAAACAGATTTCAGAGTACTTGACGGCTCAACACAAAAGTTTTGTCTCAAGTACAGATAGTGTTGAGGATCAGTGGACAAAGTTCAGAACAATCGTACAGTATGCATTAGATGAGTATGTGCCAAGCAAGATCGTAAGAGATGGAGAAGTGCCACCGTGGTACAATAACCGAGTTAGAAAATTGCTGCGGAAGCAAAGGGAACTTCACAGCAAACATAAACATAGCCAAAGCCTTGCAGACAAACAAAAATTACGTGAAGCGAAATGTAATGTGAGGAGGGCTATGCGAGAGGCGTTCAATGAATTTGAAAGTAAAGTTCTTTGTACTGAATTGGCAGAAAATTCTAAGAAATTTTGGTCTTATGTCAAAGCGGTAGGTGGATCAAAACAAAATGTCCAGACACTCTGTGATAAAAATGGTACTGAAACAGAGGATGACAGACTAAAGGCCGAAACAGTAAATGAATTTTTCCATAGCTGTTTCACAGAGGAAAACTGCACTGTAGTTCCCTCTCTACTTTGTCGTACATATGACAAAATGGTAGATATCTAAATAGACGACAGAGGGATAGAGAAACAATTAAAATCACTCAAAAGAGGAAAGGCTGCTGGACCTGATGGGATACCAGTTCGATTTTACATAGAGTACGTGAAGGAACTTGCCCCCCTTCTGGCAACGGTGTACCGTAGGTCCCTAGAAGAGCGTAGCGTTCCAAAATATTGGAAAAGGGCGCAGGTCATCCCCGTTTTTAAGACGGGACGTCGAACAGATGCGCAGAACTATAGTCCTATATCTCTAACGTCGATCAGTTGTAGAATTTTAGAACATGTATTGTTTTCGAGTATAATGGAAATGAGCGTTTGGCGTCATTGGCCGGGAGGCCCCTCGCGGGGCAGGTCCGGCCGCCATATCGCAGGTCTTATTACATTCGGCGCCACATTGGGCGACCTGCACGCCGGATGGGGATGAAATGATGATGAACACAACACAACACCCAGTCCCTGAGCGGAGAAAATCTCCGACCCAGCCGGGAATCGAACCCGGGCCCAGAGGACGGCAATCCGTCACGCTGACCACTCAGCTACTGGGGCGGACTTCGAGTATAATGACTTTTCCGGAAACTAGAAATCTACTCTGTAGGAATCTGCATGGGTTTCGAAAAAGACGATCGTTTGAAACCCAGCTCGTGCTATTCGTCCATGAGACTCAGAGGGCCATAGACACGGGTTACCAGGTAGATGCCGTGTCTCTTGACTTCCGCAAGGCGTACGATACTGTTCCCCACAGTCGTTTAATGAACAAAGTAAGAGCATATGGACTATCAGACCAATTGTGTGATTGGATTGAAGAGTTCCTAGATAACAGAACGCACCATGTCATTCTCAATGGAGAGAAGTTTTCCGAAGTAAGAGTGATTTCAGGTTTGCCGCAAGGGAGTGTCGCAGGACCGTTGCTATTCACAATATACATAAATGACCTTGTGGATAACATCGGAAGTTCACTGAGGATTTTTGCGGATGATGCTGTGGTATATCGAGAGGTTGTAACAATGGAAAATTGTACTGAAATGCAGGAGGACCTGCAACGAATTGACGCGTGGTGCAGGGAATGACAATTGAATCTCATTGTAGACAAGTGTAATGTGCTGCGAATACATAGAAAGAAATAACCTTTATCATTTAGCTACAATATAGCTGGTCAGCAACTGGAAGCAGTTTATTCCATAAAATATCTGGGAGTAGGCATTAGGAGTGATTTAAAATGGGATGATCATATAAAGTTGATCGTCGGTAAAACAGATGCCAGACTGAGATTCATTGGAAGAATCATAAGGAAATGCAATCCGAAAACAAAGGAAATAGGTTACAGTACACTTGTTCGCCCAGTGCTTGAATATTGCTCATCAGTGTGGGATCCGTACCAGATAGGGTTGATAGAAGAGATAGAGAAGATGTAACGGAGAGCAGCGCGCTTCGTTACAGGATCATTTAGTAATCGTGAAAGCGTTACGGAGGTGATAGATAAACTCCAGTGGAAAACTTTGCAGGAGAGACGCTCAGTAGCTCAGTACGGGCTCTTCTTGAGGTTTCGAGAACATACCTTCACCGAGGAGTCAAGCAGTATGTTGCACCCTCCTACGTATATCTCGCGAAGAGACCATGAGGCTAAATTCAGAGAGATTAGAGCCCACACAGAGGCATACCGACAATGTGTCTTTCCACGAATAATACGAGACTGGAATAGAAGGAAGAACCGATAGATGTACTCAAAGTACCCTCCGCCACACACCGTTAGGTGGCTTGCGTAGTATGGATGTGGATGTAGATGTAGATATAGATGTAGAACTTCGAATAATTATTTACTGATTAAATTAGCGCTGCGTTTCTTTACGGTGTTTATGTAATTTTTGGCACAGCCTCTGTTTTGGAAGACAGTCCGTGTTACAATGTATTTTGGGATACTCTGAAGTAAGCAGCCTAATGGGAGATATTGTAAATGATTTTGATATTATTTATAATGGAATTTTCAGTGTCACATCTTGAATAAAAACTGACGTGTCGAAAGCATAATAAAACGACTTCGGTAACAATGAAAAATACACATGAGTACTCTAGAAGTATGCCATGAATCTCTAATTAAAATAGTGGCACACACTTGTAACTCATTACTCTATGTTTTATTACCAACAATTGCGAATTTCCGTGAAACAGTTCTACATGGATAACATAAGGCTCTCACGTACTGGAATTAAGAACTAACTCAATGCAAGAGTATCTGTTCTTCATTTTGTTTCAGGCTTACACTTGCTTATTCGTGAGTTACTTCCTTGCAGTCGCTCTGAAGCTCCAATGTAAATAAATGCGCACAATCTAATATTTTTGTAAAGTGTATTAGTGCTATCATAAATGGCAGTCACTCCAATTCGACAAACCAGAGGGCTTGCTATGGTTAAAAATAGGTTATTTAACTTCAATACTCTAGAGACGTTAATTACTGACCTGGGTATTAACTTCATGTTGTCGTTTGTTACGAATTTGCAAACTGACAATACCCGCAAGCAAATAGCAGAAGGGACCGGATTCACAGAATGATGGGGAGGACATTGTGTTACTATGTCAACAGTCATCATAATAACTATGATGTGATATTACATTACAGGTGGACGAGCACTATTCAAACGTTCGCGAGAGTATAGTACCGTCATCTTGTGAGGGAGTATATGGGTGGAATAACTCAGGATTTGTGAGAGTGAAACCCTTAGTGTGGGGAAGGAATGTATCAGTGCAGAATTTCGTCAAAAATATTGAATACCTTGCGGTCCAAGTGCAAAAAGCGAATACAGAGGCACTAGAATGACAAGATCCGATGGACAACGGAATGTCAAATTGCCTGTATATCGCGTAGGGCAATTGGTGACGCTGACGAACCCTTATACCCCAAAAGGGAAAACTAAAATGGTATGTTCGTTCTCAAGGACTATGCCATGTGGCTGAGTTGACCACGCTCTAATGTGTAAAGTTGTCGCCCCCGAGTGACCCACGTGGAATGTATTCCACCATTGCAGGGTGCGCCAGAGCCTTTACCCGCATTGTATTGTAATGTTAACCGGAGACCCAGAAACGACGGAGAGGCTCCATCCCCGCCGCAGCTGCAGTGGTCCACAATCCCACTACGACTACCGCAGTCCACTTCACCCCTCCGCCGCCCCACACCAAACCTAGGGTTATTGTGCGATTCGGCCCCCGGTGAATCCCCCAGGGAACGTCTCACACCAGACGAGTGTAATCCCTATGTTTGAATGGTAGAGTAATGGTGGTGTACGCGTACGTGGAGAACTTGTTTGCGCAGCAATCGCCGACATAGTGTAACTGAGGCGGAATAAGGGGAACCAGCCCGCATTCGCTGAGGCAGATGGAAAACCGCCGAAAAACCATCCACAGACTGGACGGTTCACCAGACACGACAGAAATCCGTCAGGCGGATTCGTGCCGGGTACCGGCGCTCCTTCCCACCCGGAAAGCCGTCCCCTAGACCGCACGGCCAACCGGGCGGGCTTTACCACCATTTCCAGTGTCGGTCCCAAGAAAGGAGAAAGGAAAAGAGGCCGGACCCAACGAGCAAGCGGCTCCCAACGAGTCTGTGCATACCTCACATACGCTCTTAGATCAAGAGATAGACCAATGTAAAGAAGAGAAGGCGATATAGAAGTAGCAGTCACTAAAATAAGGTACGAATGATATGCAGTAAACCGTCACTCTGTGAAATGGGAGACTTTACAGATACTAGTAAACCTCAGAATAGGTATTCTATTAGTTACGCTAGATAGGAAGCCTAGAAAATTGATGACAATAGCAGAACTGCATCGATGCCAGAATGAGCTGATTACAGTATTCCCCTACATAGTGGTCCTAACTGTTGCGGGGGACATACAAACTGGAACTATTTCTAAGGGACATGGACATGAGAGGATACCATGGGGACATCATTACAGCTAACCAATATTTCTCGAAAGTGATAGCTGACTATATCTTCAATCAGTGTACAATCACCAACTGCCACGAGCAGGCATAAAGAGGAACGAAACACACGGAATTAGAGAACAGCGGATACTGCTAAGTGGGACTAAATGTGACATCTCACGGCCAGCGATTTGGCTTCAAGCTAGAACAACATCATCTACGGTGAAGAACCTAACGTATCCATTTCTGTATCTAACCGACGATCCTTTCGAAATCTTGTCAATGAAGAACACAATAAACCTGAACGTTATCTTTGGTTCCATCTTACTTAGTCTCCACAACAAACAAATTGCACTCCACGATGACTATTCGGCAAGATAGCAGCAGGTCAACAAATCATGGAAGAGGGAATTTCGTTCTCTGGATCTTTGTTAGCCTTGGTTGTCGGTATTGTGGAGAGGCATCTGCCTAACTAAACTCTCAGTGTATTACATCCACAAAGCGGATAGACCACAGTGCTTCACCAAAGTGTTGGGACATTCTGGGTGTACTGTTCGCCACACACCATGTGGTGGAGTGACTTTGGAAGAAGAACAGACAACGTGTAAATGATAGTGGTGTCAGAGAGATTGCTCTGCAAGGACAAGAGGAAAAATATAGCCTCAGCAGTACCATACAGTACGTAGGTTCAGTAGCAGTATGCAATTTTAAGGTACAAATCCTCCCATGCTGGGAGGGGGGAGGAGGGGAATGTTGCACCAACTTTAGGCAGGTCTTCCCGACAAGCTGAGTTGTATGGTGGCCAACCACCAAATGTGCAGCTATGAGATCCGAGAAATCAGGCTCGGTGTTCTGCAGTGCAGCGGTCCACCTCCTTGTACCTCTACCTACTAATGGACTGCATTGTTACACGCTGTAGCACAATGTGGCCTTTCTACAGTAGCTACAGGATGAGAGGCCAGCTACGAACATAACGGGCTGGATCTATTGTAAATGCTTCCATCTCTGCAGGTAGCTGTATACCTTTGGCGACGTTCATTCGACTGGTGCAGTCTCTGTGTCAGCTAGAGACTGAGGGTGCAGTTAAGCTGCTGCAACATAATTAAGCAGCGGCACCAGTTTCGGGAAGCCATTGGCAAGCCTTGCTGGTTTTGGTCTTCGAGCGCGATCTGTTGATGGGAGGTCACCCCGTGCATGCCATCACCTGACTTTGAAGCCAGTCTCCCAGTGTCAGACTGGGACGCCAGCATGTATCTCACACACCGCCGGCGATGCTCGCCAACCCAGCGGCCTAACACCATTGCGCCGTGGAGCTGACAGCTGGTGTGCGTCAGCAAGGGCGCAAGCATTGCCAACCACTGCTGTGCTGCCACAGGATTCCGCTGCCTTGGCATGCGTCATTTACCTGTCACAACAATCATCACTCAGGTTAATATCATCGAATATCTGTAAGAAAAGCAACTAATAAAGAATGTTCCTCTTCAGGCAATATTTTTCGCTACAATCTCGGCATGTACTGATAAACGCATCCCACGGCTTTCTCCAAATATCGCTCTGGCGTTAGAAGTGGCCAGATGCAACACAGGAGTCAGGCAGCTGTAACAGAGTATTAAAAAACGAAACACCTGTGAAGCATATAGGTCTTTGTCCTCATTGGTAGGCTGACAGCAATTGTAGTGATGTCTGTCATACAAGCATGGTACCTTAGTTCATCAGGCATGTTTTCGATTTTTAACTCATTATTGTCTGAGTTATTTTTATATAAATTTATTTTAATATTTTTAAAAGTTATTGTTTGTACCTTGTGTGTTACATTGAATTAAAAGTACTCTCTAAGGCAAAAATGGTTCAAATGGCTCTGAGCACTATGGGACTCAACATCTGTGGTCATAAGTCCCCTAGAACTTAGAACTACTTAAACCTAACTAACCTGAGGACATCACACACATCCATACCCGAGGCAGGATTCGAACCTGCGACCGTAGCAGTCGCGCGGTTCCTGACTGAGAGCCTAGAACCGCTAGACCACCGCGGCCGGCTCTCTAAGGCAAAAAAGAAGCACCATGAAGAAGTTTTATGAAATCCGTAGGTGTTCCATACATGCACAGAGATTACCATGTCCGATAAATTTGATAATTTGTTCAAGAGAAAGGTCTTCAGCTATTGAGCAAGTCAATAATGAATTGTCCCACCTCTGATCCTTATGCAAGCAGTTATTCGGTTTGGCACTGATTGTTAGATATGTCCCCCTGAGGGACATTATGCCAAATTCTGTCCAGCTGATAGGTTAGATCATGAATATCCTGAGCTGATTGGGGGGTTTTGCCCTAAATCCTCCTAATCGGGGAGAGATCGGTAAGCATGAAGAAAAGATTTACCAATGCTACCATGCATGACACACACGCCCCGTTCTCACAGCTCTACTTCCGCCGCACTTGCCCGCAATAGGCATAGGTCCTGAGTTCGAGTCTCGGTCCGGCACAGAGTTTTAATCTGCCAGGAAGTTTCATATCAGCGCACACTCCGCTGCAGAGTGAAAATCTCGTTCTGGATCACTCCAGATTGTTGAGCCGTATAGCGTGCGTCAGTCAGTTTGGTACCCAATGCAGTCCACAGCGTCTCGAGAAACGTCTGTGCTGATCCTCGGGCGTCAGTTCAAAGCAGGACTAATAACAGAAGATAGCTAGAATGTAGTCAATGAAATTCCAGACAAGTAGTACCGGGTAATGACACCGAAAAATCTTGAGAGATTGCAGGGCACTCTCACTTTTGATACAGTGTCATGATGCTTAATGTTCATAGGGAAGGTAATCTTTATTGCTTGGTTGCTATATCTGATACGATCTGACTTCATTCTTATGATGAAATGGTTGGCAGTACTAAACATTCTTCACTCTTGCTTGTGTGCCGTGGGCTTTACCTGTGTTAAAAGAAAGAGGGTGCTGAGTTAATTGACAGCAGTAAAAGGGTATAGCAGCTGAGAGCTGAGGGGAGATTTTTTCTGCAGAACCTGGTGAAAACGTTTGCCAATAACCAAGTCCCCTAGTCTCATTGTGCAGACACATTGGGTGGCACCAGTCGGTTGGTGGTCGTGTCCAGGTAGGCTCAAATGGCTCTGAGCACTATGGGACTCAACTGCTGTGGTCATAAGTCCCCTAGAACTTAGAACTACTTAAACCTAACTAACCTAAGGACATCACACACATCCATGCCCGAGGCAGGATTCGAACCTGCGACCGTAGCGGTCGTGCGGTTCCAGACTGTAGCGCCTTTAACCGCTCGGCCACTCCGGCCGGCTCCAGGTAGGCCTACCAATGCTAAGGAGTCCCTACAGCTATGAGCGGCACATTGTAAGATCTGATGGCTGGCAAGGAAGCAGAGCATGGGTCCTTGTTTGGTAGAAAGTGGATGAGACGGCTGACAGTTTCTCCGAATTCTGTGGGACAGAGCAGTGGCACCCAGGCATCCAGTCTCTGCTACGAAACTTATTTGTGAAGGCACCAGGATATCCGCAAGTTAACGGCCGTTCCTTGAAAAGTTCGAACAAGGGAGATAGTGATCTTTTTATGGAGTTCTGTGGTTCCATCCAAGTCATGCTTTTAACAAAGATACGGCATAAAGGCATAGGAAAGATGGCATGAAGCTGAATCTTTTTTCCTTTTTTCAAAATTGATTTTTAAAGTCGCTGGTAGGTTAAATCTGTGTATGCAGAGCAGGATGGCGGTCTCCCAGCTTCGAATGCCGATCTTCAGCTTGCAAATGGCTTGTGCTAAAGTGGGTGTATTCTAAGCATGCAAATGTGACATGCTACTGAGCTGCAGTGGAAAGCTGTGGAGAAAGCTTCACTAGTAAAGAATGGCAGGACTTTACCTAGACAGAGATACTTTTGTCGTTTGCTAGTGTGCCACTTAGAGCCTGTGCCAGTCACCATCTGAAGCATCAGAGGTACTGCTCCTTGCATCACGCACACAATGAGTTATGCGTGGGTGTAATTATTTGTTTTGAGTCGGCCGTCTAAAAGTTTGACATATTCCGTCATGCATAGTGGTGTCACAGAGTCAAATTGGTTCGGCAGATTAGCAAATGACTCCACATGCACACTAGAATCCGACAGAGATGGATAGGGAAGTATCTGCGTTTCGAATCAGCCGAACGCGAGACAGCGTACTTGCATGTTTCCGGACGCGCGCCGCTACTAACAGATTGTCGCTGTCCGCGACTGCAGTAGGCGAGCGCGTCTTGCTGTGCCGTCTTGACCTGCAGAAGGTTAAAGTATTTGCTTCTATGGCGTAGGGCTTCAATATATGCTTCTCAGCACCATATATTTCATTATTGAATAGTAGAGTATAGATGCTTAGCCATGCGTATTTCTTGGACCATACCACAGATTCACATTTATGAAGTCAGATGAAACGATTAGTTCTGGTAAGTGTGGTGTGTTGATCTCCAGCTGATCACTTTTTTAAGCATAGACCAAATGTTATTGAAAGCGTTTGTCAGATAAAATTGTTTGTGTTGCATTTCTTTAGCCACTCTTTGCCGTGTGATGTTAAGAATGAATAAATCAATTGTTATTTTGACCAAAACCCCTCCCAGTGTTATGATTTACATTATCTTTGTTATTTTCTTACAGTTTTTGTTGCAATTGATAAAAATTAAAGGTTGCAACCTCTTCATCTCCGAGTAGCACTGGCACCCTACATTCACAGTTATTTGTTGGATGTGTTCCCCTCTCTTCCCTTACAGTTTCTTATCCTACATAAGTAGATATAGTACCATGGAAGTTATTTCTTGATGTCTCACTCCATATTCTGTCATCCTGTCCCTTCACAGATTCTTTGGAGAACCTCCTCATTGCTTTCTTATCAGTCCATTTAATTTCAAACAACCTTAAAAGGTACCACATCTTAAACTTTTCAAGTCTTTTCTCTTTCAGTGTACCGACAGGTCATAATTCACTACCATGCTCTGCTATGCTCCAAACGTACACTCTCAGGCAGAATGAGAGCGAAGTTCGATACTAGCAGACTTCTCTGGGCCAAGAACACGAGTACAGTGTTTGCCCATGCTTCTCTGTCCTCCATGGGTCGTCCGTAACGTTTGATAACATGGCAGAATAATTTTTAAACTTCGTCTACTTCGTGGTCCTTGATGTTAAGTTTATCGGCAATTTCATTCATGCTTAACGGTATTATTTGTGTGTTTCTTCCATTTACTCCCAATCACTACTCTGTACTCGTTACACTGTCCTGTAATTTTTCTTCAGTTTCACTAAGCATATCATGCCATCAGCGAATCTTACACTGATATACATTCACTCTGAATTCAATTCCTGTCTTCAAATTTTCTTTTTATTCCATCACTGGTCGTAAATTCGACAGTAGGGGTGTAAGACTAAATACCTGCCTTCAACCTCTTTTAATCTGAGAACTTAGTTCTTGGTCTTCCATTTTTACTCTACCTTCTTGGTTCTTGTACCTTACTTGTAAATTCTTCATCTTTTCCTGCAGATTACTACTATTTTTCGCAGAATTTCGACCATCTGGGACCATTGTGCACTGCTGATAGCTTTTTCCAAATCGAAAGATCTTGTAAACTAGCTTCCATTAACAACAGAAACGTCAAAACCGCCTCTCTGGTGTCCGTACCTTTCCGAAAGCAGAATCGTTCATCATCCGACAGTTCCTCAATTTTCTTTTCCATTATTCTACATCTATTAATCTTGTCAGCATCCTAGATGCATGAGCCGTTATGCTGATGGTGCAATAACTTCCACACCTATCTGATCTTGCCACCTTCGGAATTATGTTTCTGACATTGTTCCGAAACCATAGGGGTATATCTCCATACCCACAGTTTCTACAGATCAACTACAATAGTCGTTTGATTGCCATTCCCCGGACCCCCCCCCCTCCCCCCCAATGATTCCGAAGGAATATTATCCATCTCTTTTACCTTATTCGATCGCATGTCTTCACAACACCGGATCCTCTGTGTCTTCCATATCGACTGCCATTTGTTCTTCAATGAAGTTATCAGATAAGTCCTTCCTCTTGTGAGAACCTTAACTGTACTCATTCCATATAATTGCTCTTTCCTCTGCACTCCAAACCGGATTTCGCACTGCTCTCTTAAATGTTGACGCCCATGTTTTTTATTTCACTGAAGGTTGATTTGTCTTTTCTATACGCTGATCAGTTATCTGACAACTATTTGCTTTCTGTTATCTTCGGCTTTTGCCACTTCGTCTTGGCTTTCCTACACTTTCTATTAAATTTCGGTACTAAGTGACTTACATTTTTGTATTTCCGTGAACATTTTTGTGCTTCTTTCTTTCACTGAAAGTCTGAAGTATGTTTCCAATAATTCAAAGTTTCTTCGCGGTTACCTTGTCTGTACCTACGTTTGTTCGTCATACTTCCGTGATTGCTCGTGTTAAACGAGTCTCACCGGGCATGGCATTTTAATTTATTACTCCTTTACTACTAACTCTATTTGCAGACAGTATCCGCGTATACTTTTGAATGTACCTGCATAATTATATTACTATATGATACACAGTTCAGGAAGTATTACGTCATAAACTTTGAACTGCGTCGAAAACAAACTTGTTCTTAAAACGGCGTGAGAATTACTCAGACTGTACCGTGCTTGATACTGAATGCACTTAGCGACTTCCAGAAAACTTGAAACATAATTTCAAACCTTACCTCGCTTACGTTGTTAACGGAGAATATGTAAAACATTAATTAATTTGTAATTAGACATTTCTAATTGTTTTATACATGGGAGTTCGATCCTTTTAAGAAGAGTGGTTTACTTCTTATTACTACATTTGGTTTGGCATCTATATCCGCTCCTGGGCACAGTCTAGCACCCGATCTCGAAAGCCGTGTTTGATTATAATGTAATCCACCTGAGATCTTCCAGAATCTCTAGGCATTTTTAAAGCACATCTGCTTCCTTTGTTATTTTTGAACAGTGTAACCGATGTTACAAGCCGAAAATTATTGGACAGTTTTCTCCACTCTCAATCCTACAACCTAATCCATATCGTTCCATAGCTCTGTCTTCTATTTCCACCTCTACTGCCGCGTTGCATTCCTTCATGATTATTACAGTGTCATCTCCTTTTATATACTGAATTCAGTAACCTCAATAACTTTCTCTGTCGGTTTCATTACCTTAACTATTATTGTTCCTTTGTGATGATACATGGTTCCTGGTGTCGATAAAAGCATCAAATAGCAGGCGGAACTTTAGAAAAAAGAAGTGAAGTTACTCGAACGCAGATCAAGCAGTCTTCTAGTCTTGCGCCTTAGCCTGTTGTGTTAACAATGCTGCTCGATTCCTTGTGCCCTTGTATGGTAATCAACACACACGCATAGCTTTGAACCTTGATTTCTCGAAAACGCTCGATAAGCTCATCATACTATAACAGCATTTCTTGACTCTAAGTATGTGTTACGAGGTATTTCCCGAAAGGAATTACTGTGTTAGAAGAAAGTCATAAAATCCGTTTTTTTATCAAAATCTATCTTTACAAGAACTAGCATTTACTAAGCTGTTATTCTACATAGCCGCCACCATAATTCACACACTTTTCACAGCGGGGGAACCAACTTTTCTACAGCGTCCTCACATAAAGAGGTGGGCAGTGAAGACTGCCACTGCTGAACACCGCGTTTTGCTCAGCCATCGCTATCGAAACGCCTTCCTCCAAAATCATGGTTTGCGTTAAAGAAGTCGAGGTAGTCACAAAGTTCGAAATTGGAGCTGTATGGCAGACGATCAAACTGCTCCCAAGCGAGTTGATACATAATTCATTGAGTGACTCCCGTAGAATGGGGACGTGAGTTGTGACGAAGCAACACAGTGACTAAGCATTCCACGTTTTCATTTCGAACTGTACGCCGAAATTTTCTCAGTGTGAAACAGAACCGTACCGCATTGACGGTTTCGCCTCTGGGAAGGAACTCAACTCACAGAATGGCCTGCCTGTGCCAGACAACTTTGTTTTGAATTTTAGTTTTATGGAGGATCGTGAGAGGCTTCACACCATTGACTGTTGTTTCCATGACCGGTCACAGTTATGTTCAAGAATTCATCTCCATCATCACTGTATCGGTTAAGAAATGTCAAAGAACTGCTAAGTGGCTTCGTTTTGTGCATATCCGTAAGAATTTTCAGAACCAAGCGGGAACGTAACTTGGGAAATTTTAAGCGATTGTGAGAAACTCATGCAAAATTATTTTTGAAACATGTGAAAAATATTACAAAGCATTCTTATTGCACACCATGTGTTTTCACGAGTTTTCTCAGTAGCTTTCTCAACCAAACCATCACTGACACAAGAAACCCGTTCCATTAGTACTTCATCATCAACATTGGTTCGTCCCTCATTGAACTGTCTCACCCACTTTCTCACCATTTCATCAGTCACTATATTTTCACCATAAACCTCTATGAGTTGACAATGCATTTCAGGTGGCTTAAGATTCATTGTATCCAAATACGGTATTACAAAATCCACTTCATAGTACGTGGGCTCAGAGATCGTCTTAAACATTTTGAACGATAAGTAACAAATGTAACAAACACAATCAGCGTGTAACGGCGTCAATGGAAAGACAACGAACCAGTCAGATGAGTGCGAGTGTTCGGAAATGCGACACTAGTACTTCGATGGCATTAGAACGGAACGGTACTGACATACCAGCACAATTGTACCATGTGAGAATGATGGCGATTGACAGTGACCCCTAATGCCCTTTTAAGTACGTTTCTCCCACTCCTAGATTGAAAGTCGACATCCTGACAAGGGATCCTCCCCATCACACCCCGTCAGATTTAGTTACAAGTTGGCACAGTGGATAGGCCATGAAAAACTGAACACAGATCAATCGAGAAAACAGGAAGAAGTTGTGTGGAACTATGAGAATAATAAGCAAAATATACAAACTGAGTAGTCCATTCGCAAGATAGGCAACGTCAAGGATAGTGTGAACTCAGGAGCACCGTGGTCTCGTGGTTAGCATGAGCAGCTAACGAACGAAAGGTCCTCGGTTCAAGTCTTCCCTAGAATGTAAAGTTTATTGTCTTATTTTCGCAAAGTTATGATCTGTCCGTTCGTTCATTGACGTCTCTGTTCACTGTAATAAGTTTAGTGTCTGTGTTTTGCGACTGCACCGCAAAACGGTGCGATTAGTAGACGAAAGGACGTGCCTCCCCAATGGGAATCGAAAACATTTGATCGCAAGGTCATAGGTCAACTGATTCCTCCACAGGAAAACACGTCTGATATATGTTATACGACACTGGTGACGGCATGTGCGTCACATGACAGGAATATGTTGTCGACCCACCTAACCTGTGCACATGGCGAACGGGTAAAAAGATTCTTCTACGTTGCCCGATTTAGGTTTTCTTGTGGATGTGATAATCACTCCCAAAAAAGTGATGAAAAGATAAGAGTTTGTCACATAAACTGCAACAAATGAATGCAACAGTTTCACACTCTCACAGTTTTCCCTGTGCTCTGTCAAAACATATGGTTTTAACGTTTTCAAATTTTTCCGTGTGTAGACCGTCAAATCCTGCATATGTCCAAGAAAATCTGAACATGTCCTGGAATTTTGGAGAGCTAAGTTGATTATGTGTGAGCGCCTGAACTTTGCTAATTGTCTGAAAATAAAAAATTAAACTTTACACTCGAAGGAAGACTTCAACCGAGGATCTCTAGTCTCGCAGCTGCTCACGCTAACCACGAGACCACGGCGCTCCTGAGTTCACAATAAATTTGATGTTGCCTATCTTGAACATGAACTACTCAGTTTGCATATTTTGCTTATTTTTTCATAGTTCCACACAACTTCTTCCTGTTTTCTCGACTGATCTGTGTTCAGTTTTTCAAGGCCTATCCACTGTGCCAACTTATAACTAAATCTGAGGGGGGTGCGATGGGGAGGTTCCCTTGTGAGTAACACGTTAGAATCGTAATTTTAGGAGGAAGCGCGGGAATGTTTATCTCGCCAGGCCATCTTCACTGTCCTGATACGGAGAAGAGCTATCGGAGTGTGATCTGGGTTGTCGGTAGCGGTAGTTTCCGCGAAGACCATTCTGAGAGAAAAGTGTTGGCTACCGCGTCGCTCCCGCAATATCCGGCAGTTCTGGCCGTGAGGGCTGGCAGTCCTCGCGCGTGCGGATTCGGGCACTATGCCTAGCAAGTAGATCGCAGGCCCCAGCCCCGGCACAAAGGGAAGTAATTCCGGGTAATGTATTCAGGCGCACTCGCACTTCTCCATCTCCGCCGCCTCGCCGTACCGAGGCATCCACTGTCTGCCCTACTATCACAATAGCTCATGTGCACCCTAACACTGGGACGCTCCACGGAGCTTTTGCACATACTTGATTTCCGGGTTCCGACTCTTGGCTTTAACTGCGATCACAATTCAGTAAACTGTCTAGAAGCTATTAATATTTGCAGCCATTTTTCCTCAGTGGTTATATCAACATTGCTTTATCATATAGACATATAGATAGGACAAGAATCCGTTTGCCCAGATACCTCCCAAAAAGCAAAAATCATCAAATTAGCATATCCCTCAAGAAAAATAGCAAACACGAAACAAATTAAAATATGACAAAATGACCAATACACTGGTTCAGGAATGTATGAGTTAACATGTAAAAACTGCAATTCTACAATGAGATGCGTACAAGATATTTAAATATCAGGTACAAAGAACATTATATGAAAAGTGAATAAATCCATTCCACAAATGCAGAACATCAAATAAAATAAAATCTTCACCACACAGAGATAAGAACAGACATGACAATCTTATGACGTAACAACAAAAGAAAGCAAATGCGTACACTACGAGAGGAATATTTCATGCAGAATACCATAAACAAACATGAAAATATGATCTACGACCCAAAGAGAAATTACAGGAGAACAATATTCAAATGAATTCACAGTTTAACATAAAACTAAAAATGACATAAAAGAATAGAAAACGAATAGTAATAAGATACAAAAATTTCATACGCACTGTGCCCCAGCACCCAATCGCACATCAGCCCCTCATCGACACCTCACTTTATTCTCACCTTCTACAGCTCCAATGATCTCTCAGGCAGCTCTGTTTGATGTGAGTAACACCATGTGCATTGTGCTATACTATAGGTTACGTGAAATGAAATGTTTAAATGGGACCTATTAATCCGAAGAGTCCAGTACTATATGCACCTCATACAAACAGACGAACACATGGATAAATTAAAAAGACATAAAATGAATGTATAAAAACCTCAACGATGTACTCGTAAATAGATATATTAAATAACGAAGAATCACTGCAGATACATAACATATTAGATAAAAACAAATATAGCATCAGTTGGAAAACACGGACGGCTTTCTGTCTATAAGGGGCGATCGAAAATTTTCCGTTTCAGGGCGATGCTGTACCGTATATGCTACGCAGCACGACTCCGATGAGGGTACATAAGCACTGGGAAGCATAGGCCAGGAATCAGTGTGGCATTGGCGTTTTTCCAACGTGTGTGCGGTAAATATGGAAACGTGAACTATGACGACATTATTATCAAATGCGTGCAAGCGGGACTAATATGCTGTTATTCATTTATTGACTGCCGAAGGACAAACACCGGCAGACACCCATCGGAAAATGAAGAATCTGTATGGGGCAGAATATCTGTTGGAAACAACCGTTGTGAACCAGGGGTGCTGACGCTTCATAGTAACGCACGTCCCGATATCGCAAGTGTCGTAATGCAGAAGTTACATCAACTCAAGTTGGGAGACACTCGTGCAGCCGTCCTTTAGTCCTGACCTCTCCACAAGAGACTATCACGCCTTGGATCTCTTAAGAAAAAGCCTTCCAGAGTCGACGACGATGTGCAGCAGGCAGTTACTGACTTCCTCACGAAGCAGCAAAGAGTGTTTTACCAAACGGGTATATTCAACTTGCTGCGTCTGTGGGGTGATCGGCCAAACGCACAGAGCGAGCCTACTTGACTGGCATAACGATTCAGCACTCTACGGCCTTCGAACGGAAAATTTTTGACTGTATACACTGACGGAAAATAATCGATACAGCAAAAAATAATTAATGTAGAGCAATGAAATTTCGGGAATACACTTGCCTAGATAATGTAGGTAAGTGATTAACATTGAAAGATCTCAGGTTAATGGAAGCACGAGATAAGCCGTTGCAAATGTGAAATGCTAGTTCATTAATAATAGGCGTAACCGCGAGAATATTGACTGAAAGCATGCAGACGTGAATGCGTTGTGTTGTGTTGGTGCCGGCTGTCAATTTGTGGAATGGAGTTCCGTGCCTGCAGCACTTGGTCGGTCAAGATTGGGACGGTGAATGCTGCCTGTGGCTGACGCTGGAGTCTTCGTTGGATGATGTCGCATATGTGGTCGATTGGGGGCATTTCTGGTGCTTGAGGAGCCCAGGGCTACGCGTCGGCGCTCTATAGAGCATGTTGGGTTAAAACAGCTGTGTGTGGGTAAGCGTTATCCTGTTGAATGGCAGCACAACAGGTCGAATCATCAGACTGACGTACAAATGTTTAGTCATGGCGCGCAATATGAAACTGTCATACGAAATGCCACCCACACCATAACTCCAAATGTATGTCCAGTATATCCAGCATTCAGACGGGTTGGTGGCAGGCCCTCAATTGGCCTCCTTCTAACCAAAACATGGCCGTAACTGGCGCCGAGGCAGTACAACATTTAATCAGAACAACCAAAAGACCTCCTCCACCATCCCTCCAATGAGCTCTCGCTTGACACTACTGAAGTCGAAAGCGGTGATAGTTTGGGGTTAGTGGAATGCACGCTACAGGGTGTCTGGCTCGCAGCTATCCTTGAAGCAGCCGATTTCTTACAGTTCATTGTGTGACTATGGTAGCAGCTGCTGCTTAGATTGCTGCTGCAGATGCAGGGCTATGCTCCAGAGCCATTAGCCAAACACGATGGCCTTCTCTCTCGGTAGTGCCACGTGCCGTTCGGAGCCCGTTCTTCTTACGACCGTACATTCTCGTGGCCACCGCTGCCAGCAGTCATGAACAGAGGCTACAGTGCTGCAAAGTCTTTCTGCAGTACAGCTGAAGGAACATTCATCACCTCGTAGCCGTATTACACGACATCGCTCAAACTCTGTGAGGTGTCGCCTTAAAGGCGTTCTTGAGTAACATAGCTCAGCATGTAAGATCTCAAAGGTAGCTTATGCTGACGATTATTACAATACGTATTTAAGCCAAAACCGACTTTTATTCTCATAATGACATTAATGGCGTAACTCGTATGTGACTAGCTCGAAATTTTCATACACATCATCTTTTATATGTAGAAACACCCCTACCAACTCCCGTTTACGTCACACAATTCCGTTTTGGTGTTATGATTCTTCCTTCCGTCAATGCATATGATAAAGCAATAGTAAAATTGTTTAAAATTTCCCTATGAAATGATGCCGGTTCTACAACTACTGTATATTCACATACACAAGATGAGTAGCGCAAGGTGCAGCACTTCCCTTATCGTGTGAAAAAAGCTGCACAAATAAGAAGTGCTATCGGAATATGGTCAGGTATCTGCAATACTTCAGAGTAGAACGAAATCTAACTTATTTTAAATGTTCAGAAATGTAAAATTTTGCTATGGAGGTCATCGAAAAAGTTCGAAGAACGGCTGGTAGTTTTGTACAACCGCGAGATAGGGGAGAGAGTTTCACGGATATGTTGCGCGAGTTGGGGTGACAATTATTAAACCGGAGGCGTTCTTCGATACGGGCGAAATTTTTTTAATGAAATTTCAATTTCCAAATTTCTCATCCGAATACTAAACCATTTTGCTAAGGTTATCCTGCTTAGGGACAAATGATCATCGAAAGAGAAATCAGAGCCCGCATTGAGAGATGTGTGTGTTCATTCTCACGGCGAACTGTTCGAGAGTGGAACGGTAGAGAAACAGCGTGGAAGTGCTTCAGTGAACCTAAGGGTGACTTGCTCAGTATTCATATAAATGTAGATGTACAGTACTGGCCATTAAAATTGCTACACCAAGAAAAAATGGAGATGATAAACGCGTATTCATTGGACAAATATATTGTACTAGAACTGACATGAGATTACATTTTCACGCAATTTGGGTGCATAGACCCTGAGAAATCAGTACCCTGAACAACCACCTCTGGCCGTAATAACGGCCTTGATACGCCTGGGCATTGAGTCAAAAATAGCTTGGATGGCGTGCACAGGTACAGCTGCCCATGCATCTTCGACACGATACCACAGTGCATTAAGAGTAGTGACTGGCGTATTGTGACGAGCCAGTTGCTGGGCCACCATTGACCAGACGTTTTCAATTGGTGAGAGATCTGTAGAATGTGCAGGCCAGGGCAGCAGTCGAACATTTTCTGTATCCAGAAAGGCCCGTACAGGACCTGCAACGTGCGGTCGTGCATTATCCTGCTGAAATGTAGGGTTTCGCGGGGATCAAATGAAGAGTAGAGCCACGGGTCGTAACACATCTGAAATGTAACGTCCACTGTTCAAAGTGCCGTCAAAGCGAATAAGAGGTGATGGAGACGTGTAACCAATGGCACCCCATACCATCACACCGGGTGATATGCCAGTATGGCGATGACGAATACACGCTTCCAATGTGCGTTCACAGCGATGTCGCCAAACACGGATGCAGCCATCATGATGCTGTAAACAGGATCTGGATTCATCCGAAAAAATGACGTTCTGCCACTAGTGCACCCAGGTTCGTCGTTGAGTACACCATCGCAGGCGCTCCTGTCTGTGATGCAGTGTCAAGGGTAACCGCAGCCATGGCCCCCGAGCTGATAGTCCATGCTGCTGCAAAAGTCGTCGAACTATTCGTGTAGATGATTGTTGTTTTGCAAACGTCCCCATCTGTTGACTCAGGAACCGAGACGTGGCTGCACGATCCGTTACAGCCATGCGTATAAGATGCCTGTCATCTCGACTGCTACTGGTACGAGGCCGTTGGGATCCGTATTACCCTCCTGAACTCATCGATCCCATATTCTGCTAACAGTCATTGGATCTAGACCAACGCGAGCAGCAATGCCGCGATACGATAAACCGCAATCGCGATAGGCTACAATCCGACCTTTATCAAAGTCGGACATGTTATGGTACCCATTTCTCCTCCTCACACGAGGCATCGCAACAACGTTTCACCAGGCAACGATGGCCAACTGTTGTTTGTGTATGAGAAATCGGTTGGAAACTTTCCTCATGTCATCACGTTTTAGGCGTCGCCACCGGCGCCAACCTCGAGTGAATGCTCTGAAAACCTAATCATTTGCGTATCACAGCATCTTCTTCCCGTCGGTTAAATTTTGCGTCCTTAGCACGTCATCTTCGTTGTGTAGCAATTTTAATGGTCTGTAGTGTAGAAGGGCCGCAAGAATGGTCACAGCTTTGTTTGACCCATGAGAGAGATCATCATGGCCGTGATGAAGCCAGTGCTGCTTGAAGACAGAGGTGAGCTCTACCGTGAAAGCTTACTTAGTGGGCCCGCATCTCGTGGTCGTGCGGTAGCGTTCTCGCTTCCCACGCCCGGGTTCCCGGGTTCGATTCCCGGCGGGGTCAGGGATTTTCTCTACCTCGTGATGGCTGGGTGTTGTGTGATGTCCTTAGGTTAGTTAGGTTTAAGTACTTCTAAGTTCTAGGGGACTGATGACCATAGAAGTTAAGTCCCATAGTGCTCAGAGCCATTTTACTTAGTGGGTTTCCAGACCTTTAATTGAGGAAACTGGGAATAAACTGCAGTCTCCTATCTATCGCTGCCGTAGCGACAGCAAAGACGAAGTTAGACTAATGACATCGCACACGCGCGAGTTTAAGCAGTTGTTCTTCCCGCTCTCCGCATGTCAGTGGAACACGAAAAAGTTCTAATAACGGATGCAGTCAGAAGTACCCTCTGCACTTCACACTACTTTGTAAAGTGTGGATGCAAATCTAAGTCAATGTCATAAGATAACGAAATTAGTTTTCAGCAAATAATAGTACGCACACGGTCACGTTATTCTCTGGCACAGTTAATGCTCTGTCTGCCCTTACCATTACGCTATACCTCTGCTCCCCTTTACCTCTTGGAAAGATTGGTAGTTCTGATCCTTAAGTAGAGCCTCGTTTAATACCCTTCTCCAGCCCCGAACCGTGTGAGATTTTGGTACCATATGCAATCACTTCAACACTGTCGTGTCTCGCAAATTTAACCTTTTCGCTTCCAGAGACCGCGGCTAGGTAGGTTGCACAGCTGTTCATGTACTGGACTAGCATGTGGAATGAAGGGAGTTTCTCGGCCCTGTTCCGGACATGCATGGTATTCTTTATTCAGTGAAAACTATGTTTAATACGGCTTCTGAAAAAAAAAACACTGCCCATAACCCTCCCCTTTCTTTGAAACAGGTGATTTGTTTTCAAAGATAAATTTTTATTCACTGTTTATCTTTGACCACATCGGTGAAGTTATTGCACTTCACCGATTTCCACTCTTATTAGTCATCATCAGAGCAAAAAATACAGAAAACACAAAATGCTAAAGCGCTAGTAATATAAAAGTTTTGAATAATCCAATGTAAGGAAATAAAGTACACTCAGCAACTTCTTACGTAAGTAACACGTCATACACTCATGTAGTGTCCATCTTGGCCACTTGAAATGAAATTTCACGCCTACCCTTTCGAATGGTCATAGAGGGTATGGGAGTATGCTTGGCTTAGATGTGTTAGTTTAGTTTCCTGTAGAAGCTCATGCTCTGTCTTTAACTATATCGACGTCGACGTAATGAGAAACCCTTACCTTCCACTTTCGTTGATCGAACACTCCGATTTATATGTAGATTGTGATGAACAGTCTGCCAATAAATCGTCCACGATTATAAGAAATCACAATATATTCTTCATCTGTGTGATTCCAAACCCCCTCTGATACGTAGGAATCGGTTTTGTAACACAGATGAGCAACACACCATTTTAAAAAAAATTTCTGTTTCCAGTCAATGACCTAAGATTATCTTTTGATACTTAATATGTTATACCGTATACACAAAATAAAAACTTAAATTTAAGTTCATCTTAGTGTGTAGTATCCTCGTACTGATGAATGATCATAGACATAAACAAATCTTCAATGAAAAAAAAAACGAAAATTCACTGTAATATGCTTGGATGATTATTCACATCACTACATACAGAAATATCTGTCCTGTGACGTTGTCTGTGATGTGGCTGTATGACCGTCTATACTGCCGGACGTAACGCCTTGTACTGCCGACTTGAAGCGTAGGGGTTAAATGGCTTCGCACAGTCTGGCGAAGGCCTATGTGGTTGGGAGCGGGTAGATATTCAAGTGCCGCAGCGAGGACACGTGATCTGGCGTACTTTTCTGTCACAGCGCTCTCTGCTGCGACAGGCACTGTCGGGAGAAGCTGTGAAGGCGACGTGTGACTTTGTAGCAAACAGCCCGTGCCATATAAATATCTCGGTGTTTGTGAGAGCTTCCTGCAGGGGCGGCTACCCACACGGCCTGCCTGGTGTGCGGAGGAATAAGCTACTAGGCTGATACAACATACTGGATATGTTTAGTCGTGATTACACACATTAACTTTGCAATCGCAAGGTAAATTGAAATTCGTGTAGCTTCGTGTGCGATTTTCTTGAACATTATATTAATGTAAAAGTCGGTAACAGCTGAAATTAGAGTAAGACAGTGTGTGAAAAGGCGTCCCACAATTCCCACACTGCTGCTCCTTGTGTCACACATTTCAAAATGTTTCGGTGCACGCTAATTGTTTACTTCTACTGGGAGAACAAAGAAGTTTATAACTCAAGAGATAAACCAAAATTATTTCTACCTTTATTTTCAACAGCTCTTGACGGGTTTCACAAGTCCCTCAACAAAAGAAAGACGCTTTATACTCATAATCTAGTGATACGGCTATTTCAAACCACTTTCAGGACAAGCTCAAGTCCAAAATATTAGTCTCAGCAACAAAAGCAGAAGTAAGCTGTAAAGAACAGAATCTTAAGGCATGATGCGTACGCCTTTTGAAAAGTAAATTTTTAAATAAACTGATGTTATCTTTGTAGAGAGGGTGCGGCATGTTACCCTGATCGGAGCAACATCGACAAATGTAGAAGCAGTTCTAGGTATGCGCCAGGGAAAAAGTTTTGTATTCCTTGCTGTTGATGCTGTGTTTTTATTACCTGGCAGAAAATATTGACGGTGACTGCAAAATGTTTGTCTTGTGTTGGCAGAAGAGCCAACACCTTGTTACGAGAGGAGGCCGATATGCACGCGTTTCAGCTCACGCAGGCTGCCGTGAGGAGGGAAGGACTATACTGACGTGAGGTCTGGAACATGACAAGGAATTAGAATTCAGAAAGCGGACGTAATTAGTTTGATACTTATCTATAATCCATTAATGATAAACGTCGCTCTTGACGGTACATGATTCACAATATTAACTGTTCAGAATAGTAACTGAATTTGGCGCCTTCCTAGGTCGTAGCAAATGACGTAGCTGAAGGCTATGCTAAACTGTCGTCTCGGCAAATGAGAGCGTATGTAGGCAGTGAACCGTCGGCTGTCCAACTGGGGCGAGTGCTAGGGAGTCTCTCTAGACTAGACCTGCCGTGTGGCGGCGCTCCGTCTGCAATCAGTGATAGTGGCGACACGCGGGTCCGACGTATACTAACGGACCGCGGCCGATATAAAGGGTACCACCTAGCAAGTGTGGTGTCTGGCGATGACACCACATTCCTCCCCCGCAAATCGGCGTACGGTTGTGGTATAAGGCCTCCGGCCGCAGTGGGGAGGACCCCATGTTGGCGTATGCGACGAGGTGGGGAGCCTAACAACAGCAGAGGCTGTGCCACCCGCACACTGCCATTCGGACCGCGGGGAGCTAGGGTACGCCTGAAAACCTAGTCCAGGGTGCACGCCAAAAATGCGGTGTATGCGCCCGTAGAGAGACAGGAGGGGCCGAAGGGTCGACCTCCATCGGGCCGGGACACCCGACGGGCGCAGACGACATATGGTCCGGAGCGAGAGTTCTATGTCGGAGGACAACTGGTCCCGGGGAGCGATCGGCAGCGCGTGACCCAGGGGGGCGCCCGGCGGCTGCAGCGACGCGTCCACTGCGGGCGTCGCCGGCGGTAGCACAGACGGCGGCGGCGGTGCGTTGCCTTGGGGCAAAATGGAAGGCAACGTCGGTAACAACTGGGGCTGAGGCGAGCCAGTAGATAGGTCCCCGGAGAGCTGATCGGACGGCACCGTCGCTGAAAGCAGACGGGGAGCGGCAGATCCCGTGCGACGACAGAGGCGCAGCTGATTGAGATGAGGCGCACCTCACCAGAGGCCCCCAAAACCAGATACATAGCGCGTCCGAGGCAGCAAAGAATGCGCCCTTCGAGCCAACGCCGTGAACCTCGATAGTGGCAGTAGTAGACAATGTCGCCTGGGGCAAAAGCAGGTGTTTGCCGCTGCACATGAACCTGATGCGGCGGATGTAGCAAAGACATCAAGGTTCAATGATGGCGACCATGGAGCAACTCAGCCGGCGAGCGACCATCTCGGGGCTGAGAGCGATACGAGGACAAAAATAACAATAACGCGTCCTCCCGAGAATGTGACTCTTTCAACTTCAATATCTGTGATTTAAAAGTCCTGACCAATCGTTCAGTGGCACCGTTTGACTGTGGCGGAAACGGCGCGGACGTCAGATGTTGAATACCATTGGCCTCACGGAATGACTGAAATTCTGCGGACATGAATTGTGGGCCATTGTCGGAAACAATTGTCTGTGAAAGACCTTCAATGCAAAAGATAGCAGATAACGCTTGGATGGTGGCAAATAATGTGGAAGACATCCGGACAACAAAAGGAAAATTACTGAATGATTCTATCACAACTAACCATCGAGCATTCCAGAATGGACCAGCAAGATAGATGTGTAAGCGTTGCCAAGGGAAAGAGGCTTTTGGCCATAAAAAGAATTTCCGTGGTGGTGCTGCCTGTTGTTCGGTACACACCATGCAAGAAGAACACATGTTCGTAATAGCGGCATCGATTCCGAACCAAGTACAGTGCAGACGAGCAAGTTGTTTCGTTCTTACTATACCCCAAAGTCCTTGGTGGAGAAGCTTTAAGAGAGGGGACTGTAACGAACGTGGGACCACGACCATGGACTGATCATTATCAGAACGCAACGGCAAAACACCACGTCGAACAAAAAGTCTCTCCTTGTGAGCAAAAAATCGGCGAACCAACGGGTCCCCGATCCGTGACTCTGACAAGGGCCATTGCGTAGCAACAAAACGCAGAACGGTAGCAAGAACAGGGTCGGCAGTTGTGACTGTAGCTACATGACGAAAATCAATCGGAAACGATTCGACCACGTCATTGGTTTCCGAATCAATGAACATGCAAGCAAATTCAGAGGAATCGAATACACTACTCTCAGCAACAGGCAAACGGGACAACGCATCGGCGTTTCCGTGCTTAGCAGTGGACCGATACAACATATCGTAGGGGTACTGCGAGAGGAAAATAGACCATTGATTGAATTTCTGCACTGTACGTGGAGGTACAGGCTTGTTCGGATGAAAAATCGATGTCAAAGGTTTGTGGTCTCTGATTATGGTAAAGTGACGACCGTACAAGAAGTCATGAAACTTTGTAATACCAAATGCGAGAGCCAATGCTTATTTCTCGATCTGTGAATAGTTTCTTTGCGCAGACGAGAGCAATTTGGACGCAAAGGCAATAGGGCGATCGTGCGAGCCATCTTTGTGCGCAAGCACAGCACCGATCCTGAAATCCGATGCATCCACCATCAACAAAAGGGGCTTCTGGGGATCGAATGGCGTAAGGCAAGTATTGGAAAGCAACGCCGATTTCAACCGGCGAAAGGCGTCCAGACGAACAGAACACCTTTACACCGTAAGCTATGAAGCGGAGCTGAAATGGGAGAGGCATGCAGCACATATCTGTGATAACAGTTGATTTTTCCCAGCACACTCTGTAGCTGCTTCAAATTCTGCGGTGAAGGCAAGTCTTGTATGGCACAGGGGTACGTGGGACTGGGATGTATGCCTTGGGCACTGAGTACATGGCCCAGGTATCGCAAATCACGAGCAAAAAACACACATTTGTCCTTCCGTAAGCGAAGACCATTATGTCGCAAGACCTGAAATAAAGTTCTGAGATTGGCTAAATGTTTGCTGCAGTAGGGACCGACGCACAAACAGTTTGTCGATATTGCTGAAACAATGCAGGGCGGATGCACACCTGAATGGCAGTCGTTTGAATTGATACAAACCAAGATGTGTGTTATTCACTGAAACGGGCTGGGAGTCTTCGTCCACCGGTATTTGCAAGTACGCATCTGCTATGTCCAACTTCGAAAAATATTTGCCCAGACACAGTTTGTCAAAAAGATCTACCGGGTGGGCTAAAGGAAAAGTTGCAATCACAAGTTGTGAAATCACTGTTGCCTTGAAGTCCACACAAAGTCTCAATTTTCCTGAAGGTTTTGGCAAAATTACGAAGGGTGATGCCCAGAGGGAGGCCTGTACACGTTCAATTACACCTTGTGATTCCAAATCGTGTAATGTTTTTGTGACCCGATCACGCAATGTGTGGGAAACATTGCGCGCTCTGAAAAATTTCGGTTGCGCGTTTACTTTCAGTTCCAAATGTGCTTTATAGTTCTTGGCGCAACCGAGGCCCAGTGCAAAAATGTCTGCAAATTATTCACGTAGACGAGAAACATTGTCGCAAGGCACAGTCTGGTTCATTGATAGAACCTGATTCACTATAGACAAGTTAAACAACTGAAATGAATCGAAACCAAAGAAGTTCACTGCAGAAGAAGAACGAAGGACATAAAATGACACAAGTTTTGTTTATCCTTTGTATGCTGCAAGAAGGCTGCTCTGTCCTAACACAGGGATATCTTGACCGCAATAGCTACTTAACATTTGCGGCACGCAACGGAGGTGTGTCCAGCTGTTTGTGTCTTGATTGATCAGTGAAACTGCATCTCCGGTATCGAGCTGGAATGGTATCACTTTACCGTTAATGTCCAAGTCAACAAAAATTTCATTGTCCTGCTGACGACAAGAGCGACTGTCTCGTGCAATGTGAACTGACATTGGTACAAAATCACTTGCAACTTGACGGGAGTTCCGGCGATGTCGACGCACACTGTTTGTGGGACGAACACAGTCACTGTTAGAGACAGTGGCACTGGGCGGAGTGGAATGAATGACGAATTTCCATGGGCGAAGTTTCGCGAGCCTGAGTATCCTTGGTTCGATTCCGATTCCGACACGAAGCGATGGGCCGGGAATAGTTTTCAGTTTCCGATCTGAGCTGTTTCTGGCAAACACACTGAACATGTCCTGTTTTATTACAGTAAAAGCAAATAGCCTGGCGTGACGGGCAAATGATTTGAGCACTGCATTTGCTTCCCTCCGCGGCACACATAGCTGAGAGCCTGGCGGCAGCGGCGCGGCCGTCGCGAGGGCTGTTTACTGCTCCGTGCAGCTCGCCCGGCGGGCCGGTTAACTCGACACACGGCTGGTGAAGTTTTGAATGATTCCTGAGCAAAGTCAAGTGTGTCCTGCCGATTCAATATCTTGATCACTTGTTGAAGGGAGGGATTGACTAGTTTCAAAATATGTTCCCTTATACGAGCATCAGAAACGTTATGTGCAATTGCAAAATGGTTCAGACTAGACCTGTCGTGTGGCGTCGCTCGGTCTGCAACCACTGATAGTGGCGACACGTGGGTCCGACGTATACTAACGGACCGCAGTCGATTTAAAGGCTACCACCTAGCAAGTTTGGTGTCTGGCAGTTACACCACAATTAGCATATTATGCAATTATCAAAAGTAAAGTATCACCAGCGAGAAACTGGTTAAAACTGTGGAAGGTCTTGATGACTAGTACAAAGATTGGCAACAGTGTTTCAGTGTTCATAAATGGGAAACTGGGCACTCCACAAAATGCTGAACAGTTGCACCCCATTACAATAATCTCAGCGAGTTACTGCGGGAATTAGTTAACTCATGCAAATACATGGCAATATAAACTGTTGGGAACATGAAATAGTATAACCGAGTAGGGAAAATCATTTGTAAAACAGTGGGCACGGCTTTGCTTCTTTTGTATGATACCGGAAGATTGGAGTCAGTCTACAAAGCGGAATGTTTACAAAATACTTTCATATTACTTGTAATGAAAGTTTAGAAAGTAAAATACTTTGAGGTAGTTCCACGTTGGGCGCCAAAAATGTCATAAAAATGGTTCAAATGGCTCTGAGCACTATGGGACTTAACATTGGAGGTCATCAGTCCCCCAGAACTTAGAACTACTTAAAACTAACTATCCTAACGACATCACACATATCCATGCCCATGTCAGGATTCGAACCTGCGACCGTAGCGGTCGCGCGATTCCAGGCTGAAGCGCCTATAACCGCTCGACCACTCCAGCCGGCAATGTAATAGAATCCAACTCAGTAATAAAGCGTGGAAAATGTACATTAATCATCGCTACCAATCGCAAATCAACAATAGATATATTACCTCTGGGATGACCTGGCTGAGCACAGATATGACTTAGTAATTGTGCAAATAGGGTAAGGTATGAACCACTTCATCTCAGATTGAATCAATGTTGTTTGCATGAGAGGGATGCTAATGATATGTCGGCACGACGTGTTGGTCTCCTTTCGTGTCTGTGGCTGCTGACTGATAGCTGGAAGTCAGCACCTTCATGTAATCTGGCTTTGCGTGTCGCCCTCTGCAACCTACCTCTTCCCTTCTTCGGCCGCTTGACTGTCAACCTAATTACATTGCAGCTAGGGCACTGCCTGCAACCGATGTGGTGTACTTGTCTGCCTGCAAACCTTCTTTTGTCTTGCAGTGTCTAGGTCGTAGAGATAGTGTCATTTTTATAGTTTGTGACTGAGGTCAGACGAATGTAGCAAGATTGTATGCTTTAAGGTTCAAGCATCGAACCATAAGAAAGAACGCTTAATGAGGATATCATAAAGTTGTTGATAACAGATAACGGAAAGAACATATGGATCGTATTAAAAGTCACAAAACTGAACCGACAACTTGCTGATATACTTCCAGAAGTCAACGCAGAACGCTTTCCAAGAAATTCTAGCAAGTCTCGTAGCATGATGCCTCATTGACCCATCTGAAGACAAAGATATCTCATAGTCCTCGGTGGTCTCTGATTTCTCATTGATGGAGTGATATTCCTTGATCTCGCTGTTGTCTCAGTGAGCTCCTACTGACTGCTCTTACTAGTGTGTTGCTCGTGCTCGGCTATTTTGTTCGTTAACCACCAATATGTACTTCAAGGAACTGAATTTCCTGTTGTATCATCTTAGTAACAAGTGGCCTAACTTTTCAATCTCACCTAATGAACGATAGATAACGTATCTAGCAGTCTTCAACCATGGTCCCAAAATATGGGATCTTGTGGCACCTAGTGAGTAGCTTGGAAAACGTTGCATTAGTCACGAGTTGGGACATTTTCGTAGTAATACTCTACTGCTAACCAGGAAATATTTATTGTCTTTTGGATTCAGTCACGGGCCGACAAAAGTTTATTAATCAGGTAAAGCCAACATACTACATAATTCGTACCACTGAGTATGTAGATGGAACAGTTACATTCATTAGCCATTTAGTTATCGTCATGCCATTTCGTGGTGCGGCACATGTGTCCACGGGATTAAGATTTGGTACAATCATGATTGCCAGATTTTGTGGTGCATATTGTTTGGAATTCCTTCAAGTGACTCTTCGCGTTCCTCAGATGTGAAGAAGGCTGCAGTCCAACGGAAGATCCTCAGTTTTTGTGGTGGGAATGTCTGTAAGCGCCTCAGGTGATTGTTTTTACTCAGTCTTCAAATGGGACAACTAGCTGAGAGCTAAGCAAAGACTTCAGTTGAACCATACCTGTCTTCAATTACTTTTGGGGAAGTCTCACCATGTCCAAGTGCGGCTTAAAGTGGAACCCGTTCGTCTTGATCATCTGACTGCCAAGTTTGTGGGACTCATGCCAATAGAACTAACAGAGTATAGTAAATGTGTACAAATAAGGGTAGGACGAAAGCTTACAGTTTTGTTCAATGAATGACTGAAAAACTGCAACGTGCAGAAACCTAAAAGTGGACACCGACTATCCCGAGAAATCCTACTTACTAAGTTTCACAACCTAGATGAAATGGCGAATGGATATGCTACCACCAGTGTGTTGATTCTGTAGGGATCACAAAGACAAGTGTGTTCTTATTAATGTTCATTGACATTCGCGTAACTAGGAGAAACTTCATGTACTACATAGATCGAATCAACCTTACTTGTATACATTACTGCTATTTTTTGAACATAAGTAATTATGAGTCGCGTTGTCAATACACCTCTTCCAGATACTTACTTCTGAAACCTTTCAAGATGAAAATTAAATTGCACTCTTCATTTTGAAAATGAAAATATACATGACAGTTCCTGACAACTTACGGTTAAATAATTTTAGATATAACGTCATGGGAACTTCAGCTACCGTCCATGAAACACTGACCATGACGCAGTCCTCATCGTTTTTTGTCACTGCTTTCTGCTATGGGGATACGGAATCACCTATCCCCGCAATGTTAATATATGCCTACTATAGGGAACATTTTCTCACAAACTACTGGAGACAGAGAGGTAAAAATTTTACTGTATGTGCATTCATATGTTACAACAATACTGAAACAACAGTTTATTGTCAAAGTATTTTCTTACAGAGATATTGTACATTTATTTTTAAGTAAATTTTTTCCATCGCTTTTTATAAGACTATCACCCCTAAGTCTTTTGTAAATCAAGTAATTAAAAAATTGTTGTTTCAGTATGTAATAGGGACCTATGTCACTACGTCATAAAAATTGCAGACTTCTAGGTTGGCCAGTACCTGAGATAATGTTCCTAGATGAAGTACAAAGTAAACTTACGGGAAACGGAGAAAGAAGATTAAAACATTCCTGATCCGTAGCTAATACCCCCTTCACAGTCTTCATAATCATCTTCAAGTCTTCTTTTGGCACCCCTCTGCACCTGTCTTGCTTTTTTCACTAATGTCTTGATTATATTATCAGCATGCCTTAGTCTGTGCTGATCTAAAAAGAACATAGCACGTACCGTACGGGAACCAACACACATACCCAACTTTTGAAGGACCTGGCATTTAGTTATATTTCCAAGATTGAAGGTTGCCACAGCATCATACACACCAAAATGTAGAGTATTAATTCCGACAAACACTGTTTTTGGGAGACGATGCCATATCACACTATTCAAGCACTCGTTGGGGTTCTGCGTTTTTCCGTGAAGACATTTCATCAGAAGACTTCTGTCAGCCAGATCTCTGAAAATGGGCTTTATTTCTGCCATGATGGCTGATGGTAGACTGTGGTGGTGAATGTATTTCTCTCCTGTTGTTAGTCCCCTATTGTATTTACACCAGCTGTTTTCACCTTTGGGGCACAAACCATGTTGTGGATGCTCATCCGTGGATGCGGTGTGGAAATATAAAGCCCATATAGCTCTCCTCATTTCTTCAAGATTGCCTGTATTTTGCCTGATTGCAAGGCCATAGCAGTTCTGAATGTGGTCTATTATGGAATCAGTCAATCTTCCTCTGCCATCCAAGGTTTTCCCACCATCTAGTTTTTTCCCTTTCATAACTGATTTTAACCTTCTCAGCCTGGCACCCATTCTCTTCTGCACATGTCCTATACATTCAAGTTTGCTTATATTTACACTGTTCCCATATGGTTTGCTTTCCAAAACTTCTTTGAATGCTTTAGAGTCACCATCTCCCAGATATTTGACATAGCGAACATTATACCACTGTGAAGAGCGATGAAAAATTTTCTTCACCCCAGCAACCTCCATGCCACCACTACTACCATAATAATTAGCAATACAGTCATCACTGTGTTCATTTTTCAGCCTGCCTGTGCACCTACAGTATTTAGACATTATTGCAACATCAATAACCTTGCCAGTATCAACACTAGTTGCTGTTACAACACCATTGTTGGAGGTGTGGCCCCTTTCCTGCCACGTGCCATCAAACGCCACTGTGAGGTCACGACTGCCGTCATTTTCTTCCACTGCTTCTTCCACAGCAACCTGCATTGACTTCTGTGCTACATCTTCAACTGCAGATCCTAGTACATAATTGTAAGCTTCAAACTTTGAAGGTGCACTTGGAAGATTTAGAACACCACATAGCATATCACCAGCTGCTTTGCCCTTACCAATTGCTCGCAATCCATAAACTAACCTAATATTTACACTATAAACTTCAGTTTTCTTGTATCCATTATTTACAGTTACTGAAACCGAACTTGGAAACTTACAGCTGTATTTACAAACACTGCATATTAAATTAAACTGGGCAGCCAGGCCAACATGGGATTCTACTTTCAGAGAAACGTTTCCATGACATTTTTTGCAGCACAAACTGTTTTCAAGAGCTTCACACAATAAATTCGTATCAATGAGTTCAAAAACTTCATTCCCTCTATCAAGTAAATTATATTTCTCTTCCAAATCTCTTAGTTTTTTATGAGAAGCACTGTTTTCATTTGGTGTAAGTTCGTTCGGCAAATCAGTAATAAGTGGATTCACATTTTCCAACAGTGATGATGATGAACTGCTTTGCTTTGCTAATGAATCATTATTTCTTTTCTTTTGCCAGTTCACACGCTTTTTAAATACTTTTGCTTTAGCTCTAGGCATTTTCACTGCGAAAAATGAAGCACTAAATACGAAATAACTCAACAACAACTACTTTCTTATATCACACTGTTTACAAAACAGTCCCGCCACAAAGTCAAAGAGTAACTTGAGGAAACCAGAGAGAAACATTTTCGGGCAACTAGTGTATAAATAGTCGCTGGAAACCGGGATATTTGAATTCATGTCACTTTAAAGGTACTGCCAAAAAGTTCATGGTCAGCCACGAGAGACGTGTATAACTAAAGCGCAATACCCGATCTCACAAATATATAAAAATAAAATAGTTATAATTGTAGTAGAGCTATGTATGATACGTCATTTTAAAGAGGAAACATGGCAGAATATAATACGCCAATTAAAAAAAAATTCGATTTTTTAACCCAAAATCCGATTCCGTATCCCCTTAGAGCAGAACGTTGTTGCAGTGGCTGTTCTGGCGGAATTAAAGTAGTTTTGCCCTGATCTATGTGTTTATAAACTGTCTAAAGTAAACAACGTGTAAAGTAGAGCACCTTTACAGCAGCGTATGGCATTGTTCAACACGAAGGAGAGAATCGCTCGAGAAAGCATTACAGAGGTACTAGCCAATCACAAAAACATCAGGTACGACGTTACACCGTCGCCATGCATTCCTGGAGAACATGGTTTGAATCTCCTTAGACATCCACGATGATTGTCGTGCAATATAATGATACTATGCCGCGTTGAACATTAGTCACGATTTAGTATTAAGAATCCTCGTTGATTCACTAAACAACCGAAAAAAAAATTTCCCTGAGTTCCACATCGACTGACAAGTGAGTACAAACCGGGATTTTTAGAATAGCCGAGATCGTATTTAAAGCATTTTTAAGAGGAAAGAGAAGACTTACGTACTCGCGTACTAACAATTGGGAAGATGTGGATCCATTACCAAGAGCCTGAGAGTAACCGGTGGAGCATGGCCTAAATCAAACAATTTCGCATCTGGGCTTTTATAGTAAATTTGATGATGATTGTATTTTGGGATAAGAAAGGTCCACTATTGACTCATTATATTGTTCAGTGCCAAACAGTAAATACTGACAAGTAGTGTCAGCTGCTGCGAAATCTGCAAGCTTAAATCGAAATAACGACGAGAGGGAAACCTTTAACAGGTGTGATTTTGCTTCAAGATAATGAACACCCTCACGGTTACGGGAAAAAACCCAGAGCATTCAAAATCTATGTTTCAGATGCTGGAGCACACAGTCATGAGCTAACTCCAAATGATTTTTACTTCTTTTGTTCGATTAAGGAGCATTTGCGTGGATCCCTCTTCTCGGTGGATGACGGGGATGTCGAAGCGATGTTAAGGTACGATGCCAAAAATCTTCTGCCACAACGGAATTAGGTATCCTGCTAAGAGATGAACCAAGTGCATAGACGAGAGTGGATGAGGCACATTATGCATAGGAATTATTTTACCTGCAGTGATATTTACCCACAAAACTATTCTAGCTATAAGTTATCTACTCTTTTTTGTCTTGCCCTCTTAATTTATGAAACAGGAAAATTCGCATAAATTGAGATACGTGTTGTGGAGTGGCTGTGAGATGCGGTCAATTGATATTTTCAAGTATAGCCAACTGACAAAGCTGACTAGGCAGCTGGGCTAACATGGTGAATAGACAATAAAAATCTCCTACCAGAAATGTAGTTTTTTGAAACGTTCCCGTATTATTCATGGCCAATTGAACTTGTGGAACAAATAAATCCATTGTTGAAGAGACCATAAAAATTTCCTACGAGAAACGTAGATTTCTTTTTTGAAACGTTCCCCTATTATTGATGTCCAATTGAACTTGTGGAACAAATAAATCCATTGTTTCATTGACAATTAGAAAACAGTGTGCTCCCTGCCGCCGTTGGATAAGCAGCTGAGCAGCAAGTCGTATACTCCTAGCTCACTCATTTGTTACATAGTTTAATTCTTAATTTCTTTGCGTGTTTTTGGTACTTGCATTGTTTAATTCATAAATTTCGAGCGTATTATAGTATTTGAGAGTTGTAGCATCGCGTTTTAGTACCTGAATAGTGTAAATTCGCGTAGTCGTTTGTCTACTGTTTTGTTTTGAACGGCCAGTGTCGGTTGGTCCCAGTCAGTGTGCTCCCTGCCGCCGTTGGATAAGCAGCTGCAGCAGCAAGTCGTATACTCCTAGCTCACTCATTTGTTACATAGTTTAATTCTTAATTTCTTTGCGTGTTTTTGGTACTTGCATTGTTTAATTCATAAATTTCGAGCGTATTATAGTATTTGAGAGTTGTAGCATCGCGTTTTAGTACCTGAATAGTGTAAATTCGCGTAGTCGTTTGTCTACTGTTTTGTTTTGAACGGCCAGTGTCGGTTGGTCGCAGTCAGTGTGCTCCCTGCCGCCGTTGGATAAGCAGCTGAGCAGCAAGTCGTATACTCCTAGCTCACTCATTTGTTACATAGTTTAATTCTTAATTTCTTTGCGTGTTTTTGGTTCTTGCATTGTTTAATTCATAAATTTCGGGCGTATTATAGTATTGGAGAGTGTAGCATCGTGTTTTAGTACCTGAATAGTGTAATTTCGCTTAGTCTCCTTCCGCCGCCGAGCAGTGTCAGCAGTGCGCAAGTAGCAGCATTACTGCATTTACTAGGCAATCTTGTATTTTAATAACCGTTTAAATTTTGTCGATTTGTTTACGCTCTCTGTAGATTAGTTCAGACGTTCTTAGCAAAACAGTTTTTAGCATGGATAGGGACTGCAACTGCTGTGTTCGGATGCAGGCTGAGTTGGCATCCCTTCGCTCCCAGCTTCACGCAGTGTTGGCTTCGGTCACACAGCTTGAGGCTGTTGCCAATGGGCATCACTGTGGGGGTCGGGATGGGGGTTTGTCGGGGACGGCCAGCTCGTCCCACGCATCCCCTGATCGGACTACGACTGTGGTTGCCCGGGATACTGCCCGCATTGAGGCTGATCCCTCACCTGTGGTAGAGTGGGAGGTCGTTTCAAGGTGTGGCAGGGGGCGAAAGACATTCCGGAGGGCTGAACGGAAAGCCTCTCCAGTTTGTCTGACGAACCGGTTTCAGGCTCTGTGTCAGGCTGATACTGATCTTCGGCCTGACATGGCTGCTTGTCCTGTTCCAGAGGTTGCCCCTCAGTCTGCAAGATCCGGGCAGTCGCAGAGGGTGGGCTTACTGGTAGTTGGGAGCTCCAACGTCAGGCGCGTAATGGGGCCCCTTAGGGAAATGGCAGCAAGAGAGGGGAAGAAAACCAATGTGCACTCCGTGTGCATACCGGGGGGAGTCATTCCAGATGTGGAAAGGGTCCTTCCGGATGCCATGAAGGGTACAGGGTGCACCCATCTGCAGGTGGTCGCTCATGTCGGCACCAATGATGTGTGTCGCTATGGATCGGAGGAAATCCTCTCTGGCTTCCGGCGGCTATCTGATTTGGTGAAGACTGCCAGTCTCGCTAGCGGGATGAAAGCAGAGCTCACCATCTGCAGCATCGTCGACAGGACTGACTGCGGACCTTTGGTACAGAGCCGAGTGGAGGGTCTGAATCAGAGGCTGAGACGGTTCTGCGACCGTGTGGGCTGCAGATTCCTCGACTTGCGCCATAGGGTGGTGGGGTTTCGGGTTCCGCTGGATAGGTCAGGAGTCCACTACACGCAACAAGCGGCTACACGGGTAGCAGGGGTTGTGTGGCGTGGGCTGGGCGGTTTTTTAGGTTAGATGGCCTTGGGCAAGTACAGAGAGGGCAACAGCCTCAACGGGTGCGGGGCAAAGTCAGGACATGTGGGGACCAAGCAGCAATCGGTATTGTAATTGTCAACTGTCGAAGCTGCGTTGGTAAAGTACCGGAACTTCAAGCGCTGATAGAAAGCACCGAAGCTGAAATCGTTATAGGTACAGAAAGCTGGCTTAAGCCAGAGATAAATTCTGCCGAAATTTTTACAAAGGTACAGACGGTGTTTAGAAAGGATAGATTGCATGCAACCGGTGGTGGAGTGTTCATCGCTGTTAGTAGTAGTTTATCCTGTAGTGAAGTAGAAGTGGATAGTTCCTGTGAATTATTATGGGTGGAGGTTACACTAAACAACCGAACTAGGTTAATAATTGGCTCCTTTTACCGACCTCCCGACTCAGCAGCATTAGTGGCAGAACAACTGAGAGAAAATTTGGAATACATTTCACATAAATTTTCTCAGCATGTTATAGTCTTAGGTGGAGATTTCAATTTACCAGATATAGACTGGGACACTCAGATGTTTAGGACGGGTGGTAGGGACAGAGCATCGAGTGACATTATACTGAGTGCACTATCCGAATATTACCTCGAGCAATTAAACAGAGAACCGACTCGTGGAGATAACATATTGGACCTACTGGTAACAAACAGACCCGAACTTTTCGAATCTGTATGTACAGAACAGGGAATCAGTGATCATAAGGCCGTTGCAGCATCCCTGAATATGGAAGTTAATAGGAATATATAAAAAGGGAGGAAGGTTTATCTGTTTAGCAAGAGTAATAGAAGGCAGATTTCAGACTACCTAACAGATCAAAACGAAAATTTCTGTTCCGACACTGACAATGTTGAGTGTTTATGGAAAAAGTTCAAGGCAATCGTAAAATGCGTTTTAGACAGGTACGTGCCGAGTAAAACTGTGAGGGACGGGAAAAACCCACCGTGGTACAACAACAATGTTAGGAAACTACTGCGAAAGCAAAGAGAGCTCCACTACAAGTTTAAACGCAGCCAAAACCTCTCAGACAAACAGAAGCTAAACGATGTCAAAGTTAGCGTAAGGAGGGCTATGCGTGAAGCGTTCATTGAATTCGAAAGTAAAATTCTATGTACCGACTTGACAGAAAATCCTAGGAAGTTCTGGTCGTACGTTAAATCAGTAAGTGGCTCGAAACAGCATATCCAGACACTACGGGATGATGATGGCATTGAAACAGAGGATGACACGCGTAAAGCTGAAATACTAAACACCTTTTTCCAAAGCTGTTTCACAGAGGAAGACCGCACTGCAGTTCCTTCTCTAAATCCTCGCACAAACGAAAAAATGGCTGACATCGAAATAAGTGTCCAAGGAATAGAAAAGCAACTGGAATCACTCAATAGAGGAAAGTCCACTGGACCTGACGGGATACCAATTCGATTCTACACAGAGTACGCGAAAGAACTTGCCCCCCTTCTAACAGCCGTGTACCGCAAGTCTCTAGAGGAACGGAGGGTTCCGAATGATTGGAAAAGAGCACAGATAGTCCCAGTCTTCAAGAAGGGTCGTCGAGCAGATGCGCAAAACTATAGACCTATATCTCTTACGTCGATCTCTTGTAGAATTTTAGAACATGTTTTTTGCTCGCGTATCATGTCATTTCTGGAAACCCAGAATCTACTATGTAGGAATCAACATGGATTCCGGAAACAGCGATCGTGTGAGACCCAACTCGCCTTATTTGTTCATGAGACCCAGAAAATATTAGATACAGGCTCCCAGGTAGATGCTATTTTTCTTGACTTCCGGAAGGCGTTCGATACAGTTCCGCACTGTCGCCTGATAAACAAAGTAAGAGCCTACGGAATATCAGACCAGCTGTGTGGCTGGATTGAAGAGTTTTTTGCAAACAGAACACAGCATGTTGTTATCAATGGAGAGACGTCTACAGACGTTAAAGTAACCTCTGGCGTGCCACAGGGGAGTGTTATGGGACCATTGCTTTTCACAATATATATAAATGACTTAGTAGATAGTGTCGGAAGTTCCATGCGGCTTTTCGCGGATGATGCTGTAGTATACAGAGAAGTTGCTGCATTAGAAAATTGTAGCGAAATACAGGAAGATCTGCAGCGGATAGGCACTTGGTGCAGGGAGTGGCAACTGACCCTTAACATAGACAAATGTAATGTATTGCGAATACATAGAAAGAAGGATCCTTTGTTGTATGATTATATGATAGCGGAACAAACACTGGTAGCAGTTACTTCTGTAAAATATCTGGGAGTATGCGTACGGAACGATTTGAAGTGGAATGATCATATAAAACTAATTGTTGGTAAGGCGGGTACCAGGTTGAGATTCATTGGGAGAGTGCTTAGAAAATGTAGTCCATCAACAAAGGAGGTGGCTTACAAAACACTCGTTCGACCTATACTTGAGTATTGCTCATCAGTGTGGGATCCGTACCAGGTTGGGTTGACGGAGGAGATAGAGAAGATCCAAAGAAGAGCGGCGCGTTTCGTCACTGGGTTATTTGGTAACCGTGATAGCGTTACGGAGATGTTTAATAAGCTCAAGTGGCAGACTCTGCAAGAGAGGCGCTCTGCATCGCGGTGTAGCTTGCTCGCCAGGTTTCGAGAGGGTGCGTTTCTGGATGAGGTATCGAATATATTGCTTCCCCCTACTTATACTTCCCGAGGAGAACACGAATGTAAAATTAGAGAGATTAGAGCGCGCACGGAGGCTTTCAGACAGTCGTTCTTCCCGCGAACCATACGCGACTGGAACAGGAAAGGGAGGTAATGACAGTGGCACGTAAAGTGCCCTCCGCCACACACCGTTGGGTGGCTTGCGGAGTATCAATGTAGATGTAGATGTAGATGTAGCTACGACAATCTGTTTCACGGTGAGTACAGATCGTCGTACGCTTTTCTGGTCTGGGAGATGTTGTGTCAGCTTACTGGCATGACTGGTGTCTACAAAAGCTGTTACCCACATTGGTTCCCCTCATATATATCTAGATTTACGTGATTACTCTGCTATTCACAATCAAGTGCCTGGCAGAGGGTTCAATGAATCACATTCAAGCTGTTTCTCTACTGTTCCACTCTCGAACGGCGCGCAGGGAAAGCAAGCACATAAATTTTTCTCTTCAAGCCCTGATTTCTCTTATTTTATCGTGATGATCCTGTCTCTTTATATAGGTGAGTGCCAATAGAATGTTTTCGCAATCGGAGGAGAAAACTGGTGACAGATATTTCATGAGAAGATCCCGTCGCAACGAAAAACGATTTTGTTTTAATAAGTGCCACTCTAATTCACGTATCATGTATGTGGCACTATCCCCCCTATTTCCCGATAAAACAGAAGGAGCTGCCCTTCTTTGAACATTTTCGATGTCATCCGTCAGTCCCACCTGGTGCGGGTCCCACGCCGCATAGCAGTACTCCAAAACAGGGCTGACAAGCCTAGGGTAAGCAGTCTCTTTAGTAGACCTGTTGCACCTTTCCGGTGTTCTGCCAATGAATCGCCGTTTTTGGTTTGCTCTACCCACAGTATTATCTACGTGAACGTTCCAGTTTAGGCTATTTGTAATTGTAATCTCTAGGTATTCAAGTTGAATTCACAACCTTCAGGTTTGTGTGACTTATCGCGTGATCGAAATTTAGTTGATTTATTTTAGTACTCATATGAATAACTTAACACTTCTCTTTATGCAGGATCAACTGCCACTTTTCGCACTGTACAGATATATTATCTAAATCATTTTGCAATTCGTTTTGGTCATCTGGTGACTTTACAAGACGGTAAATAACAGCGTCATACGCAAGACGGCTATTCAGTTTGTCTCCTACGTCGTTAATATAGATCAGGAACAACAGAGCTTATAACACTTCCTTAGCGTTATTATTATGTCGCCGTCAGCTTGTTCAAAATGTTGTAGCAAACATTGACACAAAGTTGTTTCTGAGTATAGTTATCAAACCAAGAACCAGCTCTGTTGCAACTAAATTAATGTACACGAAACATTTGAGATTCCAAATACTACTGACAGTTCACTGACAGACGGCGGTTGGTACACTGAAGGTCCTTCTAGGTATTCCAAATGTGAGCGACACCGGCTGCAAGTGTATACCTTCTTCGTCGAGGGTCATCCTTTTGCCCGGCTGACCCTCGACCTAGATCATCATCTTTATAACAACACGAATTTACTGAAGCGTTGGACCATTAACGCAAATTGTCCATCAACTCACAAGCTAAATCACAAGATTAATTTTTGGTCCCGTAAACTGGATGTTGCTAAGATCTCCACCAACACTCTACCACAATGCAGACAATTCACAATAGCTGGGGAACTAAACGAGAGATCAACTGCTTGAAACAATGTGGTTTGTCCGGATCTCGTAACGGATACATTGCTTTCATCGGTGCAGTTTTACTGGTTAATATCCTTAGGAAATATTACTATTTTTAAAATTCTTACTACACGCTAGAGCTAGTTTACATCTTGCATAAATTCTCGTCTATTACATTCTGTGAGTTAAATATGTCTTAACTTGAGAGCTTGAATAACGGTACAACTCTACTGTCGTTTTTCTCGCCACGATTACGGCTGAATAGTGTTATGTTGGCTATTGAATAGTTCAGTAACGTGCCACTTCAATTTGGGACTAAACTTTTTTTACGCTGCCTCTCGTTTACTTAGAAGAATTGAATTCCGCAAAGTGAAAATGAAAAATGATGACGCATGCGGTATGAAATTTGTAAGTGGTTTTCTTAGCCTTATTTCTTGCTGGTTTATTTCTTTTTTCCTGTACCGAAGATTTGTTCATCAGTATTCTTTAACGGAATTGCCTATGTCTTTGCATTCTGTGTAGATGTTGGCTTGTTTGGTATGAAAACAGTTCTCTCATCAGTTTCAATGATATAATTTATGTTACTAGGCAGCATATTTATGTTATGGGGGTGTAGATGTACGGTAGGCTACTGTCTGTGATACTCTGATAGGTGATTAGTAGACAATAGCCAATCGGCAGCTTTTACCAAGGGATGGTGTTTTCCTGTAGCGCGACATTGATGCTATATGCCATTTCCCATTATGCCACTTTTTTATATTTTGGAACTGCTGTCTGGTGAACATACGTGGCCCGATGGAGTGAGATTGCTGGCAGCCTGGCCGTCGGTAACTTGTAGCCATTTTTCACTTAGCAAGTGATATCTTCAAACGTGATGACCTTTCACTACTGATGGAAAGAATCCATCACCTAAATTTCAAAAATGGTTCAAATGGCTCTGAGCACTATGAGACTTAAAATATGAGGTCATCAGTCCCCTAGAACGTAGAACTACTTAAACCTAACTAACCTAAGGACATCACACTCATCCATGCCCGAGGCAGGATTCGAACCTGCGAGCGTATCAGTCTCGCGGTTCCGGACTGAAGCGCCTAGAACCGCCCGGCCACCGCGACCGGTCCTAAATTTCATCTCGGATTTTAGTAACAGGGCTCCGGAAACATTGGCTGGCATCCAAGTTGTCGGCTGTTGTCTGGGAGATTGTCAACAAAATAAAGCACAAGGAAGCCTACATGATGAGAGAAGCAGAGGAAATTTACGGAGCTCGCACAGGTAAAAAGAAGTATTCATCGAAATTGGATGCGTCTTGCAGTGTGGTAAATCTTACGAAGCATAGCATCAGTAAGAGAGCTAAAGATGTGCTGTCTGATGGTTTCAGCTTACCTGTGATGCCCCAGCATATTTTAGCAGAGGCCAGTACACAATCTGTAGATGAGTCGCTCTGAAGACAGCCCCAAGTATAAGCAGAGAAGACCCGACACGAGATTGTTAGAATCCTATGGCATGTAAAGTCACCGAAGCAGAATGTATCTGTTGAACAAAGTGTCGCCCTCAGTAAACTTCATAACAACAGAGATACTGTAACTGTAGGGGCACACAAAAGAAACATCACAGTAATAATGGGCACTACATCTTATGAAGTCCAGATGAGCGAGTTCCTGAATGACCTACGAAGAACTGAAAAGTGACCCCAAAGGAAGATAGAAAGACAGAACCAAGCTCTGTTTAATGGCTTACATTCGATGCTGACACAGACAGCGGGTTTGAGTCGGAAGTTGCAGTACCACCAAGAATATAATGGACACCGAAGGTGCATGGGAAACACTGTCTACCAAGACCAGTCGTTAATGGGATAAACTTGCCCACACATTATATGCGGAAACATCAGGCAATCAAGTTACGCCAAGTGCTTGGCGACGTAGTGTTTTATGTTGTTAATTCTACGCTTTTTACACAGCCATAGTAACAACAAGTTCCAGCTACGGATCTGATGGTCAGCTATGACATAAAATCTCTGCTTCCCCACGTGCCTATAGCTGAAACCACCCTCTAGGAGCAAATAACGCCAGATTAACGCCAGATATTTGCGACTTGGTGCAATAGTTACTGTCATCAACATATTTTAGTTGGTAGGGTAAACTGTAAGAGCAGGCAGGCCGAGTGGCTAATCTCTCTCCCGTCTCACCTGTATCAGCTGACGTATTCATGGAGGCATCTCTGCACTCAAGTTATTGTCTGGGGTGCGTAGACTATACGTTTGTCATACAGCCTCGTGAGAAAGGAGAACTACGCAGATCTGGTAAGCATCTGAAAAGCTCGCAGGAAAACGAAACTCACACTATAAATGTAAAATAACAGATTTAAAATTGTGCAGAATTTCTAGTGGCAATGCAGGATATGTAGTTAAAAGCAAACCACTGCATGGTAACAGACATCTGCATGCGAAAAAAATGGCTCTGAGCACTATGGGACTTAATATCTATGGTCATCAGTCCCCTAGAACGTAGAACTACTTAAACCTAACTAACCTAAGAATATCACACAACACCCAGCCATCACGAGGCAGAGAAAATCCCTGACCCCGCCGGGAATCGAAACCGGGAACCCGGCGTGGGAAGCGAGAACGCTACCGCACGACCACGAGCTGCAACAGCTGCATGCGGAATCGCGCCACCGTCCAGTACAAAATAACGGTATGCTACGAGCGGTGACCGACAGCTCATCGGATTGGCGAAGCTGACAGCCTCCAATTTGAACTAAACGAGCACCGGACCACATTCCAGACGAATGAATATAGTAACAAAAACAAGAGCTATGAGGTACAGTGAGTATAAATATGCAAAGGAACAAAATAAGCACTTGCTGTTGCTCGTTTGCCCCATGTGAGAGGCGTTAGTAAATGCAGAGAAGCTGCTAGCCATAGAGATATTATATTCCAAAATAGTAAACGGATCCAAGATCTGAAGAGGCCCACGAAAGATCTCCTCACTGTAGGCGTCTACGAACTTCAACGCGAATGTGAGTGAACTGTACGGTGGCGAAATCGGGATACCGATTAGCATTTATACACTCCTGGAAATTGAAATAAGAACATCGTGAATTCATTGTCCCAGGAAGGGGAAACTTAATTGACACATTCCTGGGGTCAGATACATCACATGATCACACTGACAGGACCACAGGCACATAGACACAGGCAACAGAGCATGCACAATGTCGGCACTAGTACAGTGTATATCCACCTTTCGCAGCAATGCAGGCTGCTATTCTCCCATGGATACGATCGTAGAGATGCTGGATGTAGTCCTGTGGAACGGCTTGCCATGCCATTTCCACCTGGCGCCTCAGTTGGACCAGCGTTCGTGCTGGACGTGCAGACCGCGTGAGACGACGCTTCATCCAGTCCCAAACATGCTCAATGGGGGACAGATCCGGAGATCTTGCTGGCCAGGGTAGTTGACTTACACCTTCTAGAGCACGTTGGGTGGCACGGGATACATGCGGACGTGCATTGTCCTGTTGGAACAGCAAGTTCCCTTGCCGGTCTAGGAATGGTAGAACGATGGGTTCGATGACGGTTTGGATGTTCCGTGCACTATTCAGTGTCCCCTCGACGATCACCAGTGGTGTACGGCCAGTGTAGGAGATCGCTCCCCACACCATGATGCCGGGTGTTGGCCCTGTGTGCCTCGGTCGTATGCAGTCCTGATTGTGGCGCTCACCTGCACGGCGCCAAACACGCATGCGACCATCATTGGCACCAAGGCAGAAGCGACTCTCATCGCTGAAGACGACGCGTCTCCATTCGTCCCTCCATTCACGCCTGTCGCGACACCACTGGAGGCGGGCTGCACGATGTTGGGGCGTGAGCGGAAGACGGCCTAACGGTGTGCGGGACCGTAGCCCAGCTTCATGGAGACGGTTGCGAATGGTCCTCGCCGATACCCCAGGAGCAACAGTGTCCCTAATTTGCTGGGTCCCAGGTCGACGGGCACGTGCACCTTCCGCCGACCACTGGCGACAACATCGATGTACTGTGGAGACCTCACGTCCCACGTGTTGAGCAATTCGGCGGTACGTCCACCCGGCCTCCCGCATGCCCACTATATGCCCTCGCTCAAAGTCCGTCAACTGCACATACGGTTCACGTCCACGCTGTCGCGGCATGCTACCAGTGTTAAAGACTGCGATGGAGCTCCGTATGCCACGGCAAACTAGCTGACACTGACGGCGGCGGTGCACAAATGCTGCGCAGCTAGCGCCATTCGACGGCCAACACCGCGGTTCCTGGTGTGTCCGCTGTGCCGTGCGTGTGATCATTGCTTGTACAGCCCTCTCGCAGTGTCCGGAGCAAGTATGGTGGGTCTGACACACCGGTGTCAATGTGTTCTTTTTTCCATTTCCAGGAGTGTATGTCGGGGCTCGAATGCTGCTGGGGAAACAAAAGAAATCACCTATAGCTGACAAGGGCGGTGGATGGTCTATTAAATTTTAAGAATCTCGTCTGCTGAAACGACAGCGATGGATGTGGCAACGAAAATAGGAGAAGGTATTGAAATAATAAGACGCTGTAACGGAATCATAATAAAAAATAGGTACAAGCTATCCGTGTCCTGACAGACAATGATTCCTGTCCGCTGGCCGCATATATTCGCGAGCCAGCAGCTCTACATGACACATGTGCCACGGGTGAACTACAGTGCCCCATCGACGTCTCACTGCAGCAAAATGCTACCCCTGGTTACAAGTTGCCTATTCCCTATCACCCGCCAGAGCAGCACTGGTAATAGCCTACTGTACAAGCACACATCCATTACAAACTTGTTTGCTTTATGTCCAGTGGCATCCCAGGATGTGCCTATGATAACCGCTTGACAACCGAAATAGATCAGTTTGTAGGCGTACATCACAATTACAATCCAGTAGTTAGTCGCCGAGAAATGGTCCGCTATGAAGTTGAATGAAACATGGATATTTTAGTAGTTTTAGTGTTTCATAACGACGTGGCCTTGTACTCAAAGTGATTTTATTGAAACGAACTTACAGTTCTCTCATCATTTTCCGACCATTTTATTTCGGGCGGTCCAGCTATCAAATGACCACTGACGAGCGATTCATTTATAACTGATTCTGTTCGGCATTTGTGATTTTGTGCCGTATGGAAATAAATATAAAATAAAAAAGACTGCTGCTTGTCTAGAGATACTATGCATGAAATAAAACAGTCTTTTATACCTGTCTGTTGTGTAGTTATCCACTGGATAATTGAAAATTCAGCTAGACAGTGTGTCGAACTCATCGATCAAGAATATGTGTCGATGGACTGAGAAAGCCTGCATCGGATGGTTCCTAGCAATTAGTACCTGTCTAAAGCAAACTACGAATCCTCGGATCTCTTTTCAAAGTTCTGCGAACATTTCAGACAGCCTTTGAAAGTGCCCTGACCCGTTTCCGATTAACCATGCCCAGTAACGCATGGTTTTCTATTTCTGCGAGAGGACTGATCAATCTTTAATCCAGTTGCTGAACCATGAATCGTAATTTACGTTTTGTTAGAGATCAATTTATATTCAGAATTGGGGGTAAAAGTGACGGTGGGATTTCCTTTATGATTAAGTTAACGATGAGACGAGTGTCACGAAGCTTCCGAAATCTCGTGCATTCATTGGGCTCGTGCCTAAGGCACTGGGTTAAAGGTTTTAGTGCATTGCAGGGTGGCTGGCTGACCCTTTTTGTCTAGTGATGTACCAGCCGCATGTATTAATATCTTCCATAATATCTTAATCAATTTTTAATGGAATTGCTTCTAGTTTCAGCTAAACTTTTGAGAACTGACGTAAGAAGAACTCTTTTTTCTTTTCCGCTTGTGTGAATGTGGATGTGTGTATGTGTATGTGTGTGTGTGTGTGTGTGTGTGTGCGTGTGTGTGTGTGTGTGTGTGTGTGTGTGTGTGTGTGTGTGTGTGTGTCTGAACTAAGAACCTATAACTATTTCATTATCTGTTCAGTATAGTCTATTCTTAACATTAAGCCATTATAACTACTCTCGTCTCGACACATTTTGGTGCTGACGCTATAGCTGCCGAAGTCTTATATTCAAACAACATATCACCACCACCACAGAACTTTGAACTGACATTTACCAGAATGACTCAGCTTTGTTTTGAGTGTGTTGTGGAATCGTTATCTCAACGTGCCAGTCCCATTAAGAAGGAACGGTGTATTCTGAGGGGCTAAGGAGGTGAATATTCGAGTTGCTGACCTGTATAGATCTCACTGTAATCAGAGGAAACAATTTGTTTAAGTACAGTTCATACAATGACAGCACAGAGGATCTGTAAGCACAGTAATTTTACATCATAGCGAAATTCTAGATATCACGGAAAAAACGAGGGACAGTAATGTTAATTGGGAGGGGGGGGAGGGGGGGGCAACAAAATATAAAAACGAACATGAAACTCTTGCACGATACATTTCCACGAAACGTTAGCATCTTTCCAGATTTATGATGCCCTGGAAGAGTACTACAAATCTTTCGAACCTCCTGCGATAGGGGCAGCTGAAAAGTTCAACAACACCGAATGCGTGAGAGGAGTAATATTTCCACAACATCTACTAAAGCAGTTGAAAATAATTTGCCCTTCATTTATTCATTCTGAATACACTGCAAACAAACCGTAATGGATTAAATTACGGAACCAGAAGTAAATTACGACGCCGCTTAAAAACCTGATCTCAATAAACCGAGTGTATTAACGTTAATAACATTTAACCCACCATTATGAAGTCTATCTACGTTAAAAGTAATTATCTTAATTAAATTTTGATTTAGTTAGCCAGTGTTTATTTTCGTAGAGTGATAATTTAGTACGAATTGCAGTATCGTGTTCATTTTACTGCACAGATCATTGGGCATTGTTTCCACATGATTCACATCTTTTTACTTTCGCGTTTACGTTGTGCTCGCAAACTTTTGTATTCCCCATGCTTTTATTCCACTATGGTGATACTGTTATTAACCTGGGAAAGGGATATTATTCAAAAATCTCTTTAGGACACAAAAAAGCAGTATATACACCCACAGAAAATTTATGCAAACAATTGGAAATAGCTCATTAATAGATTCTCCCACAAATAAGTTTTCTTTAATCCAAGGGGTACATTAAAATTTGTTGTAACTGTCATGCAAACGTATGCAGCTAGTGTGTCAATGTTGAGTTACACGCATTCCATAACGTTGTACATCTGTCACAGCTCATTGACTTTCTGGAACACGGCGCTGCAGTTAACTTACAGCGGTATGTGGACACTTTGCAAAAATTTAAGCCCGCCATCAGGTTCAACAAATTGCACCTGTGTCGTAAAGGTGGCGGAAGAATCAGGAATTATCAAGCCGATACGTTAGCTCAGAATGTTCTGTCAGAGCGGTAGCGTCCCTCAGTAATTTAAAATATCTGAGTGAATTGATCAACAATGAACTTCAGCGGATATTATAGGGCATCCACCCTGAACAAATGCAACGAACAAATAGATCAAAATTTTAAAAAATGGTTCCTTCTTTGACTACTGATCAGAACCTCCTAGGTCCAAGGTTCGAAACACTGCCACCGCTTAATGCTGCCGAAGACTTCCGGCATAAAAGGTCACGCTCATTCTACCCTACAGGCGGAAAGTTGCCCCTAAAAGTGGAAGAGTCAGCAACGATCAGTTGCATGAGGATGCAGAAGGCAAAGGAAACCACTGAATTAAAGACACAAAACGTGTATCCACACTACATGTGGCCTGAAATTAAGAACGTATCATGATCATCTCTCCATTGGCAAAGGAATCCGGAATAGCCCTCCATTCGGATCTCTGGGACGGGACTGCCAATGGAGAGGTGACCACGAGAAAATGATTGAATAATGAACGAGAGGATAACGTTCTATGTGTCGGAGCGTGGAATTTCACAAGCTTTAACGTGGTAGGGGAACTAGAAAATCGGAAAAGGGAAATGCATCGGCTAAGTCTAGGTATAGTGCGGGTCAGTGAAGTGAAATTGAATTAATACAAGGATTTTTGGTCAGTTGAGTGTAGGGCAATATCAAAAGTAGCAGAAAATGGTTTAACAGGAGCAGGATACCTTATGAATAGGAACGTAGGTAAACATTATGTTACTCTGAACAGTTCAGTGATAGGGTTGTTCTTATCAGAAACGACAGCAAACCAACACCTATAACGATAGTTCAAGTATACAAGCCGACGTCACAAGCTGAAGAGATAGAGAAAGTATATGTGGATACTGAAAGGGTAATATAGTACGTAATATAGATGAAACTCTAATAGTAGTAGAAGAAAAGCTTACAGAAAAATATGGGCTTGGGGCAATGAATGAGAGAGGAGAAAGACTAATTGAGTTCTGTAACAATATTCAGCTAATAATAGCGAATACTCCGTTCAAGAATCAGAAGAGGAGGAGGTACACATGGAAAAGCCAAAGTGATACGGGATTATTTCAGTTAGATTACATCATGGCCACACAGAGATTCCGAAACCAGATACTGGATTGTAAGGAGTGCCCAGGAGCAGATACAGACTCAGATCACAATATAGTAGTGATGAAGAGTCGGCTGATGTTTAGGACATTAGTCAGGAAGAATCAATACACAAAGAAGTGGGATACGAATGTGCTATAGAATGACAAGATAAGCTTGAAGTTTTCTAAGACTCTAGATACATAAATTCGGAATAGCTCAGTAGGCAGTACAGTTGAAGAGAAATGGACATCTCTTAAAAGGGCAATCACAGAAGGTAACTGCGGAGAACTTTGAACACTGAAAGTAGGAAGTACAAAAATGTTCCGCAAAACTCAGGAATACAGAAATGCAAGTCGCTGAGGAATGAAGCGAATAGGAAGTGCAGGGAAGCTAAGATGAAATGGCTGCATGAATAATGTGGAGAAATTCAAAAAGATATGAATTTCGGAATGACTGACTCAGCATATACGAAAGTCAAAACAGTCTTCAGTGCCATTAAATGCAAGTGTGGTAACAATAAGAATGCAGCCGGAACTCCGCTGTTAACTGCGGAGCGGAGAGCAGATAGGTGGATATAATACACTGAAGGCCTCTATGAGACATACATACATACATACATTAATCCTTGTTCCATAGATAATGAATATGACATTTCGTAATGATGTGGAACGTATCACTTTAAGATAAGTTTTCTTTACACAAAAAACTAATTTATTTATTTTTTTACAATTACTACTTCATATCTAAGAATTCATCTATCGATTAGAAGGAGTTGTCATTCTGAAATTCTTTTAATTTGCTTTTAAATGTTGGCTGGCTATCTGTCAGACTTTTAATATTATTTGGCAAATGACCAAAGATTTTTGTGGCAGCATAATTCAACCCTTTTTGTACCAAAGTGAGATTTAATCCAGAATAGTGAATATCATCCTTTTCTCTAGTGTTGTAGCTATGCACTTCGCTGTTTTTTATGAATTGTGATGGGTTATTAATGACAAATTTTATAAGTGAATGTATGTTTTGCGAAGGTACTGTGAATATCCAGAGTTCCTTAAATAAATGTCTGCAAGGTGATCTTGGGTGAGCTCCAGCTATTATTCTGATTACATGCTTTTGTGCAATGAAGACTTTCTCCCTTAATGATGAATTTCCCCCAAAATATGATGCCATATAAAAGGAGTGAACGAAAATAGGCATAGTAGGCTAATTTACTGATATGTTGACCACCAAAATTTGCAATAGCCCTAATAGCATAATTAGCTGAACCTAAACATTTCAGCATATCGTCGATGTGTTCTTCTAATTCAATTTCTCATTAATACACACACCCAGAAATTTTGAGTATTCTACCTTAGCAACAGACTTCTGTTCATAGTCTATATTTATCAAATGTTTAATGCCATTTACTGACGGAATTGTACAAACTGCGTATTCTCAAAATTTAGTGAGAGTTCATTTGCAGAGAACCACTTAATAATTTTCTGAAAGACATTATTTGCAAGTTCCTCGGCTAATTCTTGCTTCTTGGTTGTGAATATTATACTTGTATCATCAGCAAAAAGAACTAACTTCGCATCTTCATGAAAATAGAGTGGCAAGCTGTTAATATATATTAAGAACAATAAGGGACCCAAGACTGAACCCTGTGGGACACCATTCTTGATACCTCCCCAGTTAGAGGACTCTGCTGGTTTTTGTAGACTATCTGTACTGTTAACTTCAAGCTTCTGCATTCTTCCAGTTATGTATGATTTAAAACATTTGTGGACTGTCCCACTCATACCACAATACTTAAGCTTATCTAGAAGAATTTCATGATTCACACAATCAGTAGCCTTTGAGAGATCACAAAATATCCCAATTACAAATATGTGATACTACTCTTAAATACATTACGTTTTCAAGAATTTTGGATAAAGCTGTCAGAAGTGACATTGGGTGGTAGTTGTTAGCATCAGATCTATCCCCTTTTTTATGCAATGGTTTAACAATGGCATATTTCAGATTATCTGGAAAAAATCCCTCTTTCAGTGAGATACTACGTATGTGGCTTAGAATCCTACTTATTTGTTGGGAACAAGCTTTTAGTACTCTATTGGAATTGCCATCAATTCCATGTGAGCTTTTACTTTTGAATGAAAATTTTCCTAATTTCAGTAGGAGAGGTGAGTTGAATTTCAGTTTTATCAAATTGCGTAGGTACTGCCTCTTCCATATACTGCCTTGCATTTTGTAATGAACAGTGAATATTTGTCTGTTAGAAGAATAAACAGGAGTCGATATAGAAGAGATATGGGAAACAATACTAGAATCTGAATTTCAAGTAACTTTGGAGGACTTATATTCAAACCAGAAGGGATAGATAACATTGCATTAGAATTTCTAAAATAATTGCGGCAAGTGGCAACAAAACCACTATTCACGTTGGTGTGTAGAAATTATGAGCCTGGCGATATACCATCTGAATGTCAGAAAATATCATCGACACAATTCCGAAGACTGCAAGAGCTGAGAGTTGCGACAGTTATCGCACAATCAGCTTAACAGCTCATGCATCCATGTTACTGACAAGAAGAACATACAAAAAAATCGTAAAGAAAATTTAGGACGTGTTATATGACGATCAGTTTGGCTTTAGAAAAAGTTAAGGCACCAGAGAGGCAATTGTAACTTTGCGATTAATAATATAAGGAAGACTTCTTAATCAAGACATGTCCATAGGATTGGTCGACTTGTAAAAGTGCTGGAGAGTTTAAAATCATTCAAAATGTTCGTAAGTCTAAGAAAAATAGGGGTAATCTATACGAACAGATAGGTAATATACAATACATACAAGAGCCAAGAGAGAATAGTTAGAGTGGACGACCGAGAAAGAATGTCTTGGATTAAAAAGGGTATAAGAGAGGAATGTAGTCTTTCGCCCCTATTGTTCAATCTGTACATCGAAGAACCAATGACAGAAATAATAGAAAGGTTCAGGAGTGGAATTAAAATTCGAGGTGAAAGTATATGAATGACACGGTTCGCTGATGACATTGGTATCCTGAGTGAAAGTGAAAAAGGATTACATGATCTTCTGAATGGAATGGTCTAATGAGTAGAGAGTATGGGTTGAGAGTAAATTAATGAAAGACGAAATTAAGGGATAGCAGCCGAAATGGGAATAGCGAGAAACTTTTCAGTGCTGATGATCACGAAATAGACAGCAAAATATCCATTGACAGACGGAGCAAAGAGGACATCAAAAGCAGACTAGCACAGGCAATAAGGGTATTCCTGGCCAAGAGAAATCTTCTACTATTAAACATAGCCCGTAATTTGAGAAAGAAATTTCAGAGAATATACGTATCGAGCACAGCATTTTGTTATAAAGAAATATGGACTGTTGGAAAACCGGAGTAGGAGAGAATCGAAGCATTTGAGATGTGCTGCTATACAGGGTGTTACAAAAAGGTAAGGCCAAACTTTCAGGAAACATTCCTCACACACAAATAAAGAAAACATGTTATGCGGACGTGAGTCCGGAAACGCTTAGTTTCCATGTTAGAGCTCACTTTAATTTCGTCCACCTACGCTCAATGGAGCACGTTGTCATGATTTCATACGGGATACTCTACCTGTGCTGCTAGAATATGTGCCTTTACAAGTACGTCACAACATGTGGTTCATGCGCGATGGAGCTCCTGCATATTTCAGTCGAAGTGTTTGTACGCTTCTCAACAACAGATTCGGTGACCGATGGATTGGTAGAGGCGGACCAATTCCATGGCCTCCACGCTCTCCTGACCTCAACCCTCTTGACTTTCATTTATGGGGGCATTTGAAAGCTCTTGTCTACGCAACCCCGTTACCAAATGTAGAGACTCTTAGTGCTCGTATTGTGGACGGCTGTGATACAATACGCCATTCTCCAGGGCTGCATCCAGTGCATCAGGGATTCCATGCGACGGAGGGTGGATGCATGTATCCTCGCTAACGGAGGACATATTGAACATTTCCTGTAACAAAGTGTTCGAAGTCACGCTGGTACGTTCTGTTGCTGTGTGTTTCCATTCCATGATTAATGTGATTTGAAGAGAAGTAATAAAATGAGCTCTAACATGGAAAGTAAGCGTTTCCGGACACATGTCCACATAACGTATTTTCTTTCTTTGTGTGTGAGGAATGCTTCCTGAAAGTTTGGCCGTACCTTTTTGTAACACCCTGTAGATGTATGTCGAAAGTATGGTGGACTGGAATGTAAGGAACAAGGACGTTGTGCACAGAATCGGAGAGAAACAGAATGTAAGGTAAACACTGGGAAGAGGAAGGGACAAGATGACCAGACATCTGTTAAGGTAGCAGGAAATTACTTCCGTGGTACTAGTGGGATACGTAGAGGGCAAAACTGTAGAGGAAGACCGAGGCTTGAATACATCCAGTGAAGCTCTGATCGTAGATCGTAAGTGCTACTATGAGATGAAGAATTTGGCACAAGAGAAGAATTTGTGGCGGGCCGCGTCAAATCAGTCGGAAGACTGGTGACTCAAAAAAAAAAAAAAAAAAAAAAAATGTTAAAAAGCCCAGGAATGTTGACGGTCGGCATCCGACTGTTGCCGCGTGATGCACCACCCTCCCCCCACATTATCCCAGGGTTGTTTCGACTACGCAGCAGAAGTTTCGCTAGGAAGCCGTTCTACATCCTCCATACAGTATAAGTCTCCCCCAATGCTATTTGCACAGTTTTGAATCCCTGAGGAAAGACGTTGGTGGCCGATTTCCTTCGGACAAAGAGGTGTTGGCTGGGTACAATTACTGTGTGGGCAACTGCAAACACTCTTACATGATGGCACTGACCTTCTTGTCTCACAGTGGGACAAATGCGTTTACTGTTATCGCGATTTCTTTTGTAATAATAATCGTTTCACTTATTTTTTCACAAGTTACGTTTTCATTGTACTGCGTCTTGTTTATCGTAAACGAAGCAGCTGACTAACATCTTTGGCAGTCAGAAATTGATAAAGACAGACATAATTGAAAAATTCAAATGTTTTGAGAAGTTATTCACAGCAAGCTAAGTACTTCAGAAGCAAATAGTACCACAGCAAAAATTTTGGAACTGGCTATCAACGTCTCAATAATACCAACACTCGAAAATCAATCTTCATAAGCGTGGAAATGAGAAACTTTAGTTTTTTGATAAGACGTCAAGCACCGTACGCGGTACAGTACATTGCCTTAGTCAAAGTAGAAGAAAGGAAGAGAACAGAGGCAAAATTGGAAGGGATTAAGACACTGTGAGCCCCATAACAGATGAGGGCCTTTCAGTTGAAAAAAATGCATAATTTGTTGTGGGACATCTTGGAACGTTCCCGCTTGAGCCCTATGGTTTCATCGATTTCCGGTAGGTGGCGGCGGTATACGTAGCAGTTCCAAGCGGAGATCTAACATTGAGGTTTTTTTTTTCTTTTTTTTTTTTTCAGAGTACCAGAGAATTTCAGATACACGTGCTTCCAGGATGTCTTTGGAGACCCGGCATTTACCAAAAACATAACAGGTTGTTGGACGAAGCGTCTGCATCATTGCAACAAGGTCGCGCAAACCAGCCGATCTCCAGCGAGCTTGCCGCCGTACGAAGCTGCGACCCTTGCAGACGCTCTCATTCGAGGTGAATCTCGAATCACAATATCGCTATACAAATGTACATCTCTGTTGGTGGTGGTGACACACTCGTCCACCATTTGGGGTACTCATAGCTGTGTGCCTGCTGTGTTCCTCGCCGTCCAACGGAAGACCATAACGAGCGACGAAGGACCATCTGTGCGGAACTAGTCGCTCCTTACAAGTCTGATCGTGACAACTTTATGTCAAACAATGGCACAGGCGATGAAACATAGCTTCATCACTTCGAACCGGAAACAAAAAGCCAATCCATGGACTGGCGCCACAATACTTCTCTTCCAAAGAAAAAGTTCAAAGCTGCTCCATAGCTGGTAAAGTCGTGACGACGGTCTTCGGGAACTTACAACACTGCAAACGGTTTTACGTAGCGTGTGCTACCAAATACCAAGTTAGAATTGTTACGTACTATGTCCCAACAGAACAAATAGTCCTGTCACGGAAAATCCAAGTATAACACTCCCGTCTGCTGCTGCTATACCATAACCTTAAAGTGGGAAGCAGATCGTAAATAGAACTATTTTGTTAAAGTAATTATGGTATAAAGCAACAGAGCATTGTTACCCTTTGAGAGGAATTTTGTTTGGGTTGATCGTGAAATACCTAACGGATGTAGCTTATCGGAACTGAGAGTCAGAATTACATAAATATTCAAACAGTAACAAACAATAATTTGCCTATCCACAGTGTCCAAATGATAATAACAACGGTCGCCAGCGTAATACGGCATACGAATGAGTAACATTCTTATTCAAGGATCTGAAAATAAGTAACATCAATGGGCAATCACAGCCTATACATTGTCACACGAGAGTGCAAGGAACTCTGGCACCTGCATGTGTTCACGTTGAAGAAAGTGCTAACATTATAAGAGAGCATGGCTATTTGCATAATGGTAACAGAAAATGACATATACTATTGCCTTCAAGGCTTGGTCAACTGAATGGTCTCAATAATATTACTAGCAATATTCAATGTAGAATCATAAAATAGGTAAAGGTTCAATATTACTTTTCAAACATTTTTCTAACTGACAAAAAATTGTTAATGTAGTTCACTGCAAAATTGTAAACTGCTCATAGGTTAAGTCTCTCTCAGCTAAATGCCTTTTGATTTAGAACGGAAAATAAATGGAATTCACTAACAGATTACTTCTCACTGTCTCTTGAATAAAGAAGTTACTGTTTTCATAGATAGTTGTCTTTCTATTAATCGCTATGCAGCATGAGCACAAGAGACAAACTATGGATCTTGTTACAACATTAATATGCACTTTTAATACACAACAGGAACCCAATACCGTACAGAATTTGACTTGAATAGCAAGAGTAATTGAAACTTTCTATAATTAAGTAACTTTGTGCCTTTGAACTACTTTCAGTGGAGGGGGCCCTTAATCTTTACCACCGTAGCAGAGCAAACTAAACACACTTTCATTACGCAACACTTAGCAAGCATGAACATAAAACTCTCAACAGTTGCAGTTCTGAATTTTTACTGCAGTGAAACACAAAATCGATATATTTGCTAGATCCTTTCAACAAACAATATTAATCTTAGCACACTCTATTGCCATTTTAATTTTAATATGCTTTAAATAAAGGGCGCTCGGTAATCATAGTTCAAACGGAGAGGAACCTGAGAGGTGTTGTGATAAGGAAAAAATCAAGGTAGGAACATAAATTCAGTCATAAATTACCTTATATTTCAGCACACTAACACATCCAATGAGCTGATTCTTCACTGTACGTTACTATCGTTTTTCTGTCCTATTACAGTGATTGGGCAATGTGGTGCCATGTTTGTAGGTAGCTTTGCAGGTAGAATTGCTGGACTCTGTCATTTCTTGGTGGCGACGGCATATACCAATTTCAGAATAGTTCCAGCTCTTTATCCACCGATCCGAGGCATTTGAAAGCGGCACGGGAAGCCTCCTCTCCGCACCAGCACAATACACAAGTTTTACATGAGCAGTTGATAGTTTGGTAGCTCGTCCCCGACTGACTGTTTGTTCCACTTTTTCTATGTAGGCCAACCACAATTTGCGAGCGCTACACAGTTCCGTTCCCGAGGGGAACCACAACACCTTTTACATACAAAATAACTAAGAACCCTAAGTGAAGGTAAGAAATTTACATAACAGCAACCAAACACATTAAATAAAACAGAACATTTGCACATATTGACATTTCTAAAATAAAAAAAATTATTGAAACAAAATTATTCAACCTCAGAGATAACCAAAGCGATTATATGAGAAAGATAAAACATCATTTGCTCGTATTGTGCATATTACAGAGATTACATTCATTACAGTATCGAATTAATCATACACTAATTACAGAAGTTCAACGATGGGATGCTGAATAAAACAGAAAGGTAAATGAACCAACAAAAGGTATGTAGTGTTACAAACTCTGAAGGGGTCATTCTCTTTCATGTTCTCCCTCAAGTTGCAACGATCAGCTCGGTAGTGTATTGTGCTACCTCCCTGAAATTGAAGAAACGACATCAGTGTGTTTGTCGCTATAAAAATGCAAAAGAAGTTCTCCTACTCCATGGCAACACAAGGCCTCATACAAGACTCCGCACCAGAGAGGAACTCACAAAACTTCTTTGGACTGTTTTTCTTCATCCAGCCTACAGCCCTGATCTCGCACCTTCCGACATCCATCTGCTTGGCCCAATGAAGGATGCACTCCGCGGGAATGCATACGTAGATGATGCAGATCGATGCCGCGAGACATTGGCTCTGACATCGACCAGAAGCGTGGTATCATGGGGGCATACATGTCCTCCCAATAAGATGGCTTAAGGCTGCCGCTTTGAGCGTAGATTATCTTGAAAAATTATGTATTTGACAGATTATGTTGAAAAATAATGGTTTTAACCAAAAGTGTGGGAAATTACTTGGTGTACAGGAATTCTGAAGAAGACCAGCCTGCGTTTGGAAAAAAAAGTGTTAAATTACTTACTGAGTGCCCCTCATATATACTTAGGAGGGACAAAGTAACTCCAAAAACTTTGAGTTACAAATGGGGAAAAGCTTGCCAATAGAGGAATTTACAGTCCATACAGTGTCTAGCAGTTGTCGTGCCATCATGCAAACGCTGACAGTAAGAAATCCTTTACTGCAATGAAGTGCACTATAGTAAAGGTAATATTCCAACTGTACCCTGGCGTGTGTGAAGCATGAGACATTAGCATTTTTGCAGTTGTCCCAGTGGGGAGTTTGTTACCAAATGCTGGAAGTTATCAATCCTTCAGTTACTCGTTCACGAACCATAAATTCTCGATCACTCCTTATTATCTCTCAAATGAACACTGAGTCTTAATCATAATGGATTTCGTATTCTTTCTTCTTGTTGCAGTGAAGAAGCTGAAATTACAATTGCAGCTGGAATGTATTAAAAGATCTCTTAAGGCCACTAGTATGGTTCTCGACAACATTCTTGGTGACAATGAAACTAAATACTTCAGTTTCAACCGGCTTAAAATGGTTTTTAAGAACATTTTTTATTGTGTCATACATAACTGGTTGAAGTTAGGTAGGTGTGTTTGAAGCACAACCTTCTGGCTGAGGCCATAGTTCCTTACCACGGCCAGTGACCATACATACTCTCAATGACGATTTTTATTGATAGACACAGTTGTAGGCTGTATTTTATTAAAGCCGATGCTCGTATTATTTTAAAGGGTGGATGGAACTAACGACTCTGTCGAATACAATATTGTTTTATTTTGCTGGTCGTCCCCTTCATCTCCTTAATTAGTTGTTGTACTAAGTTCTCTGAGCAAATGCTGAGCACACTGCTTCATTAATAGGGTGCTTCTGTTAATTAAGGAATCAGTATCAGATATCTCGTAGTACCGTCTCAATGATATGGTCGTTTCTCGCTCTTGATTTCGACAGTTTCGGTAGGACTCTTTCAGAGCCGTAGAAATGCTATATATTCTTTGTCACGACATTAAAGCTATTCGTCCCTAAATATTTTTGTAATGATATCTTCCTTGCAAAGATGAACTACGACACTTTATGAACTCTTTGTAAATAATTTATTCAGTCTGCTTCCTTCTTTGTTTTCCTAGCATTCATCCTGTTTAGCAACTGGTCCGCTTTTCCAGAATGTGACAAATACTAATCTTTTCTTTACTTAACTTTGTGGCCGAATAGCCTCCATGACACCCCAGTCGTCAAGATAACCTAAGGAGGGAAGAAAGTCGTTTGCGCCATCTGTCGGTGAATCGTGTAAACATTGCTCTACAGGTGATCGTATTCTAACTTTTTGTGTATCGTATTCTCCGAGTCGGAATATGGGGACAAACCCAGCATTTGTCGAGCACGGGGAAGAGTATGAACCCACACTCACAATGGGCGGTTTACCAACATATGTTCATTAACCCACCTGAGGATTCGATCCTGTTGTGGCTTACATTCCTGCGTCGCAAGCTAGCGTGCTGCACGTTAGGCTGTACCCCCTTTCAACACTGAAAACTTTTTTTTACAAGACATTGAATTAAATTAAATTCTCTCCACTCTTTGACAAATTATAGAATGTGGAACACAGTAAAGAAGGTTCCTTCGCTAAAAATTTAATAGTTAAAACACTAGGACAACCGTATATGTAAGGTTTTATTTTAGCTTAATTGTCATATCACTTGCTGCCTCATATTCGACATGCGAATACTCACGAACACCAGTGAATTATTTTACTTTTACTTCACGAAAATGATAGATCAATGTTATGCAGTCTACAATTAACAATTAAAGGCATACAAACATAATAATCACAGCAGTATAAAGACGTGGTGTAGCTCACTTTACATTTTGTGAAAAAGTTTCAAACAATCTTTTCCCATTACAAGATAGAGGTAATGGTTGTAATTTATGCCCTTTTTTTAGTTGTGCTGAAAGTTATCTGAATAAATCAAAATTAGATTGAAAGTTATCTGAAGTAATCAAAATATATCTGAAGTACTCTGTTTGTAGTTGTAAGCATGATCTGTGATAATAAATCAACTGCTTTACCATTAAAGCCAAGCTGCACTGCAATAGTCATAAATTGACGTAATGAAACGAGAACTTTTCATACTGGAAAAGTTAGGAATCTGACTGCAAGTATTTGGAATAGTATAAACTCCCTGAATATTTAACTTGGTCGCCGGCCGTTGTGGCAGAGCGGTTGTAGGCGCTTCAGTCCGGAACCGCGCTGCTGCTACGGTCGTAGGTTCGAATCCTGCGTCGGACATGGATGTGTGTGATGTCCTTAGTTAGGTTTAAGTAGTTCTAAGTCTAGGGCACTGATGAACTCAGATGTTAAGTCCCATAGTGCTCAGAGCCATTTTGAATTACCTTGGACGTGAGACCTACAGACATTGGTTTTGCAAACTTTGATAACAACAACTGTCTCTGGGTAACACAAATTGGCCCTGATTGAATAAATAAGACAGTCAAAATATTTTCTCCTTACCTCTAATCTGCGCTATGCTACAGCTGCAAATTACTGTATCTACACAGAGACACTCGAGAGGTGCAGTGAGTCCTCTGTTAGTAGGAATTCGAACTTATTTGGTTGGATCATCCATTAAAAAGAATTTTAAGAGAAAGGTTGGCAAGAAAATGAAATATGCTCATAAATGACAACACTCTGACAGCCTGCTGCCTCTACAGCCGTCCATAATTGCGAAAGTGTTGCAGGTGTTGGAGTTCTGAGCGCGAACGATCTTTTAATAACGGCCCTGAAATGTTTGATTGGATTCATTTTGGGCCATATCGTTCTCTCCTAGTGTAGACGATGTTCTCCAAACAAATCGCGCACAACTGTGGCTCTGGGACATGGGGCGTTGTCATCTATAAAAATTCCATCGTTGTTTGCGAACGTAATGTCTATGAATGGCAACAAATGGTCTCCAAGTCATCGAACATAGCCATTTCTAGCCAGCGATCAATGAAGATGGACCAGGGGACCCTGTCTATTCCATACGAACACAGCCCACATGAATATGGAGCCATCACCAGCTTTCACAGTGCCTTGTTGAAAACTTGGATCCAAGGCTCCGCGCGGTCTGCGCTACACTACAATCCTACCATAGGCACCTACCAACTAAAATCGCAATTTATCTGACCCGGTAACGGATTTCCAGTCGTTCAGGGTCCTACCGCCATGGTCACGAGCCCCCGAGAGGTGTTGTAGGCGCCGTCAATGCTTTTATCAAAGGCACTCTTACGTCGGTCGTCTGCTGCCATAGCACATTAAAGTGAAATTGCACCTCACTGCAGTAACTACGTGCGTCCCACAATGATTTCCGCGCATTTGTCATGCAGTGATGCTCGTCTGTGAGCAATGAAAACTCTACACTGACAACGCTGTTATCCCGTGTTAAGTGAAGGCCGTCGGTCACGGCGTTATCGGTGGGGAGAGGTAACTCGTGAAAGTTCGTATTATAGGTATGCTCTAGACACTGTGGCTCTGGGAGCATTAAATTCAATAACGATTTCCGAAATGAAATGTCCCGTGCATCTAGCTCCAACTAACATTCGGCGTTTGAAGTCTGTTAATTACTGTCATGTGGCCATAATCTCGTTGGAGACCTTTTCATGTTAGTCGCCTATGTACAAATGACAGCTCCGTCAGTGCACTAACCTTTCATACCTCATGATCCTGCCACCTTCTCCAAGTATGCATACCTCGTGTACATGATCGTACCATCTTCTGCAAGTATGCATACCTCGTGTATGTGATCCTACCACCTTCTGCAAGTATGCATACCTAGTGTACGTGATCCTACCACCTTCTGCAAGTATGCATACCTCGTGCACGTGATCCTACCACCTTCTGCAAGTATGCATACCTCGTGTACGTGATCCTACCACCTTCAGCAAGTACGAATACCTCGTGTACGTGATCCTACCACCTTCTGCAAGTATGCATACCTAGTGTACGTGATCCTACCACCTTCTGCAAGTATGCATACCTCGTGCACGTGATCCTACCACCTTCTGCAAGTATGCATACCTCGTGTACGTGATCCTACCACCTTCAGCAAGTACGAATACCTCGTGTACGTGATCCTACCACCTTCTGCAAGTATGCATACCTTGTGTACGTGATCCTACCACCTTCTGCAAGTATGCATACCTCACGTACGTGATCCTACCACCTTCTGCAAGTATGCATACCTCGTGTCCGTGATCCTACCACTTTCTGCAAGTATGCATACCTCATGTACGTGATCCTACCACCTTCTGCAAGTATGCATACCTCGTATACATGATCCTACCACCTTCTGCAAGTATGCATACCTCGAGTACGTGATCCTACCACCTTCAGCAAGTATGCATACCTAGTGTACGTGATCCTACCACCTTTTCCAAGTATGCATACCTCATGTACATGATCCTACCACCTTCTGGACGTGTGCATACCTCGAGTACATGATCCTCCCACCTTCTGCAAGTATGAATACCTCGTGTATGTGATCCTACCACCTTCAGCAAGTATGCATACCTTGTGTACGTGATCCTACCACCTTCAGCAAGTATGAATACCTCGTGTACGTGATCCTACCACCTTCTGCAAGTATGCATACTTCTTGTACATGACCCTACCACCTTCTGCACGTATGCATACCTCGTGTATGTGATCCTACCACCTTCTGCAAGTATGCATACCTCGTGTACATGATCCTACCACCTTCTGCAAGTATGCATACCTCGTGTACGTGATCCTACCACCTTCTGCAAGTATGCATACCTCGTGCACGTGATCCTACCACCTTCTGCAAGTATGTATACCTCGTGTACGTGATCTTACCACCTTCTGCATATATGCATACTTCGTGTACATGATCCTACTACCTTCTGCACATATGCATACCTCGTGTACGTGATCCTACCACCTTCTGCAAGTATGCATACCTCGTGTACGTGATCCTACCACCTTCAGCAAGTATGCATAACTAGTGTACGTGATCCTACCACCTTTTCCAAGTATGCATACCTCATGTACGTGATCCTATGACCTTCTGCACGTGTGCATACCTCTAGTACACGATCCTACCACCTTCTGCAAGTATGCATACCTCACGTACGTGATCCTACCACCTTCTGCAAGTATGCATACTTCGTGTACGTGATCCTACCACCTTCTGCAAGTATGCATATCGGTATCCCATGACTTCTATCACTTCAGTGCATTTCCAGACAACCGTCATCACAGACCGCAGAAAAACTCATTTTAAGTTAATGATGCGCAGCTGATATGACAGTGAGGTGCTTTCTTACGACAAAACTTTATTATGTTTACCAGCGGAAAAATGCTTCAATGGGAGCACAAAAAATGTGAATATGTTTCTGATCGCTAGTGAAACTCTGACCGAAAAGTTTGACCAACTGCCTCATATTACCTTCCTCTGTACATTTAAAACCGGCCAGGGTCGCCGAGCGGTTCTAGGCGCAGTCTGGAACTGCGTGACTGTTACGGTCGCAGTTTCAAATCCTGCCTCGGGCATGGACGTGTGTGATGTCCTTAGGTTAGTTACGTTTAAGTAGTTCTAAGTTGTAGGGGACTGATGACCATAGAAGTTAAGTCCCATAGTGCTCAGAGCCATTTGAACCATTTTTTTTTTTTTTTGTACATTTAAAGATGTTCCCAAAAATAGGGCATGTGAACATGTTCGCTCATTTTTTAAGATGTAACTCACCTTAGAATCCCACAAACTCTCCTACCTGTAACTCGCTCTCACCCTCTGGACCATCGCTAGTTCCCTCTCTCACACATTCATTGAGACCAACTCATTGTCATTATCGCTGTGAGTCACTGTCTTCTGTGTCGCAGCCACAGTCAACTTCGTTCTTACTTCAGTCTCCTGTCACTGTCATTCTCTTCTATTTGCCTTTTCTTAACGCTAATATCTCTGTCCTTTCTTCCTACTGCTGCTGTTTCTTCTCACTGTCACTATATATCTCTATCTCATTGGCTTTGCTATATACCCGTCTCTAAATATCACTGACTGAAACCTATTTCCACAATCTCTTTCTCTTTATTCCTCCCTCCCCCCCCCCCCCCGCCCTAACGTGTCTCTTTCCTTCATTTGCTAGCACAGTTCTGTCACTTTCAACTACGTTCCGTTGCCACTGTGTGCCTCTCTTTCTCCTACACTGCCACTATCTCCTTCGCTCTTTCTATAAGACAACTATTGTCTAGTGACTTCAAGTATTTACTAGTTTTCTATTTCCTGACCACGGCCACTGTTTTCTCTCTCAGTGACGAAAGTGCGAGTATGTTACAATGCCAAATTTTTTGCGAAAGTTTTTGAAGGTGCTGAGGAGGGCAGAATGTGGCAGCTGGTACCCCATGTGGAACCCCACCCTTCACTCGGAGTCCTGTAAATAAACAGGAACATAGTCGTAGTTTTCTGCTCCGATAGAATCATTTTTTTGGTGGTTCCCTTCTTTTCCCTGCTTAAGCTGGGCATATAACTCATGTGAAAAGAAATGTACTGATCTGAAACATTTAGGTAGTTCCCCTATATGAAATTTAAATAACGAGAAACTAATTTTACACTTCAGACCGGTTTTAACATGCAAAAAGATTTTGTATGTGCTTTCTTACTACAAGTGGTATTCTCAGATGATAAAGGAGACACTTTAAAGCTTATTTCTCCGCACTAGGCTACTATATAAACTAAGTTTACACGTCACACTGGACTTTACGTGCACATTTTACGTGTAAATGTAGCGTAAGTTTTTAACTTCTAAATCTCTAGAACGGATAAAGACATGAAGAAAATTTCGAAGGTTGTTCAAGATTTTGATCTGAGGAATATTGCTGTCCATAGACGTATTGTAACCCTCGGTTGGGTTTTAGTTTGCTGACGATGGGGAAAATATAGTAAAACAATCCTTTTAAGAGTTTTTTGAGGACCGACCATGAACTATTGTTGCCTCCGAAAGTACCATGAAGCCCACCGTACACTATAAAAAACGCAAAAAGAACCAACCGATTTTCTCTACATGTCTATGGAGGAGGACGTATGTAAGAACCATACTTTGCCCACCG